>NC_080162.1:72571728-73249793 GCF_950295315.1 Erinaceus europaeus | reverse complement strand
AACTTAAAAAACGAAAAAAGGATGAATGTTATGGTCCCCAAAGGTTTGCGTAAAAGCGTGACAGTAGACTTGTAATAAGGGGAACTCAGACGGAGTTTGGTTGGGTGCGTGATCAGAGGTGGCCTAGGAAGAATTATAAAGTAGGTCAGATTTGAGCCAATTTCCTTCCCCCAATCTTTTGTCAGCCTGTTTTTTGTTTTGTTTTGTTTTGTTTTTTACCAGACTCATCAGCACCTTTCCTATGCCCAGTTCTTATTCTCACTTTATAAGGTGTGATTTGGTAAGGGCTGAGAGTGAGCTTCTGTGAAGGCATTTCAACTTTAACTTTTTTTTTTTTTAATTGAGGTATTTCCAAGGTGGCTAAGTTTTGGACAAGAACAGAAAAGTTATATACAATCTAATAAATATTAGTTACTGTTAGAGTTTCTGTACTAGCAGGCAAATTCAGATAAAGACCTTTTTTTAAAAAAAAATATTTATTTTATTTATTTATTCCCTTTTGTTGCCCTTGTTGTTTTATTGTTGTAGTTATTATTGTTGTTGTCGTTGTTCGATAGGACAGAGAGAAATGGAGAGAGGAGGGGAAGACAGAGAGGAGGAGAGAAAGATAGATACCTGCAGACCTGCTTCACCGCCTGTGAAGCAACTCCCCTGCAGGTGGGGAGCCGGGGTTGGAACCGGGATCCTTATGCCGGTCCTTGTGCTTTGTGCCACCTGCGCTTAACCCGCTGCGCTACCGCCCGACTCCCAAAGACCTTTTTTAATTTATTTTATTTTATTTATAAAAAGGAAACACTAGGAGTCGGGCGGTAGCGCAGCGGGTTAAGTGCAGGTGGCGCTAAGCGCAAGGACCAGCGGAAGGATCCCAGTTCGAGCCCCCTGGCTCCCCACCTGCAGGGGAGTCACTTCACAGGTAGTGAAGCAGGTCTGCAGGTGTCTGTCTTTCTCTCCCCCTCTCTGTCTTCCCCTCCTCTCTCCATTTCTCTCTGTCCTATCCAACAACGATGACATCAATAATAACTACAACAACAAAACAACAAGGGCAACAAAAGGAATAAATAAATAAATAAATAAATAAATAAATAGGAAACACTAGCAAAACCATAGGATAAGAGGGCTACAACTCCACACAATTCCCACCACCAGAACTCCATATTCTATCCCCTCCCTTGATAGCGTTCTTATTCTTTAACCTTCTGGGAGGATGGACCCAAGGTCCTTGTAGGATGCAGAAGATGGAAGGTCTGGCGTCTGTAATTGCTTCCCCGCTGAACATGAACAGGTAGATTCATACTCCCAGCCTGCCTCTCTTTCCCTAGCAGATAAAGACCTTTACAAGGCTTTATGTTTACTCTTGTCAGTTGCATTCAGGTTGACCAGAACTGTGATATTGCTAGCTAAAATTGTTTTTTTTAATTTTTCCTTTCTCTTTTCTCCCCCCCCCCCTTTTCTTTTCTTTCCCTTCTACTTTATTTGATAGGACAGAGAAATTGAGAGGGGTGAGGGAGATAGGGAGAGAGAAAGACACCGGCAGACCTGCTTCACCACTATGAAGTGTCTCCCCTGTAGGTCCAAAATTCATTTTTGGGTTTTTAAATTTTTTTTAATATTTATTTTCCCTCTTGTTGCCCCCCCTTTTTTATTGTGTTGTAGTTATTATTGTTGTTGTTATCGATGTCATCATTGTTGGAAAGGACAGAGAGAAATGGAGAGAGGAGGGGAAGACAGAGAGGGAGAGAGAAAGATAGACACCTGCAGACCTGCTTCACTGCCTGTGAAGCAACTCCCCTGAAGGTGGGGAACCAGGGGCTCAAACTGGGATCCTTACTCAGGTCCTTGCGCTTTGCGCCATGTGCACTTAACCCACTGTGCTACCGCCCGACTCCCCCAAAATTAGTTTTTAACTGACTATTTCTTAAGGTAAAGGCTCACAGCTCTGGGGTGCATTACTAATAAAAACTACAGAATCTCCTATTCTGGGGCCCCTTATCAGTGTATGATCTAGAGAGTATAGATGCAATATTGCAAACTGATCCAATGTGTGTATTAGTGTTACTCTCATTATTATCAGACTCCTTATTTGACAGGAACTTGTGTTATAGTTATGCATCTTATAGCAGTTAACTCTGCTTAGCAAAGACTAAACATTCTGTAAAATTTACTAAAATCAAATATTTTATCAATCATTCCAACAGGAACTGTTGGATAATGAACAAAATGCTGAGGCAGAGAAATGGAATCGAAGAACACTTCAGTTGTTAAATAGATTGAGGGTAAGATGTTAGTGTTTGTTAACCATTATATTTTAAAGTGAATACAATGTTGACTTCAATCTTCTAGATATTAATAAAAATTAAACTATTTTTAATGTTATTTATTTATTTTTGATAGAGACAGAGAAAAATTTGGAAGGAAGGGAGAGGGAGAGGGAAAACACTTACAGCACTGCTTCACCATTCATGAAGCTTCCCCCCTGTGGGGTTGGGGGATGAGGGAGACTGGAGCCTTGAACCAGGGTCCTTGCACATTGCACATGTGCACTCTACCTGATGCACCACTGTCAGGCCACCATCAACTATTTTCATTATGACTTTGCAGACACAAAATTCCACTAGTATGAGATAATTTTAAATTACTTAGCATGAGAGAGATTGGAGGAGAGTGTGTGAAACAGAGCATCACTCTTAATTTGCAATGCTGAGAATCAAACCTAGGTCCAATGCTCATTTACTATACCACTTCCAAGCCTACTAGAATGAGATGATTTTGAATAATATGCCCAGGACTAATATGGAAGTTTTCCCCCCGTTTTTTCTGGGGAGGGGGGAGGTGTACACATTCTAATCAATTTCTATCTATACTCATACTACTGGACACAGTCCCATTCTTTTTTTTTTTTTTTTTTTTGCTGTTGTAGTTATTGTTGTTGATGTCACCGTTGTTGGATAGGACAGAGAGAAATGGAGAGAGGAGGGGAAGACAGAGAAGGGGGGCGAGAAAGATAGACATCTGTAGACCTGCATTACCGCCTGTAAAGCGACTGCTGGGGGCTCGAACCAGAATCCTTACTCCAGTCCTTGCGCTTCGCGCCATGTGCACTTAACCCGCTGCGCTACCGCCGACCCCCAACCCCCAACCCCATTCTTTCATTTAGTGGAACCAAGTTTAAAACAGAAGTTTAAAACAGCTGAAAAGTGAAACTCAGACAATTTAAAATTTTAACTTAAATTTTCTCAAAATAATACATGTATATAGTCATCAAAATTTAATAATATGGTACTATAATGCTAGCAAAGAAACACAGGATTCCTTTTCTCCACCCCCTCTTACCCACTAAGTTCTGCTCAATACCAACAACCACACTAAGCTATTTCTTTTACTATTTATTACCATATTTCTAATTGCATGTTACTATTTTGTTGGTATTTCAAGAGCACTTTCTTGATATTCAGCTTTATATTTTTCTTTTTACTTCAACAGAAACTGGAATTTTAGCTTCATAATAATATTTCTCCCCCACCCCCATATATTCTAGCAAAGTACTCTTTTTTTGTTTTTTTTAATTTTTATTTTTTATATTTATTTATTTTCCCTTTTGTTGCCCTTGATGTTTTTCATTCTTAATGTAGTTATTGTTGTTGTTGTTGTTGTTATTGATGTCATCATTGTTAGGACAGAGAGAAATGGAGAGAGAAGGGGAAGACAGAGAGGGTAGAGAAAGATAGACACCTGCACACCTGCTTCACCGCCTGTGAAGCGACTCCCCTACAGGTGGGGCAAAGTACTCTGTTTTTAATGCTATGATTGTAATCATTGTAATGTAGGTTTGACTGAGACAGAGAGCCAAAATATCAGTGACTTAAAAGAGTAAAAGTTTATTTTCTTAAGGATACAAGTATAATTTGGTGTGGTAGCTATGCTCACAAACTTGTGAGTGACCCAGGTTTCTTTCATCTCGTTTTTCTTTATTCTCATGATCCAAAAATGGCCCTACCTACCATATCTGCGTTTCAACCAGCCTTGGTTTCCTTTCAGGAGGCAAGCCGGAAGTTGTATGTATCACATTTTACATGTTATTAACAAGCACACTGTCACAGAAACCTGGGAAATGTATACCTTATTTTTTTGAAAAGAGAAAAATTAATATTATTATATTAAATAAATATAATAAATTATATTTTGTTGTTTTGTTTTTCCCTTCAGTTTTTCCTGCTATCTAGGGAATATAAACATGATGCTCATGCTTCAGGAGCCAAAAAGAGATAAGAGTAAAGATAGTGTCTCACTGTTCAGTGTATGACATGTCTCCATCACCCACACTGACAGGTGTTTTAAATTTAGAGTCTTAGTGGTTGATATTTCCAAAAAGGCAATGTTCTTCCTTCTGCTAGTGTATGGGTGTAGTGATCTCTCTGAGGTGGTAGAGTGAACCTGAGGGCCTAATTGCCTCCTAGTAGGTTTTAAAGAAATTCTGTTTAACTACACCCTCCCCCCCCCCATTTATTGCATACTGTTGCTTCCAGTTCCAGAGCTTTTCCAAGGTTCTGTAGCTCAATTTGACTTGATATTTGCTGGTTTTTTGTTTTTGTTTTTTCCCTATTGGATTTTGATTTTCAACTTTCTCTGCTCTGTTTAGTCTTCCACATTCTTTATTTCCTTTCTTAGTCACCTTTTATTCCATTACCTTCATTTTAGAGGAGTTTCTTAAAAAGAACAGAATAATGTGTTCAGTGTTGCATATTTATTCCTTCTGGGTGTTTTTGCAATAAGATTCTTGGTATTGAAAACAAACAAACAAACAGAAACTATCCCTGCTCTCTTTCAAGGGAAAAAAAAGCACCCAATCCACATCTTGTCTCCATGAGAGAAGGAATAAATGAAGGTCTGACATGCCGGCATGTCTCTGAAAGATCGCTGGCCTTGATCATTCCTATGGTTGAAATAAAGTAGAATGAATATTTAAGCTAGTAATTTGCTAAATGTTAAGGAATGGGGGAAAAAAACTATATAATGTTCCTAGAAATGCCACACAACTATCCAAGGAGTAAAATACTTGCAGGAATTCTAGCCAGTATCCATCACAGCATTTCTAACTAAAAAAAAAAAAAAAACTTTTATTCTAGGGACCTGTGCCTAAGTTCTAGTTTCATGAAAGGAATTATCTTGATCCACAGTTAGATATTCTATCGGACCTCAGCTTTTTCACAGGTGCCTTATGGTGAATTCAGTATCTTTATTTTTTTTAAATAAGGGTTGATGTTTTTAAAAATATTTATTTATTCCCTTTTGTTGCCCTTGTTGGTTTTATTGTTGTAGCTATTATTGATGTCGTCATTGTTGGATAGGACATAGAGAAATGGCAAGCGGAGGGGAAGACAGAGAGGGAGAGAGAGACAGACACCTGCAGACCTGCTTCACCGCCTGTGAAGCGACTCCCCTGCAGGTGGGGAGCTAGGGCTCAAACTGGGATCCTTACGCTGGTCTTTGCACTTTGCGCCACCAGCTTAACCCGCTGCGCTACCGCCAGCCCCCTGGAATTCAGTATCTTTAAAAAAAATTTTTTTTTAATTTATTTTTGCCTCCAGGGTTATCGCTGGGACTTGGTGACTGCACTAGGAATCCATTGCTCCTGGAGGCCATTTTTCCCATTTTGTTGCCCTGGTTGTTGTAGTTGTTATTGTTGTCATAAAATTCATCACCTTTTGGTGGGTCGGACTATAGCGCAGCGGGTTAAATGCCCAGGGCGCAAAGCGTAAAGTTCAAAGCGTAAAGTTCCGGGTTCGAGCCCCTGGCTCCCCACAGCAGGGGAGTCGCTTCACAGGTGATGAAGCAGGTCTGCAGGTGTCTATCTTTCTCTCCCCCTCTCTGTCTTCCCCTCCTTTCCCCATTTCTCTCTGTCCTACCCAGCAACAACGACATCAATAACAACAATAATAACCACAGCAACGATAAAAACAACCAGGGCAACAAAAAGGAAAATAAATTTTAAAAATTTTTATTTATTTATTTATTTTTATTTAAGAAAGGGTAAATTAACAAAACCATAGGGTAGGAGGGGTACAACTCCACACAATTCCCACCACCCAATCTCCATATCCCATCCTCTCCCCTGATAGCTTTCCCATTCTCTATCCCTCTGGGAGCATGGACCCAGGGTCATTGTGGGTTGTAGAAGGTGGAAGGTCTGGCTTCTGTAATTGCTTCCTCGCTGCACATGGACGTTGACTGGTCGGTCCATATTCCCAGTCTACCTATCTCTTTCCTAGTAGGGTGGGTCTCTGGGGAAGCGGAGCTCCAGGACACATTGGTGGGGTCTTCAGTCCAGGGAAGCCTGGCTGGCATCCTGATGGCATCTGGAACCTGGTGATTGAAAAGAGAGTTAACATACAAAGCCAGGCAAATTGTTGAGCAATCATGGACCCAAAGCTTGGAATAGTGGAGAGGAAGTGTTAGGGGGATACTCACTGCAAACTCTAGTGTACTTCTGCTTTCAGGTATATATTTTGCAATAGTTTATGTTAAAAAATATTTTTAAATTCAGCATCTTTTAATGCAATGTCTGTAGTCATATTTCCCTGCCACAGAGATATGCAAATATACTTCTAGGTTTACCACTATAATGCTTATATCTACTCTTACCCACCCACCTATCTACCCCCACCCCAGTACCTCTAAAGAAAAGAAGCTAGACTGATAGTTTTCATTGTATTTGAAGCCTCTCCCCAGAGTATATGGATCTTTTCACTTCCTGCCAGTCTAAACTAATTGCACTTTCCACAAAAGCCACTTATATTAGCATCAATTTTTTAAAAGGCCCAACTCATTAGAAATCTGTGTAGCACTTTTAAGTTATTTTGCGTGCATTTTCTTAATGAACCAACTTGTGATCAATGACCTAGCATGTCTCTTGAGTTTACTCATGAGCATTTTACAGTTCTTTATTTAAGGATTTCATAATCACTTATCAAAAATATCAATATCTTGTTCACTATGCAAATACAACCTGCTCTACTTTTAATGATCTTGTCTTCCTTTCCTTTTCTCTCTTTCTAATTATTTTCCCAGGAATCCAACAATAGGGGAATGCAATGCTTTAGTCTGATGAAGCTCTGCAGAAATTGTGACCGAAAACATACAGCTGCCAAATTTTACAGCTTCCTTGTCCTAAAAAAACAGCTAGCTATTGAGCTGAATCAGAGTGCTCCTTATGCAGATATCATAGCTACAGTGGGACCAATGTTTCATAACATATGAAAGAAATTTGCAACATGTATATGTATATCATTATTGGAATTTCTGTGTAGATTATTCAGTTTACCAAAGAAGCAAGTGAAAATATGATCAGTTTCATAGCCCAACATCTGTTTTACCTTTTTTGTAATAAGCTCAGGATAACCATAACCAGAATTGGGAAACTATTTGCTTATAGAAGTACCTAACTATAGATAATTATTTTTTTTAATTCAGCTGATCTGAATATATAGTGTCTACGATTTCCCTGGCTTCAATGTAGCATTTAGAATATGTATTTTAAACACTATTTGCCTTCAAGAAAATATCCAAGCATAATTTTCAAATGGCTACTTTTCATTAAATTATTTACTAAAATTTTATGTGATTGGTTAATAATACAGTCTATTTTCCCACAAACAGTAATTTGAGTCTAATGCATATTATATTTGATTGAACCTAATGCCATACTTTCAATATAGTATCTTAATTGAAGAGTTGTAAAATTCTGTCCTTCAAATTGCCAAGGTGACTTTTTATCTGTTTGTAGGTTATTTAAACCATTTTATTAACTATTTAATGAGTACTACAGCCGCAATTTGTGTGTCCACAAATGAAATTTGTTTCTGATGTTAAAAAAAAATGTGGCACTTTTTCAGCATATTGCCTGCAGCTTCAGTTTAAACAAACGTCGCTAGAGTAGATGTTCTTTTACTTGGCATTTGTTAAAATAAGCATTTTTTTACATTAATACTATTGTTTTTCTTTTTTCTTAGTTCAAGTTTGAGTTAAGAAACTTTCATATAGTGCTCTGTGAGTATCATAGTACACTATAGATTGAAGCCTATGGTACTTCGTAAAATACTATTGTGTCTGACATTGTGCTGCAAACTAAATTCTAATGGTCTCTTTGGTATATAAACTATAAAGTTGAAATGTCAAGTTGCCTTTTAACTTTTATTTTTTAATTAATATATAGAACCATTACCACAGTAAGGATATACAATAACCTTACTCCCTTGTGCTGTTCCTTTGTAGTAACTCTCTTCTCCCATTCCAATTCCTAATAGTAACTCTTCTGTTATGACCATCATTTTGTCTTATATGAAATTACAGAGTATACAGCCTTTTGCAAGTGGCTTCTTTCAGGTCGGAGGGTGAGGATACAGAACTTTAGTGGTGGGTATGGTGTGAAATGAGTTATAAATTGTAATCTTGCAGTCTTGTAACAAACTGTTATTAACAAATAATAAAAAAAGGAGAAAACGGTGGTCCGGGAGGTGGCAAAATGGATAAAGCATTGGACTCTCAAGCATGAGGTCCTGAGTTCAGTCCCTGGCAGCACATATACCAGAGTGATGTCTGGTTCTTTCTCTCTTTCATCCTTTCTCATTAATAAATAAAATATTTTTTTAAAAAGAAGAAACTGTATTCTTTCACTCTGTGTGCTCTCAGATTAGTCCAAGTTGTTGCATCTATCATTTGTTCAACCCTATTTACTACTCAGTAATATTCTGTTGTCTGAATATACTACAACTAATTTTACCATTTACCCCTGAAGGACATTTAAGTTATTTACAATGTCTGATGTTTATAAATAGGACTGTTACATACCTTCGTGTACAGTTGTACAAATATATGATTTCTTTTAGGGTAGATATCTAGGAGAGGGATTCCTGGGCTGCTTCAGCTGGTTTTGAATTTGCTCATTTTTCTAGTTTTTAAGAGAGAATCTTAGTTGACACAAGACTTTTTATTTCTCATTTGAATGCTAAATGCAATATATTTCTCTCAAAGTACCATTTTAGCTACATAGCCCAAATTTTGATATGTTGTATTTTCACTTTTGTTGTTTGAAATAAGTTTTAATTTCCTTAAGGACTTTTTCTTTGATTTATGAATTACTTATAGATGTGTTGTTTAATTTTCAAGAGAGTTTCCTGTTCTCTTTCTGTAATTCATTTCTAGTCTAAGTCATTATGGTCAGAGAACATATTTTAAGTGATTTTGATTCTTGTAAGTTTGTTTATGCACTCAGTATAGAGTTTGTCTTGGTAGATGTTCCATGGAACTTGAAAAGAATATATTCTGTAGTTGTTAAATGGAACATTCTATAGACCAACAAATTCTTAGTTTTTCTATACCTGAAAAATATTTATTTCATCCTCATTCCTGGTGGATTTTTTTCTACTATGTATTAGATTCTGATTAACTCACTTTTCTTTAAGCAGTTTAAAATTTTTCATTTTCTTCTGCTCACTGTGGTTTCTGATGCAAAATTCAGTTATCCAAATCATTTCCTTATAACTGTGTCTTTTTTCTGTAAGTATTTCCAAGACTTTTTTGTTTTCAGTGATAACTGAAATTATTATTTCTTTACTATTTTCATTATTGTTCCTTGATTTTCTTATTTAGGATTCACAGGAAACTGAAGTTTCCTACTCTGTTTGCTCTGCTCTCTTTCTTTCTTTCTTTCTTTCTTTTTTTTTGCTTCCAGGGTTATCACTGGGGCTTGGTACCTACACTATGAATCCACTGCTCCCAGAGGCCATCTTTTTTCCCTGTTGTTATTGTCACTGTTATTGTTGTTGCTGTTGCTGCTGCTATTGTTGCATAGGACAGAGAGAAGTTGAGACAGGAGGGGAAGACAGAGAGGAGAGAAAGAGAGACGCCTGCAGACTTGTTTCATGCCTTGCGAAGTGACTTGCCTGAAGTTGAGGAGCCAGGGGCTCGAACCAGGATCCTTGTGCCATCTGCTTTACTTTCTAATTCTCATAATCCATACCTACATCCAGAACCAAATGACAGGAGGACAGATAGATATAAATGAGCATAGGTTTACATTTTTAAAAATGTTTAATTATCTTTATTTATTGGATAAAGATAGCCAGAAACTGAGAGGGTAGGGAGAAAAAGAGAGAGAGAGAGAGACCGAGAGAGAGAGACCGAGAGAGACCTGTGGCACTGCTTCAACACTTGGAAAGATTTCCCTCTGCAGGTGGGGACTGGGGGCTCAGACTCAAATCCTTATGCATTCTAACATGCATTTTAACCAAGTGCACCACCACCTGGCCCCCTAGGTTCACATTATGTGACCACTACGTTAAAGAATTTTCTTTTGCTTCAGCGCTTTAGATACCTGTGGTTTCCTAGCGTCACAGCCACCAGTACAGAATTTTCTAGAGACTGGATCATAAGACAAAAGGGAGAGATAAAAAGAAAGAAAAAAAGAAAGAAAGAAAGAAAGAAAGAAAGAAAGAAAGAAAGAAAGAAAGAAGGAAAGGAAGGAAGGAAGGAAGGAAGGAAGGAAGGAAGGAAGGAAGGAAGGGAGGTAGGGAGGGAGGAAGGAAGAAAAGTATTCTTTCCTGACTCTCAAGACAACATTAGGGAAATTCTTGGGAGACTATTATATGCTGGTTTTCATATTAGTATTTTGAGCTGCCTTGAGACTAGGCAAGGAAAAGCAAAAGTAGTAAATTCAGAGGCATCTCAAATTCTGACTTTTTTTTCTCCAATTTACCTGCCTCTTTTCAGAGTCTTCAACTAGCTGCTATTATATGCATTTTGTTTAGAATTTATTGATATATTCAGTGAAAGGAGTATAGTCACACAGAAGTGTAACTAAAATTGCCATCAAAATGAAATAAATATATTTCCCAATGAGTATAAAGCAAATTTCTTTAGAATAATTTTGTTTTGTGCTTAAAATCCTCATTTGTGGCAACTTACAATGTAACCAAACACTGGCTCAGGACAGAATTTCTTACTAGCTGAACCATTCCAGATGGGAGTCATGAATGAAAGCTGTTTTTTGTTTGTTTGTTTGTTTTACTTTGGGAAAGTAGGATTTCTGGGAAATGTAGTTTTGCTAAGTGCCAACCACCCTCACCCACCCACATAAAAAAAAACCATGGAGGATAGACAAAAACATTTTTTAATGAACAGCCTCAGAAAGTACCTCCTGATAAACAGTAATTAAATGACTTCCTTTGATTTTGCTTTAAATGTAAAGCAGTTACTTTTGTTACTTAGGTATGCTTTAGGGCAGATAAAACATTTCATCAGTTAACTTGTTAATAATATAGCACTAGAATTTCTTTAGATGGTGTGGGCCTTAATTCAACCATAATTTTTACTTCTGCCACAATCGCTTTGCCATGTTTTTCCACAAAGCATAATATAATGATAACCATTAAAATAAACTGAATAGAAAGACATAATTTTTGCCAAAAAAATGTTGTAGGTTTTCATATAATAGATTGCCCACATGTCAGAGCTATAAAAATATTTAACTTTGAAAAGTAAGTTAATTTTAAATCATATATATGTGTGTGTGTGTTTTTATTTTAGTTTTTTTTATTACTAGGCTTATCTCTGGGTCTTGTTGCTTACAGGATGATCCACTGCTCCCAGCAGCCAATATTTATTTATTTATTTATTTATTTATTTTGATAGAGACATAGAGAAATTGTGAGAAGGGAATAAAGACACCTGCAGTACTGCTCCCCACTCCCCCAGGTGGGTGCCAGGGCCTTGAACCCTGGTCCTCACACATGGTAATGTGTGCAATCTACCAGATCCACTACTGCCCAGACCCTCCTAGGTTATTTCTTTTTAAAAAATTCCTTTTATTATCTTTATTTATTTATTGGATAGAGACAGCCAGAAATTGAGAGAGAAGGGGAGACAGAGAGGGATAGAGGCAGATACCTGAAGTGCTGCTTCACCATTCCCAAAGGGGAAGCCCTGCAGGTGGCTCAAACCCAGGTCCTTGCACATTGTAACATGTACACACAACCAGGTGCACCACCCAGCCCTTGGATTATTTCTTTAAACGCTTTGTAACTCACAAACCCCATATGACAGAGTTAGGATATAAAGTAGGTGAAATTTTAACAGTATGAAGGTGCTAAAAATTCTTAGGAAAAAGTTGGAGACTGTTAAGATATCTGGCCATCCCTTGGGACTGTTCACACAGTCTTTTGGGGGAAGAAGACCACTATAATAGAGTTAGGTGCTAGGTCACCTGAAGATAAGCTTCTGCTCTACAATGCTTCCTCCTAGCCCAGAGCATAGAAAAATAGCCATGAGGCAGTTGGGGTTGAAATCATTTGAGCAACTAAAGGCCTCTGTTTCCATGTTGAACAACATATGTAAGTAAACTTTTATTTCCCTTGAACAAGTAATGGTTGGTGGACTTATTGGGAGACATCTGGCAAATTCATTGTATAATTTTTTTCTTTTCTTTTTTTATTAGTGATTTACAAAGTTACAAAATAACAGAGGTACAACTCCACACGTTTCCCACTACCAGAGTTCTGTGTCCCCATTCCCTCCATTGCATAATTTCTAAGTCTTGACAGATTCTTTTCTTTCAACCTATGGTAGAGAGGACAGGGTACTAAGTTCAGCCCTATTAAGGCTAGACAAAGACTTAAGGAGTTAATAGTTTTAAGAGCCTAAGATTGTATTGGGTCTAGAAGACAGCCCTGGAATATGCTTGCTCTCTCATTCACTTGATATTCACTGAGCACCTAATATTAAGTCAAGCATGAATCTAGGCAATAAGGATATAGCAGGGGACAAATTTCCTTCCATCATGGAATATAGACTCTACTGGGGTAATAATGAGAAATAATAAATTACTACATGACAAGGAAAGGAGTGAGTGAAAAAAGAGCTAAGGTTGCTGGGAAGTGGCACACTTGGTTAAGTGCACATAGTACTTTGTGAAAGGACCCTGGCACAAGGATCCAGGTTTAATCCCCTGCTCCCCACCTGCAGGGGAAACACTCCACAAGTGATGAGGCAGGGTTACAGGTGTCTGTCTTTCTCTTCTTTCTCTCTCTCTATCTCCTTGATCTATCTCAATTTCTCTTTGTCCTATCCAACAAAATGGAAGCAAAAAAAAGAAGAAGAAGAAGAAGAAGAAGAAGAAATGGCCACCAGGAGCAGTGGATTCAGTCCCGACACTGAGGCCCAGCAATACCCCTCAAAGCAAAAAAAAAAAAAAAGTGAAGGTTGTATTGTTGTGTGGGAATGTTATACATGTACAAACTATTGTATTTTACTGTCTATTGTAAACCATTAATTCCCAATAAAGAAATAAAATAAAAAGAGAAAAAGAGTTAGTGTTTGAGGTAGGGTAATCAAGGAAGATGCCCTTTGAGACAGTGATATTTGAATAGAGATCTAGAAGAAGTGAAAGATAGTTTTGAGCAGAGGAATGTCAGATATTTGGAGTTGGGTTAGAAAGAAGGAAGCCCTATTCACTGTACCCCACTACTCATCAATGGAGCAGATAAGGAGCTAGACCTAGAGAGTGAGTTAATTTATCTAAAGTTGCTCAACTTGGGCAGAAGAGATAGCCTCACTGGTAGAGCAGTGCTGAGGCTATGACTTTATGCTGGTACCAATAAGAGAACCAAGAACAAACACACGGAGCTCCATGGCTGGTGGAACAGTGCTTTGGTGTCTCGTTCTCCCTCCCTTTCACCCCCACCCGTAAAAATACTTTTTGAAAAAAAACTGAACTGGGGAAATGGTATCCCTGTAGCTGAGTACATGAGTGAAGCTCTGGATTTGATCTCAGGCACCACATAAAAATTAATTGGTTAAAAATAAATTTTCCTACCCTTCCTATCATATATAATAACTCGAGGTTCTTTAATTTGGTATTTGTGTTCAAGGACTCTTGTTACTAATGGTTTATGAATGTTACCAAATAACCTGCATTTTCCTGAAAGACAATTACTGGATGTTTTTGCTCATATGTTTATCAACTTGTTTTTAAAATATTCAGACGGCTACTAAGATTTTGTAAAGCCTATGGTTGGTATCATTGAGGGAAGTAGGTAAAACAGGGTGTGAGGCAGGGCACAGATCTGTGGTGGTGGATATGGTGTGGAACTATACCACTATGATTTTATCATCTTGTAAACAATTACTGAATCACTAATAAAAATGAAGGAAATCAAAGCTAAAATAAATAGACTTTCCTAGGGGCTAGGGATTTAACTTGCTTGAACACCAGTTTGTATGCCTAAAGCCCCAGGGCCCCTGGGTTTGATTCCCCCTCCATATGCCAGAGCTGAGCAATGATTTGATTCTTTCTCTCCCTCTTTTATTCTCTCTGTCTCTCTTATGATAAATATATATATTTTTAGAGAAGTGCATGTTTTGAACTCAGCCATCAAATTTTGGGAAACAAAATTGCCAGGATAAGAGTAGAAAGACTAGGCAGAGAGTCCAACTCTGAATTTTCCTCCTTGTTTCTCCTGTGATAGTGAGTGGAAGAAAAAAGGGAAATGAGTTAAATGAACACCTATTTTAGGTTGTAATTATCTTTCCAGTTACTAACCAGTAGTATTGAGTTTGTGCAGCAGTATGTAAAACTCTCAAAATAAAACAAAAAATATTAATTTTTTTGGTCGAAGGAAGAAAGGGGATTTCAAGCTTTGGCGGTATCTAAACAGGGCTTTTACATTGCACTTCACCTGAACTGATGAAACAGTAAGGGGCTTGGGAAGTAATGCACATGCTAATACCTTTAACAAAAGAGAAATTGGGAAGGAGGCAGTTTGCCTCAGCAGGGTTGAGTCTTGAGAGGGGTGAAATCGAAGGGTGAGGTATTTCGCTCACATGACAGTAATTTCTTGGGTGATCTTATTTAGGAAACAAATCCAGAAAGACTGCATAGTGGGGGGCTAGAAATCTGGGTTTTGAGTAATGAGTGGCACAACTATTCACCATCTTAGTACTGTAAAGAAAATAATTTTTGTTGTCAGATAGTGAAGGTTTATGCTATTGTTTTTCTTAACAATATAAATGCCGTTGGCGTTCAATAACCGTGGTGATAGGACAGGATGAGATAGCAATAAAGGCTATGCAAAGGCGTTTCATGCCTGAGGCTCCAAATTCTCAGGTTCAGTCCCCAGCACCACCGTAAACCAGAGCTGAACAGCGCTCTAGGGGAAAAAAGAAAAACGAAAATATTTAAAACAAATAAATAACCCTGATATTCAAAGATGTGGAGAGTGTTCCCAAAAGAGCGAGAGTAAAATTTCTATTCAGTGGGAGCTGGCTGTGTGCCAGAAAGTGAGGTTGGTGTCACCGTCGCTTGCTACGGATGAGAAGGCTGAGCCAAGCCCTGAGGTGCCCAGCAGTGCGCGAATGCGCTCTCCGCCGCGCCCCACCAGTGTGTGCGAGGGTGCAGGAGGACCTCGCCCGGTGCGTGCTGTCGCCTGCGCTCCTCTGGAGCAAGACGCCAACTATCTCTTTAAGAAGCAAAGTGCAGACGGGCCGCTTACGCAGCAGCCCGCGAGCCTCCCACTGGCTGGTCCCCGCAGCCCCCCTCAGCCTCCCCGCCCGCCTTCCCTCCCTCCCGACAGCCCCAGTCCCGGCGAGCGAGCTGCAGCCAGCCGCCTCCAGCAGGGGCTCCGGAGAGCAGCGGGGCGGCCCGGGCTGGGCAGCCTGAGCCATGGAATCCTCCGCAGGTGATGACAGGGACCCCGGGGACCTCCAGGCCCCCCGCCCCGCTGAGCCGGCCGCAGCCCAGAGCGCGGGCGCGGGCGCGGGCGCGGGTGCGGATGCGGATGCGGGGGAGGTGGCGCGGAGGAGCGCACCTCCCTGCGGCTGGCGGCTGCGGTGGCCCAGCTGTCAGCGCCCGGGGCGTCCGGGCTGGCGCTCACCCGCCACGCTCTGTCTGTCTCCCCACCGCCGCAGGTTGCTGATCCGGGCTGGGCGGCTGCAGCGGCGACTGCAGAGGCGCTGCGCCAAGCGAGGCTGGAGCGGCGCGGGCCCGCGGGTCTGCGGAGGGCAGGCGCGTGGACTCAGGTGAGGAGGCCGCGGCCCAGCCCGGGGCTGGGAGCCGGGAGCTGGGAGCAGGGACCCGGGGACTGGGGATCAGGTGCCAGGAGAAGGCCCTGCGCTACACCGTGGCGGGCGGCGGGCGACGGGCGGGGGCAGTTTGCATGCTGCGGTAGAAACCCGCAGCGGACACCCGTCGACGAGGGGTTAACTGTGACTCATCTTACCCGCCCTTCATTCTCCTAGATCCTTCTATGCGGCCCTCTCTGGTGAAATTCACTCCTTAGAGGATGCTGGTTGCAGCAGGGAAGATACCCAAGGTGGGCGTTGGGGGGGGGGGGGTGCTTTAGGAACCGCCCCACTCCTGTGTTCTTTCTTCCCCTCTAGGCATTTGGCAAACACTTGAGCCTGCCTGGAGCGGGGTGGGAGGGTAGCTGGGGGTGAGAAAAGGATCGAACCCCACACCCAACCCAAGGTCAAGTGACAACGACTGATTCCTCATCAGAGTCCCCTCTGAGAAGCATCAAAGCCCTGAAGCCCTGAAACAAACCTAGGGAAATGCCCGTGACCCAGAGTGAGGGAGATCTAAACCCCAGTCTCCCTGGAGCTTCCACAGTCTGAAATGTTTTCTCCTTTGACTTCCCAGCAAAATGCTGGGCTGCTGGGAGCACCTACTAGCCTGGGGAGCATCATGTTCCCTTTTTTCTACCTTCCATGTTGAGGAAGGTCTGATCACACTTTGCCTTCTCTGACTATCAGGTGGGCTTCCCAGAAAAAGGCCATCATCTCTACAGGCAGGGCCATGTAGGAATGGTGTTGAAGATGGGGGTTCTAGTCCCTGAGCTTCCCAACTGGCCACAAATAACCATCTTAAAACTCTGTAGACATGGTGTCTGTTTATCTGCTAATACAGGTGTTGGGTCAGATGATTCATGCCTTTCAAGTGGCTAACTTGTCAGGGGGACCCTCTCTACTTAGCAACTCAGAATTTAAACTTGGGCCTCTGACTTAATTAACATTTCCTCAACTGATCTCTATCGACTATGGATTTCTCCAGAGAAACATTGACCTTGTGGGCCTTATGGAACTGGAGGCATCAGAATGTCCTATATTGGCAATGGGATGACCTTTGTCAATTTATTTCCCTTCTCCAAGCTTCAGTTTCCTCATGCCTTCAAGGATTGATGTGAGGACTAAATCACACAGACACACACACACACACACACATACACACACACACACAGAGGGAGAGAGAGAGAGAAGCGTATAAAATATTATCTATACCTGTTACATGGTTTTCCTCAGGGATACAGGACTTGGGAGAGCAAAGCTACTTTTAGTTCTCTTTAGGTCCTCTTTCCTCCCTCCCCCACTACTCTGCAGTCTCTTCCACATCCTTGCCACTGGTGTCCCAGACAGGGGATAATGAATATCAGAATGCATTGGACTATGGGGCTGGAGGCCTAGGAAGCATTCAGGAGATACAAACATTTCCACTGCAACCTCTGTGACATCATTCTAGCATGAAAGTTTTCCATGGAGACATATACAGCTCAGAACTGGATTTGAGAAATCTTGACATCAAAGGGCAGATATATATATATATATATATATATATATATATATATATATATATATATATTCCCTTTTGTTGCCCTTGCTTTTTTAAAAAAAATTTTTTATTATCTTTATTTATTTGATAGAGACAGTCCAAAATGGAGTGGAAGGGAGAGACAGAGAGGGAAAGAGACAGAGAGACACCTGCAATCCTGCTGTACCACTCCCAAAGCTTTCCCCCTGCAGGTGGGGGCCAGGGGCTTGAACCTGGGTCCTTGAGCATTGCAACACGAAGCGCTCAACAAGGTGTGCCACCACTGGCCCCCTGCCCTTGCTTTTTATTGTTGTAGTTACTATTGTTATTGATGTCGTCATTATTAGATAGGACAGAGATAAATGGAGAGAGATGGGGAAGACAGAGGGGGGAGAGAAAGAGAGACACCTGCAGACCTGCTTCACTGCCTGTGAAGTGACTCCCCTGCAGTTGGGAAGCAGGGAGATCGAGCCAGGATTCTTATGCTGGTCCTTGCGCTTCGCACCATGTGTGCTTAACCTGCTGCGCTATTGCCCGACTCTCAGGGCAGATTTTTAAGGCCAATAGGTGGATCCGAATCTTGTGTGCTGACTGAGGGAAGGTGGGAGACTAAAGCTTCCAGATTTCACAAGGATCCTCTTGCTGCTCCTTTGCCCTCCCTGGGGTCTTACCAAAATCTCCCTGAGATAAGGGAGTCAGGTTTTTGGTGCCCATATTTTTATTTTTTATCTTCCCTCCTGCTGTAATTTTTTCAGTCTAACACTCACCCTTTCTTGCCCCAGTTTTTTTCTGCAGATGCTTTTTGCCTTTTGACAGCATGATAAAGAAATCTTCCTATAGGAGAAGTGATGCATTTTGCTGTTGCATCATTTGGACCCAAAGAGACTATGTCCGAATTTGTCCTAAATCCCCACTAGACTGTGAGCTCCTCATGGCACAGGCCCTGTCCTTTTCCCCTGTGTCTCCCACCTCTAGCCTATGGCTAGGCAAAAATGTTGAGTCAAATAAGTGTGAAAAAATCATATCCCTTAGCCATTTAGATGAGGAAGAAGCTTCTGGAATGTTGTTAGTAGTATAGGGAAAATCACTCTCAAGAACTACTTGGCACTACTGTACAGAGTGTTGATTGTCATTAAATATTCCTATTGCTTATACTATAATGGTTGCTATGGCCAGTGACCAGCAGTTGTCTTTAACTTCTCCTCTTGTCAGACTTGAAAGAGCTAGATTATCTGAAAGTAATGACATTGTCCAACAGATGTTTCTGACTGATACAAGATAAATATGAAGAACGAGGTTTAGATAGTCCGTGATTTCTAACCTATTTGCTAGCTTTGAGGAAAAGGGGGAAATAAGTAGAATCAAGGTGGTCACAACAGAACACACAGAAAATCAGGAGACCTGACCAGGTTGTCATCCTACCATATTGTGTGACCTTGGGCCAATCACATCTTCTCTCAAGACCTCTGGGTCCCCAGCTATAAAATGAGAGGACCAAACTACCTGATCCTTAAGGCCTCTTTTGATTCTGAGATTCTGTCGAGTGGATTTTGTTAAATAAAAGTAAAACAACTATTATTGCCACCAGTATCATTTTAGCAGTACCAGCCTCTTACCTATCACTGGTCAGCCCCAACAAGTTATACTTATTTTAGAAATGAGGAGGCTGAAACTTAGAGATTGATTTGCTTTGTATTACACTACTAGAAGTTGCTGAACTGTTATCTTGACTTGGAGTACGTTCTTCCGAAGATTTTACCACCACCCCATAAATTCTGTGCTACTGTCTGTGAATTGTATGTGTGTTTGCATGTATGCAGAAGGGTTTGGAGAAGAGACCACTGTGAAAGACTTAAAACCAGAGATAAGGCACTTCTTTAGAATAATTACTGCAGAGAACTTGCTTTTTTTTTTTTTGCCTCCAGGGTTATTGCTGGGGCTCAGTGCCTGCACCATGAATCCACTACTCCTGGAGGCCATTTTCTCCCCCTTTTGTTGCCCTTGTTGCTGTAGCCTTGTTGTGGTTATTATTGTTGTTGATGATGTCACTCACTATTGGATAGGACAGAGAGAAACGGAGAGAGGAGGGGAAGACAGAGAGGGGGAGAGAAAGATAGACACTTGCAGACCTGCTTCACCACCTGTGAAGCGACTCCCCTGCAGGTGGGGAGCCGGGGGCTCGACCTGGGATCCTTATGCCCGTCCCTGTGCTTTGCGTCACATGTGCGTAACCTGGTGTGCTACCACCCGACCCCCAGAACTTGCTTTTTTGAAGAATATACATCAGGACAGCAAAGTTGTCTGGAGCTCTACTCCTGGGGGTGGGGTGGGGAGTCGAGTATACCAAGGAGAGTGACTGGGCAGAATAGTAATCATGACAGACATAATTTCTGTGTGACATCTTAAATGTAGAAATACGCTGTTTTATACAAGATTGCTTATTTACTCCTCGGACAATTCCATTATGTAGACACTAATTTTATCCATTTTACAGGATAGAGAGCAGAGTAACATGGATCTTGCCCAGAGTTACACAACTAATGTGTTGAAGAGCCTGACAGTTTAACTGGTTGTACACTATACCCAGTACAGAAGGGTTGCTTTTAGTCTAAGTCCTAACTGATTAACTATGAGTAGACAAGTTTCCTTCTGAGATTCAGTTTTCACATCCCATGAATGGACTGGACACACTCACTGGTTCTAAAAGGCCTAAATACTTGCTTATTCCAGAATAGGAGTAGCTAGATAAGAAGTTGTCTAGTTAAACATCAGTCAGAATTTGTTTTATTATATATTAGTCAAGCCCTGGGATAAATCCACAGGGTACAGGAATGAGTAAGAAGTGATCTCTAATTTTTAGGAGCTATAGTGTGCATTAGTATGGCTGTGATAGGAGACACAGAAGGGAATGAATTTCCCTGCTCAGTGGGTCAGGAAAACTTCCCAGAGGAGATGCCATTGTCACTGCCTTGTTTTCTGCAAAGTACATGTTTTATATTCATGTAATAATAATAACAACAGTAACTATAGTAGTAGCAATAATGCCCTACCTAGTTTTAGACATTTTAGAGTACTTTTTATTTATTTATTGGGTAGAGATAGAAAGAAACTGAGAGCAAAGGGGGGATAGAGAGGGCGAGAGAAAGAGAGGCATCTGAAGCACTGTTTCACTGCTAATGAAGCCACCCTTTTGCAGCTGGGGACTAGTAGCTTGAGCCTAAGTTCTTGAGCATTGTAACATGTATGCTCAATTAGGTGTACCACCAGCGAGCCCACAGTTCTAAAGTTTTGTTGGCATTTGACCCCAGCAACCCAAACTGGTCATGGAGTCTTTAGGACCATTCAAGCTGACTTCCAGCTTGAATGAGTTCTGACACAGTTCCAGTGGAATTTTTCCAAGGTAGACCAGAACCTTTCTTGTCCTTAAAGACTTCTGAGACAGAACTGAAATTCCTCTTGGAAAGCTAATCTGGTGCCTACAGCCATCTAATCGATTTAGGGAATTCTTCCTCATAGCTTTTCTCAGCATTCTGTCTATTGGGATCACGAACACCTAGAGAAAAAGGCCTTCCTCAAGGCTACTCAGTAAAGCTAACACCAGCCTAACTGGGGTTGCACTTCTGAGCCATATGTGATCTTTCTATATCCAGGTCACCAGCAGCCTGAGGGACTATTTCTTCATTTGTTGGGCAGCTCACATTGAATGAAGGTTTGGTGCATGTGATTATCAAGCTAGAGCTGAGGGCCCTTGGAGAGGGGAGGCCTGTGGTCCCCAGGCTGTTCTGCACCTCTGAATGGACAGATATTTAGGAAGTGTTTGTCACATGCTCGGCACTGTCCTCTGAATTGGGGTGCTGAGCCAACCAAAAGAGGGTGTCTGGAAGCGGCTTGGTGCAATGTCAGGAACCAGCAGCAAGAAGTGGAGAAACTCGGGGCCTCTCCTGTACTCTGTCATCAGCTTCCTGGGTGGCCTGAGACAAAATCCTTTGTATTTCCACACTTGTGAAATGAAAGCCAGAGGTGGTGGTCTCAAAGGGCAATTTAAGCTCTGGTTGGCTCACTATTCAGCAACTGTATCTTCTGTTCTGTAACTACTTATGAAGTACAAGAGTGGATATGCTACAGATAACAGTAACTGGAGGAAGAATGAGATAAATATAACAAGAGGCATGAACACATGCTCTGTGGGCCTGAGGGAGGGACAGGGCTTGGGAAAGGCTCAGTTCAAAAGGCACCTCTTCCAAGATGGGAGGAGATACAGATAGAGATGTTAGGATTTTTTTTTTTTTTAAGTGTACTGTTAATCTGGGACAGGAAGGCTGTATAACAAAGCAGTGGTTGTCAGACTTTGATTTCAAAGGTCAGTATATTTGGGAACCCATGCTAGGTGGGCCATCTTTGTGTTTTTCCAGATGAGGACAATGAAATGGCATGCAAATAGTGTGCTGCTTACTACCACTGTCATGGAGTGAACAGAAGAACCTTTTAACATACTTAACCTCAACATAAGAAGATTATGGGAGTCAGGTGGTAGTGCAGTGGGTTAAGTGCACGTGGCACAAAGCACAAGGACCGGTTAGGATCCCAGTTCGAGCCCCCGACTCCCCACCTGCAGGGGAGTCGCTTCATAGGTAATGAAGCAGGTCTGCAGGTGTCTCTCTGTCTCTCTTCCTCTCTCTCTCTCTCTCCCCCTTCTCTCTCAATTTCTCTCTGTCTCTATCCAATAAGAAATAAAAAAATAAGATTTATAGTATCAGAAAGGTAGTCTTTCAAATTGATTTATTAAAAACTTGTTTAAAATTATATAAAAATTTATTTTTAATTATTTGAAATTTATTAAAATTTCCAGAGGCCCAGGAAATGGCACAGTGACTAAAGTATTGGACTTAAGAACATGAAGTCCCAAGTTCAGTCCCAGGCATCACATTACCAGAATGACACTTTGGTTCTTTCTCTGCCTCTCTGTCTCTTGCACATACTCACTAATCAATTCTCTCTCTCTCTCTCTCTCTTTCTTTCCTTTCTTTCCCTTGTTCTTTCTTTTCCCAGAGTACTGGTCAGCTGTACTGGTGGTGTGGAGGATTATACTTGAGACCTTAAAACCCCAGGTGTGAGAGTCTCTTTGCATAACCATTGCTATCCCCCTCCCATTAGTCAATAAATATTTTTAAATTTCTAAGGGCTGAATAATTGGGTCAACAGTAAAGCAAATTCCTTATATGCATAAGATTAGGGTTCACTTCTCAGCACCACAAAAAAGGGCTGAGTAGTGCTCTTTCTCTTTTACATAAACACACACTAAATTTTTAAAACAAACAAATACTCCATGAATTGTTCATGTTTTGTTCTTTTTATCATACACTCATGTCTTTATGTTGGGTGCTGGCATCGGGCTTCTTAGGTATAAATCTTAGCCAGGTTACTTTTTCTTTCAGAGCTTCTGTTTTTCTCATTTGTAAAACAGAGAAATGGCACTGTTTACCTCATAAGGGCAATCAGAATTCTAGATCTCATCATCATAAACCATCTGAAACAAGGGACCTCAAACCCAGTCATCTACAAAGGTAAAGCAGGCTGGAGGGTGATTGGAAACTATTGGGTTGGCAAGTGTTCATTTGGGAGAGGCAGATGCCAGCTTGCTCCTACCATTCCTGCCATCGCAGAATGTGGGCCCAGTGGTGCCAGAGCTTCCGGTGTTCGAAACAGAAACCTGGGTGTTTCTCTGAGGGCATCTCTTGACCAACTAGCTAACATTTTTAATGCATGTATTAACATGTGTCTGGGATAGGTCATCAGTCTTTGTCCCCTGGCATAAGGTTCTAGATGCTGGGCATGTAGTGCCCAGTGGTTGTGAACTGCTAATGAGGCCAGAGAAGGGCAACAAAGCTGGAAGGTCAGACTTGGTCAGGGTGTACCTTCTCTGCAGGCCTAAAGATCTGGGTCTTACCTTTGCAACTTGTGCTTTCAGACACCCAGTTTCAAAGACCCATAGTGTGACCCTTCCATTTCGACAGCTCTGTTGGGTTTGTGTCTGCAAGGACGGAGGCCATCAGACACCTCTGCACCCCTTGAGGCTTACATTACCAGGCCTCCCAACCACAGGCTCCCTGGAAGCTCCACTAGCAGCCTCTGAAGAGGGAGCTCAGCTGGTAGTCTGGGAAGCCAGGCACAGAAGCCATCCTTGAAGTTTCTGTTAGTTCCTGAGGGGTGCAGAGTGGGGTGCATGGTTTCTATTCTTTCAAGCCATGCTGGCCTGGAAGTTCTGGCCTGGAGATTCTGCTGCCTCCCTCTTGGCTCATGATGAGGTCTGGACAGGAAGCATTTCTGCCACATGACCCCCACAGATGAAAAATTGGGGATCTGGTTATGGAAGAAGACTAAACTGTTTCAGAGAAGAAGCTTCTCATTAGCAGTAAGGACTCCACTGTGAAGAGGCTGTTCTTTTTCACCTCAGTTACTTTTACTTGCTCCTGAACTGTCTGCATTAAGGTTTCTTCCTACCATTGTTGCTTTCTCCCTCTGACTGGATCTGTGTCTCCAGGGCTAATACAGATGTCACCTTTCAAGTATTTCTCTTCTGACTCCCATAGCTCCTTCAGATCTCCCAGGTTCTCAGTTGCTATGCTGAGCCCCAAGCACTGAGCTCAAAGCACACCCACACCTTGAACTGTTCCCAGCCCCTGCCCAGCAGAGACCAAGCTACTCTGCTGCACCCAAGGTCCAAAAGAAAACTGCAGGACAAACATCTCCATTTCCTGTTTTGTGACTTCTTTCTGGAGAAACCTTTTCCCACTCCATTCAGGAGTGGGTGCTCATTCTGAGTGGTCCACGACTGGGAGAAGATGGGCCTTGGAGTTCATTAGAAACAGCAGTAGATAGGTGTTAGACCAAATCTCAGAGTTCACCCACCCAAGTGCAGGGGTCAGGGTTCAAGCCTAGACAGTGGCAGCCCCCTGGCTGTGCTCTCTGAGTGGTCCAGAGCTGAGAGCATGGACTTGGGAGTTGGATATGTCAGCACTGTCATTTCTTTCTATCATTTACATTTTGACTGTGGTGTGGAGAAGATTCACAATTTCTCTAAGCTGTTTTCTCCTCAGTGGTAAAAATGAGCATCATAATCCTAATCCTGGCCTTATAGGAAAAAAACAGGTGAGAGCAGGATGGCCATAGTTTACCCAGTAGAGCACATGATTTACCATGCAGGGGATTCTGGGACCAATCCTTTGTGCCATGTGGGAGTACAACAGCAATGGGGGGAGCCCCACAGATGGTGGGGCAATGCTGTGGTGTCTCTCGTCTGTCTGTTTCTCCTCCTTCTGCTTCCCTCTAAAGTGAAGAATGTAAAGATTAGCCTAGGGACAGTTCTGTTGTGCATGTGGGAAGCCTTGGATCTGCATCAACATATATGAACAAGGGGGTGGGTGGTGGCTCCACCTTCAGGAACAGTGGAACAATGCTGCAGATCTCTCTCTCTCTCTCTCTCTCTCCTCCATACTTTTCTTTGTCTCTCACTTTCTCTTGAAAAGAAATCAAAGGAGAAAAAAAAAGTGACCCTCCCAGGAATGGTGGATCTGTGCAGGCACCTAGTCCCAGGGATAACCCTGGCAGCAATAAATAATTACTAGTGTGAGAATTCAACTAGACTAGAAGTCCCATATGTGTAAAGCATATATGCATTAGCATCCAGTAGGCACTTTATAAAGGGCAGTGCCTTTCCCTCCACAGATAGAAAGAACCTCAGAACTTCCTTGGCTTTCCACAGTTGCACTGAGTCTTCAGTTTGTAGTGAGGTCTGTTCTCACTGAAGGTATTCAAACTGAGTCTGGGCAACTGCAATAGGAATGTTATTCATAGAAATATAGCTTCAGTCAGATGGATGTTGGGCTTTGAAGCCTTCAGATTCTTTCCTGCCCTGAATTTCTGTGATTCTATGAAGACTCAGATCTCATGTCAATTATTAGAAATCAGTTGGGGTTTGACTTTGTTGTCAGTTTAACACAGATGAAAGTGGATTCTGTTGGAGTTGTGAACTGTTTGAAGGTTTTCTCCCAAGAGGTGGCAAGGCTAGAAACAAAATAAGGTCCAAAAAGAAGAGTTCTAACAGGGAAGCTTACTGGGGTGTTTGAAGCATGTGGCTAAATGTTTATTTGCTAGAATTTGGGAAAGGCAACATACATTGTGGCTGATAGGAATGAACTTCTGAGAGCAAGAATTGGGTTTGATTTAACTCTGAAGCCTGAGCACCCAGCAGAAGCCTGGCACACAGAGAGTATTCTGGAAAAATAATGAGCAAATGACAAATAGGCCTGGTGGTTCGAGCAGATGGAACCCTGGGCAGTTTCAACTCAGTGTATGAGTGTGCATCTTTGTGTGCATGTGCCTAGCTTCCTAAAATTCCTCCCACTTGCTGCTGCTCCTTCTTTCCCTGTCCCTTCCCCCCCACCTCCAGCATTGTTAAATATAGTCAACAGATAGCAAGCTGCATATAATTTAAATGAACACTTTGGTCAGTTTTGCCATAGTATGTAACCCATGAAACTACCACCACAACTAAGATAATAACATAGCCTCATCCCTACAAGTTTCCTCTTGCCTCTCTCTTACCCACCTCCTTCCCACTTTTCCCTAGGCAACTATCCATCTGTTTTCTGTCACTATAGACTGATTTACATTTTTCTAGATTTGTTTTTTAAATAAATGGGATCATACAACATTTACTTTTTTTTTTACCTGACTTGCTTTGCTCAGCATACTTATTTTGAGATAATCTTTCTCCCTTTTTCTCTCTCTCTATAGTATTTTGAGATTGTATATATAGCTTATTCTCCTTACATGCTGAGTAGTATTCTATTAGATGGAAGAATAAACCACAATTCATACATGTATTCATTTGTTGATGTATTCTTTTTTTATATACAAGGTTAAAGTTATATTGAAAGTGTTGTTTAAAAAATGAAAGACAGTTCTAAACACTAAAATATGAAGTTTTTTCATAAATGTAACAAAATATATGCAAGATTTTTTCCCAAAAGCTAAGACATTGATGAGAGAAATAAAAGATACAATTAAATGAGATATATAATATACATGAATTAAAATATAGCTTTGTATGCAGTTTCTTCACATTGTTTTATAGATTCAAAAACTGGTAGTATATAGTTGTACTAGGAGATGTATATTTATTTCATTTGGGGCCCGGCAGTAGCACACCTGGTTAAGTGCACATATTGTCATGTGCAAGGACCCAGGATTTGAGTCCCCGCTTTCCACTTGCAGCAGGGGCTGGGGAAGCTTCATGAGTGGTGAAGCACGTCTGCAGGTGTCTGTCATTATATCTCCCTCTCTGACTCTCCAAACTTCTCAATTTCTCTCTGTCATATCGAGTATAATAGGCAAAAAAAAAAAAAAAAAGAAAAAATGGCCGCCAGGAGAGGTGGATTCGTAGTGCCAGCACAGAGCCCCAATGACAACCCTTGTGGGGGAAAATAATATTTTATTTATTTTTGATAGAAACATAGAGAAATTGAGAGGGGAGAGAAGTAGATAGAGTGGAAGAAAGAGACACCGCAGCCCTGCTTCACCAATTGTGAAGCTTCTGTGTGTCCAGAAGGGAATGGAGGTTTGAGGGGGGGGGTCCTTGAGCACTGTAATATGAAATAATAATAATAAAGTGCTCTTCGGGATACACTCCCTCCCAGTCCCTGTTTTCTTTTTATCTATTACAAATTAAGCTACTATGAATATCTGTGTATGTCTTTGTATGGATATAGTTCCCTATTTTAAAAATGGCTATACCTTTTATATTCCCATCAGCTGTGTATGAAAGATCTAATTCTTTCACAGCTTCACCAGCTATGGGTATGATCAGATTTTTAATTTCAGCCATTCTAGTAGGTATTGCCTTATGGCTTTACTTTGAATGTCCTTAGTGACTCAGGATATTGAGATCTCTGTGTGCTTATTTGACAGCCATGAATTTTCTTGGCTAATGTATTTGTTCAAACATTTACCCATTTAAAAACATTTAACTGTTTGGTGGTCATGTTATTATTTGAGTTGCAAGAGTTCTTTTTTTCTATATTATTATTTTCTTAATATTTATTCCCTTTTGTGGCCCTTGTTTTTTTTTTAATTGTTGTAGTTATTATTGTGGTTGTTATTGATGTCGTTGTTGGACAGGACAGAGAGAAATGGAGAGAGGAGGAGAAGACAGAGAAGGGGAAAGATAGATAGACACCTGTAGACCTGTTTCACCGCTTGAAGCAACTCCCCTGCAGGTGGGGAGCTAGGGGCTAGAACCGGGATCCTTACGCCGGTCCTTGTGCTTTGCACCACCTGGGCTTAACCCACTGCGCTACCGCCTGACTCCCACAAGAGTTCTTTATATGTTCTGGGTGCAAGTTCTTGATTAAGTGTATATTTTTTAAAGATTTTATTTATTTATTTATTTATGAGAAAGATAGGAGGAGAGAGAAAGAACCAGACATCACATGTGCTGCCGAATATCGAACTTGGGACTTCATGTTTGAAAATCCAAAGCTTTATCACTGTGTCACCTCCCAGACCACGGTTAAATGTATATTTTGCAGATAGATTCTTCCAGTCTGTGGTTTGACCTTGTTGGGGTTTCAGATCCAGTGAGCATATGTGTGGGCACCTGTATGTGTGGGTGAGAGCGGGAGAAACTAATAGCCTGGCTTGCTCAGAGACTCCTGCTACTGAAGGGAGCTCTCCCTGCTGCCATCTAGATTGAAAAAGGGCAGCTCCTAGAAGGACTTAGAGCTCATGTGTCTCAATAGCCTCATTTTGCACAAAGGGAAGCAGAGTCCCTGAGACCCTGTGGGGATTTAGTGTCAGAGTCTATACAAACTTCCAGAGGAAAAGTCCCTTTGACTGGGTGTCTTGAAGCCTTTCCTTGTTGTGACCCTGGATCAGTCAGTCATGTCACTTTTCCAAACCTCCCTCACCTTGCCTGTGTAATGACATAACAGTGCCTTCCTGTGGGTGACAATTGGGTATAAACTATCTAGATGACCAACCTAACTCCAAAAAATGGCAGGTGTGTAATGGAAACTATCTGTTGCCACCAGAAGGCCTTTGGAAGGCCTAAGGAAGATTTGTTGAGTGAACTCTGGACTAGGTTTGAGGATGTGTCAGCTAGAAAGATCTGGGCACCCTTTTCTGCTTTTCACTGGCCTATGCAGAGCCTGGGTGAAGGAGTGTTTACTTCTTCTGTCTGAAGCCCTTTCACAACCCACAGCAGTACACAGACAGCATAAGAGGAGTTCTTCTCTGTGTGTTTGCATTTGTATTTTTGTGTGTGTTGGCTCAGAAACCCAAATGATGAAAGGTTGTGGTCCACAGGTAGAGAGATCTTTATAAACAGACTATGTCCTATTGATATAGCAAGTGCTCTGAATGTAGCATGTGCTGTGGGGCCACCAAGGAGGGAGCATGAATTGTGTCCTGTGAAGCTGCACCCAAGCCACCATGCTTGAACAGAGCTTGGAAGCTGAGTTGGTGGAAAAAACTTGGGAGATGTTTTCTAGGTGTCAGAGCTTGGTGAACTTACAGGTGAATGGCTCAGCAAAGATGGTCAGAAGAACATGATAGGAGGTGAGACTGACAAGACAGACAGAGGTCACTTTGCCACAGACACTACATGGGGGTTACTAACAGATAGGGAGACATAGGTGCCAAGAGGTTGCGAGAAGTGGACTCTTAGACTTAGGATTCAGTGGCAGAGACAAGAGCTGTGATTCCCAGTTCTGTTTTCTTGTTACTTTGTTCCAGAAAATATGACTAGTAGAGCTCTTTCAGGCCTCCTTTCCCTGGTGCCTTGATGGACTGTGGGTTCTCAGGACTCCCAGAGCTGACTGGTTGGTGGGCTGCCTGACTTCCTTGGCTGGGTGTTTGCTAGGCCTTGATTATGAATCCAGCCCCACTCAGCACCCAGGAGGGCTCCCTACACTGAAGACAAGCTTCCATTTCTCTCTGGCCCTTCAGGCTGGATAGCAGGCAACCAGATTCTCAAGTCCAGTGTGATCACAGCACATAGGTCAGAACTGCTGCCTCTCTGGACACCTGTCTTCTTTAAGCTGGGTATTTGGCCACCCCTGAGAAAAATAGTTTCTTTACTAAGGAAGAAACAGGACTAAACAATGAGTGGCCAGTGGCCAGTGGCCCTTATCCACACCTACCTATGCACGGACCTGAGCATCAACACAGTTCTCTTTCTCGCCCTCATTCCCCTGCAGCCCAATCCTAAACAGTTGGCCTCCTAAATTTCTCTTGAAGTCATCTTTGTTTCCCTCACTTTCTCTTCTCTGCTTCCACCTTTGCTCTTAGGGTGTCTCTCCTCAATTCTCTAGTTCATTTTCATAGAGCTGGTGCAGGTTTATTGTTCCTCTGCTTGGAATACTTTTCTGTAAGCTCAAAAGGCATTCTTCAAATCCCCCTCCCCCCCCCCCATCATGTGACCTGGCAGTACTCAAGCCTTTATGGCTCTCTTGCTCCTCTGTGTCTCCATAATGTTAATCCCAACTTCTACACTCAATTCACAACTTTGGAGCCGTCCTCAGAGCCCTGCTCAAGGAGGCCGCCTCCTGAGTTCTGTAGACACTTCCTCTCTTTTTCTACCCAGCACCTCCCTAACACATGCTTGGATGACCTGAAGAGGGCCCAGCACACAAGGGACACTTGGTAAATATTGACCGAAACCCTGCCCTAGCTGCCACGTCAACAAGGGGTGCTGTCATTAGAAGAGTGGGGAAGCGCTGAGAATGTGCCGTCAATTTCAGAGCTAGGTCTCCCCAGGAGCCCTCAGTTCCCCCCCCCCCCCCCTTGCCACAGGAGAATGAAGATATCACCAGAGCAAAGAGATACAGAAAGGCTACTTGGATAGTTCTTTTATTTAAGCTTGAATTCCTGACCATTTAGGAGGCAATGTTAATTGCTAGTGGTTTTGACAAATGGAAAACAAATGATGTGCTTATGCTGGGGGGGGCGCTACTGGGGGGGGGGTCAGCTGGCAAAATTCATCACTTTAGGATGACAGTTTGGCAGAATGTTTATTGGCCTTATAAATATGCCATTGGGGATATATCCTGAAGAAATAACTCTAAACGGGGGCTGGCTGCTGGTGGCACACCTGGTTAAGCAAGAATGTTACCGTGCTCAAAGACCAGAGTTCAAGCCCCTACTTCCACCTGCAGGGGGGAAGATTCCTGAGCAGTGAAGTAAGTTTTACAAGTGTCTCTTTCTCTCCTCTGTCTCCCCCTTCCCTCTCATTTTCTCTCTGTCTTATCAAATAAAGTAAATAAATATGGTAAAAAAAAAGAGAAAGAACTATAAATACAGAAATATAAATATATACAGATTTGTACAGATACTCAAATATTAAAGCATTGTTTTTGTTAGTGAGAAAATTTAATGTTCAACAGAAAGAGGAAATCTTTGGAATATGACAAAAGCCACAAATACTTCTTATAAAAGATATGCCAAATCATGGGCAATTCTTAAACCATGTTAAAATTTTAGAAGCTACATAGAGATGTGCCATGGTCATAGCTATGTAAAAATGGATGTCCCAGGAGTCAGACGGTAGCGCAGCGGGTTAAGCAATATGTGGTGCAAAGCGCAAGGACCGGCATGAGGATCCTAGTTCAAGCCCCCGGCTCCCTACCTGCGGGGGAGTCGCTTCACAGGCAGTGAAGCAGGTCTGCAGGTGTCTATCTTTCTCTCCCCCTCTCTGTCTTCCCCTCCTCTCTCCATTTCTCTCTGTCCTATCTACCAATGATGACATCAATAACAGCAACAATCAACAATTACTACAACAACAATGAAAAACAAGGGCAACAAATGGGAAGATAAATAAATATTTTTTAAAAAATTTTAAAAACGAATGTCCCTTAAACCACATTTTTTTCTTTCTTTTTCTTTTCTTTTCTTTATTTATTTTTGCTGTCAGGGTTGTTCCTGGGGCTCAGTGCCAGCACTATGAATCTTCCATTCCCAGTAGCCTGTTTGTTTAATTTAATTTATTTTTTTTCCTTTATTAGATAGGACAGAAAGAAGTTGAAAGAAAATAGGGAGATAGAGAGAGGGAGAGAAAGATACCTGCAGACCTGCTTTAACTATTTGTAAAGCAGACCCCTGGCAGGTGGGGAGCAGGGGCTCAAACCCGGGTCCTTATGCTTGGTAATATGTGCACTTAGCCAGATGCACCACCTCCAACCTCCTCCAGCCCCCCCCCCACACATTTTTTCTATGCTTAGAAATAAACTAGAAGGGTGGCTTAGCACATAGAGCACCAGATTTGCACATATATGGTCTCAAGTTCAATCCTTGGCTCCACATGTGCTAGACTGGATGTTCTAGTGCCTGCCTCTCTCTCTCTCTCTCTCTCTGCCTCTCTCTTGATAAAATTAATATTTCAAAAATCAAGTAGAGGGACAGTGAAATAGCTCGTTTGAATAATACACTGCTTTGCTATGTATGTGGCCCATGTTTGAGCCCAGCCCCCACTGCATTGGAGGAAGCTTTGGTGCAGTGGTCTTTCTGTCTCTCTCTCTCTCTCTGCCTCTCTCTGCCTCTTTGTCTTTATAATAGATAGACAGATAGGTAGGTAGATGGATAGGGCTAAAAGAGACATTGTAAATTTTGTGAACTTCTTAGGATAAACTATTCATTTGTTTCTGGCCCTTGTTTTATAACATTAGGGAAAAAAGAATCTGGACAATGTATACTCAGCCTTACAAATGCTTAAATCTTCACAGTTGGGACTCTGGTTTGTAGATGAGGAAGCTAAAGCATATGGCCAATCCTCTTCTTTTTTTAAATTTTTTTCTTTTTAATATTTATTTATTTCCTTTTGTTGCCCTTGTTTTATTGTTGTGGTTATTGTTGTTATTGTTGTTGGATAGGACAGAGAAAAATGGAGAAAGGAGGGGAAGACAGAGAGGGGGAGAGAAAGATAGACACCTGCAGGCCTGCTTCACTGCCTGTGAAGTGACTCCTCTGCAGGTGGGGAGCTGGGAGCTTGAACTGGAATCCTTATGCCTGTCCTTGCACTTTGTGTGGCCAATCCTCTTCTAAAGATTAGGTTTTCTTGCTGGATTCTGCTCTAGGATAAAGTCTTTGCACTCCAGGCCACTCCAGAGGCCCCTGTGATGATGAAGCTCTCTGCTTGCTCAGGTGAAAAGGCAGGTGAGACTGACACCTGAGAGCGCCCTGTCAACAGAGCCCAGGCAGGGGTTTATCTTACAGGGGAGAGAAGGTCAATGGTAGCAACATATGGAAGGAAGAAAACGTTCTGCTGGCTGCAGCCAGAGCAGATGTTCTCTGCTATCCATCTCTGATGCCACGAACCTTTTCCTGAGTAGGATTTCTCTTTAGCTTTAGTCCCTCATTTTGTATTTTCCACCTTCTATCTGCAGTCCAGAGTTGCAATCCTAGTGTTCAAATTCTAGCCACACCACTAATTTACCTGGGGCCTCAGACAAATACTACCTCAAACTCTACCTTCCCATCCTCTATCCTCCACCTATAAAAGGAATTGACTGTCGTGATGGAAGACATAACCAAAACAGGCCAGGTATAAAAGCAAAAACACTGGGGCCAGCCTGTGGTACACCCAAATGAGCACACACATTACCATATGCAAAGCTCAGGGTTCAAGCCCTCAGCCCCCACTTGCAGGGGGGAAGCTTCCTGAGTGGTAAAACAGGTCTACAGGTGATTGTTTTTCTCTCTCCCTCTTTACCTCCCCCCACTCTTAATTTTTATTTGTCCTATCTAATAAAAAATAAAAATAAGAAAGGGGGAAAATAAAGAAATATGCCTACCAGAATCAGTGGCTTCATAATGCTGGTACTGAGTCCCAGTGACAGCCTTGGTGGCAGTAAATAATAATAATTTAAAAAGCAAGAAAACTAATAAAGTGGAGAATTCTTACTCTCGGTCACCCATTGCTAGGCCAGAATATAGCCACAGAACTGCAAGATCTTTTGATTTATTTAAGACAAACCAGAAATCTAGATTTTTAAATGAAATATATCAATTTCTAAATACTGAAATTTAATTTCAATACATACACATGCAAGCCTCCCAACCCCCACCACCTCCACCCCCCCCAAAAAAAGCTGTTTATAGTCATGCTATGGTCTATTGGCTACTATTTGAGGATCTCCAAAAGTCCCTTGTCTCCGGCACCTTGTGGTTTTCACCCCCCTGGATCCTGGACTTCTGATCAACAAATGTTTCTGGAACTAATGCCTGGGCAAAATGAGACCCAGGCCTGTTAAAGAGGAAGGGGAAGAAGATAAGGTACTGAGGGCTGGGCGGTAGTGCAGCGGGTTAAGCACACATGGCACAAAGCACAAGGACCTGCATAAGGATCCCGGTTCAAGCCCCCAGCTCCCCACCTGTAAGGGAGGGGTCACTTCACAAGAGGTGAAGCAGGTCTGCAGGTGTCTATCTTTCCCATTCTCTGTCTTCCCCTCCTCTCTTGATTTCTCTTCTGTCCTATCCAACAACAACAATAACAATAACAACCACAACAAGGGCAAGAAAATGGGAAAAATAGCCTCCAGGAGCAGGAGATTCACAGTGCTGGCACTGAGCCCCAGTGATAACCTTACAGGCAAAAAAAAAAAAAAAAAAAAAAACTAAGGTCCTGACTCTGGCTCTACCAGCTCCCCTGTCATGACCTAGGCAAATATACAGACCTTGGAAGTCTCTGTCCCACTATCCAGCTATGGATTGCAGTGTGCCAGGCTCTGATCTTGGCAACTTGACCTATACAACTTCGCATTATCAGCACAACAATGATTAACCTCAGTTATATATATTAGGAAATTGACCCAGGGAGTAACTAGCCTGAGAACACAACTCCCACTGAACTAGGAATTGATCTATAGGATTTCATCCCAGATTGTCTAACTCTACCTCCTGAGTACTTAAATATAGTCTTTATACCCATCTGAGGAGGCTTGCGGGTGTTGGTGCTAGTGCTAATGGTAGTGTTTAGTAGATGGGTGGAGTGCACAGATATGAGCATGATTATGTATGCACATGCATGCATTCCTAAGCACAATTAGACCCATTGTGTGCAAATCTGTGTAACATAGCTGCACTCTGTACCCATTTTTCTCACTGCAAGTGCTGGGCTGTACGTGTACTTAGGAAAAATACAAGGTTAGGCTCATGTGAGCCTCTAGTCACACTATTTCCCATCTCTTGATCCACACATAACCTTGTTTTGTGTGTGCTTCTGTTGAAAGACACTTTTTTTTTTTTTTTTAGTATATATGATGGAAGAGTTAAAACCGAATTCATGGCAATGGCACTATATCTCATCCCTGAATGAATCTGATTGCTTTCTGCCTGAGGCACATCACTACCTGTTGTGTACAGGAACAGTGAGTAGTATTTGATGGGGGAGGGCGATTTAAGCATAGAAATTACCAAAATAAGCACCTAAAGTGGTAGAACCTGGAGACAGCTCATTCCATAAAACTCTTGAGGACCCAGGTTTGAACCCCACCACCACCATGCACAACAATGGAGAATGCTACACAAATGGTGGTGTCTCTTCTCTGTCTCTCGTTCACTCCCTCTTTGTTGTTCTCTATCTGAAAATAAAAAAGGAAAACAAAAGTCCATCAGTAGTGGAATCACACAGGTGTGAGGTCTAAGATAGGCAAATAAATCAACAGCACTAAATAGGCCATGCAAAAAGCACTTGTGTACAATATGACACTGACCATACTTTGCATTGTAGCAGACAATAGAAAGTTTTCACCAGGCCAGGCTGAGTGCACATGTCACACCTGGCTGAGTGCACATGTTACAATGTGCAAGGACCCAGGTTCGAGCCCCAAGTCCCCACCTGCAGGGCGAAAGCTTTGTGAGTGTTGAAGCGTTGTTACAGGTATCTTTCTGTGTCTCACCCTCTACCACCCCCTTCCCTCTTGATTTCTGATGTCTCTATCCAATAAATAAAGATTTTTTAAAAAGAAGTAGAAAGTTTTTACAACTGTGCATATGTCTACAAATAAATAACCTTGCAAGAACCTCTAGTGTTGATTTTGGGATTACAAATTTTAGCAAGTAGATGAATTTGCAAGTTCAGAATCCACAAGCAATGAGGATCAACTGTGCTTACATAGATGTCAGTTTTTGCTGTCAAGACTTGGGGATATTTACACAATCACTGGATTTTTCTAAACTCTGCTCTGAGTGTTCACACCTACTTTCTTTCCATTCTTCCTTATGAAAATTTGCTTGCCTCTGGAGACAGAGCTTTCTCCATGGTAAAATGGAGATGATACCCCCTAACTTTAGGAGGTATAAGGAGAGCTAAGAAAATAAATATAGAGTATCTGGAAGTAAGTCCAGCAAAATGCTGCTGAAATAACAGCTTTAAAACCACACTGAACAGCAGCTGTGTTTCCTCTTCCGGGTCAACTAGGAATACCAAAGGAGACCACCTGGGACCGCAACAAGACAGGACTAGAATGACTTCAGGAACCCACCAAATCACCGGTGAGTGCAAATACATGTGGCTCATGGACAGAGAGGAGCCTAGGGAGAGATTAAATGGCTGGTAACAGTCCAACAGTATACCAGTTAAGACACCACCTCCAGTCTGTTTCACCAACAAAAAAGACAACTGAAGGGAAGAAAGGACTCCCTAAGAGTCACCAAATGCAAATGTAGCTCCATTGCTACTGCCCTCAGAATATGGAGCAGTGTGGGGGGGGGGGGCTGTGCTGACACCTGGGGACAGAGAACTAATGAGAAAACTCAGGAGATCTAAACCTCAGTGGCCAGGTGGTGGGGCTGTGAGAGTCTCTTTGCATAACCACTGGATTATCTCTGCCCCACTGTGCTTTATCTCTTGGTCAGGAGTCAGTGGTTAAGCTAAGAAGCCTACTTATAGTTTAAAAGTATTCAGACTTCCATAGCCTACAGGGAAGAAAAAGAACAAAAGAGGCTTTTAAGCCACTAAGGTCTAACTCAGGGATTAAAATAATATCGAATCAACTGTCAATTTCCACAATTGTGAACCCTTTAACTACCTTATTTAGACACAAGTCGATCCAGGCAGGAGTGATCAGTAATTTGAAAAGTACTGAGAGAGGGACCTCATAACATACTATATAAAATGGTTAAACCAACAAGTAGAAATACTGGAGAAAGAAACCAGGACAAGAGTCCAGCTAAAAGCCCCCCAAAGGCTGAAACACAAAATAACATCAAAACACTAGTTAAGGAAATCATCACAGGAGTGAGTAAAGAGTTTGACAGAATTATCATTAGAAATTTAGAAACAACAAATGAGACTCTGGGAGAAAACACTATCTCAAGGTTATTAGAGAACTGAAAGCTGAAATAGCTGAGCTAAGAACACAACTAGCTGAACAAGCTAAAACAGTATCAGAACAGTGTAACAAAATAGATGAACTCCAGAAAACAACAGAGGGGAAAGAGAATAGATTAAGTGAGGCTGAAGACAGAATTAGCAAGATCAAGGATAAATTAGAGACAACTAAAAAAGAAGTAAGAGATCTCAAAAAGAGATTAGGAGATACTGAAAACAACAAAAGAGTCCTATGGGATGACTCAAAAAGAAATAATATATGCACTTTTGGCTTACCAGAGGAAGAAAGAGAGGGAGGGGAAGAAAGCATTCTTCAGGACATAATAGCTGAGAACTTCTCTAGTCTAGACAACATAAAAGACATAAAGGTTCAAGAAGCCCAGAGGGTCCCAAACAAAATTAACCCAGACTTCAAGACATCTCCTATTTAGAATGGAAAGGATTAAGGATAAAGAAAGGATCCTGAAGGCTGCAAGAGAAAAAACAAAGAGTCAGCTACAGAGGAAAACCCTTAAGATTAGCAGCTGACTTCTCCACACAAACACTACAGGCCAGAAGAGAATGGCAAGATATCTATTCAATGCTCAATGAGAAAGGCTTTGAACCAAGACTACTGTATCCTGCTAGACTGTCATTCAGACTAGATGGAGGCATCAAAACCTTCTCAGACAAGCAAGAGCTGAAAGAATCAACTATCACCAAGCCTGCCCTGAAAGAAGTTCTGAAAGGTCTCCTATAAACAGTCAGACCACCATAAATATGCCATCTATCAGAACACTCTAAAAATCTACAAGAATGGCATTAAAATATCTTCAATCTATGATATCAATAAATGTCAATGGCCTGAATTCACCTACTAAAAGACACAGAGTAGAAAGATGGATCAGAAAACACAACCCAACAATATGCTGTCTACAGGAAACCCACCTAACTCAACAAGACAAACACAGACTCAAAGTGAAAGGATGGAAAACTATCATACAAGCCAATGGCCCACAAAAAGGGAAGGAACAGCTATTCTCATATCTGATACGATAGACTTTAAAATAAATAAAATTTTAAAAGATAGGGATGGACATTACTTAATGCTCAGAGGATCAGTCAATCAAGAGGACTTAACAATTATTAACGTCTATGAACACAATGATAAGCCATCTAAACACATTAAACATCTGCTGAAAGAGCTACAGCAATATATTAACAGCAACACAGTCACAGTAGGGGACTTCAGCAACCCACTCTCTCAACTTGACAGATCATCCAGGCAGAAAAATCAATAAAGACATGAGGGAGCTAAGTGAGGAGATAGATAAACTAGAATATTGGACATTTTCAGAGTCATTCATCCCATGAAACTGAAATACACATTCTACTCAAATCCACATGGGTCATTCTCAAGGACAGACCATATGTTAGGCCACAAAAATAGCATCAGCAAATTCAAGAGCATTGAAATCATCCCAAGCAATTAAACTAACACTTAACAATCAACAAAATATTAGCAATAGTCCCAAAATGTGGAAGCTCAACAGTACACTACTTAACAACTACTGGGTCAAAGAGGAAATAAAGGAAGAAATAAAAATGTTTCGAGAGTTCAACAAAAATGAAGACACAGGTATCAAAATATTTGGGACACAGCTAAGGCAATATTGAGAGGGAAGTTCATAGCCATACAAGCAAACATTAGGATACAAGAAAAAGCACAAATAAACAACAGCTTGATTGCACATCTTAAAGGCCTAGAAGAAGAAGAACAAAGGAACCCTAAAGCAACTAGAAGGACAGAAATAACTACAGTTAGGGCAGAAATAAATAACAATGAAAATAAGAAAACCATACAAAAATAATCAACGAAAGTAAATGTTGGTTCAAAGGGTGAACAAAATCAGCAAACCTTTAGCCAGACTCACAAAAAAAGGGGGGGGGAGAAGACCCAAATAAATCGAACCATAAATGAAAGAGGAGATATTACAACAGACACCACAAAAATTTAACATATCATGTGAGGCTTCTATGAACAACTATATGCCACCAAGCTAGAGAACCTGGAAGAAATGGACGGTTTCCCAGATACCTAAGAAACTTCCAAAATTAAGTAAAGAGAAACTAGATAACATGAACAGGTCCACCACAGCTAATGAAATTGAAATAGTTATCAAAAACCTTCCCAAGTATAAAAGTCCTAGACCAGATGGTTTTACAAATGAATTCTACAAAACCTTCAAGGAAGAGTTAATACTTCTACTTTTAAAAGTCTTCCAGAAGATTTAAGGCACTGGAATACCCCCTGCCAGCTTCCATGAAGTCAACATCACTCTGATACCAAAAGTAGACAGGGACACAACCAAAAAAGAAAACTACAAACCAATATCTCTAGTGAACATAGATGCTAAAATATTGAACAAAATTCTAGAAAACTGGATATAGCCGTATATTAAAAAGATTGTTCATCATGACCAAGTGGGGTTTATCCCAGGGATGCAAGGCTGGTTTAATATACATAAATCAATCAACATGATCCACCACATCAATAAAAGCAAGACCAAAAACTACATGGTCATATCAATAAATGCAGATAAAGCCTTTGACAAAATACAACATCCCTTTATGATCAAAACGCTACAAAAAATGGGAATAGATGGAAAATTCCTCAAGAGAGTGGAGTCTATATATAGCAAACCTACAGCCAACATCATATTCAATGGTGAAAAACTGGAAGCACTTCCCCTCAGATCAAGTACTAGACAGGGTTGCCCATTATCACCATTACTATTCAACATAGTATTAGAAGTTCTTGCCATAGCAATCAAGCAGGAGCAAGGAATTAAAGGGATACAGATTGGAAGAGAAGAAGTAAAATTCTCCTTATTTGCAGATGGCATGATAATATACATAGAAAAACCTGAGGAATCCAGTAAGAAGCTTTTGGAAACCATCAGGCAATCCAATAAGGTGTCAGGCTACAAAATTAACATTCAAAAGTCAGTGGCATTCCTCTATGCAAACACTAACTTAGAAGAAGTTGAAATCCAGAAATCAATTCCTTTTACTATAGCAAGAAAAACAATAAAATATCTAGGAATACAACTAACCAAAGAAGTGAAAGACTTATATGCTGAAAATTATGACTCATTAACTCAAGGAAATTGAAAAAGACACAAGAAGTGGAAAGATATTCCATGTTCATGGGTTGGAAGAATTAATATCATCTAAATGAATACACTACCCAGAGCCATGTACAAATTTAATGCTATCCCCATCAAGATCCCAGTTTTTTAGGAGAATAGAACAAATGCTACAAATGTTTATCTGGAATCAGAAAAGACCTAGAATTGCCAAAACAATCTTGAGAAGAGAGAGCAAAACTGTAGGCATCACACTCCCAGATCTCAAATTGTATTATAGGGCTATTGTCATCAAAACTGCTTGGTACTGGAACATGAACAGACACACTGACCAGTAGAATAGAACTCAGAGCCCCCATACCTATGTACATCTAATCTTTGATAAAGGTGCCCAGACGATTAAATGGGGAAAGCAAAATCTCTTCAACAAATGGAGTTGGAAAAAAAAGATTGAAACATGCAGAAGAATGAAACTAAACCACTATATTTCACCAAATACAAAAGTAAATTTCAAGTGGATCAAGGACTTGGATGTTAGGCCAGAAACTATCAGATACTTAGAGGAAAATATTGGCAGAACTCCTTTCCACATAAGTTTTAAAGACATCTTCAATAAAACAAATCCAATTACAAAGAAGACTAAGGCAAGCATAAACCTATGGGACTACATCAAATTCAAAAGTTTCTGCACATCTAAAGAAACTAGTACCCAAACCAAGAGACCCCTCACAGAATGGGAGAAGATCTTTACATGCCATACATCAGACAAGAGGCTAATAACCAAAATATATAATAAGCTTGCCAAACTCAACAACAAGAAAACAAATAACCCCACCCAAAAATGAGGAGAGGACATTGGCAGAATAGTCACCACAGAAGAGACCCAAAAGGCCAAAAGACACATGAAAAAATGCTCCAAGTGTTTGACTGACAGAGAAATGCAAATAAAGACAACAATGAAATACCACTTCACTCCTGTGAGAATGTCATACATCAGAAAAGGTAACAGCAGCAAATGCTGGAGAGGGTGTGATGTCAAAGGAACCCTCCTGCACTGCTGGTGGGAATGTAAATTGGTCCAACCTCTGTGGAGAACAGTCTGGAGAACTCTCAGAAGGCTAGAAATGGTCCTACCCTATGATCCTGCAATTCCTCTCCTGAGGATATATCCTAAGGAACCCAACACACCAATCCAAAAAGATCTGTGTACACATATGTTCTTGGCAGCACAATTTGTAATAGCCAAAACCTGGAAGCAACCCAGATGTCCAACAAGAGATGAGTGGCTGAGCAAGTTGTGGTCTATATACATAATGGAATACTATTCAGCTATAAAAAATGGTGACTTCACCATGTTCAGCCGATCTTGGATGGACCTTGAAAAATCTATGTTAAGTGAAATAAGTCAGAAACAGAAGGATGAATATGGGATGATCTCACTCGCAGGCAGAAGTTGAAAAACAAGATCAGAAAACACAAATAGAACCTGAACTGGAATTGACGTATTGCACCAAAGTAAAAGACTCTGGTGTGGGTGGGTTGGGAATACAGGTCCAAGAAGGATGACAGAGGACCTAGTGGGGGTTGTATTGTTATGTGGAAAACTGAGAAATGTTATGGATGTACAAACTATTATATTTACTGTCAAATGTAAAACATTAATTCCCCAATAAAGAAATTTTTTTAAAAAGGCCACTACTTTCACGCCTGGCAGTAGTGATCCTGGTTGAATGCACAAAGACAATTTTTAAGCCCCTGGTCCCTACCTACAGGGAGAAATCATTGTAAGCCATGCTGCAGGTCTCTCCCTATCTATCTATCTGTCTATCTATCTATTTATCTCCATGTTCCTTCTAGATTTCTCTATCAAATAAATAAAATAAAAATAATGTTTCTTTTAAAAAATGCTACTTTCATGCTTTTCATTAAGACACCATTATTAAAGATTATTGCACTCCACTCTCTTCTAGATACTGAAGTGTGTCGGGATGACTATAATCCTTCTAAATCTAGTAGGAGAGATAAGCCCACTCAAGTAAGATATGCTAGTATAAACAAAGTACCAGAAAGCATTTTTAAATTTTTTTATATTTATTTACTTATTCCCTTTTGTTGCCCCTGTTTTGTTGTTGTAGTAATTATTATTGATGTTGTTATTGTTGTTGGTTAGGACAGAAAGAAATGGAGAGAGGAGGAGAAGATAGAGAGGAGAGAGATGGGGAGAGAAAAGACACCCGCAGACCTGCTTTACCATTTGTGAAGCAACTCCCCTGCAGGTTGGGAGCCAGAGGCTCGAACTGGGTTCCTTACGCCGTCCTTGCACTTTGTGCCACCTGTGCTTAACCCGCTGTGCTACCCCCCAACCTCCAGAAAGCATATTTTGACCCCTTGTTTGACTTGCTTGACACTAACACAAGCAAGTAAGCTCCACCTCAGCAATATTCAACAAATATTTACTAAGGTCCCATGGTGTACTATACTGGTCTTGTTCTGGAAACTAAATAGAGAACTGGATAAATATCCTTACCTTCCTGGAGTTTATTTTTTAAAGACAAGAAACAGAATAAATACATAAATATATCTGATGTTGTTAAGGACTGTGGATAAAGTAAAGAGAGGGGAAGGGATGGGGCAGAGACAGGGACAGACAGGTGGTGTTGTTTTCGCCGGGCTATGTTGTTTTCGCCAGGCTGGCTTCACGGGTGGGTAATAGACGACCAGGGACTCATGGTTGAGCTGTAGGCAGTAACTCTTTATTCATGCAGGACGCAGCACAATCTAAGCCGAGCTAAGCTAAACTCACTAAAAACTACAATCTTGTCCTTATAAATATACTAGCCCAGTAGGGTGGGAACAGGATGCGACGCAGAGAGGGTGGAGAGAAAAGTGACTGGTGAAAATCAGGGTATGACAAGGAGAGGGGGCAGAGCAAAAACATATCATGAACCAGTGGGGATTGAACCAATGCCCTGGAGGGAGGGTGGTGCTTGTTAACAGCGGTTATGTAAATAGAATGAAGTGGTTATGTAAATAGAATAGTGTTAAGCAGAGGGGATTTAAATGAAACAGAAGGGGTTTTTAAAAGCATACCAACAAGGTGGTATTAGAGAAAGTGGTCAGGGCTCACTAACAAGGTGATATTGGAGCAATGACACTGAAAGGGAGAGAGAACACACGAAGCAGAGACATGAGCGCATTCCTGTCAGAGTAACCAGCTTGTTCAAAGGCTTGAGTAGGAATAAGCAAGAAGACACTGTGTCTGGGGCAGAGTGAATAAGGAAGAGTGGTAACTGAAGTCAGAGAGAGAAGGAGAGAGGAGCAGGATGTAGCAGAACAGGGTTTAACATCAGCCAAAGGAATTCTGACTTCTGTTCTGGCTTCAACAGATAGGACTGTTGAAGGTTTGTAGCAAAGGAGCAACATGGTCTGATTCATATTCTAAAAGAATCTCTCTGGCTACTGTTAGAGCCTGTGGGGGTAAGACTGTTCCTCATCCAGGAGAGAAACAGTGTCCCTGACCAGGAGGGAGCAGTAAGGTGCTGAGTGGCATCACATTCAGGAGGCCATGTTAAGAAATTGAGTTAGATTAAAGTGGCATTGTTCCTAACTTCTGCTGTTAGGTAGCCAAGTGTTTCTGCATTCTAGCTTCTTACTAGATGTTCAGCATGCATTGTTGATAATTGTGAGCATACTCAGGCATGGCTACTATAATTAATCACCTTCCACAGATCAGGAGACTGAGGCTTAGAGAAGTGAAACAGCATTTCCACTGCCACAAAGATGGGGCAGTGGAGTTTGAAATTCAGATTTAGACATACTTGAATCCCAAAACCATGGCTCCTCTCTATCATGTTAACCATCTTCTCAGCGAAAGGGAAGAGCTCATTCTGAGACAAATGGCTTATTTAAAGAGGGATCATGACATGAATCGCCCTTGTGAAAAAAACACCTTTAATTACCCACATAAGCTAAGGGGTCAGACAAATTCTCTAGAGGGAAAAAGCTTTCATGAAGAGGAATCTATTATTACCCACCCCTGTTCTGCAAACAGCATCCAGGCTGGATTCTGTGAAAGGTCCTGGGTCTTAGTGAAGGTGAAAGAAGGTATGACATCGGAAATGCCACCGGGGATCATCTGGATAGGGATCAGCTGCTGAGGGCAGCAGGGAAGCTGGCAGTTGGAGAAAGAAAGAGGACCTAGGAGGAGAACTGAAGGTTACTGACATGACATGGTTTAGCTAACGCAGAAACGACTGGACTAGCCAGCCTAGTATTCCCATGCTGAGCCCCCAGGAGACTCAGGAGATAGATGAGACTTGGCTTTCCTCAGGAACTGCATGCCCAGAGCTTGCAGTGGGATTAGAATCAGCTGGCCCACCTTCAGCTTCACGTCACCTGCTCCTATAACTCATGTTCGAGCCGTTGCCAAGCCCACAGTTTTCTGCCTAGAAAATGTGAGTTAGATTAGATTGTTGTGAAATGCCGAGAGAGAGAGAGAGAGAGAGAGAGAGAGAGAGAGAGAGAGCAGGAGAAAGCAAGAGTTTATGTGGTTTCTGCTTTGAATCCCCACTAAGAAGGAAGCACTCTGATCTCAGATTACTGAATAGAGACTGAGGGTTAGGGATGAGGAGGAGGGTTACTAAAGCCATAGAAAAGGACTGTGGTCACAGGTGGATCAGATGACTTCTTCATGTTCCTTTGCTCTTTTAGTCCTTGTATTTATGAGTCTTTCAGTGTCACATCAACACAGCACAGCATTGTCATTCCACTAGACTAGGAACTTCCTTGCAGATTTCCAGTGGACAGTCCTTCCCCTTATCATAAACCCCATGCAATTGTGTTTTCTTGTAGAAACTATTTTAAGGAGATCTTTATTTCTCCTGGAGAATTAGTCTGCTTCCCACTTACCTTTAACCATAAGAATAAGAACACTGGTCATAATTTCTCATGTGCACCAATGACCAGGAAGCTCAAAGTTAAATCCAAGTCTTGTTATTTTCTCCATGTTGTGCTTATGGTCGGACACTGGCATTCCTGTCTTCCCTGGAACTTGATTTCAATGTTTATTTCACAGTGTGTCATTGTGAGCACCTTCAAGTTAGTGGGACACTCCTAGCTGGGCACTTAGTACTAGTATTCCCTGGACGCAGGCTTTCCTGTCATGACTTCTTTACTCAGAAAGCCTCCTTTTGTTCTTGCTGAATTCTTGTCTGGTTTTAAAGTGAGGTGTAGGGACTGCAGTGCAGAAGTTTCATCACTAGACATGGGAATCCAACTCCCATTGCAGGTGCTGTCCCCCAGTATGCTGGGCAGCCTTAGACAAATCACATCCTCTCTGTGGGCTTTAGTTTCTCTCTGTAAAGTGACACAGTCTTTCCAAGATTCTCTCCATTCTAGAATTCTGAAGTTATTTTAATCCTTATTCTCACTTATCTGCTGTGAATGTAGGAGTAGGAGGCTACTAACTCAAGGATCCTAAGAGCCAAGGCAGAGATCTGGAAAAGGAGAGAGAGAAGGGGGTGGGGGGAAATCCAGTGTCAGAGCCCATTATTTCAGCCTTCCTATGATGCACTAGAGCCAGAAACTCAGGAGGAAGGGGGCCAGGGAGAGGAGTTGGGCCCAGGCTTGACAGCTCTATCAGCCAGGAAACCCAGCAAAGCATATGCTGCAGCCAAGGTCACTGAAGGGCCTCCATCTGCCAGGAGCCACTTGCCAGGAAGTCATTGAGCAGGGGCAAGTGCCACGGCCCCTCAGATCCTCACACCTCCCGTGCATATCTGCAGCCCTAGATCAGTAGTTTTCCAATGTGTAACATGTCTCAGTTTTCCACATAACAGTCTAACTCCCCTTCTAGGTCCTCCTCTGCCATCATGTTTCCAGACCTGAACACTACCCCTAACCCCAGAGTCTTTTACTTTGGTGCAATACACCAAACCCAGTCCAAGTTCTGCTTTGTCAACACATCATTTTAGACTCTCCTGAGAAAGTAGACTTTTCATCCTATAAGTCGTGTAATGGCATGTGTCCCACATCTGCTATTTTGTGAGGCTTTTGTGGTACAACAGAATTGCAGAAACCCATGACCTGGGAGTCCTGTGTGCTACTTTGGATGATGACAACATCCATGGCCTTGGGTTTCTTTCTTTTTTTAAAAGTATTTTAATTATCTTCATTTATTTATTGGATAGAGACAACCAGAAATCGAGAGGGAAGGGGGTGATAGAGAGGGAGAGAGGTAAAGAGACACTTGCAACACTGCTTCACCACTTGCAAAGCTTTTCCCCTGCAGGCAGGGAGGGGGCTTGAACTCCACTTTGCTAATTGTTAACATATGAGCTCAACCAGGTGCACCACTACCCAGCCCCTGGCCTTGGGTTTCTTATGTATCAGATGGAGCAGTCTGTACTAGCCTCGTCCACTAGAAGTATGTGGTGATCAGATGAGGTGGCGGGTATCCAAAAGGGGCAGCCTCAGCAACTGCTTCCTTCAGACTGATCCAGATTCAGGAGCCTCAGGGAATCACTGTAGGCCTGGGTTCCTGAAATCAGGTAGAGTGAAAATTGCTACTTTTTCCCTTTTTGTGAAAACTTGCTGAGCCACCTTGGGCAATTTCTTTCCCTTTTCTGGGCCATGGCCTGTCCTGTTCATTCTATGAATGTTCATTTTAAGTATTTGTGATGTAAATTTCAGCTTTTTATTGAATTTTAATTCACATGGTATAAAGATCACCCTTTGAACATTTGTGACTCACAGCCAGGAAGTTGACTCAATGGATAGAGCACATGATTTGTAAAGGTGAGGTTCCAGGTTTGGTCTCTGGCACAGCATATACCAGAGTGATGCTCTGGTGTCTCCCTCTGCCCCCATAAGATAAAACAGTTGTTACAAATAAGTAAAATGTACAGTTCAAAGATTTTCAGTAGATCACAAAGTTGTGTATCTAATAACCATAGCATAGTTCCAAAATATTTTCATTATTGCAGAAAGAAGCCCCATCCATACCCATTAAGGGCTGTCATTCCCTACTCTTTCTGTCCTCAGCACTTGGCACCCACTAGTCAGCTTTCTGTCTCTCTGGATTTGTGTATTCTGAACAGTTTATGTAAGGGGAATAACACAATTTGTAGTCTCTTGTGTCTGCTTTCTTTCATTTAGTGTACTGTCTTTAAGGTTCACTGATCATACGTTTATCAGTGCTTCACTCCTTTTTGTGACCAAATGAGGTTGTCTTGTGTGTTTACCATATGTCTTACATCTATTCATCTGTCGATGCCCATCTGGGTAATTTCCTCTGTTTAACTATTGTAAATAGTTCTATGAGCACTCCTAACAGGTTTTTGTTTGAATACCTATTTTCTATCACTTGGGGGTTACCTAGTGGAACCACGAGGTTATATGTTTATTCTGTCTTTAACTTTTTGAGTAGCTGCCAGACTATTTTCCACAGTGGATGCACCATTTTACAACCCTACTACCCTACCTTCTCTTCTGTACTTCTTGTTGTCCGTGACTTAAAAAAAATTATTATGATAGAGAAATAGAACAAGAGAGGAGGATAAAGAGGAAGAGAGAGAGGAGTGGGGAGCGCAGTGGGTTAAGCACACATGTCACAAAGCACAAGGACTGGCCTAAGGATCCCAGTTCAAGCCCCCAGCTCCCCACCTGCAAGGGTGTCGCTTCACAAGCAGTGAAGCAGGTCTGCAGGTGTCTGTCTTTCCCCCTCTGTCTTCCTCTGTTCTCTCCATATCTCACTGTCCTATCCAACAACAACAACTGCAATAACAGCAATAATAATGACAATGATAAACAACAGTGCAACAAAAGGGGGGAAAAGAGAGGAAGAGAGACACCTGCATCCTGAACTATCACTCATGAAGCTCCCCCCACCCCCATGTGGAGACCAGGAGCTGGAACCCTGGTTCTTGCACATAGTAACTTGTGCACTCTATCACCACCAGGCTCTGTACTGCCCATCATTTTTATTGTAGCCAACCTAGTGGAGATGAAGCATCTCTTATTGGATATCATTGTGAAAGATATACACTACATAGGTTTTAACTACAGAAACCTTGTCCACAACTAGTCTTACTTGAGACCTTCCATATGTAGGACAGAAACTAGAGAGGCCTCACTACGTGAAGTGGGGAAGAAGGCCTGAGTCCAGACCCTTGACCACTCATTCCTAAGGCAGGTTGAGTAAGTGGTTTGATCACTGAGCTCAGCATTCCGGGCTTGACACCCTCCAACTTCTTCAATTCAAGTGTCACTACATAAGACTCCCTGTGTAGCAACCACCTCAAGCCCTTTGTCCCACTGATAGCCTTGGGAACCCCTCACAGCATTGGGCCAAATCATAGGTGTGCCCTGTGACTATGGCTGTGTTAGATTTGCCATAATGAGGAGTCCAACAGATCCCATTCATGGTGTAGTTCTGAGGGAAGTTTAAGAAGGAAGCAGAAATTGAGCTGGAGAAATGCCCCTACTCCTACCACGTATCCCCACATACACATCAGAAGAGAGATCCTGGGTTTCACTGACAGTGAGGAGCATTGTGGTTAAGATGGTAAAACCCGGATAGGTCAACTGAACTCCTTGGCTGTGAATGGCCCCAGAGGCACCAGTACTCTGAGACCTAGAGCAGACCTGCTGGAATTCTCCCAGGCTGATCTGCCCTTTCTCTCACTTCCCTGCATCAGCATTCTCAGAGCACCAGGCATGCTGCTTTTCCAGTGGAATGTTCTGCATTCTACTGTTGCCTTGGCAGAGAGGACCCCTCCGGAGTTCTGTCCTGTCGGTTGCAGTGCTCTGCTTTCCACAGCTGTCAGAGGCTTGAGTCATCAGACACAGTTTGTTCTGTTTCCTTGGATTTTAGTATTGCTTTCTTCTTTTATCAGTGGCCAATTCTTTAATATATATATATATATATATATATGATTACCTAGAATATTAGATTAACCCAGGAAACCTGGCTTTTCCCCAATACTTGCCAAGAGAGTAAAATGACATAGAATATCCTTGAAGAATACAGTCTCTGAATTTTATAGATGTAGAAACTGAAACTAAGGAGTTCTAGTAAGCATGAATTGGAAGTTCATTCTTTCATTAACAGCCTTAGAATTAGAAAATACTGGATCTAGCAGATTTAGAAACCCTCTAGTCCAGTCTTTTGGACTAGCAAATGTGCCTGTTGAAACCATTGTGTTACCATTAGGCATCCTGTTTATTTTTCTGAAATTCCCCAGGGGGTGGTTTTCCCTGAGTTTCAACCCAAGGTGTGTCATGCTAAATGGTCAAGACTATGAGTGAGGGGGAAGTTCTAGAAGGAAAGACCTGCAGGGGCAGAACTCAGCTGGAAGAGTATGATACCTGCATGAGGACAGGAAAGGGAGGTGCTGTGGACTGGGCCATCACAGGAACTCCCAGGAGGGGGTGTGAAAGGGGAGGTGAGGCAGCACGAAGCTAAGAACAGTCGGAAAGGGTAGAGATGAGAGGGCCAGGATCAAGAGTTCTGTTCTACCTTAGCTTCCTTGGGGGCCAAATGGATTTGGGGGCAGTTCCAGATGTTCCTGCTGTGACTCAACCCTTCTGACTTCTCATCTGGGAGTTTTTAATGAACTCTTCTATTCTTGTCACGTTCCTGTCATACTCCACAAAGATCTTTTACCCAGGTGGTGCTCTAAAATGTAAATCTGATGGTGTGTGTAACCTTTTAAGACCCTTTCATTGGGGGTCGGGTGGTAGTGCAGCGGGTTAACCGCACATGGTGCAAAGCGCAGGGACCGGTGTAAGGATCCCGGTTCGAACCCCCCAGCTCCCTACCTGCAGGGGAGTCGCTTCACAGGTGGTGAAGCAGGTCTTCAGGTGTCTTTCTCTCCCCATTTCTGTCTTCCCCTCCTCTCTGTCCTATCCAACAATGAACAACATCAACAATAACCACAACAAGGCTACAACAACAAGGGCAACAAAAAGGGGGGGGGGGAATAAGGCCTCCAGGAGCAGTGGATTCATGGTGCAGGCACTAAGCCCCAGCAATAACCCTGAAGGCAAAAAAAAAAAAAAAGAAAGAAAGAAAAGAAAAAAACCTTTCACAGCCCAGAGTTGCCCACAAGCCAAGCTCCTGCTGCAATCTCATCTGTCATGGGCCTTTGCCCTCACTGGGGCTGCTGTTTGCACTTACTGCTTCTTGCCTTCTCTTTCTGGTGAACGCCTATTTATCCTGCAAGACCCAACATAAACTTCTCTTTGAAGATTTTCCTGAGACTACCCTTACGCTTTGAAAGTGATTCTGTTTGGGAATTTCACATGTTAACAATTATCTGCTTCCTAAATACCACCAGTTCCCATTTTGAGTGTCAGTGTCTTAACTCCCATGAGTGCTGTGCTGTGTTATCTTCATATTAACTCTATGAGGTATATTCTACTATTGCCCCAGTCACAGACGAGGAAACTAAGGCTCAGAGAAGTGGTGCTATTTGCTTGTGGCATGGCAGCTGGAAATCGGCAAAACTGGGATTTGAGCCTAGATATGCTTGACTCCTCTTCTGCATCCGTCTGTCGGCAGGCCCCTGAATCCTACTGGACCCCCATGTACAGGAAAAGTGGATGTATGGGGGACCATTCAAAGGAGTGACTGGAGCAGGTTCCATAATGTGGGCAGAATGGGTGGGACTGAAGTAAGAGGGACTGAGTTGGCTCTAGGCTCGAGGGAATGAGAGGTTGTCAGTCCAGCTCCCTATGGCCCAGGGCTTCCTTTCTACCTTCCACTACTCCAAGCAGTCTCTGGCCACCTGGGGCCAAGCCTGTGGGACTCCAGGCTGAGTTGGTGGCATGGTGACAAATGCCATGGCAACCTACCTCCTCTCCAGGGCCTGGTGGGGGGGGGAGGATCTGAAAGCTCACAGTGTGCACATAGAGGCTTCTGATTAGGATCCAGAGAGGTAGTTCCCTTTGGGCCTGGCTGGCTTCTGCCTACCCTTGAGGGACCCCCTCCACCCCCACCCCCGCCACCTACAAGGCCCTGTCCCAGCTGGGGAAATGCCACTTCCACCTCCGTCCCAGATGAATGGCTGGCCCCAGCCTCCCAGGAGACTGGTGACTCCATCCAGCTACAAAGGAAGAGGTTGCTGCAGAGTGGGGGGTGCCCGGTTGCCAAGCAAGGTAGTAGCGAGGACAGCTGGGACAAAGCCCTGCTTGTACCAAGGTCACACATAGCTCCAGAGCAAACCAGGCATCCTGCCTGCTTCCCAAGACCTAGGTCTAGGACCCCACCCAGATTTTCCTCACTCTCAGCAACATATACCCCGCTGACTTGAAAGAATGAGGCCTGTTCGCTGCTCTGACTCCTGCCTTTGCTGAGAAGTCTTCCCAAAGGCACTGTCTCCCTCTGCATCTCCCCAGCAGCATGAAGGGTAGGAGTGGTGACAGCCACATAACCTGGGGCCACAGGTCATAACAAATCCTGCCTTGAAGGACTGACCTTTGAAATAATGAGCCAGTGCATAGAAAAGCACTTCACACTGTCACTTGGCCACACAAGGGTTTAGTCAGTGATGGTGGTCCTCAAAACCCTTGTCTACCAACAAGGTAGGACACTTGTCCCTCTCTTAGTCTGCCTGCTGCTCCCAGTCCAGGCCCTTCTATGGCAGGAGGTGGTGAACCATTGTGGGGAACACTGCTGTCCTCCTGCCCCATGGTTCCTCCTCTGGGGGCCTGCCTCCAGTCCTCAGAAAGCCCTGCCTGGGGTGGGGGGGGGGCGGTTGGGGCATGAGGGAGTGGGGGGGGAGGCAAGTCAGAGTGACTCAGGTTACAGGTGTGGTGTTGGTGGCTCCTGCGCCCAGCACCCGACACCTCTGGACAGACAATGCTGGCTGTGTCCTGGCCCTCTAGGGGAACAGGCCAAATTCTGTGTCACAGCCAGGAAACAGGGCACTTGAGCAGTGTCTTTGTCCATTCGGGAAGCAGTCCAGCTGCTGGCCAAGATGATCAGGCTGCTGGGAGGCCCTTGATGCGGGAAGGGGTCATGCCAGAAGCTGGGAACTCCAAACTCTGAGATCCTGCTCCCCAGCATCTGATGTTCACTTGGTTCAGGTGTTGGCCTTTCCTCACACTGGAGGTGTGATTTGGGCCAGTCCCTTCTTTCTTAGAGGCTCAGGTTCCTCACCTGCACAGGGACTAATCACAGCACTTCCTCTTAGGGTTGTTGGGAGAAGTCGATGGCGTAATGTACGTAACGTGCTTGGCATGGAGCGGGGTTTGGAGCGGGCCCCGATGAATGCTTCTCTGCCAGCATGGGGAAGGAGTCCTCATCCTAGTCTTCTGTGACTCAGACACTGTTCTTAGTCTCTGCTCTGAGCATGGAAAGAGGCGACTGGGGTGTATGGATTTGGCACAGGACTAATATATCAACTGTTCTAACTTGGACTCCAGGTGCTATGAGCTGATGCCTAGAGCAGGCTACTCCCCACAACAGCCCAGCATGCAGCCTCCTTAAGCCCCCACAGTGCTGCCCTTGAGACACAAATCCCTGACCAGCAAAGGGGCCTAAGGACTCCTGGGAGGAGCCAGAGAGTCTAAATTTTTCCACCCTCAGGTCCAGAAGGTGACAGATGGGGTCTCACTTTGCCACTGGGCTCAGCCCACTGAGCTCCCCTGTCTCCCAGGAGAGACCTTCTACTCCCATCTGCCAGTCCTCCCTCATCTATCTGCCTTGAGCCAGAGCATTGAGTGGCTAGTGCATGCACACTCGTTATAGTGTCTGCACGCAGAGGAGCATGTGTGGGAGAGTGCATGTCATGCCTCAGGACAGCCTGGCCAAGCATGGTCGCTGAGACCTGTGTGGCCCACCTTGGATGAGCAGGGACGCGGTACCATTGCATGCTTGTGTGTATCCATATGTCTTTCTACACGTGTGCTGGTCTGTTGGTCTGTCTTGTCTCCCCTGTAGACGGGAAGCCCCCCCAAGTCACACGCCAGCTCTGGGAAGGTGACATCGAGACTAGCCCAGACTTTTCTGGGGTTCCTGGTCCTGCCCCAGAAGTCCTCCAGCCTGCAGCCCCCACCGAGGAGGGAGGATTGACCGCCACAGGGGTGGGAGCCAGAGTGCCAGGGACCCAGCAGTTTCTGGGCAGTAGTGTAGAGGACGCAGTGCTGTACCAATACCTGTGTGAGCTCGGGCAAGTCCTGGACTCTCTCTGGAGCATTCTTCCCTCACCCAGACAACACAGTGTGGGATCGATGAGTTCTGGCTGCCCCTCAGACTCTTGAGTATCACTGTTCAAAGTCAGGTGGCCAGAGCCTGCTAAATTCGCTGGTGGATCAGTCCTGGGTGTGCTGCTGAAGGGTGAGAGGAGAAGCCATGCCAGGCAGCGGCCCCACCGAGAGGATGACGTGGCCAGGCCCGACCCTCCCCGCGGCCCCCCCAACCCGCCCTCTCTCCTCAGCCCCGGGGACACCGCCCATCCCGCCCCTCACTCGGACCCGCAGCCTCATGGCCATGTCCCTACCCAGCAGTAGGCGGACCCCGGCTGGAACCCGCAGGTGAGTTTCCTCCTTGCCCAGAGCCTTGGCTTCAGAGGGTGGGAAGAGTGTCGGCTCCTGTGGTCCCACCCAGGGGGAACTTTGAGCAAGCCATTTCCCTAGTTTTCCAGTCTTTAAAATGTGCTTGACATTTGCTGCCTCCTGGGGCTCATATGGATGTCAAAGTTCTCTGTTAACCACTGGATTCTGCCTTTACTGATAACTGTTTAATCTTCACAGTTCCTAAAAGAACATGTGGCCTCCTCCATGCTCACTGGGCCTCCTAGATGTGTACCCCTTGTGTACCCTTTTCCTGCCTGCCCCGTTTTTCTCCACCTCTGACTCAGTCATTCAGGGACCTCCTTCTCTCAGTTTTGGTACCCTGAAAGCTGAGACCCCTTGGTAAGGGAAGAGGACACCCCACCCTTGGCCTGTAACCCCGCACAGCTTCTGTTCTAGTCCCAGGGAGCCAGGTGGACAGCCTCTTGTGGCTTTCCATCTTGATTTGTACTGTCTGTTCTGTCCCCCCTGTCTGTGCCTACTCCTTCCCCTCTGCTTCTTTCCCCGGTGGTGACCCTGAAGTGGGGGTCCTCTGGGCCGCAGCGGCCTGGCAGTGTTCACCCAGTGCCCACAGCTGCCCACCAGCCAGAGCGAGCACCTGCCTCTTCTTCCCGCCTCCAGGCGCACCTCTCCACCTGTGAGCGTGCGGGATGCCTATGGCACTTCTTCTCTCAGCAGCAGCAGCAACTCAGGCTCCTGCAAGGGCAGTGACAGCAGCCCCACACCCAGGTAACTGGCCCCTCTCCTCCAGCCTGGCCTGGCCCAGCTGACTGGAAACCTGGGTGCCCTGGGCTTGGGAGTGTTCTAGCTGTCCCAGTTCTACCACATTCACTGGTTGTGTGGCCTTGAGCAAGTCACTGAACTCCAGTTCCTGTTTGTAGACAGGTATGACAGCACCATCTACTTAGAACAAAAGACAGTGGTTTAGACCAGCATCTTGGTTGGGATACTTTGAGTAGCAGAGGTGGTGCTGGTATGGGAAAATGTGCCATTTTCCTGGGTAAGTCTGACCAAAACAAAATAATAATAATAATAAAATAAAATAAACAAAACATGGGCAAGTTAGAGAGCAGAGTTGCTCGAAGTCCCAGACACCAAGAAGAGCTGGGAGAGCAGTACCCCATCCTGTCTCCCATCCTTGATATACAAGTAGAAGAAGGGGAGTATGGGGATGATTGAGGGTTTTCCTCAGTTTCCATCTCTGAGTCTTCAATCTCATGTCTGTACAGTAGTCTGCCCCAGTAAGTTGATATCTTCATATATGTGCACACAGATATACTCTCACAAACACAAATAACTGCTATACACTGAAGGTGGCCTATTAACAATCATCATTAGGATACTGGGTTTTGGTTGAACTTAAGAATATATAAGAGAAAGCCAGGAGACTCACCTGCATGTAGCTCCCAGCACCTCCTGGAAAGACTTGTCTTAATCCTCCCAACAGAGAGCTTGTCATTCATGTGACGTCCAAATCATATGAGGCACAGCTCCTAGAGACACCATGAGAAAATACTGTGACACATGTGTGTGTAGGGCCCATCCCCCAGCAGCCTGTCACTCAACCCTTGAATTTACATTTTTAAAGATATGCAATTGGAAATTTTAATAATGCATGCCATAACTGCATCTTAGAGGGCAGTTCCCACCTTACCCACCATGAGAATTGTTGCTGTTGGATGAACAACAGGACCTTGGTTGTGACCTCACTAAAACGCAGGCAATCCAAGGCAGGAGGAACCAAGAGAAGAAGAATTTGAATATATTAAATAGCCCTGGTAGCAAAATAACAAACATATATAAATAAATAGTGCTACATTTGGGGGAAATACTCATGAAAGCGAGTGTAAAGTGTTAAAATAAAATCATTCGTTTTTTTTTCTTTTTAACTTCTCAATTCTTACTAGTTTAACTAATACTGACTCTTTTACCCATAGTCATAGGAGAAAAAATTTTTTAAAATAACTTTCATTCACAGAGCCACTTTATTTTTTAAAAAAGTTTATAAGAAGAATTTTATATGAAACAGTTTCATATGAGAGGCCAGAACATCACTCCAGTACATTTGGCATCTGCGATCAAATTAGAGCCTTTGATAGACAAGCCCCCTTGTTTTGCCAGCTGAGCCTTTCCAGCCACTTCATTGAAATCATTGTTTTTGCTTTTGCTTTCTTTTTTTGAGAAAGAGAAAGTCTAAAGTACTGCCCCATCATCCATGGAGTTCTACTAGTTTTGTCTTTATTTCTGTCTCATATAGTACAAGGCTCAACCTGGGCTTTTCCTCCTATAATGTACATGTTGTACCACTGAGTCACCTCCCTAGCTCCCAGAAGTCCTCTTTTCACTCACCATAGATCTGTGACTTCTAATCAGAGTCCCTACAGGGTACCAGGATTTCTGTAGGACTAACACATGCGCACACTTGCTTACATGCTTCCCTCTGGGGAAGAGATCTCTTAGAGGCTACCAGAGGAGCAAAACTCCAAGCCCCAAATCCACACCACTCCTCTGCCCCTGCCAAGCAGAAAACATGCCTATGTGTGGCAACTTGACTTACCCTTAGGTACCGTGAGGTGAGTCCGTAAAAGAGAACTACTTTTTTCTTTCTATTTCTGTTGCCATTTCCCACCAGTTTATATGGTTTATTAGTACTTTTTCCTCTATAAACATTAGACCACTTCCATAAGACTTTTTTGAACTGCCACTAACTTGGCTGATTCAGCAGATGGGCCTCACCAAGTTCTGTCTTCCCTAGGTCCATTAGATATCATTCCCCCTCCCTAGATCTGGGAGTCTCTATCCATTAGAGAAGCAAATTTGGGGTTAGATACTTCATTTGGTCGGTTGCATGCCTTGCCATGTACATATCCCAGACTGTAGTGCTTGTACCATATGGGAAATACCATGGCACTGGAGGAAGCTCCTTAAGCCAAAATTCAGAGGAGTTTCTTCATGAGCAGGACAACAAGTAGGCAGGAAGCTTGGAACTGAGGCAATTGGACCATGGTCTGCTGATAGAACTGGGTGTTCCCCTATCTTGGACCTCCCTCCTTTTCTGGGTAGGAATTCTGCCTCCTTTGTAGGACCTGCATGTGCTCACCACATACATGTGTCTGTGTCACCTTGTGCTGGGGAGGGTGCAGAGCCTGTCTGGAGACAGCTGTGCTCACCCACATTCTCTGTCCCCGGTCATCCTTCCTGCTTCTGCAGACCAGGCTGAGGCTCTCAGCTCTGGGAGGCATTTCCTTCTGCACAGAAAAGTGAATCCTGCTCCACCACCCATACCCACCAAAGGCCCTGGGATTACGTGGCAGGAGCAGCCTCTCACACCAGGGCTACTGGACATGGAAAGTCTGGAATGCACTCAGGCCTGGGTTGACAGAGAATGCATTGATAACATGCTGGCATGGGACCAGCCTTGTGCAGTGCTCTGTAACGTCTCTCCACACCTTACCAAAGGAGCCTTTGGCTTCCCAAGTTCACACCACTAGTTACCTCCCAAAAGAGCTGAGTATTCATATGGCCACAGCTGCTCTGTGGCTAAGGCCTGGGCTGGTGTCCCCTTGTTTCCTGGAGACTCAGCACCAGCCTCTTCCTCACTCCCACTGGCACCCATCCCCTTGCAGACGCTCCATGAAGTACATGCTGTGCAGCGACAACCATGGTATCAAGCCCCCCACCCCAGAGCAGTACCTCACCCCGCTGCAACAGAAGGAGGTGTGCATCCGCCACCTGAAGGCCCGGCTGAAGGACACGCAGGACCGGCTGCAGGACCGGTGAGTATGGACTGCCAGGGCAGCCCTGGGTACCACCGATTCCACACTCAGAAGACCAGGGTGGGATTGGATTTTTTTCCTGCCCAAAAATGCCCAGTTGGAGTGTATTTCCAGAGCTTCCTTCACCCCTGTCTCCCCAGAGCTGTTCCGTTTGCCTGCTCCAAGTAACTTCTGGGACCCAGGCTGGAGCAGTGTCCTCTGTCAGGACCTGCCAGTTCTCCCCCCAGACCCATGGTAGTGCTCTTCTGGATTTATGTGGTAACCACTTTTGGTCATTTCCTGTGCCCTGGATTCTTTCTGCTGGGGAGAAGCATGGGGCAGTTTTCCTGGCTGCCCTGTCTCTGTGTTGGGCTTTCCTTTGGTCTTCCCTCCCTTCCAGGAAGTCATCAGGGGGCTCTTAGCCCACCAGTTTGAACCTATGAAACCTTCCTTTAAAAAAAAGTTTTATTTTTAATGAAATATATGTATATACACATAAACATGCATATATGTATATAGAGAGAGACTAGAGCACTTGCTAGCTCTGGCTTATGACAGTGCTGGGGATTGAACCTGGGACTTTGAAGTCTCAGTCATGAAAGTCTTTTTCTGAACCATTATGCTGTCTCCCCCACCCAAAAGCTTCCCCTTCATCCACTAGTAGATGTCAATATAATGCCATCAGAAACCTTTCTCTGAGTTCCCACCCAGCCCAGGACTTCCCAAACACCCCCCAAAGGTCCATCTCAGCTCACTGTCCACACTGTGTTAATCTATTTAAAGGACACAATTCAGTGATCTTTAGTTTATTCACTGATTCTTGCAACTCTCTCCAGTGTCTAATTCCAGAATATCCCTTCCTTCCTTCCTTCCTTCCTTCCTTCCTTCCTTCCTTTCTTCTTTCTTTCCTTTTTCTTCTGTCAGGTCTTCTTTGGGGCTTAGCACCTCCATGATTCTACCATTCCTGGTGGACCCTTTTGTCCTCCCAGATAAAGGGTGAAAGAAAGAGGGGGATAGATGAAGACAAAGAGAGGAAAGACACCACTTCACCACCAGTGAAGTTACCTCTTGTGTTTGGTGTTCTTTTATGGTAGGCAGGGTCTTGAACCCAGGTGTTCAAACATGGTAAACCATATGCTCTATTGTATAAGCTATTTCCTGCCCCCCCCCCCCCGCTTCCAGAATATTTTATCACCCCCCCTAAAAGGAATCCACTCCCAGTAGCAATCATTTCCCTGCAACCATCCCAGCTACTAGCAGCTATTGCTCTATCTATGCTTGTAGACATGTCTGCTTTGGACAGTGCATGGGCCATGTCTTCCCTAGCCAGAGCTCAGTCAGTTGGCCCTCCAGTTTGGACTCACTGTGGTTTTGAGCTATGGGAGGTTGTAGGGGGCATGCTGTGGGCCTCACTGTCTGTAGACCTTAGGTTTCTATTTTTAGTTCCTATCATTTCACTGATAAGCTGGCTCTGCATAATCAGACCATTGCACTAATGTCCTGAGGAAGCAGACTGCCCATCTCCTACTTCCTTTCTAGAGTCAGCCTTGAGGATACTATCTGTCCTGTGTGGTTTAGACAGGATTCCCTGTTGGAGACCTGTTTAGACCTCAACTCCCCAGCTACTCTCTGCTTGTGACTCTTATGGGTAACTGGAGTGATTTCCCTCATAGAAACAAGACAGTCCAACACCCTCTCCCAGGGGGCTGTGGCCAAAGAGCCCTCCATTTTAAATATTCACAATCAGTTTTAGTGGGAAGCCATGTCCTTCTCTAAGCAGCAGAGATTTTAGGCTTTTATTTTTAATATAAGATTTATACTTTTTAAAAATTTAGTTATATTTATATGATATACATTATTATATTTATCTATAGAGATTTATTTGTTAACATGAGAGAGTAGGGGAGAGACAGAGAGGACCAGAGCATCATTATGGCACATGTGATGCCGGGAGTTCAGATTCAAGACCTCATGATTGAGAGCCCAAGACTCTAGCCACTGCACTACTGCTGTTAAGATTTTTTTTTTTTACTATCTTTATTTATTTATTGGGTAGAGACAGTCAGAAATCAAGTGGAAGGAAGAGACAGAGAGGGAAAGAGACAGAGAGACACCTGCAATCCTGCTTCACCACTCGCAAAGCTTTCCCCCTGCAGGTGGGGACCGGAGGCTTGAACCTGGGTCCTTGCACATTGCAACATGAGCACTCAACCAGGTGCACCACCACCCGGCCCCAAGATTTCTTTTAAATATTATTTATTTATTTATTGTTGGATCGAGACAGTGAGAAATTGAGAGGGAGGTAATGAAGGGAGAGAGAGAGAGATAGACACCTGCAGCCCTGCTTCACTAGAGGCTTGAACCTGTGTCCTTACACACTGTAATGTGAGCGCTTAACCAGGTGCACCATCACCTGGCCACTCTGTGTTAAGATTTTAAGTGGATGTGTTAGGGTTTTGTATCAATGGCATCTATAAATTGAGAGCTTTTGATGAGGCTTTTTATAGAGGCTCCTCTCTAGGAAACACACTTAGAAGTGGTAGTCATGTATATTTCAGCCTCTGGGAGCAGTGGATGCTCATCACTGGTTTTTCTCCCTGTAGAGAAAGCCTCTCCTATCTTTTCTTCTTGACCCCTCTTGTCCCATTAGTGGAATTGAGAGGAAAGAAGGAGTCTTTCCTTTTTTTTTTAATTATCTTTTATTTGTTGGATACAGACAGCTAGAAATTAAGAGGGGAGGGAGAGAGAGAGAGAAGTAGAGAGAGACCTGCAGCATAGCCTCACCACTTGCAAAACTTTCCTCCTGCAGTTGGGGACTAGGGGCTTGAACTCAGGTCCTTGCACATTGTAACATGTGCACTCAACCAAGTGTGCCACCGCCTGGCCCCGAGTCCTTCCTTTTGTTTTCAGCTGAGGGCTGCAGCACAGCCCTTCTCCACAGTGACAGTCCCCCCCCTTACCTGTGCTCAGTGAAGGAGACCAGGCAGTGAGAGTGTCTCTCCTGACCACTCACAGGGACACAGAAATCGATGACCTGAAGACTCAGCTGTCACGCATGCAGGAGGACTGGATTGAGGAGGAGTGCCACCGCGTGGAGGCCCAGCTGGCCTTGAAGGAAGCCCGCAAGGAGATCAAGCAGCTCAAACAGGTCATCGACACAGTCAAGAACAACCTGATGGATAAAGACAAGGGGCTGCAGAAGTACTTTGTGGACATCAACATCCAAAACAAGAAGCTGGAGACACTGCTACACAACATGGAAGTGGCCCAGAACGGCACCACCAAGGAGGACTGTGCTGGGGAGTCAGCTGGCGGCTCCCCTGCACGCTCCCTCACCCGAAGTTCCACCTACACCAAGCTGAGTGACCCAGCTGTCTGTGGCGACCGCCCCCCTAGTGACCAGCCTGGTGTCTCCATCGAGGATGGTACTGATAGTGGCTTCGTGACAACTGAGGATACCCTGAGCCGGGCGGACGCACTGGAGGCCAGCAGCCTGATGTCATCAGGGGTTGACTGTGGCCCTGAGGAAACCCTGCTGCAGGGCTCCTTCAGCCTGGGCCCCCGCTTCCCTGCCAGTAACACCTATGAGAAGCTTCTGTGTGGCATGGAGGCCAGCATGCAGGCCAGCTGCATGCAGGAGCGAGCCATACAGACAGACTTCGTGCAGTATCAGCCTGACCTGGATGCCATCCTGGAGAAAGTGACCAAGGCCCAGATCTGTGGGACAGTCCCTGAGTCAGGAGACAGGTGCCAGGAACTGGAGCCCCATACCATAGGATCCAGAGACCCCAGTTCAGCAGTGGTGGTGACTGTGGGTGATGAGCATGAGGCCGTGGAGCCCGTCACCCAAGGGCCCACCCCACTCCAGCCTGATGCCAACCCCAATCCCAGCCTGTCGGTGAGCGTGGCGTGCCCCGTGGAGGAGGAGGAAGAGTCAGCCACAGCCGAGAAGGAGCCCAAGAGCTACTGGAGCCGCCACTACATTGTAGATCTGCTGGCTGTGGTGGTGCCAGCTGTGCCCACCGTGGCCTGGCTCTGCCGCTCCCAGAGGCGCCAGGGCCAACCCATCTATAACATCAGCTCCCTGCTGCGGGGCTGCTGCACCGTGGCCTTGCACTCCATCCGCAGGATCAGCTGCCGTGCACTGAGTCAGCCGGGTCCGAGCACCACGGGCAGCAGCTCCCAGCTTTGAGCAGGCCCATGCCACCCAGCAGCCCCTGAGGCCTGACCACTGATTGTAGGGGTGCCATTCTCCCTCTCACACATTCCCTTAGGGCATCGTCTTATTTCTTTAGGTTGGGGTTTGGAAGTTGTTGTTTTTTACCAGGGTGTCAGGAGCTGCAAGGAAGGGTTAGGGGAGAGGATCCCAAAACCCTTGGCAGGTGAGAAGTGAAGAGAGACCTCAAGGCACAGAGGCACGCTGATGGAAACTGCTGAGAGAAGAGGTGGTGAGGCTCCCCAGGCAGGCCCCCCCATCCCTATCCCTGCCCACACAGCCCTGTACACAGGGCAGACCCTGCTCAGGAAGTCTCTGATGTGTTGATCTCAGGCCCTTGGGAGCCCTCTCTCACCTCCCTACCCCATGCATCCTGTCTAGCTTCCTGCTCAATTCAAGCTTTTGCTACCAAGCCATCCCTTACACCCCACCCCCACCCAGGCTTCCAGTGTTATCTCCCCAGGTTGGCAGCTGGAGCCCAAAGTATAGACAACTGACCAGGGTTCCAAGTAAGGTCTGGCAGTGAAGGGCCTGGGTTGGGTCTCCCCACTTTGGGATTCAGAGAATAGATTCAAGACCTTAGGCCAGAGGAAAGATGGCAAAGGGCAAGAGGTGGCAGAGGACGGTGTGGGTTCTGTGTATGTCTTTCGTCCTGGTCCTTCCCCATACTCCTCCATCCCCTTGACGTATCTGGATATGTCCTATCAATTCTTCCTGTGAGAGCTAGGCTGGGTGACTCTTGGCTAAGGTGGAAATCTCACCTGTGCCCCGCCTCCTGTCTGGGGAATTTGCCAGCACAGGAGGAGACAGGGACTTGGAGCTCAAGAGGGATCCTCCAGCCTTCAGATGTGACGTCTCTTGGCCTAGGAGGCAGGGCTGGACTCAGCAAACCTCAACTAGTTTGAAAAGCCAGAGGCCAGGATGGGCCCTAGAGAGCTCACCCCAAGTTTCTTTGGGGACCTCGGGGCCAAACTTCTGCTTTGCACTATTCACTTTGGGGCTTGGTCGTCAAGCTTTTCAGCATCTCCAGTGAGGGGATGGCCTGCTTTCTAGGGCAAAGTTTTCTAAGTCTTAGCCCTGTCTGCCTCTTGCCGGGTCTGGAGGAATCCTAGTAGGGTGGAAAGCAAGAAGGGGCGCTGGAGCTGTGATGTTCACCCAGGTCAGAGTGGAGTGGCCTGGGATGATTCCCAATCTGGAGCACAGTGGTCAGGTATCCTGTAGTTTCCTAGCTCCTATTTCCCCGAGCCCAGCTTACCAGACCCCTGCCCCTTTCCTGGGATCATATCTGGGAGCCTAGTAAAGCTGCTAACATTTTATTCCCATTGCTGTTTTACAGAGTGAACCTGTCCCTCTCCCCTCACAGAATTTAGACCCATCTGGCCATCCCACCCACTCTACACAGTTGGGGAGGTCCCATATTTGGGGAGGTAGGGAACTCTGTCTCACTCATCCTTCTGGCCTCAAGGCCCCTCTGGTTCTCTTCCAAGGTTGCTTGTCTGCCCCCACTGCTGTGCACCCAATGCCTGCCTCATGGGCTCCGCCCTTATCTGCCCTTCCTCTGCCTACTGCTAAGGAGGGTATCTACATGCCCCAAGGATGGGCAGCCAGCCCAGTTAGCTGGGCAAGAGCCCCTTCCACCTCGCACTTTGTACCTCCAGAGCTCCTCAACCCTGCACCTAGTTTGGGGCCTCAAACCAGCCATCCTTTCTGAAGCATACCCCTCACCTGCCCGCACACCTCAGCCAAACTAAGGCTGAACTCCTGGGCCCTGGCTGGGGCTGCCCCGCAGGATACTGAGGGTGTGACATCGAGGGGCTGTGGACAACACAATCCAAAGCCAAGCCAGGACTGGCCGTGGACCCAGCCTCCCATGCTGTGTACTCATGGAACTACGAAGTTTCTCCTTAGACATAGTCAAAGCTTTGCTGAGAGAATAAACATATGACTATATTTGACAACATAAATCTATATTTTTCACCACTGGAATCCAGTCAAGCTGTGTAGCCCCTTCACTCCTGTCTGCATCTTGCTGTCTGTGACTTTCCTATCGTGTCTTGTGTTTGACGACTATGGTTAATACTGGGGCCATAGTCCACTCTGTCTCCACTACTGGAGAAGCCACTCACACAGGGATGTCCTGGGCCTGGATCTGAGGCCGTGGGCAAGGGAAGCGGGGCCAGCTGTCCCCCTAGAGTCTTACTCTGGCCCTGCTCCTGCCTGTCTGGATCACAAGAGGTATCACTCACATGGCTGTGGGTTCTCTCTTGGAGGAGGGCTCCTGGAGCCCTCAGTGGTCTTTTCAGTGGAGATAACTCACAGTTTTAGCCTGGGGACAGACCCTGGGGCCACAGTGAGTGACCCTGGGGTGTGTGTGTGTGTGTGTGTGTGTGTGTGTATGTGTTGATATCCACATCTATGCAATGGTGCAGCACTGCCTGTGCAGTCCTCTGTGGAGGTGCTGAGGCCTGCTGGCTCAGGCTGCTGAACACAGGCTGGGGCTGGAGGGGGAGATTAGGGCTGGGCGTCCAGTGAGTGCTCATCCTCCAAAGCATCCCTTTCCTTCCCACTTCATCCATCCTCCTGTTGGTTGTGAGCTTCTGCCCTGCCCTTAGCTTCAGGAGCAGAAATCTTTGTGAAGTCCCCAGTGTCAGCCTCCAGCCAGAGCCAATCATATCTAAAAGAGCAGTGTTCCCAGGAATTGACTTCTCGAACTGCAGGGTCCTTGAAGCCTAGCAGCTGGAAATGGCTTCTGCTTGGTTTTGGACTGGCCCAGAGTGCCCTGTGTGCCTCTGGACCAACTACTGCAGGAATAAGAGTCAGGCTGGACTCTGCATAGAGAGCTAGCCTCAAGTGGAGTTTACTCCAATTATCTCCCAACAGGATAACTTAGCTTTTCACTGTTCCCAGACACCTTTAGCATCTGACAGCACCTTGGGGAGGGTGGGTAAGTGACACAGTTCTGGGCAAAGACCTCCAGAGGTGCCTCTGCCATGCAAACTCACAACCAGTCCCCTGCTGCTGACCTCAGGGGACAATAAAATGAGCGCACTGACACTCACAGTAGGCCGTCCCCTTACAAAGATGTCAGGGGATGTGGGCAGAGGGGCTGATGGTGGGATCTTCATTTTTGTCTCCTTTGTCCTTTTGTTCAGACAGAGTTGTACCTGCAGCAGACTGCTCTGAATTAAAGCATGAAAACACAGCAACACTGTTTTCTTTATACTGTGTCTTTTTTTCTGGGGTGAGGCTAGGCTAAAGGAGACTAGAGCTATTCCCACTAACATGAAGAACTACACTGGAAAAAGCTTGAGCATCAGATATCTCATCTAAGATCACAGGAGCTGGAGAGCCTGGAGCTAGATACTCCTGGGGCTCAGAGGACCTACAAGAACTTCCTAGACGCCCCCCCAAGTGTCAGAACACCTGTTCAGTGCACCCCATTCCATCTTCTCCTGAAGCAGTTTTCTTTTTTCTTTTTTTCTTTTTTCTTTTTTTTAAAGATTTTATTGATTTATTCATGAAGATAGAAGGAGAGAGAGAGAGAGAGAGAGAGGGAACAAGACATCACTCTGGTACATGTGCTGCCGGGGATTGAACTCAGGACCTCACACTTGAGAGTCCAACGCTTCATCCACTGCACCACCTCCCGGAGCACTTTTTTATTTTTTTCTTTCAACTAGCTGGGGCCTTGTGCATGTGTAATTTCACTGTTCTGGGCCATTTTTTATTTAGATAAAGGGCACCAGAAATTCCTCCAGTGTCATGGCATGTCCCATGTGGTGCTGGGACTCCAAGCCTGGGCTATGAGCATGGCAGAGTAGGACAGGTACCCTACCTGTGAACTGCACCTCCTCCCCAACCCCCAGTCATTCTTATGCCTTCCTACTGATATAGGAACAGGCCAGAGGTGTTCCAAAGCAAATGGCCCTCCAACCCTGCTGCCTCCAAAGCCCCCACACCATCCTCCCTTCTAGCCAGCACTGTGGCAAATTGGCAGGTGGCATGTGACCATGTGACAATGGCAGAGCCAAGCCAACACTGTCAGATCCAGTGCATTGACAAGGCCTTGATTTTGTCACAGCTTCCAAGAAAATTGGCCCTGGTAACCTCTGAGATGAAGGATTCTGAAAGTTTCAACTGCTTTTGAGGAAGGTTTTTTTTTTTTATAATCAGATCTTTATTGAAAGGAAGTAAAGGGTTACAACTATATACAAAGAACAAGTAAAGAGAAAATTTGTCACAAAGAAATTGTTTCTATTTTCTCAAAACTTGGAACTTTTTTTTTTTTTTTTTTTTTTTGCTGGTAGAGGCAAAGTCTTGAAAGAGACCCAGCCAGGACTTTCAGAAATATGTAGCCTGCCTGCCTATGTGCCTAGCATTTCAATTTTCACAGCACCAGCTGACAGGGGCACAGCCTGGACTCTGACACAATTACGGATCTGAGGTTTCCTGGAGGCCTGTGGTTGGTACAAAGACAGGCCCACATGATCCCATGCAGTCCTACCTCGAACATGCCCCCACCCCACCCCCAAGCAGTCCTGTCCTCAACAAGAGGGCTCTCCTGAGGTCTGTCATCTGAGGACCTGCCTTTCTCCTGCAGGAGATGGAGGGCTGAGCTTCAGTCCGTGGCTTCAGAGATCAGGGATGGAGTGGTCCATGGTGTGGTGGAGCAGGCTTGGAGACAACCTAGAAACAACAACAACAGTGGCCAACACTGATCACACCTTCCCTCCTCACCCACCAAACCTGAACATTCCATGTGGACCTTTACCCCATTTTTCTATTTCTGTATTTAGATATTTTGCCACTGGGGTTATTGCTGGAGCTATGTGCCCACACTATGAACCCACTGCTCCCAGTGGCTATTTTTTTCCTGCCCCCCTTTTTTTATTAGCTAGGACAGAGAAATTGAGAGAGGGAATGATAAGAGAGTTAGAAAGAGACACCTGCAGGCCTGCTCCATTGCTTGTGGGGCTTCCCCCTGCAGGTGGGGAGCAGGAGCTCAAACTTGGGACTTTGTGCACAGTAGCGACCACCCACCTTGAAGGGGATGGAAGGGAGAGGTAAATGCGGGGGGGGGGGGTGCTGCCTTACTTTTTGACCATGTGCTCATAGATGACGGTGGGGATGATGGTCAGGGTGACCACACTCCCTGCAGCTGCCAGAATCTCTGTGATCTCTTTGTCCTGCAGAAGAGATAAGTAGTGGTCATCAACTTGTACAGGGGTACAGAGACAACTCTAGGAGGACCTCTGAAGAGGGGTCAGTGTGTATGGCCCCTGATGGGGACACTGCTGACTCCTAACTACAGAGGCAGGGCTGCCCCAGGTGAGGGGCCCCGCAGACATGCAGGCAGTCTTGCCTCTCAGCTGAGGACAGCAGGTGAAGTGAGTGCTTCATTCCCTTGCACCTGGTGTTCTGGGATCGGCATATAACCGGATCCATACAGGTTCTCCTGCCTGTTCCCAGAGAGCTCACCATACCCACACCTCTACCCCACCTCTCTAGCCCCACTCACACTCAGAATCTGGCCCCCAAGGACACAGAAAATAGCCTTGTGGGGGGGGTATAGGGACCCCACCCTCTCTCAGCTCCTATTATCCAATCAGCCTAAACTGAGCCCACAGAATATACCATCTTCTATCTTGTCACAGAGTCAAAGAAAAAGGAGGGAGGGGGCTTTAGCTAGGAAGACAACACAGCAGTAACACACAGAACTTGAATGTTAGAGGTGCCAGATTCAATTGAAGCTGGGCAAGATTATGCCAGAACCAAGTGGTCATCTAATCTCATTCTCCCTCTCCTGTAAAATAATCTTTAGAGGAGGTCGGGCAGTAGCACAGCAGGTTGAGTGCACATGGCACCAAGCACAAAGACCAGCATGAGAATGCCGGTTCGAGCCCCCAGCTCCCCACCTGCAGGGGGGTCTTCACAGGCGGTGAAGCAGGTCTGCAGGTGTCTGTCTTTCTCTCCCCCTCTCTGTCTTCCCTTTCTCCATTTCTCTCTGTCCTATCCAACAACAATAACATCAATAACAATAATAATCAAAACAACGATAAAACAAGGGCAACAAAAGAGGAAAAAAATGAAAATAAGTAAAAAAAAAAAAACCTATAGAGAGCCAGGTGGTGGTGCATCTGGTTAAGCCCAAACATTACAGTGCACAAGGGCCCAGGTCTAAGCCCCTGGTCCCTACTTGCAGAAGGGAAGCTTGACAGGTGGTGAAGCAGGTCTGCAGGTGTGTCTCTGTCTCTCTCCCTATCTTTCCCTCCCCTCTCAATTTCCCTGTCTCTATCCAATAATAAATAAAGATATTTTCTAAAAATCTTTAAAAATGAGAGGGGCAGAGGGAGAGATGGCTAGCAAAATAACTTCACTTGTATGGTGCACTTGTTTTGCCATGTGCACAACCCAGGCTCAAGCCTACCCCCATCACACTTGAGGAAGCATTGATACTGCAGTCTCAGACTCTCTCTCTCTCTCTCTCTCCCCTCTCTCTCCATCAGCTTGGAGCAGTGACAAGAAGGGGAGTAGGGAAAAAGAAAAGCCTACAAAAGCCCTACAGATCACAAGAAGTCTCTAAGCAAAATGTGCCAAGCAGTTCAGTTGCTAAATGAATGTCTACAGAGGAGCCTCAGGCCCTCGCCAAAGACCAGTGACCTTTACTTGACACTTGTCTCCAATTTGGCCATGCATGTCATCACGCCATGTGTGTGTGATGACAACCTTCATGCGTCAGTAGCAACAGCTGATCTTGAGCACAAGCTCTGCACCCAGTAGTCTTTCTTTTTTAAAAATAAATGTTTTATTATTTTTACTTTTTTAATATTTATTTATTCTCCTTTGTTGCCCTGGTTTTATTATTGTAGTTATTATTGTTGCTGTTACTGATGTCATCGTTGTTGGATAGGACAGAGAGAAATGGAGAGAGGAGGGGAAGACAGAGGGGGAGAGAAAGACTGATACCTGTCTGCTTCACCACCTGTGAAGTGACTCCCCTGCAGGTGAGGAGCCAGGGGCTCGAACTGGGATCCTTATGCCGGTCCTTGTGCTTTGTTCCACGTGCGCTTAACCCACTGCGCTACCGCCCGACTCCCCCAGTAGTCTCTTATAGGATCTTCACAGCAATCTTAGGATGGGGAAACTGAGGTCAGGATGGGGACAGCAGCCTACCCACCGACTTGAACCTTTTTGCCACCCAGCATTCTCCCAGCCCCCAAGTCTCTAGGACAGAGCGTGGCCCACCTTCAGCCCAATGACATTCTGCCCATTTACTTCACACAAACAGTGGTTGGTGAGGAGCCCATTGCGTGCTGCAGAACTCCCTTTGGCCACAGAGCAGACCTTCCCCTTCTTGATGACAAAGCCGACGTGCCCAGTGCTGTCCTTGTGCAGGGTGATGGTTCGCTGGAAAGGCCTGGTGGTGAGAGGCAGTGAGCTGGGTCTGAAGCATGCCGGGAGCAGACAGAGAGGCTCCCCAAACCTGACTACTCACCTATCCCGAACCACCATAACAATCTTCTCTGCTGAGGCCTTCTTCACTGCCCGGTGGGCTTTGTCTGTGCTCCACCCAGCGCAGTCACGCCCATCAATTTGTAGGATCTGGTCCCCAAAGCGCAGCCCCACGAGGGATGCAGGGGTATTAGCCTGGACCAACTGCACAAAGAGCCCCTGGGAAAGACAGAACATCAGCTCCCCAGCCAACCCTCTGCCCAGGACCTGCCATGCTTGATCTCCTGATGCTCCAGAAGACCACAGTTCAGTCAGGCAGGTGCATGACCCCAATTCTTTTCAATCATCAACAGGGTCATCACTGGGGCTAAGTGCCTACCCACTGAATTCACTGCTCTTTATGGCCTTTCTCTTACTCCACCCACCCACCTTCCACCTTTCTTCTACTTGATAGGGCAGAGAGAAACAGAAAGGGAAGGGGAAGATAGAAAACGAGAGAGAATGATAGATACCTGCAGTGTTGTTTCACTGCTTATGAAGCTTTCCCCTTGAAGATAGGGACCAGGAGCTTGAACCTGGGTCCTTGAACATGCTAAGATGTGCTCTCAGGGGTCGGGTGGTGGCACACCTGGTTGAATGCACATGTTACAATGCACAGGGACCCAGGTTTGGGCTCCCAGTCCCCACCTGCAGGGGGGAAGCTTTGCAAGTGGTGAAGCAGGGCTGCAGGTATCTCTTTCTCCCTCTCTACCTCCCCCTTCTTCTCAATTTCTGACTGTCTCTATCCAATAAATAAAGATAGCAAATAAACAAAACAACAAAAAAAGATGTACTCTCTACTGAATGTGCCACTTCCAAGCCCTGCATGAGTCCATTTTCTTGCAGAGATAGACAGCACTCCAGGCCACAGTTCTTAGACGTATGGCTGAGTCAGGATTTTAACCCTGGCTGGAGTTGCACCTCAACCACCAGTCTACACACCTTCTCATAGTGGCACACAGGGGCCCCTGGCTTCCACTGTCTACACAGATCCCTGCAAGTTGGGGGAGCAGGGGGGAAAGAGTCTCCAAATAGCAGGAGCCCCAGATGGAGCAGGTGAAGAAGCCTTGCAGCAGCAAACCTTGCACCACCTGTCACTGGAGGCCTCATGAAACAAGGACTGAGAGGCAGAGCCTCAGCCTCAGTTTGGGGTAAGGTGAGTCTTGGCTCCCAGTGCCACCACACTTGATACTGTGCACTGTGTGTGTGGGGGGGCTCCCTTGTCTGTTGTGCTATAATGCCTGCCTTGGCGCTTCCCTGGCAGCCCGGATACTGTGCCCTCCCAGGACGCTATTCTTTCCACCCACCCCAGTTCTACCTGGTCGATGGCCCTCAGCCGAAGACCAGTTTTGCCTCGGTCGTCCTTGCACAGGTGGATCTCACGCACCCCAGGCTTGATCTCTGCACGCCGTGCACCCAGGTTGTTTCCGGATAGTGGCGCCACCACCTGGCTTGAGAAGGGGCCCAAGACTGTCGAGACAGTCTACAGACATGGAGGACAAGAGAGTCAGCCGGCCCCTGGGGACTTGTAGGGGATAGGGAAAGGAAAACCGGATGTTCTGTGAACCCCAAGCTCTCAGACTATATACTTTTCAGCAGAGAACAAGAGAATATGGCTCCATGAAAACACTAGGGGGTGTTAGACTCCACACAACCTGAAAAACAGCTAAGAAAAAGAGGTACCCTCATTTCCCAAGGCAAACTGCTATGAGAGACTCCTTTAAAATAGAAGACACTTTACACATCAGACAGTAGGCTATGGGGAAGAAGAAGGTTTGCTTTGACTTTTGCCTTGAAAAGAAATTAAGTTGAAAACAAGACAGTGAATAACTGTATTTCCTCTAAGATCTGGAAAAAAGCAAGGATTTTTCACTCACAACTACTATCAAACAGCACTGGAAGAACTAGACAAATTAATGACAGGAAAGTGAAATAAAAGATGGCACACCTGGTTGAGTGCACATGTTACAATGTGCAAGGATGCAGGTTCAAGTCCCCTGGGCCCAACCTGCAGGGGGAAAGCCTCACAAATGGTGAAGCAGGGATGCAAGTGTCTGTCTCCCTATCTCCCCCTTCCCTCTCAGTTTCTGGCTGTCTCTATCCAATAAGTAAATATTTAAAAAATTTAATGAAATAAAAGGCATACAAACAGGATGGTTCATACTGGCAGATGACATGATAGCTAGAAAATTCCTAGTTAATCATTGAAATTAAGCAAGGTTACAAGATACGATATCAACATAAAAATCCACTTTACTTCTGTACTCAGCAGTTTTGCATGTGTCTGTAGCAGCTCTCTCTGTCACTCTGTCACCAGCCACATGACTAACAGTTATACTTTGCAATTGATTTTCACTGGTTGGCAGGCAAGGACAGTGGCAAATACCTCATACAGAGGCAGAGCTAACTCAAAGGAGGTTTCCATTCAAACCCTCTTCCATTTTCTTTTTCTTTTCTGTTCCTGTGGCCCTTCCCCCCCCCCAAATGTTTTGGACAGGACAGAGAGAAATTGAGAGAGGATAGAAAGATAGAGACAGACACCTGAAGACCTGCTTCATCACTTGTGAAGCAACCCCCAAACCTGAATCCTTTTGCTTTACACTATGTGTGCTTAACCCAGTGTGCCACGACCTGCCCCCCTTCCATTTTCTACAAATGAATACATTTTCAGTAGTGAAATGTTATGTTATAATTTATTTTGCTTCTAAAAGCTGTGAAAGATAAGAGCCAGGCATCACTGATCTTTTAATTTGGAGACCAGCAGTAGGTGACAAGTAGCCGTCCTCAAGTCATAGGCAGCACTTGTCTGAAGCCCTCAGGGTCAGGCATGGTCTTAAGTCCTGTATTTTCATGCAACAAGCTCTGGCCAAGCAGCCAGAAGCCAGAGATCAAAGGACAAGCAGTGGCCATCCAGCCACAAGGTGCACTGGGAAACCAGGAAACTCAGATGACTTTCGATGAAAACTCAAAACGAAAAGTGTCAAGAGACAGAGCCCCAGGAATGCTGAAGAAGGAAGAGTAAGGTCTATTTAGACAGCCAAGAAGGAGAGGAAAACAAACATTCTGTGCCCACATGTATCAAGAGACAAATACCTACACCAGCACCTTCTGCAATCTGAGGCAGGTTCTGCTGGACTTCTTGGCTGGAGAGGGAAAGACCCATATAATTTTCCAGTTCAGCAAGGTTTGGGTACAGAGCTGAAGGAAGGAAGAAAGAAGGCATTATTTAAGGGCTGGTGAAGATCCACACCAGCTGGCTCCCATGTGGTGCTCATTTTTATTAAAAATAAAATGCCTTTATATGTTAACTCTCTTTTCAGCCACCAAGTTCCAGATGCCAGCATGATGCCGACCAGACTTCCCTGGACAGACAACCCCACCAATGTGTCCTGGAGCTCTGCTTCCCCGGAGCCGTTCCCCACTAGGGAAAGAGAGACAGGCTGGGAGTATGGATCGACCTGTCAACACCCATGTTCAGCAGGGAAGCAATTACAGAAACCAGACCTTCCACCTTCTGCATCCCACAATGACCTTGGATCCATTCTCCCAAAGGAATAAAGAATAGGAAAGCTTTTAGGAGAGGGGATGGGATACAGAGTTATGATGGTGGGAACTGTATGTAGTTGTATCCCTCTTGTCTATGGTTTTGTCAATGTTCCTTTTTATAAATAAATTAAAAATAAATAAATAAAAACAAAATGTTCTATGATGGTTATCTTTGGGAGGTGGGAGGGTGGGGATACAGAACTTTGGTGGTGGGTGTGGTGTGGAGCTGTACACTGTAATCTTACCATCTTTCCCCAGCCCTGCACCTTTTCAGTCCCTTCCAGGACCTGGAACTGGCCAGAATCTACTGTGCTGTCAGGGAATTGTTTGGAGTGAATACTTGTGTCCTTCCCCAAACCAACTCCTTATGATGAAATCCTTACCTCTAACATGACTATTTGGAGACAGGACCTCTAAAGAAGTAATTACTGAAGTAAGCAAAATGACTCACTTGGATAATACACTGTTTGCCATGTGCACAGCTCAGGTTCAAGTACAGCTCCCACTGCATTAAAGGAAATTCCAGTGCATGCTTATCTCTATCTCTGTCTCTATCTACCTCTATCTCTGTCTCTCTATCTCTATCCCTATTTCCATCTCCATCTCTATCTCCCTACCTCCCTCTTTGTCTCACTCTTTGTATCTGAAAAAGGAAAAGAAGTGACCTAGGAAGTGGCATAGTGGATAAAGAGTTGGACCCTCAAGCATGAGGCCTTGAGTTTGATCCCTGGCATCACATGTGCAAAGTAAAGTTCTGGTTCTTTCTCCTTCTCATTCTTTGTCATTAATAAATGAACCTTTTAAAAAATGAAAGTAATTAAGGTTAAATGAGGTCATAAAGGTGAAACCTGGAACCTTTAGAATTATTGTCCTTATAAGAAGAGATGCAAAGGGCCAGGTGTGGGGGGGGGGGCAGGCAGTGGCACACCAGGGTTAAGCAACCATAGTACTAATTAAAAGGATCTGTGCAAGAAATGGGGGGTGTGTGTCACTTCACAAGTAGTGCTATTTCTCCTATTTCTCTATGTCTTGTCAAATAAAATGGGGGGGGATGGCCACCAGAAGTGATGGGTTTGCAGTACAGGCACTGAGCCCCAGAAAGCCCCGGGGGTGGCAGGGGAGGCAGATAGAGCACACAAGTTTTGTGCACAAGGACGCAGGTCTGAGCTCCTGGACATGACCCTGGGAGAACCTGCAGGGAGGTAAGCTCACAAGTGGTGGAGCGGTGCTGCAGCATTTTTCCTGTCTGTTTTCCCCCTCTTTATTTCTCTCTGTTCTTTGCCCTCTATCTTTAAAATAAATGGGGAGTCAGGCAGTAGCGCAGCAGGTTAAGCGCAGGTGGAGCAAAGCGCAAGGACCAGTGTAAGGATCCTGGTTCGAGCCCCCCGGCTCCCCACCTGCAGGGGAGTCGCTTCACAGGCGGTGAAGCAGGTCTGCAGGTGTCTATCTTTCTCTCCCCCTCTCTGTCTTCCCCTCCTCTCTCCATTTCTCTCTGTCCTATCCAACAACGATGACATCAATAACAACAATAATAACTACAACAATAAAACAGCAAGGGAAACAAAAGGGAATAAATAAATATCTTTTTAAAAGTTTAAAAATAAATAAATAAATAGCCATCAGAGTTTAGGCACTAAGCCCCAGTGACAATCCTGGTGGAAAAAAAAAATACACCAAGATATCCTCCTCCACTGCTCCTGCCATGTGAAGAAACACTGAGAAGTCCAGGAAAATAATCACCATCAGCAAGAAAACTGGTGCCCAACTATGAGACAAAAAGTGTTTTTCGTTCAAGCCAGCAGGCTTGTAATACTTTTCTATGGCTGTCCATGCTGATAGAGACAGGTGGGGCCTGACCCTTTCCTTGTTCTCTGGGGGGTGGGGGTCACTCTCTGACCTCCCTCTACTATCCCCCATGCCCCACTCAGGGATGCTCCCCTCAAGTGGTGAGACATCCCCCTGTGACTCGTGGGATGTCCCATTCCTGAATGTGAGTCTGGATCGCCAGATGGTGTTGACATGTTGGATTGGGGTGACTCAAATTGTTGATATGTGTACAGGAGACCCACAAATAATATCAGGCTATTCAGATGGGTGGTCAGAGAAGCAGCCATAAGTTTTGAGGCCTCTGCCCAGGTCTATACAGACACCCAGGAGCTGACCAGACAAATGCAGGGGGAGCACAGGTAAGAGCTCTCGAAGGCAGTGATCCAGGTGGTATGATGTGGGGAAGCAGGTGGAAATTGGGGTACTTAAGATGAACCCAGCACCTCTCACAGCTTTGGACCCACCGCACTACTCTTATATAACATCTGCCCTGGGGAATTCTGCCTTGAAGTGGCTGGGCATCTGTCCCTTCCAGCAGGACTACCCACCCAGCTCACTCACCTGAAGACTGGGAGACAGCTGTCCCTTGTCCTGGTATGGTGGGAGTCTCCTGGTCTGGCAAGGTGGGCATCCTGGGCATGGCTCTGGCCTGGACCTGGGAGGAGGTGGGGAGTGATGGTCAAAGTGGTCAGAGTTACGGAATTCTTGGACCCAGTAGCTCCCCAGGTTGAGGGTCAGGACACCAGGTATTCAGGTAGACCAAGCAGAGGCTTTCCATACAGTATATATCATGGTCATGTTTAAATGTGACTTGTGGTTTTTGGTTTTGCTTTTATTGATGTGGCGAATGACATTGATTGACTTATGTATGCTGAACCAGCCTTGCATTCCTAGGATAAATGATAACAATAACTATCTATTGTCTTCTTGAACCCTAAGACAACAGGAACCTCACATTTCCAATATAGAGCCTATATTTCCCCCAATCCTGGAACCTTAGGGTGGGGCACACTTTCCTGCATGCTTCTCTCAATTCATACCAAATAATATTGTATCTGCCAATTCCAACCTAATCAACACAACTTCACTTCACTTCAGACTATGTCTAGAGACTTCAGGTGTGGAATGTCAACCCTTCAGCTGAGTTACTCAGGTGGGACCTTTCCTTTCAGAGTATTCTCTAATTCCATTCTGGGCAGTTCACTTCCTAACAAAGTCCCAAAACCTAGATATAGACTAGGTCCCGTGAGATAGAGTGTATGTTCACACGTACCCATAAACTAGGGCAAAATATATACCTGAAAGCAAAAGTACACAATAGTCTGCAGTGAGTACCCCTCAACACTTCATCTGTACTATTCCAGCCTTTAGGTCCATAATTGTTCAACAATTTGTTTGGCTTTGTATGTTAACTCTCTTTTCAGCCACCAGGTTCCAGATGTCATCAGGATGCCAACCAGACTTCCCTGGACAGACGACCCCACCAATGTGTCCTAGAGCTCCACTTCTCCAGAGACCCACCCTACTAGAGAAAGAGAGAGGCAGACTGGGAGTATGGATTGACCAGTCAATGCCCATGTTCAGTGGGGAAGCAATTATAGAAGCCAGACCTTCCACTTTCTGCAACCCACAGTGACCTTGGGTCCATATTCCCAGAGGGATAAAGAATGGGAAAGCTATCAGAGGAGGGAATGGAATATGGAGATCTGGTGGTGGGAATTGTGTGGAGTTGTACCCCTCCTATCCTATGGTTTTGTTAATGTCTCCTTTTTTAAATAAATTAATTTTTAAAAAGAATAAATAAATAAATAAATAAATAAATGTGATTTGTGTAGATACTCATTATTTCTGGGAGGAAGTTTCTTCCAGAAACCCAATACCCACAACCCACAAAATAACATGACCTGTTTGCTAAATGAGGGACTGGAAACTGGAAGATAGCTCACCTGGTAGAGTGTGCCCCTTACCATATGTAAGGCCCTGACACCTCATAAGTACCACCGCACTGGGAGAAACTCCATGAATGTTGGAGCGATTCTCTCCCTGTGTTTTCCCCACACCCTCACCACTGCTCCTTCAGCTGAGATAAAAAGAAGGATAAAGCTCTCAGAGGCTGAGAACAGGACTTGCATGCCTGAGGCTCCAGAGGCCATAGGTTCAATCCCTAACACTAGAATACACAACTGCCCTTGTCACGCTGGGATGATCCCAGAGGCCCCATCAAAGTTCAGGCTGACAAAGCCTCCAAGTTTACCTGAATGGCCTGGTCCACCTTCAGATCTTCCAGAGACGGGTACAGGACAGACATGGCTGCTCCTTGGAACACTCTGAAGGGCACAGGGGGAGAGGAGGGGTGAGAAGAGGCCCAGATACTACCTCCTGCCCATGTGTACCACTCACAGGGTGAAAGAGAAAAGAAGGTATAATTAGGGTGGGGGGTGCTGGGACTTGAAACAAAGTCTATCTGGTTCCCAAGCCTGTGGTCTCCATCCCTGAAAAGTTACCCACCATATTCAACTGACTGAGCTTTAGAGGACTAAATGCAGTTGTAAGTATAGTGGCCAGGAAAATTAGAACCAGGGGTCACATCCTTCCTGCTGTGTTTCAAAGGTCTGATTACAATAACTAAATCCAGCCAGTAGGTGCTCAGGGGTAGATGCCACACATAGGCCTATGTGAGGGGTTTGATTGGCATTAGACAGACTTCCCCAAACCCCCCAGGGCTCACCCTCTGGGGCAGACTCCAGACCAGCCTGCTATCCTAGATTTATCATCTTCATCCTCAATCTGTCTTTCCCACTCCTTAGGATTCACAGGTAATCTAGTCACACCACAGAGCCCCCATTCCTGGGTACACAGCCAAGGAGTATCTGGGACTATGACACAGAAATGGGTGTCAGGGGAGCTGTGATGGGAGTGTCACCCAAATTTGGCTCCTCTGGGCATCTCCCTGAGTGACTCATCACTGCTTTTATTTCCTCTCTTGACCCTCATGTCAGCACTGACCTTATACCATCCCTTCTAGTCTGCCATCAAACTCTATCTCTCCCGCTTTTAATCTGTGTGCTGCAGTGCAGACCTCCATTACTTTCCCTCCTTCAGGTGCCAAGCATCCTCTGGCCCATCCTACCTCCTCTTTTGCTGTTAGATGGCAGAGACTGGGACCCCAATCCCCTGCTTAGAGCCCCAGAGTCTAGCCCACATTCCCTAAAGCAGCTGTAACTCTAGAACTCTAGAACCAGAACTGGCAGCTTAAAAGCCAAATGTAAACATTCCATTTGATCTCGCAGAGTTCTTTATATATTCTAATGTGCAGCCTGAATTCAAAATTCAAACCACCATATCTATTTTCTTTTTCTTTTTTTTCTTTTTTTTTCTTTTTTTTTTTCTTTTTTATTTTTCTATTTTCTTTTTCTATTTTTTTTTCTTTTTTTGCCACAAGGGTTATTGCTGGGACTTGGTACCTGGTACCTACACTTCAAATCCACTGCTCCTGGAAGCCATTTGATTCCCCTTTTGTGGCCCTTGTTGTTTATCATTGTTGTAGTTATTATTATTGTTGTAGTTATTGATGTTGTTGTAGTTGGATAGGACAGAGAGAAATGGAGAGAGGAGGGGAAGACAGAGAGAAGGAGAGAAAGATAGATACCTGCAGACCTGCTTCACCACTTGTGAAGCGACTCCCCTGCAGGCGGGGAGCCAGGGACTTGAACTGGGATCCTTACGCCTGTCCTTGCGCTTTGTGCCATGTGCACTTAAACCACTGCACTACTGCCCAACCCCCATCTATTTTTTTTTTTTTATGTAGTTGCTGCAAGAGACCAAAAACAGGGCCTCACACATATAAAGCATGTGCTCTGTCCCTGCCAGTCATTGTAACCAATCACCTAATTCCAAATACCACTCTTGAAAAACAGGAATTTTTGGCAAGCCTGGACCGCAGCTGAATAACTGCCTATGAGGTAGTGATGGAAAACTCCAGATTGTCCCACGCTGAAGCACTCTGCAGTTTCGTAGACTTAGACCTCCTGACTTCTAGTGCTAAGTCCCTAAAGGCATTTGTTTGTAGCCTCTGCCTCACTCTCCAGCTTCATTTCCTGCCTGTGTTCTTCTCCCACAATCACTTGCAGCTCCAGCCACAATCAACTACTTTCAGTCCCCTGAACTAAGAGACTGCTCTCCGGGTCTTTGCACACGTCATCCCCATGGCTTTGCCTCTATCTAGGATAACCTCCATTCTCTTCCAGGCTGTGTCCTAATTCTTTTCAATCCCTAGACATAAGCACTCTTGCCTGGGTTTGCACTTCCACCTCCCTCCCTCCTTGAGTCCTTTACTCCTGTAGATTATTTACTATTCAAGTAGTAAATATTACTGGGGGAAACTTCGATGCTGTGGTCTCAGTCTCTTTCTCTCATATGAAGTAAATAAACTTTGAAAAATTAAAATCTGGAAATCTTCACTTTTGACTTATATTGAAAAAATAATAATAAAGCTCTTTGGTAATGCAAGAGTCTGAATCACACACACACTGACACTCAGCCAGAGAAGAGTTGCAGCTTCCTTTCAGAAGGACCTGTACATGCTTTCCTGCTTCCCAAAGTATCTATTCAGCCATTTTAAGCAACCTTCCTGATTGCTGGAGGCAGATACTTTTGGTCCCTCCCTAGTCAAGCCTTTGGAGCAGGATTACTCCAGTCAAAGATTTATCTAGGGGGTTGGGGCCGAGCCACTGTTTCTTCTCCTTTAGTCCAGATAGAGGCAAAGATCCCTTGACCTGTGGCCCTGCTGTGCACATACTCTGGGAAATTTTATCCTTGGTAGATACCATCTGTTAAAAACAGACCCTCTATCAGTGCCCCACATGAACAGCAGTTAAGAAAATAAGGGAACACCTTGCCCTGCTTTTTCTAATGCTGCAGAGTGACTATAAGTCTTTTTAAAGATTTACTTATGAGAAAGAGGGAGAGAATCAGGGCACTACTCTGGTGTATGTGATTCTGGGAATCAAACTCCAAGACCTCATGCAGGATCTCACAGTTGCAAGCCCAATGCTCCATCCACTGCACAGCCTTCTGAGTCACAGAGTGGTTATATTTTTACCAGTTACCCACTGGAAGAGCAAAATCAGAGGTCTACTTCATGCAAATCAGTTCCAAATTAGGTCCACACAATCCCTATACTCTGTGCCTGGGATCTTTTCATCACTGCCAGCTCCTCTGGGTCTTTACTCCGTTTTGGGTTTTGGGCAAGTTGACACCCTTGCTGTTTTCAGCAGTTCATGTTACAATGGGGTGGGTGGGTGTTTCCTGTGTACCAGGGCCTCTGGACCTGTTTTAGTTAAGCTGGTCCCTCTATTTGACATAGTACCCTCCTCTGTGCTCTTTCAAGACTCAGCTCAAAGACTACACTTTTTTATTTTTTTTAATTATTAATTTATTGGATAGAGACCAAGAGAAATCAAGAGGAAAGGGAGAGGTAGAGAATGAGAGGGGTGGGGGGAGAAAGAGAGAGATAGATAGATACCTGCAGTACTAGTGAAGCTTCCCACCCTGCAGGTAGGGACTGGAGGCTTGAACCTGGGTCCTTTTGCATTGTAATATGTGTGCTCAACTGAGTGTGCTACCACCCACCGCTCTCAAATATTACTTTTAAAGTTAGTTTTTTTTATATATTTATTTATTTATTTATTTCCTTTTGTTGCCCTTGTTGTTTTTTCATCGTTGTAGTTATTATTGTTGTTGTCGTTGTTGGATAGAACAGAGAAAAATGGAGCAAGGAGGGGAAGACAGAGAGGGGGAGAGAAAGATAGATACCTGCAGACCTGTTTCACCGCCTGCAGGTGAGGAGCCGGGGGCTCGAACCGGGATCCTTACGCAGGTCCCTTGCGCTTTGCACCACATGCGCTTAACCTGCTGCGCTACCACCCAACTCCCTAAAGTTAGTTTTAACAAGCATGGATTCCCCTTGCTAGCTGGCTGGGTCTTTTGTGTTTCCAACCTGGACGTTTACTGCCTCTAATGTCATACTATATCAAACCAGATGATTAATATCTGAGTCTTGTCTCATACTGGAACCCACTTCACACATGCATGGACTGTGGAACAAATGGTTTGTAAATAACTATATTTAGCCTTTAATTCAAGATGCCAGTATAAACTATTGGCAAAATTCAGCTGAATATAATCTATTAACTCCAAAAATTCTCAAATTTTAAATTAGGCATGAACATGATCAGGTGTAACCCAGTCTATGCTTTCACAAAGGGAAGCATATATTCTTTTACAATAACTACTTTAATTTCCTGCATTTCTCCTTTATAATAAAGACAGAGCACAGATAGGGAACTAGCTCCCCATGTTATGACTTCACCAAAGCAGTGCCCCACTGTGTGTATTGATGGTACATGGTGAGGATAGCTGTCCTCCAAAACACTGCCCAGCACATGGATGCTGGCAAGAATTACCAGACTGACTAAATCAATGGTCTATCCACAGAACAGATGGGAAATTTGTATGAACATATTTAGGTAACAGAAGACTAAAGAGAGAATACTTGCATCTAGGAAGGATGGAGCAGAGATCTGGACCTCTTGAAATGCACAGAACAGTTCACAAGCTATCCTCTGGCCTATACAACTTTCCAATATCCTGCCAAGCCTTTCATGTAGACAGAAAATCTTTTTATTATTGGTTCTATATGCATATAAAATGGGATTTTTTTCCAGTTTTAACATACAATATACTATTCAGAAACACATACCAAGTTATTCAGAGTAGTTATACGTACACTTTATTCACTAATTTGGAACTGCCAGTCCTACTCACCACACACAAGTCACCAAAACACTCCAATTGTGTCTGCATTTGTAGCTGTCACAGTGAGTGTATAGTGAGTGTCACAGTGAGTGTAGCCAAACTTATGTGTCTACATTTGTCATTGAGCTTTGGATTCAAGATCACAATATGAACTCTTGGCAAAATTCAGTTGAATATAATCTGCTAAATCCAAACATACTCAAAGTTCAGGTTAGTTATAAACATGGCCAGGTGTAATGCATTCTGTGATTTTACAAAATGAAGCACATTATTCTCTTACTGTATCATTTTTTTTTTAAACAAGAAAATGAAAACTGCTCAGCTCTGGAGTGGTACCAGCAATAAACTCGAGACCTCTAGTGCCTCAGGCACAAAAGTCTGTTGCACTACTGATGGTGCTGTCTCCCTAGCCCATAACTACTTTCGTTTACCTTATTTTTCCTTTATAATAAAGCAGGGTAGTTAGCTCAGGAGGGTGCCTGTTCCAGCCCCTGGGAATACTTTAGCACTGAAGGACACTTGAATGGTGCAGTGCCCCCCCCCCACACACACACACAACACTTTCTCTCTCAAAAAGAGTCAGCCTGCAGTGGTGAAGCTCCAGCAACAATAATAATTAATAATGATGATGACAATGACAATGACAGGCCACACCCAAGAGAAATGCTCAATTAGTAGAGACTTGTTGCCTAAGGCTTGCACTTTTATCTCCTGCACCTTATGTACACTGGAGTAGTTCTCTGGTTTCTCTCTCATGTGAAAAATCAATTAAAAACAACAATTTAAAAAAAAAAGGGAAAGGAGACACTGCATGGAATAAGTATGCCTACTACCTCCACCTCAATTTTCTACCTGTGAAGAGAGCAGTCAGGCATAAAGTCCATCCACTTGGGACTCAGAGAAAGCCTCCAGTGGTTCTGAGAGGGTGTTCTTCATCCCCAGCCTCAGCTTCCCAAAGTAGCACACAGCCCAAATAATTCCAAATGGCTCTCACAGTCATCAGACAGCTTTTCACACCAAACTAGATGCCTCCCTGTTGCTATGAGCTCTGGAGCCGGCTCACAGACCCCGCGTGGCCACTAGGTTGCGCTGTGGCCTCTAGAGCGCCCCGTCTCACCCACCGCGGGTGCATTCGGCTAAGGGCAGGTCCCAGAATGCCCCGCGGCTACACAGAGAAAAATGGCGCCTTTGTGTTCTAGTGGGTAAAGACATTTCTTGTTCCAGATGGTCACGGCTGAACCATTAAGTACAAAAAAAAGTCAGGTAAAGCATCAAAGTAAGGGATGGGAAGGCTCGATCGGATCTGTGTTCCATCTTTACTGGAAACTGCAGGTCAAATCCTGCTTAAAAGAAGTGCGTGACCCCTCCCCTCCGCTGGCGCCTGAGAGCCATGCGGGGTCGAGCCCCCTGACTAGCAGGCGGTGGAGCGGAGGGGACAGAGTCGCTGCCGGCCCCCGTCGCTGCCTGTTGCTTGCACTGAGGGAAGCCCCATCGCCCCCTAGTGTTTGGAAGTGCCTGCAAGTCTCTGCATTTCCTGACAGTCATCCATCCCTCCCACTCTTTACGGTAGATCTCTCTCTCCCTCTCTCTCCCTCTCCCTCACTTTTTCCCTCTCCCCCTCTCTCCCTCTCTCTTTCTCATCTTTATTTATTGGATAGAGACAGCTAGAAATTGAGAGGGAAGAGGGTGCTAGAGAAGGAGAGAGACAGACACCTGCAGCCCTGCTTCACCACTCGCAAAGCTTTGTCCCTGCAGATGGGCACTGGGGGCTCGAACCGGGTCCTTGCGCATTGTAACATGTGCGCTCAACCAAGTGCAACACCACCCGGTCCCTGGCAGATGTCTCTTTTTTTAAAAATATTTTTTTAATATTTATTTTATTTATTTATTCCCTTTTGTTGCCCTTGTTGTTTTATTGTTGTAGTTATTATTGTTGTTGTCGTTGTTGGATAGGACAGAAAGAAATGGAGAGAGGGAGGGGAAGACAGAGAGGAGGAGAGAAAGATAGACACCTGCAGACCTGCTTCACCGCCTGTGAAGTGACTCCCCTGCAGGTGGGGAGCCGGGGTTCGAACCGGGACCCTTATGCGGGTCCTTGTGCTTTATGCCACCTGCGCTTAGCCCGCTGCACTACAGCCCAACTCCCGGCAGATGTCTCTTAACTGGCCCTTTATACAACCTGAATCTGAGTCTCAGGTACCCAGCCCCACTCCACCCAGGCATCCCACCCAAGAAGGACGGCAGCATACAGAGAATTTGTTCTTGACGGGGCAGATAGATCCGTTCCCAAAGCAAAATCAGACCCGCTGCTCTTTAGAGATGCAGCCATCTTGTTCTGTGGGGTGTAGGACAAAGGTCAGGACAACCAAGATCTGAAGAAAGTCAGGAGTCTAGACCGTGAGGGATAGCGATTTAGAAAGGTGAGAGTGGAATGTGGGTAGGGATGCCTGGGACTAAAAGTCCAGCTGCCTTCCAGATCTATAATACCTCCTACAAACAGAACTAATTTCCCCCCCAGCTATACTGTCCTTCCACCGCACCGCCATCAATTCACTCTGTTCTGAGCCAGGAATCTGGAAGTTATCCTCAGCACCTACCTTTCCATCCTTCTCTTGAAATTATGTCTAGCTCTTATCCTCAGACTAAATCTAAAACTAATTTAACATTCAAACTCTTGGTGCCAATTCCAGTGTCAAACTTATTACTCTACCACCACACTCACCTTGCGTTTTATTCACTCCAGACTGCTTACAGATCCTGCAACTCATCCTTCTAGTTCGCGGCTCCCTGTGGTTGTACAGGCTGCTCCCCCAATACTGAATGCCTTTTGTGACTTCTCCTTGTTCATCAGATAAACTCCTCTCCGTTCAATTCTAAACTTTATCTAAAATTCCCAACCACATCCTCATAGCCAGGCAAGCCTTCCTTATGTAATACACAGAATTTCATACTCACCTGGTCATCATTTGTTCAGCTGATATTTATTAAGCACCTACTGTGAGCAAGGCCTTCTGCATTTCCTGGGTTGGATTTCCATTGTGTTTGTTTGTTTGCCTGTATCCCTCTCTGATCAGGGGCTATTAAATAATTTCTGAATGCTCAGTGCTGAGCCCAATGCTTGATACACAGCAGATACCTGGTTTTTACTACCCTGCTCCCACCTCAACCCCCCCACACACACTCCACCTTCTTAAAAGTAGTAGAAACAGCAGACATAGAGGGAAGAAAAAGTCCAAAAAGTCCTTTGAAGCATGTGAGAAAGGGGGTTGGGGTGGGAATCACTGTCCTAATTAGGTAGATTCAAAGACTTACTGCTACAGTCTGACAGTAGAAGAAATTTGCTCAATTTGTGTTGATGGCTTTCCACAATTAACTGGAGCCTTTGAAAGAAAAAGAACCTACTTCTCCCTGAGAATTTTTCCTCACCCACTGCGCTTATCAGAATTTTCACTCCTGAGCTTCTGTACTTTTTGACATTATAAGTAGCAACATCCACAACAAACCAGCATTCAGATCTTCAGGATTCAGAGGACTGAAGAGGGGTCTCCAACCCGCATCTTTGGACTTGGAAAGAGAACACTCCTTAGGAACACTTTGTTCTAAAGAGCTGAAACTACAGAACTCCCACTCATTCCTATGGACAACTCATCCATCCTTCAGAACAGTATGCAGGAGGGAAGCGTGGGGTAGAGTGTCAGAGGAATAGCTCCTGCAAGGCCAAATTAGCCCAGGGAGTTGGCTTGTCAGAAAGGAAGAGGCTGTTGCTAAGCCACCAGCAAGTACCCCCCTCCTCCTCTCAGGGCTGTACTGCCTGCTCCAGAAAAATTGGAGTTCCTCAGGGGGTGCACAAGCTCCTGAACCCAGTCACAGCAAAGTCAGGGAAGGAGCCAGATTCCTAGGTGGAGGCAAAACTGAGTTCAGACTGGCTGCCTCTGACATGTGAGAACCAACATGGATTCCTTTCTTTTGAATGTCATTTCTTCCTTTGTAATACAGGTAATAAGACTTGCATCACAGAATTATCATGAAGATTATTTTTTTTCAGTCTCCAGGATTATCGCTGGGTCTCAGTGCCTGCACTATTAATCCACTGCTCCTGGAGTCCATTTTTTCCATTGAATTGCCCTTGTTATTGTTGCTGTTGTTATTGTTGGATAGGACAGAGAGAAATTGAGAGGGAAGAGGAGGATAAGAGAGGGAAAGGAAGATAGACACCTGCAGACCTGCTTCACCACTTGCGAAGGGACTCCCCTCCAAGTGGGGACCCAGGGCTCAAACCGGGATCCTTACACCGCTCCTAGTGCTTTGCGCCACGTGTGCTTAGCCTACTGCGCTTCCACCCAGCCCTGATTAACAAATTTTTAAGCAATAAAATAAATATAAACAGTAACACATATAAGCATTTAGCATATAGTTCTTACCATTTATCCTGAACATTTACTGAGTGTCTAAGTCCCAGTACTGTTTGTTCTCAATACCAATAACCAGGCATTGAACAGAAAAATTTGTCCTCAATGAATGTTATTTTCTACTGAATAAATAACTGTGTCTGCTGTTATTGATAGATGGTGGGAAGTGATGGAAAGATAAGGCAGGACGGAGGGTGACAGGTGACTTAAGTAAAAACCTAGGGTGGGTTTGGTGGTGGTGCACCTCATTAAGCTCATATTGTACTAAGCACAAGGACCCACTCAAGGATCTAAGTTCAAGCCCCCAGCTCCCCACCTGCAGAGGGGGACACCTCATAAACAGTTAAGCATGTCTGCAGGTGTCTCTCTCTCACTCACTCTCCCTTTCTATCTCCCCCTTCTCTCTCAATTTCTCTCTGTTCTATCCAATAAAAAAAAATAATTTAAAAAATGGCCACCAGAAGCAGTGGATTCATATTGCAGGCACTGAACCCCAGCAAAAAAAAAAAAGAAAGAAAAGGAAGGAAGGAAGGAAAGAAAAGAAAAGAAAAAAAGTAAAAACCTAAAAGGTATGGAATAACATTCAGGTATAGCCATTGTTGTGGTCCTCAGATGAGAGTTGTCTATTGTGTTTGGAGAAGCACATCTGACCAGTTAGACTGAAGTCAGTTGTTCAAAGGGGATTTGGTAGGAGATAGGAGGAGAGGTTATATAAGTGAGAGGGCCAGACCTTGTGGACTGTGGCAAGGACTCGGCATTTACACTAGTGATGTGGGAGCCACTAGAGACTTCTGAGCAGCACAGGGACATAGTTCAGCTGTCAGTTTTACACATATTTCTGGCTGATGTTTGAAAGATAGACTAGAGGAGAAGAGGTAGAAGCAAGGAGCACAAAAGAGAATTGATGAATGTTAGAAAAATATTCTTGGGGCTGAGTGATGGTGCACCCGGCTGAGCACACACATTACCATGCAATAGGATCTGAGTTCAAGCCCCTGCTCCTCACATGCAGGGAGACATTTCACAAGTGGTAAAGCAGATCTGTAGGAGTCTCTTTCCCTCTTTATCTTCCCCTCTTCTCTCAATTTCTCTCTGTCCTATAACAGAAAGAGAAAATGACCACTGGGAGAAGTGAATTTATAGTGCTGACACCGAACCCCAGTGATAACCCTAGTGGCCCCCCCAACATAGTGTTCTATTCTATATGATGTTACTAATTTGGGCCAGAGTGTAAAGCAGTGGTGAGGACTGGCTCAGCCTCATTTTAATCACTGTGTTCAGAGACATCCTGGCCCCCTTATGTCCATTATCTCATTCAGTTCTCCTGACCATGAGGAAATGTGTCCAAGCCCTGAGTGAGGAGAGCAGTTGACAAGTCAGTACAGAGGTCAAGTCACCAGTCCAGTTTCCCAGAAGATTTACTTCACTATGGATGAGAGACTATTGAGAGAAACAGCTTTTGGCAAAGAAATAACAAACCAAGGCCTGTACTTTTGATATGGGTGGTAGTGGAGGGATGGATTGACTCTTCCTGACTACAGTCTCTGGTTTCAGTTGGTCCTAACCTTTTAGAGACCCACTTCAAGGAAGAAAGTGGGAGCCCTCTGTCCTTGAACACTGTTGTAGGCAGTCAGAGGAACCCAGGGCCCTTGTCATGATGGGATAAAGGTTAACACTATCCCTCAATCCTGGTCTGGGATCAGCTAGAAAAGGAAATCATAACTCACTCTTGGCTTCCCAAATCAAGCCCTTTGACAGGAAATTATCTGGAAGTCCCAGAAGGACAGAAGCTGGAAGCAAAGGAGATAGAGAAATGTCTGGCTTACCTCAGATACAACTGGGTCCCACCAATTACCTGCAGACGTGCTGCTTCACGTCCTTCACCTTCTGTGAAAAGAGTCTGTTCCTTGCCTGGAAGGTGATGGCCTTTGTCACAGCTGGGTTCCTGCTAGCCAGCTACCTGCTCTAGGAATGGTGGTGCCTGCCCTCTGCCCAGTCATCTGACTCACTGGGATGGGCCTCAGGTAAGTGCCGTGTCTGGGTAAACTGAGCAGGTTACTGGCCCAGCAAGAACTTAGGCCTTAGTCTGGGTGTGGAAGTGTAGCTGGGGACTTATAACAGGGAAATGATCCAAGACTTGTTGGTCTTGAAGAAACTGGATATAAGTTAGACATCCAGTACTGTTGTGTGTTTAATAAATATCTAAGGATCTTTTTTTTTAAAATGAGCATATGGATGATTCATCTTTTCCATTTTTAGGATTTTTTCAAAAGAAAAAAATATTAAACAGAGTGGTAGTACATTACCCAGTCCCATCACATATTGCTAGGGAAATCTAGAAGTTCCAAATACCTATCACCAGACTCTGATTAGACAAGTCAGCTTCTTTTTTTATTTTTTTATTTTATTAATTAAAGAGAGGGGAGAGAACCAGAGTATCATTCTGGCATGTGATGATGCCCTGGGTCAAACTCAGGAACTCATGTTTGAGAATCTAACACCTTATTCACTGCACCAACTCCCAGGCCATGATAAGTCAGTTTCTGTGGAATTTTACAGGCCATTAAAGTCACTTAAGGGAAAAGCCATGAGGAAGTTCCTGAGACCTGGAAAGATAATGAGAAGTCATTGTATTTCTGAGCTTGTGTTCTCTCTCTTCCTTCCTTCCTTCCTTCCTTTCTTTCTTTTTGTCTTTCTTTATAGAAGTATATGTTCATTGATACAGTCTGGGGAACATTTAGTAAAATATCCAGAATCTAGATGGTGGGTAAGTTTGGGGCTTGTATTTATTTGTGTTCTCAAGTGGTGAAGTTTTGTTTTGTTTTATTTTGAAATTAGCTTTTGCTTTGAGTGCTTATTACTTTTGTAGGGAAGAAGCAAGTTAAACTTAATTGTATTAAAAAGGAATTTAGATTGGTTGTCTCCAGAAAGGGTAACTTTCTGTTATCCCTATTGTGTCCTGGGGTGGGAGGGAATTTTTATAGCACATTTTTAGTGCCTTTTGTTCAGTTAGGGTTGCTATTTTCTGTTTTTCTTGACCTTTAAGACCTGGCTTCAAGTAGCTGGGCATGTGACTCAGCAGGCAGAACACAGGATTTGCATGTGTGAGGCCCCAGGGCTTCAAAAATTTTGACTATATTACCTACCCCCACCACCAAATAATCATATACTTTGAAATTAAAAGGAAGGGGAGAAGGATTTAGTCTAAGTCTTGGTGGATTTTGGGTGCCTGGGGAGAGACCAGGGACCTGTGTGGGGGAAATCCCATGTTTGGTAAACCCCACAACACAGGGCACCTACCCAGAAAGGGGTGAATATGAGGGATCCTTACCAGGTCAGGCAGGTCTACACATAGTCCCCATAACACGACAAGTCTAGACAAAGATGCATTAAGTGTGAGTGTCAAAGCATGAGCAGGGCCCCAAGAAGACACTTCCAGCCTCTGAGGAGCTTAGAGCCAAAAGTCCCACAGAATAAACAACCAGAAGAAGGGTAGCGAAGAGCAGCTGCCATTAAGTGAGCATGACTGCCCCAGGGACTTCAAAGGAATCAGCTCAATGGCTAATGTCACTCCTGTGTAAGTGTGAGAAGCAAATGCCTTCTCTCAAGTGACACAGCTGCCATTGTTAGGTACCAAGGTCCTGTTTTCTCTCCTGTGAGACAAACATCTCTTGCAGCTGAGCCACAGACACATCCCAAGGCTGAGCCCATAGGTTTGAAGCATGAGATAAAACCAGGAGTAGGGCCTGGGCAGTAGCACAGTGGGTTAAGCATACATGGCACAAAGTGCAAGGACCAGGTGTAAGGATCCAGGTTCAAGCCTCCAGCTCCCCCACCTGTAGGGGAGGTCGCTTCACTAGTGGTGAAGCAGGTCTGCAGGTGTCTATCTTTCTCTCCCCACCCCATCTTCCCCTCCTCTCTCGGTTTCTCTCTGTCCTATCCAACAACAATGACAGCAATAACAACAACAACAATAATGATAAACAACAAGGGCAAAGGGGGAAAAAAAGGCCTCCAGGAACAGTGGGTTCATAGTGCAGGCACCAAGCCCCAGCAATAGCCCTAGAAGGCAAAAAGAAAAGAAAAAGCCTTAGAGAATATGGAGAGGGGGCAGCCCAGTAGGGTAAGGGACCTGCTTGCGGTCATGCTGCACAAGGCTAGGACTAACCTTCACTTATATGCAAGTCCTCTCTTTCCACACCACCACGGTGTTAGGGCTGCCTCCATTTTGACTTCTCCCTCTTATTCCATCTATCTCACTACCTGCCTTTGCTCAGAGTCTTTAGTGGATCCTTATTTTAATTTGTCTTATTTATTTGTTTATTTTTGGTCATTGTCAGGGCTGTATCTTTTTTTTTTTTTTTTTACTTTTTTTATCTATTTAAAAAGGGAGACAATGTTAGCAAAACCATAGGATAAGAGGGGTAAAACTCCACACAATTCCCACCACCAGAACTCTGTATCCCAACCCCTTGCCTGATAGCTTTCCTATTCTTTATCCCTCTGGGGGTAAGGACCCAAGATCATTGTGGGATGCAGAAGGTGGAAGGTCTGGCTTCTGTAATTGCTTCCCCGATGAACATGGGCGTTGACTGGTCGGTCCATACTCCCAGCCTACCTCTCTCTTTCCCTAGTAGGGTGGGGCTCTGGGGAAGCAGAGCTCCAGGACACATAGGTGGGGTCGTCTCTCCAGGGAAGTCTGGTTGGCATCATGCTGGCATCTGGAACCTGGTGGCTGAAAAGAGAGTTGACATACAAAGCCAAACAAACTGTTGAACAATCATGAACCTAAAGTCTGGAATAGTGCAGATGAAGTGTTGGGGGGTCCTTCATTTTGTAGATAGCTAGTAGGCATATTTTAGTTATATTTCAAAGGGCCTGTAGCTATACTAGTTTTTTTTTTTTCCTCTGAACCTGAAATCTGATATGTAGGTGGATCCAAGTTATTGTCTGGGGAGGTGATGTCATGGCTGGAAAAGGGACAGAAAGCTGGACCAGGGAAGAGAGTAGTTCCTTAATATGGGAAAGGGGTATAAATATTGTTGACTGTAAACCCCACTGATTTGATCTGATCTGGGGCCCATATTCAGCTTAAGAGCCTGTGTGATCTCTGCATCCCTGTAGATCTGAGCTCGCATTCTGTGGTCATGAGTAGGAACATTCCAAGCTGCCCCAATATCGACCCATCTTCCTCAGGTAGATGGTAGAGTATGTTGTCCAGCCTCCCTCCAGAGGATGGACATTCTCTACCATTGTTGATCCAAGTTGAGGGCAAGGTCCTATGTGGGGCCCACAAAAGGGTCTATTTTGTTGTTCCTGATAGAAATGACCTGTAACAATGGGGAGAAGGATTTATTTGAGGTCTAGGCCCATTACATCTGTTTGGGAATCTCAGGACTTCCCAAAGAGGGCCCCAGCTGATGGGGAGGCCTGATAGTGACTAAAGAGTCATCATTAAAGTATGCCAGTCTCAGGAGTCGGGCGGTAGCACAGCAGTTTAAGCACAGGTGGCACAAAGTGCAAGGACCGGCGTAAGGATCCCGGTTAAGGATCCCGATTCGAGCCCCCAGTGGTGAAGCAGGTCTGCTGGTGTCTGTCTTTCTCTCCCCCTCTCTGTCTTCCTCTCCTCTCTTCATTTCTCTCTGTCCTTTCTAACAACGACGACAGCAATAACAACAACAATAACTACAACAACGAAAAACAAGGGCAAAAAAAAGGAACATAAATAAATAAACAAATAAAAATATTTTAAAAATAAAATAAAGTATGCCAGTCTCTTACCCTTATTCAGCTTTTGCAGTCCTTGCCTTGCTAAGGTTAGCTTTGGAGTGAGTGAGAGAACTGTAATAGGAAGTAGGTGAGGAGGGTATCTAAGTCTAATTAGATAGTATTTCATTATGAACTTGATACTGACTCACTACAGACTATTGTGTACTTTTGCTTTCAGGTATATATTTTGCCCTAGTTTATGAATACATGTGAACATATGCTCTATCTCACGGGATCTGGTCTCTATCTAGGTTTTGGGACTTTGTTAGGAAGTGAATAGATGAATAGTGAATATTCCACCTGGAATAGAATTAGAGAATACTATGAAAAAGAAAGGTCACACCCGAGTAATGAAGCTGAAGGGTTGTCATTTCACACCTGAAGTCTCTGGACACAGTCTGAAGGGAAGCATGCTGGGGTGGCACTCATTGTGTTGATTCGGTTGGGGTCGTCAGATACAATATCACCCCAGGGTTTTTACTTTGGTGCCCTATTCCAGATTTAGTGAAATCCTGCTTTTAGTTTCCCTTTCTGTTCTTCTTTCTCAACTTCTGTTGATGAGTGGGATCATCCCATACTCATCTTTATCTTTCTGACTTAGCTCACTTAACATAATTCCTTCTAGCTCTGTCCAATATGGATCAGAAAAGGTGGGCTCATTGTTCTTAATAGCTGCATAGTATTCCACTGTGTATATATACCACAGCTTTCTCAGCCACTCATCTGTTGTTGGGCACCTGGGTTGCTTCGAGGTTTTAGCTATTACAAATTGTGCTGCTATGAACATAGGTGTACAAATATCTTTTTGGTTGGGTGTTATGGAGTCCTTGGGGTATATCCCTAGAAGAGGGATTACTGGGTCATATGGAAGGTCCATGCCTAGCCTTGTGAGAGTTCTCCAGACTGCTCTCCACAGAGGCTGGACCAATTTACATTCCCACCAGCAGTGCAGAAGGGTTCCTCTGTCCCCACAGCCTCTCCAGCATTTGTTGCTGCTGTCCTTTTTGATGTATGACATTCTCACAAGAGTGAGGTGGTATCTCAATGTTGTCTTTATTTCAATTTCTCTGACAATCAGCGACCTGGAGCATTTTTCATGTGTTTGTTAGCCTTTTGGATCTCCTCTAAAGTGAATGTTCTGTTCATATACTCTGCCCATTTTTGGATGGGGTCATTTGCTTTTTTGTTGCTAAGTTTGCTGAGCTCTTTGTATATTTTGGTGATTAGTCTCTTGTCTGATGTATGGCATGTGAAGGTCTTCTCTCATTCTGTTAGGGGTCTCCTTGTTTGTAGGGCTGTACCTCTTAAAGGTGACTTTTTCAGATAGAAAGAGAGAAGCAGAAATGGAAGAGAAAAAGAGAGACAACAGAAGCAAAACTTCCGCCAGTGTAGCAGGAACTAGACACAAGCCTGCGCCATGCACATAGTAAAACAGGCACACTGTCTAGGTTAGCTATTGCTTCAGAGTCATTATTAAACTTTCAGACCTGACATTGAGGCCTGCACAATTAACTCCTACTATTAGTTACCTTTCAACTTTGTCCCTGCAACACCTCTACCCCAGTCTTGTCATATTCTTCTCCATTTAAACCCCCTCCTCACCCTATCTTCAAACTTGAATATGTTGACTTTTGCTGCTACTTTCCTGGAATCCTGGAACCCTACCCCCACTTTACTTAACCAAGCCACTGAATTCATCCAGGAAGCAGCTCAGGTCACCCCTGTCTTTGTAGCCTCCCCACTCTGAAATCTATCAGACTTCTGTTCCTATGTATTAAGGCCAACACTCAGACCCCATGTTATTTGAGGGCAGGGTCTAATTTTTAGGTCTGCAGTAGCTATTTTCAAAATAAAAATTGGAAGCTGTGCTCCAAGTAAGATTTCTGCTTTGCTCCACATTTATATGACCAATTGCCAAATATACCAATCTGATATAGAGCACACACTTGGAAACTCCCTAACACTACCTTTGGCAGACCTGTGTAATCAGCCACCACACCCCTTCCTGTGGAACCAGAGGCTTGGGGCCCCCTTAATAATGTTGCAGGTTGCTACTGCCACCTAGATTTGGAAATGATAAACCCTATCTGTGCCATCTTAATGGGTCTACCACAAGGGCAGGGGCTTATGTGTGGTGTTCTAATCACTAGGGCCTTGCCCCTTGGCTGGCATACACAAGGTCTCAAATATTTATTGAATGAATAAGTGAATTAATGTTCCTCATAGCAAAATCTATGACAGTTACATAGTTAATTCATCAGTTCACTCTTACATAAAAATGTGGGCTGGCCTGAGACATCAGAGCCCAGTCTCAGATCTGTGACGTTAATACAAGTTACTAATCCTTTCTGAGCATCAGTTTCCACATCTCCAGATGGGAATATCAATACTTGCTTTACAGGTTCCTCTTGAAGACTAGATGAATGAATCATATAAAATCTCTAGAGCATAGCTGACAATCAAATTAAGTTTTTGACTTCCTCTTGAAATCAGTCCAGCTCTTAGTTACCAAGACACAAGTCACTAGGTTCAAGTGAAAATGGAGGTTCTCTCTGTGGAAGATGGGAAGTGGTTGCTGGGCAGAGAGAAGCAACAGCTCCCCCCTCCTATGCTTTGCATGGATTCTGGGTAGCGTGGCAAATCCCACGTTATGTCACGCGGCTACATCCATATCATTGAATGATAGCAGCAGGTAATGAAGCCCTTTCTGCATGCTAGGAGCTCTTCTGGGCACTGGGAATAACCCAGTCTCAATCTCATGTTCACAGCAGTCTCCAGATTCAGAGTGAAGTTACTTGCTCAGACCCCACAAAGCAATGTGGTAAAGCCAACTGTTGACTCTGAACTCGACAGTTTCACCTGGGCTCTAGGAATTGTTCCCATTGTGTGCAGCTGAGTTGTAGATTATCCTGGTGGTACCCAAAGGCACTAGTAAGATAGGTCTGGTGGACTTGTATTCCTCACCTTGTGCCTTCTTTAGTCCCATGCACTGCTCCAGTTTCTTCTTCCTTTTTTGTGCCTACAGGGTTATCGCTGGGGCTCAGTGCCTGCACTATGAATCCACTGCTCTCGGTGGCCTTTTTTTTTTTTCTCTCCATTTTATTGGATAGGACAAGAGAAATTGAAAGGGGAGGGGAAACAGAGAGGGAGAGAGAAAGATAGACACCTATAGACCTGCTTCACTACTTGTGAAGTGACCCACCCCACACACCTGCAGGTGGGGAATTGGGGGCTCAAGCCAGTCCGGTCCTTATGCTTAGTACTAAGTGAGCTTAATCCAGTGTGCCACTCTCTGACCCCTCTGCCTCAGCTTCCCACTGAAGGCACAGACACCTGTCAGAGATCCCAGTTCAGAATGCTCTCACAAGACCCCTTAAGTGGTCATGCTTATTGCATCGGCTGTGGAATCCCAGCCTGCCTGGGTTTGAGTATCATAGAAGATGTGAGCTTGTGGTAGAGTGTACATGTTACTGTGTACAAGGTCCTGGATTTGTGACCTGGGTCACCGTGTGGGAACCCCTGCAGGCGGGAAGCTTCACCAGCAGTGGGATGCTGCTATGGTATCTGTCTCCTGTATTCTTCCTCTTTGTGTCTCTCACCCTTTGTCTAAAAGGAAAGTAAGATATTATAAAAAGAAGATCATGAAGGGGACCGGGTAGCGGCACACTTGGTTAAGTGCACACATTACCATACACTAGGACCAGGTTTGAGTCCCCACTCCCCACTTGCATGGGGGAAGCTTTCATGAGCTGTGGAGCAAGTACTGCAGGTGTCTTTCTCTCTCTGTGTCTGTCTCCCCTTACCCTCTCTATTTATATCTGTCCTATCAAATAAAACTTAAAAGAAACAAAAACAAAGAATGTGAGCTTGGGCAAGCCCTTTCACCTTTCCAGATCTTAGTTTCTTGCAATAATAGGAGAAGGATTTCACTCTGATTTACTAGCACAGATATAGTGCTCACATAATGCCGGAAGTACTACTAAATTAGAACTACTATATCAGGGAGTTGGGTGGTAGCGCAGTGGGTTAAGCGCAGGTGGCGCAAAGTGTAAGGATCCTGGTTCTAGCCCCCCGGCTCCCCACCTGCAGGGAAGTCGCTTCACAAGCAGTGAAGCAGGTCTGCAGGTGTCTATCTTTCTCTTCCCCTCTCTATCTTCCCCTCCTCTCTCTATTTCTCTCTGTCCTATCCAACAATGACAACATCAATAACAATAATAACTACAGCAATAAAAAAGTCATATCAGTAATATCCATGTTAATGAATTATCACATTATACAGTGTACCCATCACCTCTATATGTAACTGAAGATCAAACATACAGAAACCCATTACAACCTTTCTGGAATGTAAGTCCAAATTGGACTATCCCTAAGACCAATTCTAGAAGCTTCCAGAGAGAGACACATATCCTAGAGGTCCTCTCTATTGTGGTGGCCAAGTCACCTGGGCTCTCAGCTCTTCCCTTTCCCTGGGGTCCTGTATTTCTCCAAGTGCAGTGTCCCCAGCACCCTGTGCAGAGACTTCTCAGCGGGAAACTGCTGTTGAATATACAGAACCTGCAGTGCAGGAGGTAGCACAATAGATGTGCACTGGTCTTTCAAGCATGAAGTCCCCATCATATGTGCCAGAGTGATGCTCTAGTTCTCTCTCCTCCTCTTGTGCAAATGAATGAATGGATGAATGTTTTTAAAAACCACCACCTTTTTAAAAATATTCACTTATTACTTTTAATTTGACAGGACAGAGAAATTGAGAAGGGGAGAGGAGATAGAGAGGAAGAGAGAAGAGAGGGGAGAGGAGATAGAGAGGAAGAGAGAGGGAGAGAGAGGAGATAGAGAGGAAGAGAGAGGGGGAGAGAGGAGGTAGAGAGAAAGAGAGAGGGGGAGAGGAGATAGGAAGCAGGGGAGAGATACCCCTGTGGCATCACTCAGGAAGCTTCTTCCCTGCAGATGGGGCCAAGGAACTTGAACCCATGTCCTTGCAAATGGCAACATGTGTGCTCAAACAGGTGTGCCACTGCCCAGCCTCCCATAAATAAATATTTAAGTGTTTTTTTAAAAAATATAGAGCCCTAGGGCAAGTATAGATAGCATAACGGTTATGCAATGAGATTCTCATACCTGAGGCTCTGAAGTCCCAAGTTCAGTCCCCACACCACCATAAGCCAGAGCTGATCAGTGCTCTGGTAAAATAATAATTATTATTATTATAACAACAACAACAACATAATAATAAATATTCCTGAAGTTAGGGATATAGATCAGTGATAGAACCCATGTTTCATGTGATTGAGACCCTGGGTTGGATCCTCTGTACCAAAGGAAAATAAACAATAAACAAATAAAGAAGCAAACAAACAGACCTTGAGGTCCAAACTATCAAATTTTTGAGTCTGGGAATGGGTTCATGACTCTGACTTCACTTCTCCAAACTACAACCTGAGAGTTACAGTGTTGCTCTTCCCTGATCCAGCTCAAAGGTCCATTTCTCCAGCTAGCTGAGTTGCACTACCCAGAGTTTCTCTCCTCCATGGCTGAGAAAATGTCCTCAGTCTCACAGTCCTTCCCCAGATACTTCTTCCAGGGCCCTCTGTGACTTCTCTGACACAGCACGGCTTCTCTAGCTGGAGAGAAATTTAAAACAACAAACAAACAACGAGACTTGTGAGACCACTTCTTGGAGAGTCCATTTCTATAAGCCATCTCCTGAAGTATTAAGCACTCATTGCCATTACTTATTAAATCACCTTCACAGTCTTTACATCTTAGTGCTCACATGCACTACCCAAGACCCAGATGCTGGGTCTACAGACATGACAACTACAACCTAATAGCAGCAAGAGGAGAAGTCTTCCCCCTACAGGAAGCCTACCTTCAACTTGCTGAGTTAGGAGCTCAGAACTTTAACACATGGCCATCATCTGCATGAGAAGCTGAGGAATGTAGTCTGTTGACAGAGTACATTGCAAGATGATATTTGGGTTCTGTTATGAAGACAGTGGGGGCACTGGGTAGCAGTTAAGACTGCTGTAGGGGGGGCTGGGTGGTGGTGCACCTCGTTGAGCACAAACATTACAGTGCACAAGGACCAGGGTTCAAGCCCCAGGTCCCCACCTGCAGGGGCAAAGCTTTGTCAGTGGTGAAGCTGGGCTGCAAATGTCTCTCTGTCTCTCTCCCTCTCTATCACCCCCATCCCTCTTGATTTCTGGCTGTATCTATCCAACAAATAAATAAAGATAACAAAACAAAACAAAAAATAAAGATCTCAAAAAAAAAAGGACTGTTATAGGATATGGTCCGGGAGGTGGCACAATGGATAAAGCACTGGATTCTCAAGCCTGAGGTCCCGAGTTCAATCCCCAGCAGCACATGTACCAGAGTAATATCTGGTTCTTTCTCTCCTTCTATCTTTTTCATTAATAAATAAATAAATAAATAAATAAATAAATAAATAAAATCTTTTTAAAAAAAATGCTATAGGTGACTAACAAGCAGCCTATGCCAAGATGTACTGAGATCTAACGAGAAAGTCTAATTCAGTATCACCCCTGGTTGCTGGTGGCCCCCAGAAAGCACTATGTCCAGTTTGGGCATTTGATGTTATATAACTAGAGTCTCATCATATCCAACTATTGGCACAAGATCTCTGCTTTCTTGGCCCTATCCTGATACTACCAGCAGAGATCACAGCTAGGGTTTGAATTTAGTTTTCAGAAGTTTCAAATGGCCAGTCCCGGCCTGGTGCCATACTTCTGAACAGAGAAATAGAAGCAAGAACAGCAGAAAGACAAGAGAGAAACATCTCCAGGCAAAAAGTTAATCTAAGCCTCATAAATCTCATTTTGCAGGTAATAGAAATAACACTAAAGGGATCAAACCACTTTTCTTTATTTTTTTATTTATAAAAAGGGAACACTGACAAAACCATAGGATAAGAGGGGTATAACTCCACACAATTCCCACCACCAGAACTCCGTATCCCATCCCCTCTCTTGATAGCTTTCCTATTCTTTAACCCTCTGGGAGTATGGACCCAAGGTCATTGTGGGATGCAGAAGGTGGATGGTCTGGCCTGTAATTGCTTCCCAGCTAAACATGGGTGTTGACAGGTCAATCCATATTCCCAGCCTGCCTCTATCTTTCCCTAATGGAGTGTAGTTCTGGGGGAGCGGAACTCCAGGACACATTGGTGGGGTTGTCTGTCCAGACCGAAAACCTAGATATAGACCAGGTCCCGTGAGATAGAGTATATGTTCACAGGTATCCATAAATTAGGGCAAAAATACATACCTGAAAGCAAAAGAACACAATAGTCTGCATTGAGTCAGTGTAAAGTTCATAATGAAATAGTGTCTATTTAGACTTAGATACCCTCCTCACTTACTTCCTATTACACTTCCCTCACTCACCCCAAAGCTAACCTTATCAAAGCAAGGACTGCAAAAGCTGAATAAGGGCAAGAGAACGGCATACTTTAACGATGACTCTTTAGTCACTATCAGGCCACCCCATCAGCTGGGGTCCTCATTGGGAAGTCCTGAGATTCCCAAACAGACATGATGGGCCTAGACCTCAGACCACTTTTCTATAGAACCCAGTCAGTCAGTGTTAAAGCCAGACATATGGACATAGCATATGTCTTCCTACAGCCATTAGAGGTAATCAGACACAGAGAGGGGGAAGCCCTGGCCCTAGGTCACAGAGCAATGTAGCAGTAGAGCCAGGATACAGATTCCAAATCTGGGTCTCTTCAGGCTGCCAGTCTGGGAAAACTGCCCAGCCCTTTCACCCACTTTTTGCTGGTGCTGGAAGAGAGACTAAGAAAGCTGAGGAGAGACAGCAGGATCTTCTGAGAAATGCACCCAGACCAGGCACCAGGAGTTGAGCTTATCCCTCGTGCACCCCAGCTGGGAGCAGCAGTCTGAAGCCAGCTACAAGGAGACAATATCTCTGGGGTCTGTGCCTCTTCTGGGTTCTATTTTTTTCAGAGAGGAAAATGAGGCCAGACAAGGAAGAATGTGGCCCCTGGACTCTCAACCCCCAGGCAGGTGTTGTCCGGAGTGGGGATTTTCTTGGCAGAGCGCCCATATCGCTGTGTGCGGGAGGCGCAGGGTCAGGGCTGGAACTGATCCCGCCAGATTCCTGGATTCCGGAGCAAGGCCCAGCAGGAAGGCAGGAACAATGGACAGCCGGTAGCAGCCGGGTACTGGGGTTCCGGAGGCTGGGGTGGGGCGGACCTGCGTCGGCCGCCACACAGACTGTGGGAACGCCGTCCCTGAGCAAGAGGCTGGTCAGATCACCAGTTAACATTGTTGGAGCATTTATGGTTTGCCAGGACCTGCATTCAACTCTGTATAGATTAGTTGTTGGAACACACTCCCCAGGCATTAGCCCCATTTAACGGTGGACAAATTGAGGCACAGAGAGTAAGAGGTGAAAGCAAGATTTGAACCTAGACGATTCAGTTCGAGAGTTTATGAGCTTATAAACAAACTCCTTAAAGTTTACACACGCGTTCACTCGTGATATATAAACTTTCTGACAATTTTCCTTCTTTGCATGATTATTTCACTGGCTACTTTTCTATGCTGTAGATACAGTGCTCCCCCTCCTGCAGGTGGGAAGCTTCATGAGCAGTGAAGCATTGCTGCAGGTCTCTCTCTCCCTTTTTCTCTGTATCTCTATGCAATAAGTAAATAAACAAAATGCCATATATGTATTCCTCCGTTATCTTTGTTTAAAGTCCTAACATATTGGGGTATTATCTGAGTGTTTAGCTCCCACCAGCCGAAGGACCCAGGTTTCCACCCTAGGTGGTCAGCCTTTGAGTTAAAAGTATTTGAACTGGATAAAACGTGGTCCCAAGGGGCAGGTTGGTGGAGGTGCTTAAATCTTCCCCAAGCTCAGGTACTAACTATACAAAGGAGACTTGAAGACAAGACTCCCTCCCTGGTCCAACCAGATTGCTGTACCCAAGCCCCTCCCGTAGTGAATTTTTGTTTTCAGCCTCACCAGTGGTTACTGCTAGAGAGATTCAGGTTTGGAAGATACTAAAACATTGTAATTTTATTGGGATTGGACTGGGTGAAGATTTGGAGGGAGTAGGAAGTACTACAGAAGGCTCAGGAAGTCAGTATGTTGGGAGTAGTGGCTCCATGAGTCTCCAGAGGTGATGTGGTCTAGGGGCTGACCAGGGGCTGGTATGATCCTTTGAAGTGTGTGTGTGTGTGTGTGTGTGTGTGTGTGTGTGTGTGTTGTGTGTGTTGTGTTGTGTTAGATACTCTACTGTAGCTGCTGGGAGAAAACCCTTTATCCTGTGATCCAGGATATAGCATAGAGGCTAAGTGAAAGACTTTCAGGCATGAGGTTCTGTGTTCAATTCCTGACATCACATATGTCAGAGTGGTAACTGAGTTCTCTTTCATAAGTAAATAAATGAAAAAACAAAACCCTTTCCCAGAAGAGACTGGTGGGACTTTTCCTCAAGAGTGATATGCCATCTGGAAGTCCCTCTTCCCAAGCTCTATTTGATGCTTTCAAAGATTACTGGGAGCATTGGATAGGGGACCAAGACACCTGAGATTTTGGCTGCTTTGTGGCCTTGGATCACCCATTTTCTCTCTCTCTGGGCCTCTAGCTCCCTATCCCTATACTAGGACTTCTGAGGGCTCGCACAGCTCTGACAGGTGGTGACAATAAAGCTTTCCTTTCTCCCTTTCTGGGGTCACCTGAGTGTCCATGTGGTCATTAGGTAGAATTCACTTCTAGGAGTCTTTCTTTTACTAACTTCCAAGAGTAGCTGTTATGGGGGTCACCAAGCATCCATTTTCTTTCTTATGGTAGCACACCCCCCCCCCTTTTGTGAAGAAATGTTGCTTTGCAGGACTGCTGTCATAGAGTACAATTTCACATCTCCCCAAAAGAAATGCCAGTATACCTCACTCTCCTCCAAATTGCCATGTCTTCCTATCATAGGGCACTGTCCCTACTTTTTTAAGAGAGAAAGGGAGAGAAATAACATGTGTTCAAGCCCCCCCATTCCCACTTACATGGGGGAAGCTTCATGAGTGGTGAACAGAGCTGCAGGTGTCTCTCTCCCTCTTGATTTCTCTCTGTCCTATCAAATAAAAAGAAAAAAAGAAAAGAAATGGTTTCTGGAAGCAGTGAATTTGTAGTGCAGGTACCAAGTATGATTGATAATCCTGGTGGCAATTTTAAAAAATGAGAGAGAGAGAGAGAACGAGCATCACTCTAACATGTGTGACATGAGGGATAGAATTCAGGATGTCATGCTTAAGAGCCCAGTGACTTATCCACTATGCCACCTCCTGGGTTGTCCCAACCCTTTTACTCTCTATCCTACCTTTCCTTTTTGAATCCTTAGATCTGCTGAAATAGTTTCCACATTCTCCTTGAGAGAAGCCCCCTTCTTCACCTCAGCTATGTGCAGCAAGTGGATTTGACTCACCATTGACTCCAAGGGCAGGAGGATGGTGAGGTAGGCAAATGCCTGCATCCCATCCTCTGTACATGCCTGTCCAGTGGTACAGGAGACAGTCGGGTGACCCAACCCTAGACATTGGAAGTTGGGCTTTTGGACTTATCCCAGATGCTCAGAGTCTGGAAGCATCAAACCTGGGGAAGTTGGAGGCTGGAGCTACTAGCACTCCTCATGTGGTATCAGGGGTTGAATTTGGGTCAAACACATGGCAAGGGAGGTACCCTATCATGTGAACTATCTCACTAGACTTCATAAAATAAGTTTTTTTGTTTTGTTTTGTTCTTCTTCCAGCACATTACTCAGCTCTGGTTTATGGTGGTGTGTGGGATTGAATCTGGGACTTTGAAAGATCAAGCATAAGCATCTCTTTGCATAATCATTTTGCTATCTACCTTCTGCCCCTTTGGGAGGTGGCCCAGTAGTGGTCCTGAGTTTGATCCCCAGCAGTACATGTACCAGAGTGATGTCTGTTTTTTCTCCTTTCTCCTCTTACCTTACTCATTAATAAGTAAATAAATAAAATCTTTTAAAAATAAAATAAAAATACTTTTAAAAAGAACTACTTATTTTATATTTATTTATAATAATGGCTTGCTTATGAAGAAGTAAGTCTATTGGAGTGTTCTTTAAAAAACTGACAATAGGGGAGTTGGGCTGTAGCGCAGTGGGTTAAGCACACGTGGCACGAAGCCAAGGACCAGAGTAAAGATCCCGGTTTGAGCCCCCGGCGCCCCACCTGCAGGGGAGTCACTTCACAAGCGGTGAAGCAGGTCTGCAGGTGTCTGTCTTTCTCTCCCCCTCTCTGTCTTCCCCTCCTCTCTCCATTTCTCTCTGTCCTATCCGACAACAATGACATCAATAACAACAATAATAACTACAAGAACAATAAAAAAACAAGGGCAGCAAAAGGGAAAATAAATAAATAAATATATTATTTTAAAAAACTGACAATAGAATTGTTCATGGGGCTGGCAAAATAATTCACTTAGATAGCACGCTGCTTTGGTGTGTGTGTGTGTGTGTGTGTAACCCAGGTTCAATCTCAGCCCCTATGACACTGGTGACGCTCCAATGCTGTGATCTCTTTCACTCTCTCTTTGCCTCTTTATCTAAAAAAGTCACCCCAGAGGGTTAAAGCCTCAGTAATGAAAAATAAATAAATAAATATCTTTATAAAATTGTGTATCAGTCTTCTGTATTGATGTGACCAAAGTACTTCATAGTTGGAAGCTAAACTTTCTTTAGATGAATTTGGCAACTTTTATTTTGAATTATGTTGTCTGACTGATGGTAGCCTTCTGTACACAAGGTCACATTTTATATCTACATACCATCATTTTAAAGTCTTGTTAGGTGATGGTTAGGAATCAAGTCTGCTAAAATTCTACCAGGCTAAATTGCAGACACCTGAATCAGACAATGAATGACAACACCTTACTCAGCCTCCATCTGCTGCATAGAAATCAATTGTAGGACACATCCTCATTCCAGAAATGGTATGGTGAGGCAGGGGGCAGTGTGTAACTGGTGGTAATCTTGTCATTTGTCATTTGCTGTGGAGTGGGCACTACTCTAAGCAAAGAAGTATGGCCTTGGGTGTGAAAGCTCACCACTCTTTTCCTTTTTTAAATTTTATTAGTGATTAAATGTTGATTTACAAAATTATGAGATAATGGGTATAATTCCACATCATTCCCACCATTGGAAACTGCAGTAGTTCTCTTACTGTTACAGATATGAATTGATATTGATATATATATGTCCCTTTTATTCTATGGTCCTGCCTTCTCTTCCTAAATCACACCTACACCTATTACTACTTCTGAATTTCCTCCCTTTTTTTCCTCTTTTTTCTCTGGGTCCTGATGGAATTGGGCTTCAGAGCCCTCTGGTCATTTTACCCTAACATTTCTCCCCCTCTGGAGATTATGGACTAGAATTCTCTGCGGGGTGCAGAAGGGTCTGTAACTGCTTCTCCACTAGACATGGATATTGGCAGGTCGACCCAGACCCCCAGCACGTCTCTATTTGTCCCTAGTGGGAGAGGGCTTTGGAGAGGTGAGGTTCTAGGTGAGGTCGTCTGCCCAGAGAAGTCAGGATGAAATCATACATAGTATATGCAACTTGGTGGCCAAAAGGCAATAAAATATAAAGAAGGTGGACTGGAGAGACAGCATAATGGACATGCAAAAGGACTTGTGCCTGAGGCTCTGAAGTCCCAGATTCAATCCTCAGCACTAACCATAGGCTAGAGCTATGCAGTGCTCTGGTTTCTTCTCTGTAGCTCTCTTCTTAAAATAAATAAAATACATTTTTGTGGTCCAGAGGTGTTGCAGTGGATGAAACATTGGACTCCCAGGCATGAGGTCCCAAGTTCAATCCCTGGCAGCACATGCACTGTTGGGATATAGTACAGATGTGGTTGAGTTAGGCAGGACCCTCAAACCACCATATTTCCATGCAAGTATTCTTATTTACATATCAATCTTCTGCCTTGTTTTAAAAATGACTCCTCCGCCACCATATTACCCCCTCTGGGTATCGCCTATTCCCACCAGCTAAAACCCTAGCAACTGCTGCTATGGAAGCTTTCTGCCTTCCCAGAGTGCCTTGTTTTCTCCACCCCCTTTCCTAGCCAAGTTCGTCCCGACTTGCCACTTCCAGAATTCTCCTATAAAAGTCACTTCTGTTTCCACACTTCCTCTCTCTTTCTCTTCCACATCCTGACCTAGAGAAGGGCTGGTGTGCATAGTGGGAGGCGGCCATTTTGCTAGCTCCACGTGGCCTGAACCCGCTGTGCTCACAGCTGACTCTGGAGCATCCACATGAATAAAGATTTGCGTTCCACTCCACCATGAGTTCCTGGTCTCTTCTCTGGTGATGCTAGCCCGGCAATTAACCAGAGTGATATCTGGTTCTTTCTCTCTCCTCCTATCTTTCTCATTAATAAATAAATATTTTTTAAAAGACATAAATCAAGACAAAAATGTTTAATAAACAGGAATCAAAAAGTGGAATACAGCAGATAAAAATAGGGATCTTGGGAGTTGGGTTAAGCGCACATGGTGCAAAGTGCAAGCACCGGCGTAAGGATCCCAGTTTGAGCCCCCAGCTCCCCATCTGCAGGGGAGTCTGCAGGTGTCTCTCTTTCTCTCCCTTCTCTGTCTTCCCCTCCTCTTTCCATTTCTCTCTGACCTAACAACGACGACATCAATAACAACAACAATAATAACTACAATAACAATAAAAAGACAACAAGGTCAACAAAAGGGAAAATAAATAAATAAAATTTTTTAAAAGGTCAAGATTTATAAAAAAAAAAAAAAAAAAAAGACTAGGGATCTTGGAGGCTGGGCAGTAGCGCACCGGGTTAATCACACAGAGTGTGAAGCTCAGGGATCGCGGTTTGAGCCCCTAGTCCCCACCTGCAGGTGGGTTGCTTCACAAGCAGTGAAACAGGTCTGCAGGTGTCTATCTTTCTCTTCCCCTCTCTGTCTTCCCCTCCTGTCTCCATTTCTCTCTGTCCTCTCCAACAGCAGCAGCAGTGACAACAATGGATAAAACATGGCCCCCAGGAGCAGTGGATTCATATTCAGGCACTGAGCCTTGGTTCATTTTTCATTCTTGTCAAACCACAGTATCCTCACCTAGAGACTGGGTCACAAAAGTCATCTCATTGGTTCAATGTAAAGTTTTTGGTGAAGTCATTGTGCAGAGGCTAAGCATAGCATGGCCTAGAGCTGGCTTTTATTCAGCATTCATTTTTCTCATTCCCTCTTCTCTATACAACATAATTACTATCATCAATCACTGAAATAAAACAAATAATGGCCAGGAAAGAAAAACAGACAGTGACAATTTTTCTTTATATCTTTTTTTCTTTTGCCTCAAGGGTTATTGCTGGATTGCTGGGGCTCGGTGCCTGCACTACGGAATCCATTGCTCCTGGAGGGTATTTTTTCCCTTTAATTGCCCTTGTTGTTTTATCATTGTTGTCATTGTTGTTCGTATTGCTGTCATTGTTGTTGGATAGGATGGAGCGAATTCAAGAGAGCATTGGAAGACAGTGAGAGGGAGAGAAGGATAGACACCTGTAGACCTGCTTCACAACTTATGAAGCAATTCCCCTGCAGGTGGGGAGCTGGGGGCTGGAACCGGGATCTTTACGCCATGTGCACTTAACCACTGAGTTACCGCCTGGCCCTCTACAATTTTTTTTATTAAATGTCCCATATGTATAAATGTAGCACTAGAAAAAAATAATAATCTAAGTAAGTAAATCTATATTTTAGAAGAAAGGAGTCAGGTGGTGGCTCACCCAGAAGAGCATCCATGTGTTCAAGCTCCCAGTCTCCATGTGCAGAAGGGAAGCTTCACAAGTGGTAGAGCAGTACTACAAGTGTCTCTCTTTCTCTCTCTCTATTTCTGTTTTTCTCTGTCTCTCACCCTCTATCAAAAAGAAAGAAAAAAGAAAAAAAATGGCTGCCAGGAATGGTGAAGTTGAGCAGGCACTGAACCTCAGCAATAAACAATGCAAGGTTTACATATGTGAGACCCTGGGAGTTAATCACCAGCACTGCATATGTCATAGTGAAGTGTCAATCTCTCTCTCTCTCTCTCTCTCTCACACACACACACACACTTTCTGTATATAGATTAATAAAATAAATCTTAAAAAAAGAGAGAAATAGACTAGGGGTATTGATTGCCCTGCCAATGCCCATGTCGAGCAGAGAAACAGTAACAAAAGCCAGACAGAGCTTCCACCTTCTGCACCCCACAAAGAATTTCGATCCAGACTTCCAGAGGGGTAAATGTTAGGGGAAGATGACCAAAGGGTTTTGAACTCCAATTCCATCAGAACCTGGAGAGAAAAGAGGAAGGAAAAAAAAAAAAAAAAAGGGAAGAACACTCAGAAGTAGTAGGTGTAACTAATTCAAAGGGACATATGCACCCCTATGTTCATAGCTGCATTATTCACAATAGTCAAAGAGTGGAAGCAGCCTAGATGCCCATCATAAGATGACTGGCTAAAGCAGTTATTGGATATATATATTCCATGGAATGCTACTTTGCAATCAAAACAGATGATATTGAGTCCTTTAGGACAAAATGGATGGAACTGGTGGTGATTATGCTTGGCAAAATAAGCGCAGAGATGAAAGGCAACTACCAGATGGTTTTAGTCATATGTGGAATCTAGAGCTCTGATTTATATGAACTTGCCAAAAAAAAAAAAAAACTCAAACAAAACAGAAGCAAACAAACTGTAAGGCTTATGGGAGCTATGGTGGTTATCTTTGAGAGGATAGGGATACAGAATTTTGGTGGTGGGTGTGGTGTAGAAATGTACATTGTAATCTTACAATCTTATAAAAAACTAATAACAAATAAAAATTTTAAAAGTTGTAGGTTTGACTTACAAAGGAAAAGAAGGCAAGACTAGAAAAATGGGCAAGTAGGGGAGTTGGCGGTAGCACATGTGACATAAAGCGAAGGGACCGGTGTAAGGATCTCGGTTCAAGCCTCCTGCTCCCCACCTGCAGGGGAGTCACTTCATAAGTGGTGAAGCAGGTCTGTAGGTGTCTCTCTTTCTCTCCCCCTCCTCTCTCCATTTCTCTCTGTCCTAACAATGACAACATCAACAACAATAACTACAACAATAGAAAACAAGGGCAACAAAAAGGGAAAAATAAATAAATATTAAAAAAAAAGAAAAATGGGCAAGTATATATAAACAAAGATTAATAGTTATAGAACTAATCAACCCATATCTGTGATCTTGGGAGAACTGATGCAATTTCTAGTAGAGGGAATGGGGACACAAAACTGTGGTGAGAAAGATGGGGACTTATGCCCATTATCTTATAATTTTGTAACTCAATATTAAACCACTAATAAAAAAATTTTAAGAAAACAGCTGAAAAAAATGAGAAGTGCTAAAAAAAAAAAAAAAAAGAAAGAAAGAAAGAAAAAGAAAGAAAGAAAAAAGAGTGAGCCCATGAACTTCAGAGTGATTTGCCCATGGAATGACAATGTTGAGGTCTCTCCAGTTCCATCTTTTCCTCTCAAGTATTTGGATCTGCTATTTAAATGCAGGAGTATGTGAAACACAGATGAAACTTCATCTGTGTCTGCAATTGAGTTTAACCATTTATAATCATTATGAAACTTGAAACAAATGTCTATAGTTGAGTATGTGTGTGTGTTGGGGATAAGTATATTATACAGTTCCTGGATTAATTCTACATAGAATATTGATGCTTATTATAGGAAAACGGTTTTTTAAATGTACTGGCACAATGGAGTCGGGTGGTAGCGCAGCAGGTTAAACGCAGGTGACACAAAGCACAAGGACCGGCATAAGGATCCCGGTTAGAGCCCTTGGTTCCCCACCTGCAGGGGAGTCACTTCACAAGCGGTGAAGCGGGTCTGTAGGTGTCTATCTTTCTCTCCTCCTCTGTCTTCCCCTCCTCTCTCCACTTCTCTCTGTCCTATCCAACAACAATGACATCAATAACTACAACAATAAAACAACAAGAGCAACAAAAGGGAATAAATAAATAAATATATTTTTTTTAATGTACTGGCATGGTGGCCCAAGATATGATTCAGTGGATAGTGTTGGGTTCTCAAGTTCAAGTCCCAGCATTGCATATGCCAGAGTGCTACAGGGATTCTCTCTCCTTCTCCTTACTGATAAATAAATATTTTTAATGTAACAATAGTGATTACTTGGAACTTATAAAAGAGAAATCTTTCAGATAAGAAAATACAACAAAAAAGGACTCAGTGTCACATGCCATTAAGAGATTACACATTTGTTTCTAAGACTTGTGAGAACTATGGTGATTATCTTTGGGAGGTGGGAGGGTGGGCATACAAAATGTTGGTGGTGGATATGGTATGGAACTATATACTGTAGTCTTACTATCTTCTAGCCTACTATTTTTTTATGTTTATTTATTTATTCCCTTTTTTTGTCCTTGTTGTTTTATTGTTGTAGTTATTATTGATGTCATCGTTGTTGGATAGGACAGAGAGAAATGGAGAGAGGAGGGGAAGACAGAAAGGGGGAGAGAAAGACACCTGCAGACCTGCTTCACCGCCTGTGAAATGACTCCCCTACAGGTGGGGAGCTGGGGGCTCGAACCAGGATCCTTACGCCGGTCCTTGTAATTTGCACCACGTGTGCATAACCCACTGCGCTACTGCCCGACTCCCTAGCCTACTATTAATCACTAAAAACTAAAAAAAGAGATTACAAATTAAAAATTTATCACTTCTCTGGCCAGGTGATGACTCAGCTGCTAGAACAAATCTGTTTTTGCCTTGATGTACCACAAGAGTCAATGGTCCACAGGTACTCCTGTCAACATCACTGTGGTGTTTCTGCCTTTAAAGATTCCATTCTAAGAGTCAAAGAAAGAACTCTGGTGTATTAGTTAAAGTCTATTTCAGGGAGTGGGAAGACTTCAGTTTAAAAGGATGTTTCTTCTGCAGGCTAGGAGTATAGATCAACTGATGTTCAGTGGGGAAGCAATTACAGAAGCAAGTCCTCCCACTTTCTGCACCCCATAAAGATCTTTGGTCCAGACTCCCAGAGGGATAAAGAATAGGGAACCTCCCAATGGAGAGGATTGGATATGGAACTTTGGTCATGGCAATTGTATGGAATTGTACCCACAATCTTGTCAAATCACTATTAAATCACTAAAAAAAAAAAAAAAATGTTTCTTCTGGATTTGCCTGAATTGATCTGTATCTTTATATAGCCACTAATCACATATATAGACCAAAGTACTTGAGCAAATCATTCCCTTGCCACTGATTCTCGAAGGTTTGTAACTCCTTAAATAACAATCTCTGTCCTCTGAGATAGTAACAGGAGTATGGACATACTCTTCATTTTAAGCAAGAATAGCTACTGGTTACAGTTCTGCATCATTAGCAGCTTCTGTCTATGCTGATGGCTTCTTATGAGTAAGGTACCATGTTAAATAGTCCTAGTCACATCCTTGGGTTCTCTAAAGATTGCCTTCATGCATTCATATTTCTAGTGGAAAAAGTTGATTTACTTCAAACAGCTGACTCACTTTGTGACAGCAAGGCTCAGACTAGCTAGGGGGTTATCTCACCCGGTAGCTTTTCTCTTACTTAAAGAATTAATTTGTTAATAACAAAGAGAAGTAGAGCGTCACTCTGAAACATGGGATGTGGGGGGGTTGAATTTGGGGCCTCATTCAGTGCACCACCTCCCAGGCTTCTTTTCTGTTTTAAAAAATATTTATGGGAGTGGGGCGGTGGTGCAGCAGGTTAAGTGCACATGGCACAAAGTGCAAGGCACCAGCGTAAGGATCCCGGTTCGAGCCCCCGGCTCCCCACCTGCAGGGTAGTCGCTTTACAAGTGGTGAAGCAGGTCTGCAGGTGTCTGTTGTTTTCACCGGGCTGGCTTCACGGGCGGGTAACAGACGACCAGGGACTCATGGTTGAGCTGTAGGCAATATCTCTTTATTCATGCAGGACGCAGCACAATCTAAGCCGAGCTAAGCTAAACTAAACTAAAACGAACAATGTTGTCTTTATATATACTTCCCAAGTAGGGCGTGAACAGGATGTGACATAGAGAGGGTGGAGAGAAAAGTGACTGGTGAAAATCAGAGTGTGACAAGGAGAGGGGGCAGAGCAAAAACATATCATGAGCCAGTGGGGATTGAACCAATGCCCTGGAGGGAGGGTGGTGCTTGTTAACAGCGGTTATGTAAATAGAATGAAGTGGTTATGTAAATAGAATAGTGTTAAGCAGGGGGGATTTAAACCAAATGAAACAGAAAGGGTTTTTTAAAAGCATACCAACAGGTGTCTATCTTTCTCTTCCCCTCTCCTCTCCATTTCTCTCTGTCCTATCCAACAACAACGACATCAATAACCACAACAATGTTAAACATCAAGGGCAACAAAAGGGAAAATAAACAAATAAAAAAGCTAAAATACATGTTTTTTTTTTTTGAAAAAAAAAAGTTGTTCAATCTGAGTGGGGGGTATAGCATAATGGTTACGCAAAGAGACTTTCATGCCTGAGGCTTTCAAGTCCCAGGTTCAATCCCCCACACCACCATAAGCCAGAGCTGAGCAGTGCTCTGGTAAAAAAAAAAAAAAAAAAAAAGTATGTATTTGGAGGGCTGGGTGGTGGTGCACCCAGTTAAAGCACACATATCAATCACCATGCACAAGGACTGGGTTTTGAACTCTCACTCGCCATCTGCAGAGGGGATCCTTCATGATGGTTGAAGCAGGTCTTCAGGTCTTTCTCTCTCTCCATCTCCCCTCCCCTATCAATCTTCTCTCCTGTCAAATAAAATAGAAAAATGGGGCTGGGGTGGTGGGAAGCGGTGGATTTGTAGTGCTGGTATTGAGCAATAATCCTGGTGGCAAGAAAAATAAGGATTTACTTGAGAGGCAGGTGGTGGCACACACTTAAGTGCACACGCTACCATGCACAAGGTCCTGGGTTTGAGTCCCCGCTCGCCACCTGCAAGGGGAAAAGCTTCACAAGTGGTAAAGTGGTGCTGCAGGTATCTGTCTCTCTCTCTCTCTTTTTTTTTTTTTTGCCTCCAGGGTTATTGCTGGGGCTCAGTGCTTGCACTACAAATCCACTGCTCCTGGAGGCTATCTTTCCCATTTTTGTTACCCTTGTTGTTGTTATTGCTGCTGTTGTTGGATAGGACAGAGAAAAATTGAGAGAGGAGGGGAAGACAGGAGGATAGAAAGACAGACACCTGCAGACCTGCTTCACCACTTGTGAAGTGACCCCCCCCCCACAGGTGGGGAGCCGGGGGCTTGAACTGAGATCCTTGTGCTGGTCCCTGTGCTTTGCACCATGTGCATTTAACCCACTGTGCTACCACCGGCCCCCTCTCTCCTTTTTTTTTTAAATTTATTTAAAAAGGAGACATTGGGGCCTAGTGGTGGCGCATCTGGTTGAGAGCACATGTTACAATGCGCAAGGACTCAGTTCGAGTCCCCAGTCCCCACCTTCAGGGGGATAGGTTCACAAGTGGTGAAGCAGTGCTACAGGTGTCTCTCTGTCTCTCTTCCTCTCTATCCCTCCCTCTTCCCTCTTGATTTCTGGCTGTATCTACCCAATAAATAAATAAAGATAGTAAAAAAATTTTTAAAAAAGGAGACATTAACAAAACCGTAGGATAGGAGGGGTACAACTGCACACAATTCCCACCACCAGATCTCTGTATCCCATCCCCTCCACCTGATAGCTTTCCCATTCTTTATCCCTCTGGGAGTATGGACTCAAGGTCATTGTGGGATGCAGAAGGTGGAAGGTCTGGCCTCTGTAACTGCTTCCCCGATGAACATGGGCGTTGACTGGTCGATCCATACTCCCAGCCTGCCTCTCTCTTTCCCTTGTATGGTGGGGCTCTGGGGAAGCAGAGCTCCAGGACACATTGGTGGGGTCATCTGTCCAGGGAAGTCTGGTTGGCATCATGCTGGCATCTGGAACCTGGTGGCTGAAAAGAGAGTTAACATAGAAAGCCAAACAAATTGTTGAACAATCATGGACCTAAAGTCTGGAATAGTGCAGATGAAGTGTTCGGGGGTACTCACTGCAGACTATTGTGTACTTTTGCTTTCAGGTATATATTTTACCCTAGTTTATGGATACATGTGAACATATGCTCTATCTCAGGGGACCTGGTCTATATCTAGGTTTTGGGACTTTGTTAGGAAGTGAACTGCCCGGAATGGAATTAGAGAATATTCTGAAAGGAAAGGTCTCACCTGAGTAATGAAGCTGAAGGGTTGACATTCCACATCTGAAGTCTCTAGACATAGTCTGAAGTGAAGTGCGCTGAGGTGGTACTCGTTGCATTGATTAAGTTGGGATCGGCAGATGCAACATTATTTGTTATGCCCCACCTGCAGGGAGGTCGCTTCACAGGCGGTGAAGCAGGTCTGCAGGTGTCTATCCTTCTCTCCTCCTCTCTGTCTTCCCTTCCTCTCTACACTGTCCAATAAAATGGGAAAATGGCAAAAAAAAATATATTATTTGGTATGAATTGAGAGAAGCATGCAGGAAAGTGGGCCCCACCCTAAGGTTCCAGGACTGGGGGAAATATAGGCTCTATAGTAGAAATGTGAGGTTCCTGCTGTCTTAGGGTTCAAGAAGACAATATAGTTATTATTATAATCACATTATTTGGCAATTGGGTTAACTTTGAAAAGTCCCTTTGTTAGGGACTGTATAATACCCAACAACACCATAGTTTATGTCCTTTGACATAATTTGTATATAGCTGTGCCACCCCCTCTCCTTCTTTGTCACATCCTCCCCTCTCAATTTTTCTTGGTCCTATCAAATAAAGACAAAAATTAAACAAAAAAGTCTTTATGTATTGACTTAACATGAGAGAGAGAGAGGAGAAAAAGAGAGAGCCAGAGTACCACTCTAGCACATATGATGCTGGGAATTGAACTCTGGAACCTCATGTTTTTTGTTTTTAATTTTTTAAAAAAATATTTATTTATTCTCTTGTTGCCCTTGTTGTTTTATTGTTGTAGTTATTATTGTTGTTGTCGTTGTTAGATAGGACAGACAGAAATGGAGAGAGGAGGGGAAGACAGAGAGGAGGAGAGAAAGATAGACACCTGCAGACCTGCTTCACTGCCTGTGAAGCAACTCCCCTGCAGGTGGGGAGCCGGGGTTCGAACCAGGATACTTATGCTGGTCCTTGTGCTTTGCGCCACCTGCGCTTAACCCGCTGCGCTACAGCTCGACTCCCTGTTTTTAATTTTTTTTTAATTATCTTTATTTACTGGATAGAGACAGCGAGAAATCAAGAGGGAAGGGGGGATAGAGAGGAAGAGAGATAGAGAGATACCTGCAGCACTGCTTCACCGTTCATGAAGCTTCCCCCCTGCAGGTGGAGACCAGCGACTCGAACCTGGATCCTCGCACATTGTAACATGTGCGCTCAACCAGATGCGCCACCACCTGGCCTCAGACCTCATGTTTTTAAGTACAAAGCTCTAGCCACTATGACACCTCCCAGGTTCACTAGTGTGGCTTTTCTTTTAGTTGATTGTATTTATAAGTATATCCTTTCATTTCTCTCACTGCTCGTCACAAACATTAATATTCATATTTACAAGTGAAATAATAAATGGTTCTGTACAAGGAAATAAAACCAGTTTTGTTTTCTACATATACAGGGTTGGATATATTCTCTAGGGGAAGATTTCTACCTTTAGAAAAATCCCACGATATGGACATCACATGGTTGTCAGGTTTCTAGTTATATTTGTTTCTATACTACCTATTTGAACACAGGTTTCCTTGTAAAAGGTGTCTTGTCAGAACTGCTTTATATACTTCAAGCAAACAACATAGTGCAACAGATGGAATGCAGACTCCAGCTGTCTGCTAAGCCAGGCATCAACTAGATTGCAAAAATGTAAAAGTAATACCACTCTTATGTTTTGTGGGGAAAAAGTATTTGTGGGAAACAACAAGATAATGCACTTCTGGGTCTCAAACCCAAAGTCTTAGGAATGAAAGGTCTGCACTCTACTGCTCAGTTATCAATCTCCTTGGCCCGAGGTTTTCAAGTTTCCTTTCTTTTTCTCTTCCTTCTGTTGTTGTCATTGGGCTTCATTGCTCCAAGCTGACTTTTTTTTTTTTAATAGAGACAGGAAAAAGAGTGAAAGACAACACAGCAACAAATTTTCCTCTGACAAAATGGAGGCTGGGTCACATGCATGGCAAAGCAAGTGTACTGTCTAGGTGAACTATCTTGCCAGCCCAGGTATTGTTGCTTTTTATTTACTTGTTTCTTTACTATTGGTTAGAGACAGAAAAAAACTGAGAGGGGAAAGGGAGGTAGAAAGACACCTACAGCCCTGCTCTACCATCTGTGAAGCTTTCCTTCTGCAGGTGAGGACTGGGGGCTTGGACCTGCATTCTTGTGCACTGTAACGTGTGCGCTTCACCAGGTGCACCACCACTGCCTGCTCCCGGTATTGTTTCTTAAGATGATCCTCTCCACTCAAAGATCTACTTTACTCTTCTAAAAAGGGGAAACTACACAAGCAACTGGTTGGTGAAATTTGGTGGTAGCTATCAGAAGATTGCTAAGAGTTTAAAATAGTTGTTTCTGAGAGAGGGCTGCAGTAAAGTGCTGTCAGGAAGACCTATGATTTTCTTTTATGACTCCTTCACATTACAGCCTGAAAGTTACACTGGTAATCTGATCTGATTTCTACAGATCTTGACAAAGCCTCCATCATCTCTTGCCTAAAAGACCTCAGTGGCTGGCTCGTTGGTGCCCTCGTTGGTACCATGTTTCTGCTACCTGAATAAAACATTCCAAAAATGCTCTAGATTATTAAATCTCACAATTGTGCCGTTTTCCTGGGTTTCGTCTGTTAATATGGTGATGTTAGGGCTAGGGGTGTCTGTAGGCTCAACTAAGTGTAATGTCCAGGTGGCTTGCTCAGCCTGGCTGGTAGCTGGCCACGTTTTCATCTGCCACTGGGCCTTGGGCCTCAATTTTCCTTCATGTGTTACTCCATGTAGATTAGCCCTAAGAGCTAGTGTCTCAAGAAGAAGAAAATGAAAGTTGGCAGACCTCTAAAATCCTGGATTTGAAAGTCCCACTGCATCCTAGTGGCCAAGCAGTCATGAGGCCAGGTCAAGACTCAAGGGAGAGTAGAATCACTGGGGGTCACATTTGGAGACTAGCTACAAATTGCCAACTTTCCAGATAACTCAAAAATGAATAGGCTCTACTACTGTTAAAACCCAAAGGTATCTTCATGTCCACGATACCTGTAACACCTTTTAAAAATATTTGTTACTGGGGCCAGGCGGTGGCACACCTGGTTGAGCACACAGGTTGCCATGCTCAAGGACCCACCCAGTGCCCATCTGCAGGAGGTAAACTTCAGAAGTGAAGTATGCTGCAGTTGTCTCTTTCTTCCTCTTGCCTCTCAATTTATGTCCTCTCAAAAGAATTTTAAAAGTTAAAAATATGATTAATGGTGGAGGGTTGAGAAAGAGAACCAAACCAGAGCACCAGTCCGGCACATGTGATGCCAGTGACTGAACTCAGGACCTCATGCTTGAGAGTACAACACTTTATCCATTGCACCACCTTCCTGCGTCACAGCACCTTCTCTTACTTGGCTTCTGAGCCAACTCTGCTCCCCATACCTCTGCTCTCCCTGCTTCCTTAGTGCCTCTCAGAACCTTTGCACCTGTTGTTCCATTAGCCTAGTTACCAAGTCTTCACTTGACTACTTCACTCTTGTTGCTTTCACACTCTGAATACCTAGCATTTATTTTGGGTCTCCACTAGAATGTAACGTCCTCACAGGCAACATCTTCCTCTATCCTGGTCTATACTGACTGCTAACATCTAGAACTGCACTGCTAACTGACATGTCAGGCCACAAATATACTGTGGTTATATTTTAAATCTAAAGCATGTACTGCTTTCAGAAATGCATGTATTCTTTTTAAGAATGGGGAAAACTACAAGACTAATTAGCAGCTAGACCCAGTCCTACACAGTCACAGGCCTTTATTTCTACCTTCCTAATAAAAGCTGACAGCTGTTACCCTATGTGCCCTGGAGGGCAGCTGCTGTGGCAGCCCAGTAATCAATCTGCCCTGTGCATGCTTGGAACTCGGTGAACTCAAAGGAACTCATTAGATACCCGCTGGGCAGAAGCCAGGGAAGTGCTAAATTGGCATTTTAATTTTAATCCATTTTGGGGTATCAGCTGTCCCTTATTGATTCACTATATTTAATCAGAGAGCTGAACAAGAACCCCCAAATTACAGCTTCTTGATGGTTCCAAAGAAGTGTAGTACAAAGTTGTCAAGATTGACACATATCCATGTGTCAAAGCTAAGTTCAGGGAAAATATAGCAAATGCTTTTCATACACACCAGCAGCAAGGAAGCATTTTCATTACCTTTTTGTAAACAAAGGTTCAAAGGTGTCAAGGAGGATGTTATATTTTACTGGGCAAAGACAGAGAGAAATTGAAGTGGAAATGGGAGACAAAAAGGGAGAAAAAGGGACACCTGCAGCACTACTTCACAGTTTTGGAAGCTTTCCTCCTGCACGTGGGGACCAGGTGCTTAACCAGGTGTGCCGCCACCCTAGCCTTAGGGAGCACGTTTTTATTAAGTGAAGTACTATCAAGTTATCTCACTGGAAACCATTCTATTAAGTTAGAATTTGTAAAATTGAAGAAGAAACGAGAGTTTCATCATCATCATTATTATTATTATTGGATAGAGACAGAAAACTGAGAGGGGAGGAGGAAATAGAGAGGGAAGAGGGACAGAGAGACACCTGCAGCCCTGCTTCACTTCACCACTCGCGAAGGTGGGGACCGGGCAGCTTGAACCCATGGTCTTTGCACACTATACTGTGTGCTTAACCAGGTGCACTACCAACTGGCCCCATAATCTCTTCAAGTACATTTGGCTATTGTTGGTTATCTACAAGGGGGGAGGGGAGCAGTAATTTGAGACCATTTCAAATGACAGTTTTGAAACATTTTCTGTGGTCATTTTCTGGAAAGAACAGGGGCTAGTTGGATGCTTTTTCACTCAAACTGCCATCAAGATTACTAAGGATTATGAGGCTACATTTGCTAGAGGTTTCTCACATAGTTTTCAAATTGCCAACTAAGTAGAAATTAAAACTTTAGGAATGGAAATTATATTAAAGTTTATCTGGTCACTTTGACTCACCCCTCAAACCTCAGGTCCCATTCAATAAATTTTCATTTGGAGGGAAAAGCTTGGAGAGTGGTGAAGCAGGGCTGCAGGTGTCTGTCTTTCTCCTTCTCTATCTCCCCCGTCCCTCTTGATTTCTGGTTGTCTCTATCCAATAAAGATAATTAAAATTTAAAAAATAAATAATAAAAAACAAAGGAGAGAAGAGAAAGAATATATAAGTAGCAATGTAAATGGTCCTTTTTTTTTAATTCCCTTTTGTTGCCCTTATTGTTGTAGTTGCTATTGTCATCATTGTTGGACAGGACAGAGAGAAATGGAGAGGAGGGGTTAGACAGAGGGGAAGAGAAAGATAGACACCTGCAGACTTGCTTGCTTCACAGCTCCCCTGCAGGTGGGGAACTAGGAGCTTGAACTGGGATCCTCACACCGGTCCCAGGGCTTTGTGCCTCGTGTGCTTAACCCACTGCGCTACTGCCCGACTCCCTATTTCTTTAGTAACATAACTCTGGTTCCATTCTGCGTCTCTGGACTTCAGGGTAGTATGACACTCTCCCAGGCCTGGAGTTAATCTGTTTGTCTAGATCAGGTAAATTCTTCCGACTTAATACTGGCCAATGAACCCAAGGAAAAATTGGATGAGTCCAAGAGATTTCTTAGGAAAAAGTTCAAGTTTTTGAAAATGATGTATAAATTATCATTTCTGCTGTGGGCCATGGGTGGGGTTTATTTTTGGTGTATGGGAATGATATTCTGGAGATCAGTAGTCCAAAGCTGCCTTCACAGGACTAAAATAAAAGTTGTCAGGACTTTGTTCCTTATGGAGGTTCTAGAACTCATTTTGTTGTAGCTCAATTTCTAGGTCATCAGCAGTCTTTGGCTAGTAGTTGTCTCTAGCTTCAAAGCCAGTGGCATTGCATCTTCAGGTGTTTGTGATCACATCTCTGAACTTCTAAGCATTCTGTGATTACAATGGAATCACCCACATAATCCATGATGGTCCCCTCCACTACAGATCCTTAACATAAATCACCGAACAAGTGAAACCCCTCTGGCCACAGAAGGCAACATGTACAGTGGTAGTTTTCGTGAATTTTAAGTTTAAAGTAAGAACTAAGAATAGAGACTAACTGGAAAAAGGCAAAAGGGTACCTTGACATGGTGGTGATATTGTTATAGTAGGATTTTAGGGTATAAGCGTATACTCAATTCTAATGATATTAAAATTAAAGAGCAGGGACCTGGGTAGTGGTGCACCCAGTTAAATGCATATAGTATGGCAGTAGCACAGTACGTTAAGCACACATGGTACGAAACACAAGGACCAGCATAATGATCCCAGTTCAAGCCCCTGGCTCCCCACCTGCATGGGGGTCACTTTGCAAGCAGTGAAGCAGGTCTACAGGCGTCTTTCTCTCCTCTCGATTTCTCTGTCCTATCCAACAATGACATCAATAATAATAACCACAATGATAAAACAACAAAGACAACAAAAGGGGGGAAAATAGCCTCCAGGAGCAGTGGATTCATGGTGCAGGTACTTAGCCCCAGCAATAACCCTGGAGGCAAAAAAAAAATGCATATAGTATGAAGCACAAGGATCCAAGTTCAAGCCCCTGGCTTCCCACCTCCAGAGGGGATGCTTCCTAAGTGATAAAGCAGGTCTGCAGGTGTCTTTCGTTTCTTTTTTGCCTTCAGGGTTATTGCTGGGGCTCAGTACCTGCACCATGAATCCACTGCTCCTGGAGGCTATTTTTTTTTCCCCGTTTGTTGTACTTGGTTTTTTTTTTATTTGTTCATTCCATTTTGTTGCCCTTTTTTTTTTTTTTATTGTTGTAGTTATTATTGTTGTTGGATAGGACAGAGAAATGGAGAGAGAAGACAGAGAGGAGAAAAGAAAGCTAGACACCTGCAGACCTGCTTCACCGCCTGTGAAGCGACTCCCCTGCAGGTGCAGAGCCCGGGGCTCCAACCAGGATCCTTGTACCAGTCCTTGCGCTTTGCACCACCTGCACATAACCCACTGCACTACCACCCAACTCCCTGTCCTTGTTTTATCGTTGTGGTTATTATTGTTACTGATTGTTGGTATGCTTCTAGTTCTGCTTCTGGGATCCCTTCTGTTACATTGCTTGACGCTGTGGTCTATTTACATGGTCATTCTGTTACATTGGTTTGGTCTCACTCCCCCTGCCTCTGGGAGATTTTGGTTTAGTCTTTGCCTTTTCGCACTTCTTGCTTCTCCCCGCCCCCTATCCTACGTACTTCCTGGGTTCCTGACTCTGCCGCCGGAGGAGAGGCAGGAAAAAATTGTGTGGTGATTCGATTGGATTAGTTTCTTGAACCGTTCGCTCGCAAATAAAGAAATACTGCTTCTCCGCTCAGCCCTGTGTCCCTGGTCATGTCTCCCGCCACGCAGCTAGCCCAGCATACTGGCACCGTGAACTTTGACTGACAACTGATGTCATTTTCGGATAGGACAGAGAAATCAAGAGGGAAAGACAGAGAGGGGGAGATAAAGATAGACACCTGCAGACCTGCTTCACCTCTCGTAAAGCAAACCCCCTGCAGGTGGGGAGCCAGGGGCTCGAACCAGGATCCTTGCACCAGTCCATGTGCACTTAATCTGCTGTGCTATCACCCAATCCCTGGTGACTATCTTTCTGTCTCCCCCTCCTCCCAATTTCTCTGTCCTATCCAATAAAATGGAAAAATGGCCTCCAGGAGCAGTGGATTTGTAGTGCTGACACCAAGCCCCAGCAATAACCCTGCAGGCAAGGGGAAAAAAAAGATTTAAGAACACATAGTGATGCCTACCATTTAATCTTAAATGTGATATAAAAGGAGTGGTAGAGGGTTGGACAAATACATGATAAATATAGATAACATTTACAGTAGGTTCTAGATGGTGAAATGTATATATCCCCACACCCATATAAAAATACTTGGTTGACAGGAGAACCAATGAGGTAGGGATTGATTTGGAAAATTATTACTAATGTCTCTCAATTTTTAAATGCTATCTATGTAAGTGTGGGAGCATTTTTTAAAAAATATGATCCCTATGAGGAGGAATGAGTATTATCAATATTGGCATAAACAGGGTAGGGGAGAGGGAAGCTACTGCAACACCCATCCAGCTCATATGGCAAAAACTTTTCCATACCAAATATAAGCAAGAAACAAAAATTCAAAACCAAACAGTTCCCTTTGTCATCAACTTGCCAGTAGTACATCTCCAACTGAGCTGTGACTCATCTCTTTAGAGTGGATTACATCTCCCACTCCCTGGTACACCCCGAACAGCCCCACGTTCTACTCAGAATGCATTCTAATCAACATCTGGTGATGGATAAGAGATGCTCCCTGCTGATCTCAGCCCAATCTTTTGTTGTTTTTTAAAGTATTTTATTTATTTATTAATGAGAGGGATAGGAGGAGAGGGAGAGAAAGAGAGAAGACACCAGACATCATTCTGATACATGTGCCACTGGGGATCAAACTCAGGACCTCATGCTTGAGATTCCAACACTTTATCCACTGCGCCCGCCATCTCCCAGACCACTCTCAGCAGTTCTTGATGGGTGAAGATGCAAACCTACCATCCCATGTTCCCATTCCCCTGAGGTCAACAGGAAAGGATGTTCACTCCTGCTTTCAAGATACAATCTCTGACTGTGCCCATTGCCAATCTCCAATCCCCACCTCTTTGCACCAAAGGCCAGGGGGGTGCCCCTGAGAGTAACCACCATCACACAGAACTGAGAAAAGCCAGCATAAAGCACTTTTATTGCAATAATAAAACTTGAAACTCAAATGTAGTGCAAGGGAGTGGGGGGAAGGTAGGCAGCAATAATCTCTCTCACCAAATCACTACACAGGACAGCAAAGGGGTGAGAGGGGAGGAAGAAAAAAGCCAAGAAACTGAGATTGGCAGGAGAGCAGAGCATCAAAAACAGGAGATGCTAAAGCTGCGATGACCAGCATCATTTTCTTAAGAGAACACTCAAGGATTTGTCATGATGACTGGGCTTTCATTGGGTATTAAGTGTCTACAAACAGCACCTTCAATTTAAACTTTCAATTAAAGTTCTTAAAATTTAGGAAATGAAGTTTGGATAGCTATGGCATTACAAAAATCCTGAATATCCATTAGAAAAACCACAGGATGAAAGAAATAAAGAAAAAAAAAGATCAGGCCAAACAAGACTTCAGCAGTCCCTACAGGCCTGAGGACAAATACCTGTAGTGTCCAACTTCCGCAGTGAAAACAATCTGCTTTCAAAAGGCAGAGGATTTAAGGAGATGGTGGGTGGCGGCACTGGAAGCAAAGACTCCCTTCCACCCCCAACTTCAGTTAATTCAACCCAAGGACATCTCTCAACTTGGAGAATAATTTGGCCCTCAATAGCGCCTCATATCTGCTATGGCTTTGCAGCGCAGCAGCAAGAATGTTTAATATATAATAGATAAAAATTTCACCCCACCCCACCCCCAAAAATAAAATTTAAAAAATCTTGCAACCCACCCCCATACCAATTCCTACTCTAAAGTTAACCCATTGCTTGTGCTGTTAACACTTGACTAATACTTAACTGGAAACTGATATCCAAAAGACTGAAACTAAATCTTCACCCCGAAGTGAAAACAAAATAAAACGAGTAACTTGAGGTTTATGGCATATAGTTTAGGTCAGCACACACACACAAAGAGAAGGGGAAAGAGCAAAGCTGGGTGGTAGAACACATTCAGTCAGGGTAGATGTTTATACAAATAGTGTAGTGGAACATCCAGAAAAGCTCCTCATGGGTTCGCATGTACATTTCTGGAGGCACCAGATCCCTCCATGGCACATCTGTAGGGAACAAGAGAGTTTGTGAGTTCAGGAGACTTAGCAGCCATTCACCAAGTCCCTTTTGCCATCAAGTCCCTTTCCCAACCACATGGAGTTTTACAGAAGTCAGGCTACTTTTGCTTTACCTGGGGAGAACTAGCAGTTCCGCTGGATTCCTGTTTAAATTCTCTCCAAGTCAGGTAGTAGGTGGCACAGCGGGTTAAGAGCACATGGCGCAAAGCACAAGGAAGGACTGGCGTAAGGATACCAGTCCCAGTCTCCGGCTCCCCACCTGCGGGGGAATGGCTTCACAGGTTGTGAAGCAGGTTTGCAGGTATCTTTCTCTCCCCCTCTCTGTCTTCCCCTCCTCTATTTCTCTCTGTCCTATCCAATAACGACAACAACAATAAAACAACAAGGGTAACAAAAGAGAATAAATAAATAATTCTATCCGTTTTTTCTTTTTCTTAAAACCTAAGGATCAATTTACTTGGCTGATGACAGGAGTGAATCCATCACAACACTAACAATATATCCTCTGCTTATCACTGTCACTCAATTTGGCTGCATAAAGAACCAACTAGAAGGAATTTAAAAAATCTTAATACTTGGGACTTCACTTCCAGTAGCTGTGGTGAAGAGAGATTTCTTAAGTTTCCTAGGTGACTTAAATGTGCACAGCCTTAAACTGGCATTCCTTGTGTAGAACAGACTTCGGATATGCCTGTTGTCTCCCTTCATCCACATTAAGCCCTTAACTTTCTGGGTGTGTTTTTATTTTTTAAAAGTATTTTGCCTCCTGGGTTATCACTGGGTCTTTGTGCCATCACTGCAAATGCACTGTTCCTGGCAGTATTTTTATATATATATATATATATATATATATATATATATATATATATATATATATAGGACAGAGAAAAACTGAGAAGAGAGAGGGAGAAAGAGAGGGAGGAGAAAGATAAGATGCCCGCAGACCTACTCCACCTCTTGTGAAGTGTCTCCCCTGCAGGTAGGGAGCCGGAGGCTTAAACCTGGATCCCTGCACAAGTCCTTGCTCTTAGTACAAATGTGAGCTTAACCAAGTGAGCCACTGCCCGGCTCCCTGTGCTCTTATGATTTTTTCCTTCAAGACCCTTGTAAGAAGCTCTGAAACATCCCTTAATCTGTCAGCAGAATTATGCCAGGATGACTCATAGTCCTTCATCCCTCCTTTCCTTCTTCCATCCTACCAGATTTACAGAAAGACTTTCTGTAAATTTTCAAGTCGAACTCTGAAGGTTTTTTAAAGATAGCTATGTTCAAATGACTCCGTTGTCAAAGAACAGGGAAGGTCTTAATTTACAATATAAACTCCTGGGCAGTAGCTTTGTAAAATATTAAGCAATCCTTCCTAGTAGTGACAAAGAAGCCAGTCATCAACCTTGCGTAGGCCTGTATGATTCGGGTATGTAGGGCTCTAACTATTGAGACAGAAAATAGAAAATTTAAAAAGGCCCTGTTTTTATGAAGTACACGTCATAATCAGGGGCTAGCAAAATAGCTAACTTAGCTCACTGCTTTGCTATGCGTATAATCCAGGTTCAAGCCTAGCCTTCATCAAATTGAAGGAAGCTTCAGTGCTGTGGTTTTCCCATCTCTCTGTATTGCTCCTTCTACTTGAGAAAGTCAGCCCAGAGTGGTGAACCCTTGGAGAGAACCAAAAACAAAAAAGGTAAAAAAGGAAAAAGAAAAAAAAAAGTCACAATTAAGCTGGTAGCCATTTGTTAGCACTTTCAAACAAAAATGGGCCCTGGTAGGGCCCTTCTAATTCAGGGAACAAAAGTGGAGAAATTATAAAGACCTGGAAACAACTGGAAAGAAAATTACAACATTTGTGTACTTTATAATTCTAATATCAACATGGAATAGGTTATGTGCCACTAAGCTTAGTTTCCTAGAAATGTGGGCAAAAGAAATAAGAATAAAGACCAGGAAGTGAAGCAGGAGACAAGTTCTGGTTCTAGTTTGCCATCACCTGGATGTGACCCTGAGGAAGGTCTTTATTAGGCCTGTTTCCCCCTCCCTCCCTCCCTCCCTTCCTTCCTTTCTTCATGCCTGCACTACAAACTCACTGCTCCTAAGGCTATTTTTACCCTTTTTGTTGCCCTTGTTGTTTATTGTTGTTACTGCACAAGACACAGAGAATTGAGAGAGGATGGGAAGAGAAGGGAAAAGAAAGATAAGACCCCTGCAGACCGGCTTCACCACTTGTGAAGCGATCCCCCTGCAGGTGGGGAGCCGGGGACTCAAATGGGGATCCTTGAGCCAGTCCTTATGCTTTGCTCCATGTACACTGAAGCTGCTGCACTACTACCCGGCCCTCTCCTCACTTTTTAAAAAATTTATTCCCTTTTGTTGTCCTTGGAGTCAGGCGGTAGCGCAGAGGGTTAAGTGCACGTGGCACAAAGCACAAGGACCGTCCTAAGGATCCCCCTCCTCACTTGTTTCATAGAAGGCTGACTCTAAGTCCCTAGGACCTGCTCTGGCCTGGGACTGTCAGAAAGCATTCTTTTTTTTTTTTTTTGCTTCTAGGGTTATTGGGGGGCTCAGTGCCTGCACCATGAATCCACTGCTCCTGGAGGCCATTTCCCCCCTTTTGTTGTCCTTGTTGTTGTAGCCTTATTGTAGTTATTATTGTTATTGTTGATGTTGTTCATTGTTGGATAGGACAGAGAGAAATGGAAAGACACCTACAGACCTGCTTCAACACCTGTGAAGCGACTCCCCTGCAGATGGGGAGCTGGGGGCACGAACCGGGATCCTTACGCCTGTCCTTGAGCTTTGCGCCACCTGCGCTTAACCCGCTGTGCCACTGCCTGACCCCCAAAAAGCATTCTTTATACTTCTTTACAAACATCCTATAACTTCACTTTCAATCCACTGATAATGAGGTGGTCCTTGAGTGTCTTGGGTAAGCAAGGTGGTAATGCCTCTTTTGTACTGGCATGCTAAAACTACAAAATAGGCCAGGGACAGTTCTACCTTTTTAAAATTTATTAATGAAAGGGAGAGAAAAGAGAAAAGAGAACCAGACCATCACTCTAGAGACTGAACTTAAGATTTCATGTTTGAGAGTCCAACACTTTACCCGCTGTATTGCGTCCTGGGGCCATGGGCCACACTGTTGCTCCAAAAACTAAAATGCTGACTAATAAATTGGTCTTTATTACCACAAGTCTGAACTCAGTTTAATCTATGAATTATATATATAGACAAAGCAGCCAAGGAAGTGGCTCAGTGGATAGAGCATTCAGACTCTCTAGCATGAAGTCTAGAGTTCAATCCCTGGCATCACATGATGCTGGTTCTTTCTCTCATAAACACAACACAACACTCCATTTAAACAGCCACCACCAATTTTCCCATGCCCCTGGGTTCCCTCAGGGTGATCAGTTTTTACATTTAAGGTATACAGTCGTGTACTGCAGACTGGTCCCAACATATTTATAGCTGTGGTGTGCACAAGGCTATACTGTTTACATTTGTGTAATTTGTGATGTTTGCACAATGACAAAAGTCACCCAGACACATTTCTTGGAACATATTCTTCTCATTACTAAGTGTTGCATAACCGTATACTAAAAACTAAAACTGAAAGTATACCCAAACAGAGTAAGAACGTAGGGATTGGAAAAGACTCCCAGGAGGGCTCGGTGGTGGCGCACTTGGTTAAGCACACACATTACCATGTGCAACGACCCACGTTTGAGCCCCTGCACCCCCACCTGCTGGGGGAAAGCTTCACAAGTGAACAAGTACTGAAAGTATTTCTCTATCTCTCTCCTTTCTCTCCCCTCTCAATTTCTATCTGTCCTATCAAAGAAAATAATGGGGGTGGGGAGGCTGCTAGGAGCAGTGAATTCACTGTGCAGGAACCAAACCCCAGCAATAATTGTGGTGGCAATAAAAAAATAAATAAAACTTTCATGGCACTCATGGTTCTTTTTGCTACCCATCAAATACTGTGCATAACATGAAAGAAAGCAAAGGTGGGTAAAGGTCCTTTAGCATTAAGTTTCCTTACCCCAGAACAGGGAGCTTAACGAGGAAGCCATTCCTGTCATTCCAGTTTTAGAAGTTCCACATCAAAGACGAGAGTGGCATTTGGTGGGATGATGCCAGGGTGGCCAGTGGAACCATATGCATAATCTGGAGAGATGATCAGTTTGGCTCGCTGACCCACACTCATCTGTGAAAAGAAAAAAAAAATAACATTACACTCCCCAAATGTCTCCACAAGAAGCAGAAAGCGATTTAATATTTTTATTTGTTATTGGATAGAGACAGAGAAAAACTGAGAGGAAGAGGGGGAAGTAGGAAGGGAGAAAGAGAGACACCTGCAGCCCTGCTTCACCACTCATGAAGCCTTCCCCCTGAAGGTGGGGACCAGTGGCTTGAAGCTGGGGCCCTGTGCACTGTAATGTGTGTGATCAACTAGGTGTGCCACCGCCTGGTCCCCGCAGAAAGCTATTTATCTAAGACAGTGTAACCAGGATATTCCAGTCTCTGTGCAGCTCCCTGGACCCTTGATTATCCCCTGTGAAGGATGACATGGAGGTTGGTACCAGGCTAACCCCAGAATATGGCAGCTAGGGGTCCAATAGTGATTAAAACCCCCTCAGCTCCCAGAATAGCTGGGGAAGCTGTGATCTTGGTCTCTGACTCTGCTTCTCAGTATCTGAAAAAGTCAGCCTGAAGCATTGAAGCTCTGGAAATGACTCCCTCCCCGTTATGTGTTATGTATGTGTCTATATACGTGTGTGTGTGTGTGTGTGTGTGTGTGTGTGTGTGTGTGTGTGTGTGTGTGTGTGTGTGTAAACTGTTGTTGTTTGGACATTCATATGGTTTAAAAACAACGGAGGTGTGAGTAAAAATTTTTACTCCCATTCCACCTCATTCTAGTTTCTCCACAAATAGCTCTTATTGTTTCTTCTATTGTAAGGTTTATTGTTTTGTTTTTCTTTGTTTATATATATATAACATGCACTTTTTTTGCTTTTAGGTACACATTCTTCCAGTTTATTTTTTTTCCACTTTATATGCTGGTATATACAAGAGTAAGAAACTTTTTTCCCTATGCAGACTGAGAAGATAATACATAGCTTTTATGCAGAAAGACTTTTATGCCTGACACCAAAGGCTACAGGTTCAATCCCAGCACCACCAAAAGGCAGGGTTTAGCAGGGCTCTGGTAAAAAGAAGAAAAGAGGGGGCTGGGTGGTGGCACACATGGTTGTGCACACATGTCATAATGCGCAAGGACCTGGGTTTGAGCCCCCAGTCCTCACCTGTGGGGGAAAGCTTTGTGAGTGGTGAAGCAGGGCTGCAGGTTTCTCTCTCTCTTTCTCCCTAGCCATCAGCTGTTTCTGCCTCGATTTCTGACTGTCTCTATTCAATAAATAAAGATAATTTTTGAAAAAGAAGAAAAGAAAGAATTGCTATTCTAACGGCATATTCCCTTAATAAGTGTGTCAGAATATAAAGAGTACCTTACTGATGACCATTTGTACCTTTCCTATTATGTTCCTACTATAAATAATGCTACAGTGACTAATTTGTGTGGAATGTAACTTTACATTTGTGTAAGTATGTCATAGGCAAATTCCTAAGAGTGGGTTTGAGTGGTTCAATGACTAAGTGCAATGTATTTTGAAATACTGCCATGTTGCCATCTGTAAGGACCGCACTGTCAGCTACTACCAGTGGGTCATGAAGGTGCCTGCCTCATCCTAGTCCCCCAGCACAATGTGGTGTTAAAACATCTAACTTCTGGGCAGTGTAGCTTTTAATCTGTGTACTATTGACCACATGTGTCATATCACTTCTGAGAAGTCACATTCATAGAGAAAGTACCTTTGGTGGTCTTGGAAATGGCACAGTGGATAAAGCACCAGACTATAAAGCACGAGATATACTATGAGATATAATATACATAGCATGAGATATACAGCAGCAGATGTACTGGTGCTGTCTGGTTCTTTCTGTCTTCTTCTATCCCTCTCAAGAATAAATAAAGAAAATATTTAAAAAGGGAGAAAGGAAGTCATTTTGTTGTCTTGATGTCATTTCTTCACCTTTCCCCTTCTTATCTGAATAAAGCTTCTGTTATGCCAATACTATGAAATTCCCAGTAGACATTAAGGGACCCGGGTTGCCAGGTTTTAACTGGATTCTATCAAACCCAGGAAATTTTTTTCTCGTCACTAAGTAGGTAGAGGGTTGTTTGCAGTGATCTGGAGACCTAGTGGGCTTCTAATTAAGCCCTGCCTAGTGAGTAATTAGTTTTCTTCCCTCTCACCAAAGAGAATTAGAGATTTAACCAAAGTGGAAAGATGTCTTTCTTTTTTCCAGAATGCACATGACTTTACTTCTGAGAACTATCACTGACTTCTTTACAAGTAGACTGCAAATATTTTTTTGAAACTTTAAGCTATCCTACTCTTAGGCATCTTGATTTTTGTTCCTAGGGGACACAGAGTTGGTGGTATAGGAAAGAGAATTCACTGTAGTTCATTATATATGTGTATGTATTTTTTAAAGATTTTATTTATTTTATTAATGAGAAAGGAGGAGAGAGAGGAAGGGCCAGACATCACTCTGGTACATGTGCTGCCAGGGATTGAACTCAGGACCTCATGGTTGAGAGTCTAGTTCCTTAACCACTGCGCCACCTCCTGGACCACTGTAGTTCATTTTTATTTCCCTTTGGAAACCTTGCCAACTGTACCTTGCTATCCAGTCATTTCCATCCATCACCCTAACACCCACCCCTTTAAATCGTTGGATCAGTCTCCTGGCTAATCCCCTATCTCCTATGCCTAACCTTGGTCTTTACTGCAACTCATCAACTCATCTTATGACTGTTCCAGTGTTATAGCAAGAACTGTGTTGTGTGTTTTAAGATTCATACCTACCACCGAGACAAAGCTATCAGCCTATTTCACAGCCCAGGCTTGACAAAGCATGGAGCTACTGGGGAGATACCCTGCTCCCCAGATATCCACTGTTGTTTTGTGGTTATTCACAGCTCTGTTACTTACAAGGAGTTTGGGTGAGGAGCACATATTCAGTGAGTTGAGAGCATAGGTAGGGTATTATCTTTTTATTTTGATATTATTAGTTTTTTAAATTTTATTTATTTTCCCTTTTGTTGCCCTTGTTTTTTATTGTTGTACTAGTTATTATTGTTATTGATGTTGTTATTGTTAGGACTGACAGAAATGGAGAGAAAAGGGGAAGACAGAGAGGAGGAGAGAAAGATAGACACCTGCAGACCTGCTTGCTTCATTGTTTGTGAAGCAATTCCCCTGCAGGTGGGGAGCCAAGGGCTCGAACCGAGATCCTTATGCCAGTCCTTGCGCTTCGCACCATGTGTGCTTAACCTGCTGCACTACCACCCAACTCCCGATATTAGTTTTTTTTGTTTGTTTGTTTTTGCCTCCAGGGTTAGGCTTGGTACTGTGAACTCACTGCTCCTGGCAGCCATCTTTTTTCCTTCTTGTTGTTACTGTTGTTATTGTTGTTGGATAGGACAGAGAGAAATTGGGGGGGGGGGGAGAGGAGGAAAGAAAGATAAGACACCTGTAGACCTGTTTCACTGCTTGCGAATCGACAAGTGGGGAGCCCAGGCCTCAAACCGGGATCTTTGCATTGGTCCCTGCACTTTGCACTATGTGTGCTTAATCCGGTGAACTACTGCCCGGACCCCCGTTTTGATATTACTGGTATGTTGGCTTACATAGTATGGATTCATGCTCCTCATACAAGTAGGTTTTTGCCAGTTTGCTTTTTCCATTTAGTGATCTATCTGGGCATCTATCTATGCTAGTACACTCAATGCCATGCTGTTCTCTCCAGTTGCTAACACATGGTATAGCTATGGCTATGTAACCAAGTCCATGGTAACAGTGCATGTTTTGAGTTGGTATCACAAGTTGCCGAATGTGTGCAACTCGTGTGCCACCGCCCAGACCTTAATTTAAAGGAATTTATAAATGTGATAATTATCCTTTAAGCCTGGACACCATAATGTATTCTCCTCACAGAAAAACACTTGATATTGTCCTTCTCCACCCACCCACCCACCCCCCTTTTACCATTTTATGAGGGGGGAAAGCTAATTGTTGACAGGCAGATATGATTTCTCATTATGTTTGTCCATTTAAAGATGGTTTGTGTTTATACAGACAAGTAGAAATATATTTAAAGTCTCTCTACATCTCTGAGTATAAAAACTAAAAAAAGACTATCCCCGTAACTTTCTTTTCACATATATATTTTATTTTAATGAGAGAGGTAAGCAGACATGCCAGAGCACTGAACAGCTCTTGCTTTTGGTAATACATGGAGTGGAACCTGGGACTTTGGAGCCTTAGCTGTGACTTTTGTGGTGGAGGCCAGGCTCAAACCTGGGTCACACACATGGCAAACCAGCACACTATCCAAGTGAGCTGTTTCACCAGCCCAATAAAGAAACTTTTAAAGTAGATACTAGGAAACAAAATGAGAGCATACCTGGGCAACTCCTTCTTCCCAGCCTCGGATCACCTCCTGCTTGCCTAGCATAAACTTGAACGGCTTATTTCTGTCCCGGGAGGAATCAAATTTCTTTCCATCTTCAAGCATCCCTATGAAAAAGGGCAATTGTAACATGAGCAACAAGGCGTAATAACATGAAGTAAGTCAGAAACCAGCAACAGAATTCCCATCACAACTGCCAGCTCTGAAGCATCTGGCACAATGTCCTAGGTACCAGGAGGAACTTCAGTTCTTCTTCTAGCGTTTGCCCTTCTTCCGTAGCCAGTTAATGGCTTTGAAAGTGACTGGGATCCATGTGGATTCAGTCGGCTAGGAAGGATCGTCAGTTTCCCCAATGAATGGGTACTCATGGGATGCACCACGGGAAGGTCGATCCAAAGACTCCCTCCCTCCATCCCTGAACTTATGAAATATTCCTCCCTGATTGTAAGCAGTTAAGTAGACTACAAAGGAACTCTGCCTCCTCTCTAGTTTGGTCAGGAAGGGGTAGGGGTGTGCACACTCTGGGCATGAATTCCTAGTACCCTGTGATTTTTCTCCCAGGCTAAGAATAACTGGGGACAGCTGGGGAAGTGGCTCAGCAGGTACAGTGCAGGACTTAAAGGATAAGGCCCCAAGTTTAATCCCTAGCACTATATATGCGAAAGTGATGCTCTGGTTCTCTTTCTCCCTTGCCCATCATGACATAAATTTAAAAACAAACAAACAAAAAAAAGCTGTGAGTTGCTTTAGGTGTACATAACTGAGATAATGTAAGAAGCAGTATTTCTTTCCTTAATTTATCTATCATCCTTTATAGGAATCAGGGTAGTGTTAGAACTAAAATATCAGCATCAAAGAATAAAAGTGGCAAAAAAAAAAAAGTCAGAAACTCCTCACCAACGAACTACTAATGATTCTGATTTTTAGTTGAACTGTGGGGAATGCTTCTAGAAACTCAGTCCATTGTCCCTACAGCACTAGTCCCACTTCACAGATGAAGTTAACTTGTCAAGAGTAGTAATTCCAAACAACATTTTCATTCTACTATACCAGTTTCTTAGAAGCTGAACAAACCACAATGGAATCCTTCACACACACAAAAAAAGGGATTCTAGAGCTAGATATGTCAGTGTGAGTGCCATGAGAAAAATAGTAAGTATTTACAACTTTTTTTTTTTTGGGGGGGGGACAATAAATAAATAAATACCACCAGAGCTGGTTTCCCCAAAAACCAGTGTCAGTCTATTTTATTAGCCATCAGAGGTCCTAAAGTTCTTTCTTCTACCAGGATTTTAGACTGGTAACTGATTTCATTCTAGGCTAAGGGTGGGTACCCATCAAGGTTCTCAGGATCAGTCAGTGATCCAACAAAACACAGAATTCTGTTGTGTTTATGTTTTAGAGGTGGGAAACATCAACAACTCCCCAATCAATGTCAACAATTTTAAGCGTAGTATGGAAGCAGACATCAATTGAGAGCTTTATCACAGTCACCAGACTATCTGTACTTTGACAAAATAGGAAATGGGGAGTGGGGAGTGATGGGAACTGCTATACCAACAGAGCAGGAGGAGAGACAGGATGTGCTGGGGCAAAGTGCTGATACTCTGAAGTCTGAAGCTGTGTGTGTGTGGGGGGGTGTGTGTGGGAACTGCTTATACTAGTGAACAGAAGGGAAGACTGATATGCTGGGACAGGGTAGGCACTGATACTGCCTGAAGCCTGGAAATTCACCTCTGCTTCAAGTTAGCGCATAGTTAGGAGCTGTCTATCACCCAGAACTAGCAAACTGGGTGTACATGTAACTCATTCTTTTAACAGAACACAACTGCTACTGTTAAGACAAATGGCAAGACTAAAAGAAAGATCTCCACTTTCCACAACTCAACTGCAGACATTTTCTTTAGCCTCCACCCAACCGAACTCAAGAGTTGAGGATGACAGTCTGTAATGAATAATTAGAACCCTCAGAAACCTTTCTCTGTCCAGGTAGTGAGCCTTTACAGGCAGCTCAGTTATCCACTCAAGTCAGAGTCAGTGAGGTGTGGGGCCTGACTCTAGCAAAAATACTTCATTTAATCCAAAGGGGACGGTGAGCCACAAATAAAACTGAAAGAATAAATAAGTTCTTGGGCCAGGGAGATGGTGCAATGAGTAAGGCACTGGTTGGAAACAAGAGGTCCCGAGTACAATCCCAGAATGATCCTCTGATTTTCTTTCATTCCATTCTGTCTTGCATGAAATAACAACAACAGCAACAACTTCTTCCTGGTCTGTAACCATCAGACGTTGAAAAAACCCAAGAACCCTGAGGCTTCTTGGCAAACAAGTCACTAGTGAGAAAGCCCTCTAGAAAGGGTAATGGTTGGGAGAGTGGTCTCCAGTACCTGAGTTCTACCTGCAAAGGCTGACTAGACAAAACCCACAAAGAAAACATGCCTCATTCCAAAATCTTCAAAAACCCAGACCCGGTAGTATCTTCTACCACAAATGTTCTTTAAAAAAAAAAAAAAAAAGATTTATTTATTTAGTAGCATTAAGAGAAAAGGGGATAGAGATCCAGATATCAATCTGTCATGTGCAATGCTGGAGATTGAATTCTGGACCTAGAGCTTTAGATTCCAAGGCCTAATCTACTGTACCACTTTCCAGAACATCCTATTTCAATTCCATACCCCTTTTTACACAAATACAAATTTTTCAGAAGCAGCAATGATCTGGCTCAAGGGGATGGACTGAAATCAATCTAAGTCTTACTAAAACAGGGCTGGCAGGGGTCAGCCTAAATTCTAAAATCTACTCTGAAACCTACTGTAATCTTGCAAGAAATACCAGCCACACAGTAAAGATAATCAGGAAGAAAGCCCTTGTCACTCCTTCCTGTTGAAGGCTTTCTATGAGGAAGTGCTGTTTGGTACCTGTGACCATGAGGTGACCAAGAGTACCATGCAGTGGTCCAGGAGGTGGAGCAATGGATAAAGCATTGGACCTTCAACCATTAAGTTCAAGCCCTGGCAGCACATGCACCGGAGTGATATCTGGTTCTTTTTCTCTCTCTCCTATCTTCCTAATGAATAAATTCTTTTAAAAAAATTTATTTACTGGGGAGTTATTGTTTTACATTTGACAGTAAATACAGTAGTTTGTACATAACACTTCTCAGTTTTCCACATAGCAATACAACCCCACTAGGTCCTCTGTCATCCTTTTTGGATCTGTACTCTCCCCCCTCAACCCCAGAGTCTTTTACTTTGGTGCAATACACCAACTCCAGTTCAAGTTCTACTTGTGTTTTCTCTTCTGATCTTGTTTTTCAACTTCTGCCCATGAGTGAGATCACCCCATATTCATCTTTCTGTTTCTGGCTTATTTCACTTAACATAATTTCTTCAAGGTCCATCCAAGATCAGCTGAAAACAGTGAAGTCACCATTTTTAATAGCTTAGTAATATTCCATTGTGTATACATAGCACAACTTGCTCAGCCACTCATCTGTTGTTAGACACCTGGGTTACTTCCAGGTTTTGGCTATTGCAAATTGTGCTGCTAAGAACATAGGTATACACAAATCTTTTAGGATGGGTGTGTTGGGTTCCTTAGGATATATCCCCAGGAGAGGAATTGCAGGATCTTAAAAAAAAAAAAAAAAAAAAAAAGTACCATGCAGTAGTGGTCCCATTGCTCTGCATCAGCTTCAAAGGACTTTCCTCAAGATTTGTGTTCTGAGGTGATTAAAAGTCTGTTTTGGTTCTGCAGGGAAGCAATTACAGAAGCCAGACCTCCCACCTTCTGCACCCCATAATGATCCTGAGTCCATGCTCCCAGAGGGATAAAGAATAGGAAAGCTATCAAGGGAGGGAATTGGACACAGAGTTCTGGTGGTGGGAGCTGTGCCCCTCTTATCCTATGGTCTTGTCAATATTTCTATTTTATAAGTAAATTTGTAAAGTCTGTTTTGCCTTAAAATGCTCAATTATCTGTAGCTGGATGTAGTCTCATTGGTATGAGGTAAACAGCTACTTGATGAACTATAGTTCCGCCACAAGAGTAACAAAAAGGGGCTGGGCTGGTGGTGGTTCACCCAGTAGAGTACACACATTACCCACTCTTAAGGACCTGGGTTCAAGGTCCCAGCCCCCACTCAAAGCGGGAAGCTTCATAACCATTGGAGCAGTGCTACAAGGGTCTCTCCCTCACCTCTACCAAGGGGAGAAGAAAAAGAAGAAAAAGAGAAGACGGAGGAAGGCCACAGCCAGGAATGGTGCAGCTGTGCAGGTAGCAAGCCCCAGCAATAATGCTGGTGGCAAAAGATAAGGTAACAAAATCATCACCACAAATTATGATAATAGATCAGTGTATAAGCCAGGATCTATCCACTATACATGTTTACCATATAAGCCAATGTTTATACACAGACATGTATAAACAAAAGTTGTACACAATAGTTACTTTGTGGGACGCACTGTCATTTCTTAAAAGAAAGCTGACTGTGACCCTCCAAATCTATTTCATAATATATCAATGCACTGTAGCTCAATTTTTAATATTTATTTATTCCCTTTTGTTGCCCTTGTTGTTTTATTGTTGTAGTTATTATTATTGTTGATGTCGTCGTTGTTGGATAGGACAGTAAGAAACAGAGAGGAGGGGAAGACGGGGAGAGAAAGACAAGACACCTGCAGACCTGCTTCACTGCCTGTGAAGCGACTCCCCTGCAGGTGGGGATCCGGGAGGTTCGAACCGGGATTTTTACCGCGTCCCTGAGCTTTGCGCCACGTGTGCTTAACCCACTGAGCTACCGCCTGACTTCCACTTTAACTCAATTAAAAAAAAAAAAGTAGCCTATTTAACAAAAGAATTATCTTAATTTCCATTAAGTTTGAACATGTCCAGCAAGACTGTACTTTGACTGCAATAAAAAGTCACAATGTGGGAGTTGGGCAATAGCGCAGTAGGTTAATCGCAGGTGGCACAAAGTGCAAGGACTGTTACAAGGATCCCAGTTCGAGTCCCCGGCTCCCCACCTGCAGGGGAGTCACTTCACAAGGGGTGAAGCAGGTCTGCAGGTGTCTATCTCTCTCTCCCCCTCTCTGTCTTCCCATCCTCTCTTCATTTCTCTCTGTCCTATCCAACAACAACAATAACTACAACAAAACAAGGGCAACAAAAGGGAAAATAAATAAATACGCATTTAAAAAAAAAGTCACAGTGTACTAAGAGACCTACTCTTTATATTGTCTCTTTTTTCCTGATCAAATGCCAAGCTACCTCCAGATGTTACATCAATCCTGCTTTGCCTTCAACTGACTGACTGGTTAAGTGGTCAGGAGCATTGTGTGGAATCCAGCCTCCACTGGTTCGTTAGTCAACCTGGGAAAGAGATGCTCTTCAGCAGAGGCTGTGGGTCTATTTAACCCTAACTTGCTTTTCTGGGACACTGAAAGCAAAATCACTCCCTACTTTAAGAAATCACAACAAGCAGAATTTCTAAATAAAATGACTTGAAGCAAATGTTCTGGCAAGTATTCTTTTACTCCTACTCTATTTCAGATAAGCTGCTGTCTCTGGGACAGAAACCTCACTCCAAAACTTCAACCACACATAACCATCTGTCAGCCTTATCTAGTATCTAGTTCCTTGGAGTAGAAATGGGCCCAGGAAAGGGCTGGCTGGCGATGATGGATTAGTGGTGTGTCACTTACGTCTAAGGAGGGGATTTCCTATCATCTTAAGTCAGGGGCGGGAAAGTTGTTTTTTTTTTTTTTCTGCAAAGGGTCATTTGGATATTTACACCATTCACAGACCATGCAAAATTATCAACTTAAAAGTTAGCACTTAATGCTGCTATGTGAAAAGCTTCTAGATTTATTGTATTTCTGAGTGCTGCCTGCAGTTGTCTTGGCAGGGCTAGACCAATGGTTTTGTGGACTGTATTTGGCCCTCAAGCTCAACACTTCAAACCCCTGACCTATGTGAGGGGGGAAAAAAAAAGGCAAACTATCTCTGGAAGTGGGCAAAGTATCACATAACTGGCAAAGGAGCAAGGAGAAGGATGTGTCCACAGAAGAATAACATGGCACTCACTATATATGTTCAGGGCCATTATGCTATGTGAAACAAGACAGACAAATACCACCTGTGACTTCATCTATATGAGGAATCTAAACAAAGCAAACAACCCCACCCAATCCCCAAAACTCTTACATGCAGAGAACAGGTACAGAATGGTAGCTGTCAGGCAGAAGGTAGTGAGGTGGTTAAGAAACAAACAACTTTGCTCAACAACTTGTTTGGCTTCGTATGTTAACTCTCTTTTCAGTCACCAGGTTCCAGATGTCATCAGGATGCCGGCCAGACTTCCCTGGACTGAGGACCCCACCAATGTGTCCTGGAGCTCCGCTTCCCCAGAGACCCACCCTACTAGGGAAAGAGAGAGGCAGACTGGGAGTATGGACCGACCTGTCAACGCCCATGTTCAGCGGGGAAGCAATTACAGAGGCCAGACCTTCTACCTTCTGTGGAGAATGGGAAAGCTATCAGGGGAGGGGGTGGGATATGGAGAACGGGTGGTGGGAATTGTGTGGAGTTGTACCCCTCCTACCCTATGGTTTTGTTAATTAATACTTTCTTAAATAAAAATAAATAAATAAATAAATAAAAAGAAACAACTAGTTATAAAATAATGTGGGGATGTAGAAGACAGCATGGTGACTACAGTTCATAAATTGTATAATTTATTTTAAAGCTGCTAGAGAAAGCAAATATTAAAGTTCTCACCACAAAAAAAAAATTGTGTAACTAGATGCACTTGTGGATGTTAACTAGACTTATTGTAATCATTTTGAAATATACCCCAAATTAATGTTTCATGCCAATTATACCAACAATTGTTTAAGGTTTATTTTTTAGTGGGGGGTGGGGGTGGGGAGGAGATTCAGAACATCACTCTGGTATATATGATGCTGAGGGTCAAACTCAGACCTCATGCTTAAGAGTCCACTGCTTTGTTTTGTTTTGTTTTGTTCAGAGCAAAACTCAGCAGTTCCTGCTAATGAGATTGTGCCTGGAACCTCAGAGCCTCAAGCATGAGAGTCTGTGTAGCCATTATGCTATCTCCCCACCTGAACCACCAGTGTTTTATCCTCTGTACCACCTCCCACCTCAACACTTTTTTAAAAGGCAATAAAAAGTAACATAATGAGAGACTTCAAAAATTTTTTTAAATAAGTGGAAGCTGGTTAATGAAACAGACAAAATACACAATTCCTGAGGGAAAAATTACTTAAAAGAATTAAGAATTGCAGAACTTAAGACTTAGTCTTATGGGCAGGGGTAGATAGCATAATGGTTATGCAAACAGACTCTCATGCCTGAGGCTCTAAAGTCCCAGGTTCAATCCCCTGCACCACCATAAGCCAGAGCTGAGCAGTGCTCTGGTAAAAAAAAAAAAAAAAAAAATCTTAGTCATTAAAATACAAAATAAAAAAAAAACCCAGGATGAAATGATTTTAGTGGTGCATTCCCCCCCCATCTATCTTAAAAAATAATAATAATAAGCAGGGCCAGGTGGTGGTGCACCTGATTTGAGTGCACATGTAACAATATGCAAGGACCCGGGTTTGAGTCCCTGGGGAAAGCGAGGGGTGAAGCAGGGCTGCAGGTGTCTCTCTGTCCTTCTTCCTCTCTAACCCCCCCCCTTCTCTCTTGATTTCTGTCTTTATCCAATAAATAAAGATAATAAATTTTTTTAATAAATAAGTTTAATAAAAATATTTCAGTGGAAAACTGGCAAAACGTCAAAGGGAACAATCTTGTTCAACAGCCAAGAGCAAAGACCTTCAATGTCTAGAAAACTCTTCAGGGGGGAGGGTAGATAACATAATGGTTTTGCAAACAGCCTCTCGTGCCAGAAGCTCCAAAGTCCCAGGTTCAAGCCCCCACACCATCATAAGCCAGAGCTGAAGAGTGATATGGTTTAAAAAAAAACAAAAAAAGGTAAGAAAGAAAGATCCTCTAATTTCATCAGACTAGTAAGAGATTTTTATACTACAGAGGTCAAGTTTTGGCACACCCTGTGGAGCGCACACACACTGCCACGCACAAGGACTCAGGTTCAAGCCTCCAGTCCTCTTTTGCAAGGGGGTGGGAGGTAGGGGAACTTCATGAACAATGAAGCAAGTACCTCTCCCTTGCTTCTCAATTATTCTCTGCATTAAAAAAAAGAAAAAGAAAAATATATATATTATATAATGTATGGGAAAGCCTATATGTAAAATTTTTATTTCTGATTGTAGATATGAAAATACAAAACAAAACACAAGCAAACCAATTGCATTTATGTATTAGACAGAAATTGATTTGAAAGCAGAGGGGGAAAGTTTCATGGCACTGGATTTGGAAACAATTTCCTGGATATTATATCAAAATCACATAGGTAATAAAAGAGGCTGGGGAAAAGTGGGTATAATCAAAAATTTAAAATTTTGTGCATCAAAGGACACTCCAGCAGGATAAAAGGAAACTATATGACAGGAGAAAACACCTGCAAATGACATTATCTGATACGGCTAAATTAACAACACAACTCCTAAGACTCTACAACAACAAAATCAAGGGGACAGGGGGATACTATTATGGTTATACAAAAAGACTCTCATGCTTAAGGCCCCAGGTTCAATCCCCAGTACTACCATAAGCTAGAGCTGAGCAGTACTGATAAAAAAACAAACAAAAAATGATGCCCAACATCACTAGTCATTGATACACAACCTTACAACCATGAGGACAGAGAACGCTGTGGTGATACAGCTCATCCAGAAGAAAGAGCAGCACGTCTTCCAAGCACAGGGCCCTGACTCAAACACCACAGATGACACAAAAGCAAGTCTCTACAAAAGGCAGAGTGGTGCTGTGGTTTCTCTCCTCTCTTTGTTCTTCAACCTGTTTCCCCTGCTCAGCACCACCTCCTGCCCCTGTCTAAGAAATAATAAATCAAAGTGATGAAATAATTGGCTTGGGTAGTAGGCATGCATGTGTGAGGTACTAGATTCATTCCCTGGCATGGATAAAGATAATAACAATAACAACATAGCTTTAAGAGAATGAAAGGATAGGTCACAGACTGGAGGAAAGATATTTACAAATCATCTATGATAAAAAAAAACTAAAAGAAATGACTATTAATGAGAATGAGTATAACTAAGGGTTGATAGCAGCATCATGGAATACGTGGAGATACAGAACTAATTCTCATGCTGTTTGTGGAAATACAAAGTAACTACTCTGAGCAGGGTGGTGGCGCACCTGGTTGAGCGCATGTATTACAATGCGCAAGGACCCGGGTTCAAGCCCCCAGCCCCCACTTGCAGGGGGAAAGCTTTACGAGTGGTGAAGCAGGGCTGCAGGTGTCTGTCTCTCTCCCTCTCTATCACCCCTCCCTCTTGATTTCTGGCTGTCTCTATCCAATAAATAAAGATAATAATAAAAAAATAACTACTCTGAAAAACAGTCTGGTATTTTACGTTAACACACACCTATTTCCATATTACCCAGCCATTCTACCCCGGACATTTATACAAAACAAATAGCAGACTGTATCCATAGAAGGACTTAAATACAAATGTTCACAGCAGGCTTACTAGCCTGAAGCAGAAACAACCCAAACAACTGCCAACTGGTAAGTAGATCACGTATAGTCATAAATAATAAATAATCTGGGAGTTGGGCGGTAGCGCAGGGGGTTAAGCACACGTGGCACAAAATGCAAGGACTGGCATAAGGATCCCGGTAAGGATCCCAGTTCCGAGCCCCCTGGCTCCCCACGTGCAAGGGGAGTCACTTCACAGGTGAAGCAGGTCTGCAGGTGTCTATCTTTCTCTCTGCTCTCTCCATTTCTCTCTGTCCTATCCAACAACAACGACATGTTTAGCAGTGGCTTATGGTAGTATGAGGGTTGAACCTGGGACCTTGGAGCCTCAGGTATTAGTCTGTCTACATAACCATTATTCTGCCTCTTCTACCCTATATATAACAGCAACCCTATTATAACAACAATAAAAAAGGGCAACAAAAGGGAAAATAAATATATATAATTTTTTTAAAAAACAGTAAGGGGAGTCGGGTGGTAGCACAGCGGGTTAAGCGCAGGTGGCGCTAAGCACAAAGACCAGTGTAAGGATCCCGGTTCGAGCCCCCAGCTCCCCACCTGCAGGGGAATTGCTTCACAAGCGGTGAAACTGGACTGCAGGTGTCTATCTTTCTCTCCCCTTCTTTGTCTTCCCCTCCTCTCTCCATTTCTCTCTGTCCTATCCAACAACAACGAGATCAACAACAACTACAACAATAAAACAACAAGGGCAACATGAGGGAATAAATAAATAAATATAAAAAAATAAATTAATTAAAATTTAAAAAAAGATAAGCTGGATACATGGAATAATGTAAATAAAAATTAAGCTAAAAGAGACCAGGTAAGAGAGTAAATATACAATTCCATTTATTTAAGACTGGAAAATGCAAACAAATGCATACTGGTGAAGACTATACTGGCCGTTGAGTAGGAAGATGGGAGAAGTTTCAAAGGGGAACCAGGAGACAGATCAAAATTACGAAATTATACACTTTAAATATGTACAACTGACATGGTATCAATTATGAAAAAAGGTGAGATTTACTAAAATCCTACAGATAGCTCCGTTCAACACCAAACCTGGCACACCTTCCTCTATTTGGTGAAGGAGAAAAGTAAAGCAAGCAGCAACTCAAGGCTCAGTGGCAGCTATCATTTGAACTCTGGACAACTCCATGCCAGGATGTGGAGACCTTAAGCAGTAAACCCTCAAGCTGGTAGCAAAATTTCCTAGAGAAAGTACACTCTGCTGAAGGAGGGCAAGTAAGCTCAGACGTTCTTTTGAGACGTTAAGGGTCATTCTCGGCAAAAACCATCACCAGGATGACACGTTTTTAGCATTAATCAATTTCATTTTTGAGTATGCACAAGCCTGTAGCTCATGACACAAAGACTGTCTGGGATAGTTCCGTATTTTCAGTTTCAAATACTAGCTCGTCCTCTCCATAATGAATGCAGCTCAAGGTCACAGACTTGAACTCAGAATTTTATCTCTGAGGCACTCAGCTAAACCCCTGACACTCACAAGAACATTCAATTTGCTTCACTTGCATGATTTTTAAGACCCAAAAGAACAAGCACATGGTTTCCATATTTAGAATTTCTCCCTATATGGTAGGAAGAATCTGAGGAGCAATCCCAGACTGGCAGTTTTTGCTTTCAGCATCTTTAAATTACTGATCAGTGACCAAAATGTGAAAATTTGGGAATCCCCAGTCAAAAAACACAAGACCATGTAAGGAATGAAAACTAGGGTTATTTGAAATATTATTAAAGTAGTCTCTGATCCAAACTGTTTTACTATTTTTCTGGAGGAAAGAACAACTCAAATCCCTGGAGAGGGGACCAAATAATTTTTTTTTTGAAGGTCACATGGAGGGAGCCAACAAAATAGTTCACGGCACAACCCAGGTTCGAGTTTGGCTGCTACAGCACTGAAAGATGTTGTGGTCCCTTTCTCTCTGCCTTCTCTGTCTCTATCAAAAATGCCACAAAGAAGGTTGGGGCAAAAGCAAAATGGTGGTACTTAACTTGTACACCAGAGACCTAATTTGATCCCCAACACTGCACGTGCCAGAACTCAGCAGTCCTTTCATTGATCTCTCTCTCTTAAAAATAAATAAATCTTTTTTAAAAATGGTTCACAAGAAAAAGAGACTAGAGATTAAATTACTCTTTATTACTCATTTGTTTGAACATCCTCACTTAAAAGAAGTCAGGAGAGAGAGGCTTCAATATGCTGACCAAATACTCCTAAACTATGTTCCTGGTGCTTGGCCCAAGTCAAAGAAGCAGTGATTCAAGACGCAAGGGCAGACTTACTGAAAAAGGTACTGTAGAGTTACGGCTTCAGCACTATTGTAGTTAAAGCTCATGACTCATAATGTGGTTTCTGTTTTCAGATAAACCTTTACAGGTGGTTTTCAAAGCCAGCGTTTCAGTGGTCAATATATGAAAGGTTAAGATAAAAAGATACAAGAGAAACAATCCACAGTCTAAATTAAACAATGGAAACAACCTTAATTTCTCAAACTTTCAAAGTAAAATAAAATTCCTGAATTTAAAATGAAAGGAGCTGGACAGTGGCGCACCAGGTGAAGTATACACGCTACCATACCCAGGTTCCAGCTCCCACTCCCCACCTGAAGGGGGAAAGCTTCACAAGTGGTAAAGTTAAGTTCTGCAGGTGTCTCTCTGTTTCATCCCCTCTCCCCATTCAATTTCTCTCTGTCCTATAATATAAAGAGAAAAGAGGAAGAAGTGGAGGGGGGGAGGCCACCAAGAGCAGTGGTACATCGTACAGGTACAAGGTACATCAAGCCCCAGCAAAAAGGAGAAAAAAGAAAAGAAAAATGCAATTAGAAGAAAAGGGATTTTTTTTAACTCAACTGGATCATTTCTTTTTTTCTTTAAGGTTGATTTTTTAAATATATGTATTTATTTATTATTGAATAGAGACAGAGAAATTGAGAGGGGAGGAAGAGATAGGGAGAAAGACAGATAACTGCAGCCCTGCTTCACCACTGAAATTAACCCCCCTGCAGGTGGCAAACCCCCCCCCCCCCCCCGCTGAGCACAATGCACAAGGACCCAGGTTCAAGCCTCCAACCCCCACCTGTAGGGGAAAAGCTTCATAAGCTGTGAGCTGTACTACAGATGTCTCTCTTCCTCTCATTTCCCGTTCTTGGAGTTTCTCTGTCTCTAATAAGGATTTTTAAAAGTACGAAGGTTGAATGAAGGTAACGGAGTCAAACTGAAACCACAAGTTCTTTTGCAGATTTGCACCTGAAGTCACTCAATATACCCCCAAGTGGATGTACTGACCTAGGTAATTGAGTATACTTAGGCTTAGCTGTTTTTCTTCCTCCCTTTAGACCCAAAAGCTGAGCGCTCTCCCCCCGCCCCTTCTCTCTCTCTCTCCAGGGTTATTGCTGGGGCTTGGTGCCTGCACTACAAACCCACTGCTCCTGGAGACTATTTTTTCCCTTTTTGTATATCATTATTATTGTTGTTATTGCTCTCATTGTTGTTGGATAGGACAGAGAGAAATGGAGAAAGGAGGGGAAGACAGGGAGGGAGAAAGATAGACACCTGCAGACCTGCCTCACCGCTTGACTCCCCTGCAGGTGGGGAGCCGGGGGCTCAAACCCGGATCCTTGGCCATGTGCACTTAACCCACTGCACTACCGCACAGCCCCAGCTCTTTTAAGATGATTAAAAAAAAAAATTTTATATCTTTATTTATTGGATAGAGACAGCCAGAAATCAAGGGCAAAGGGGGTGACAGAGAGGGAGAGAGACGGAGGCACCTGCACATTGCTTTATGCTCACAAAGCTTTCCCCTGCAGGTGGGTCCCAGGGCTTACATCCGGATCCCTGTGTATTTTAACATGTGCGCTCAACCAGGTGCTCCACCACCCAGCCCCCAGAAGCTCTCCTAGCCAACCACTTTTTACTTAACTGGCTCACCAGAGACTCAAAAACAGTAAGATGACATAGTTTCAGCAAGATGAGAGGCCCTTTAGTCCCAATGTCTACCTCATCTTTATTCCGTCACTCCCAAGGGCCTGCAGTTTGCTCCCAAATCCATTTGTCAGCTATAATTACTGAGTATAGATCATGTAATGGGATAGTGTGAATAAACAGAGTGAGTCTGAATACAAAGAGTGGGCCTGGCAGACTATTTAGAAAGAGTTGATAAAAATCACAAATCACTAAAACTACTGCTAGTGTGGATAAGGCCAATGTGTGGCAAACGCTAGAAGAAGAAGGCCAATGTGTTAAATACCTAGAAACATGCTACATGTGTATATGACTGTACAGCAATCCGTGTTTGTTTTTTTTAGGTATTTATTGGGGGGGACAGAGCACACTCTGGCATATCTGATGTTGAGGATCGAACTAGGGGCCTCATGCTGAGAATCTGATCATTTTAAAGCTCTAAAGAAGAGATCTTTGAAGACATGGTCCTTCGGCAAATGACTTATGTTTGGATTTGAATTAAGTGTTTAGAGAAACCATGTAATTTTTAAGATTATAAAATCAACTACCTATTCATTTCAATCAGGGTGGATAAAGAGAAATTCCAAGAATGAGACAGATAAAAGGTATCAAAGTCCATGTCCAAGTCTCTGGTTGTGTGCCCAGGGCAAAGTGCGTGAACTGGAGTTAGAAACCCCAGGCTAGGTGGGATGAAAGGCTGAAGGCCTATCCTATAAGGGGACCAATAATGCCACAAAAAGGAACTGGATACCTAAAAAGGTACCCAAAAAGGAACTGGATAATGTCTAAGTTATCCAAAACAGCCTGGTCTTCTTCATGGGAAACAGCAGTTAATAATATATTTGCATGTATGTGCGTGTGTCTAATGTATCGTCACAGATCAAGCACAGATCTCACACATTAGCATTCCTACTAAATTATCTCCTCGGCTCTTCCTTCTACAATTTTAGAATGAGAAAGAAAGCAAGTGAGCAAGGCACTGCTGTCCTGTCTATGGAGTTCCTCTTGTTGCCCCCATCTTTTGGGGTACTAGAGGTCAAACCCAGAGGGGCTCATGCACATGACTGGGTGCTCTACTGTCGAGCCACCTCCTGGCTTTACATAAAAATCCCAAAACAGGCAACCCCTACTTTCTGATTAAAATGAACATACTAGCACTTCACACACAAAAAAAGTAATCAGTTTTAAAATACATATAGTAAGAGACAGGCCAGTGCACTGCTCAGTCCTATGTGGTGATGGGGATCAAACCTATGGTAGCCTGTATATGCAGGTTCTGCACTCTACCTGCTAAGCCACCTTACTTAAGTCAAGAAATCAATTCTACCCAACAAAAGCATTTAAATTGGAAAGATTATGGATTGCAGCTGGGGAGCAGAACATAGGATTTACATGCATGAGGTTCTGGGCTGATCCCTAGCACTGCATATATTGAAGCAGAGTTCTGGTTTTCTCTCCCTTACAAAATAAATCTTAAAAGAATATGGGGAGGGGGAGCTGGGGAGAAAGGGAGACTACAGGTAAATATGTAAAGTTTATGATTCGTAAATTATATCCAATAAAGACGTTAGTCTGTGAGACCCACTGAATAGAACCAGAGGTCTTTGCAGACTTAACGGATGCCAAAGCCAGAGCAGTAAACCCAAGGAAGTAGTTAAGAAATAGAGAAAGCTGGGAGTCGGACTGTAGTGCAGCGGGCTAAGCGCAGGTGGCGCAAAGCACAAGGACCGGCATAAGGATCCCGGTTCGAACCCCGGCTCCCCACCTGCAGGGGAGTCGCCTTCACAGGCTGTGAAGCAGGTCTGCAGGTGTCTATCTTTCTCTCCTCCTCTCTGTCTTCCCCTCCCTCTCTCCATTTCTCTCTGTCCTATCCAACAACGACAACAACAATAATAACTACAACAATAAAACAAGGGCAACAAAAGGGAATAAATAAATAAAAAAAGAAAAAAAGAAATAGAGAAAGCATGTTGAAAGAAGTACTGGTAGAAGGGACCCCTAGTGGCCAAATTTGAAACAATATGAGTATCAAAAAAAAAACGAGGGAGTCTGGCAGTAGCACAGCGGGTTAAACACACGTGGCGTGAAGTGTAGGGACTGGCGTAAGGATCCCGGTTTGAGCCCCGGCTCCCCACCTGCAAGGGCATCCCTTCACAGGGGGTGAAGCAGGTCTGTAGATGTCTCTCTTTCTCCCCCCCCTTCTTCCCCATCTCTCTCCATTTCTCTCTGTCCTATCTAACAACGACGACATCAACAGCAACAATAACTACAACAATAAAAAACAAGGGCAACAAAAGGGAAAACAACTAATTTTTTTTAATTGAGTATCACTTATTTTAAGACCTGAGCAAAATTCACAAGTCTCAATATAGTAAAAACAGAGGATAAAATCATTTCTCACCACTGGAAATGACTGTAACATCAAATTCTCACTTTAAACATTGTGAATCAAAGGCAAAGAACCCTACTTTTAAGAGGTAGGCAACTAATAAATATAAAAAGGGAGAAAAAAATTACAGCCCAGGAAGATGGCACAGTGATTTACACAACAATCTTTTATGTCTAAGGACTGGTGATCCCAGGCTCAATCCCTGGCACCACCACAAGCCAGTTATTAAGCAGTGCTCTAAATAAATAAATAAATGACACTTGAATAGTTATAGGCAAAAATCTGGTGAGGAGCAGGGCATTTCAAGATGTCCAAACACTACATAGACAATCTGATAATCACAAAAGGGGAAATGCACCATTAACAAAAAAGATGAAATTTATCATCACAGCGATGTTCTTCCCAGATGTGTGTTAAGTATGAAGTGCATAATGTTGCCACATATAAAGTCTTCACATTAAAGTGCTTACCAGAGCAACCAGGGCCCTGCCTCAGTGATAATGAAGGATCTATGTTTCAAATCTGCAGTTTGATCCTCAGCATAGTACGTATGCTACTGTGTTCTCAATTCTCTCTCTTTCTCTCTCTCTCATTAACAATTAAATCTTAACAAAGGAGTTTCTTAAATGTTTACCAGACTCTGTTCAGACGGTTAAAATTCAACTTCCAGGTTACAGGAAATCAAGGCAGAGGAAGCAGTTTAACAACATCATGAGAAAACAATGAGACAGAGGAAGGGTATTCTGTCAGATAAGGAGCCTGCTCTTTGAAAAAGCAGGATCATTACAGAGGGGAAAATCCAGTGAGAACTCTTCTAGACTGATACCACAGACAAAAAAAACAACTGCAATCAGTGACCTTCAAGTGAATTCCGGTTTAAAATCAAAGGTGATTAATAACAGCGAAGATGTGGTCCGAAGACGTGGTCCGGGAGGTGGTGCAGTGGTAAAGCTTTGGACTCTCAAGTATGAGGTCATGAGTTTGATCCCCGGCAGCACATGTGCCAGAGTGATGACTGGTTCTTTCTCCCTCCTCCTCCTATCTTTCTCATAATTAAATAAAATCTTAAAAAAAAAAAAAAAAGAACACCAAAGACAACTGAGGTAGTATCAATATCAACTTGGTATTAGCTACTACTGGATCATTTTAATTTAGATGTAACCAGAAGAATAAACAGAATGTTCTTTTTTTTCCTCTTTTTTAAAAATATTTATTCCCTTTTTGTTGCTCTTGTTTTATTGTTGTAGTTGTTGTTGTTACTGATGTCGTCATTGTTGGATAGGACAGAGTGGAATCGAGAGAGGAGGGGAAGACAGAGAAGGGGAGAGAAAGACAGACACCTACAGACCTGCTTCACCGCCTGTGAAGCGACTCCCCTGCAGGTGGGGAGCTGGGGGCTTGAACCGGGATCCTCACGCTGGTTCTTGTGCTTGGCACCACCTGCGCTTAATCCATTGCGCTACCGCCCAACTCCCAAAATATTCTTTAAGGATTTTTTTTATATCTATTTATTTCCTTTTTGTTGCCCTTGTTGTTTTTATTGTTGTTGTAGTTATTGTTGTTGATGTCGTCGTTGTTGGATAGGACAGAGAGAAATGGAGAGAGGAGGGGAAGACAGAGAGAAGAGAGAAAGACAGACACCTACAGACCTGCTTCACTGCCTGTGAAGTGACTCCCCTGCAGGTGGGGAGCCGGGGGCTTGAACCAGGATCTTGCTCTTTGTGCCACGTGCGCTTAACCCACTGCGCTACCACCCAACTCCAAACAGAATATTCTTATAAGAGCATCATTATTCAAGTATTTAGAGGCAACTCTTTTTTGTCCAGCAAAACCATTACATTCTCTATACAAAGTGACTTTATGTAGACAGAAATGGCACAAATGTAATGCAGTAGGCACATGCATATTTATTATTCTATTTTGAAAATTTCCATGTGGTTTCAGAAAATGAGCCCACAACCTTGTACATGTACAATGATGTCACTGCTGAGTGGTCTCCCAGTTGACTTTTTTCATTATTCTTTATTTTAGGAAGAGGTGAGGTGAGCTGAGGGACAGACACACAAGACAGCTCTAGGCAACTCCCTCTGGTGGTGTCCATAGTGTTGAAGACAGGGTCACATGCTATCTTGAACTATTTTCTGGTACTGTTTTGATTCTTTTCCTATGTCTGAAAATTTCACAACAAATTGCAAACACACATGGACGTTTTAAGATCTCTGGTTAAGACAAATGAGCCTTACAGCAGACTGAGGATAAAGTGTTGACCTCGTAAGCATGAGGTTTCCAGTTCTATCCTATCCCCAGCACTGTATGTAGCAGAGTGATGTTCTAGTTTTCTATCTGTCATCATTATAGATAAATATTTTTTAAAATTCTCAGTGATGAATCAGCTACAAAGGTAATATTGTATTAAGATCACGTTTAAGATAGCTGCTTTTATGTGTATTTTATAAGGCATGCTTTTTTGTAAAAATTAACGCTGGGTGATGAAAGATCATTTTAGAGAAAATGTTCATCTGCAGAGGATACATTTTCTCTCATTAATTATTCTGGAGAAAAATTAGTTACATATATGGTATTTTCCAAAAGGACTATTAATAGAATCTGTTAGAGCTAGTATAAAAAATATTTTTAAATAGACTTACTGTTAAATTAAATGCAACTTTTTTTTTCAATAATAGAAGACTGGAAAAAAGTGCTTTAGGTCACTTGGCATCTCCTTACAAATATTTTTTTATGGTCATGTTCATTAAATGTTACATTTCTGAAAGAAAAAAAAAATTCTCTTGGTCTACAAATTTAAGAGGACAACCGCAGCTTTCTTAATCAAGATGGTCTATATGCAGTGTGAACCTGTTCTAGTCTAATTCTCAGCCAGTCATTGCTCTTTTCTGAGTACCTATTTCCAGATCCCCAAACAAGAGGATGAAGTTTCAGCCCTATCCAATCCTATCAGTCTCCTAAAATGTATGCAAGTTTGAGCCACTCCAGGAGCTAGTGTGCTGTTTTTCTTCCACCCTAGATATCACTGGTGGTGCCAGCAGAAAGAAGGACCAGAAAACATACCACTCAGTTCCAAGGGCATAAGAAGTCTTAAGAACAGTATGTGCCAGAATGGCATCACTATCCCAACTACTGGAATGAACCCAGTGGGTCTGAACACATCAGAGGGCCATATCCTTATCCTCTTCACGGGTCACTGCTCACCTAGCATCACCTCTGTCCGCCATCTCAGACACTCTATACCCAGAATACAACCAGGCCTGTCTCGGCTCTTGTCCCCAGTAGTTGCATATCCACACAGTAGCATGTTGGGGGGGGGGGTGTCTTGTTAAAATCCAAGTTCATGACCCTTTAAGGCTTCCTGCCACACCCAAGAGAAAGCCACTATTCTCACAACCTACAGTTCTCTATCATCATCTCACCTCCTACTACTTCCTCCTTCACATCACCTTCTCCAGACACACTGGGTATGTGTATCCTTAGTATTCTGTTTGTTTTATTAGTGGCCAGGGCTTCCCATTTGCCACCAATATTATTTTCTTGCAGACACATGGTGTGAAAAGATACCACTTGTGATGCCGTCCCTTTGCATGGTGCTCCCATGTGATGGCGAGGGGGTTTAAATGCAGGTCCCTGCTCATGGTTCAGTGTGTACTCCACTGGGCGAGCTGCCTCCTGGCCCTCCTTGCTATCTCTCATACACCAAACATGGCCCAGTCTCAGAGCCTTTGCACCTGACCCTCAATCTAGAACACTCATCCCCCTAGATAATTATACTACTCACCAGCACCCCACCCCCATCCAACCACCGTTGGGAAATTATTAAAATGTTATTTTGCCAGAAGTTTTCAACAACCCTCACTGGGAGAGAAAGAGACATCTGCAGCCTGCTTCGCTACTTGTGAAGCTTTCCCCCTGCAGATGGGGACTTTTGAAGCCAGGTCCTTGAACATTCTTAAAATCTTTCAAAAAAATAATAATAATAATTAAAGTAAACAAACTGTCTCTTAGACTTTGTTAAAATGATGGTGATTTTGGTGTACTGCACATAAGTAATGGACTCTGGGGGGAAGGGGGGCAGCTTTTTGTTACATGATAGAGGAAAATAGGCTGGGGATGAGTGTTTTTCAGAAAGCTAAGAAATTTTACACATATACCAACAACTGTATTTACTGTAAACCACTAATCTCCCCAATTTAAAAAAAGGGGGGGAGCCAGGTGGTGGCGCACCTGGTTGAGCACATGTTACAGTACACAAGGACCCAGGTTCGAGCCCGTCCCACCTAGAGGGAAAGCTTCACAAGTGGTGAAGCAGTGCTGCAGGCATCTCTGTCTCTCTCCCTATCACTCCCTTCCCTCTCAAATTTCTGAGTCTCTATCCAACAAATAAAGATTTAAAATTTTTTTTAAAAAAAGGGTCAGGCGGTGACACACCTGGTTAAGCACACACAATATAATACACAAAGACCCAGGTTCAAGTCTCTGGTTCCCACCTGCAGGGGGAAAGCTTTCTGAGTGGTGAAACAGGGCTGCAGGTGTCTCTCTTCCTATTTCCTCCTCCCTCTCAATTTCTGTCTCTATCCAACAATAAATAAAAATTTAAAAAAGAGAAAGTTCTGGTGATTACTGGTGGGAGTTACATGAGCTTTGCCAGCGGATGTGTTGAGTTGTACATACATGTGCATGTATGAAACTATCCCCTCAGTACAAGAAAAGCCCTCCCCACACTGTAGGGCTTCCTACCATCTTCTGAGTCAACTTCATGCTATCTCTTTTTAATATAGTTCTGGAGACTGAACCCTGGATCTCTCTCTTTTTTAAAAAATATATATTTATTCCCTTTTGTTGCCCTTGTTTTATTGTTGTAGTTATCATTGTTGGGATAGGACAGAGAGAAAAGGAGAGAGGAGGGGAAGACAAGGAGGGGGAGAGAAAGATAAGACACCTGCAGACCTGCTTCACTGCCTGTGAAGCAACTCCCCTGCAAGTGAGGAGCCAGGGGCTCGAACTGGGATCTTTACGCTGGTCCTTGCACTCTGTGCCACATGCGCTTAACCTGCTGCACTACTGCCTGACTCCCCCCTGGATCTCTTAATAGTATCACTGAGTCACCTCCCTCAGCCAACTTATTGTCTATTTTTCAGAATGACAGTCAGTGAGAAAGACAGAAAGATGGGGGAGAAGTTGGAAGAAGAGAGGAGAAACAGAACAGAGCACCTCTCCCCCTTCCCTGGAGCCCTCCTTGTTGCTACCATGTAGTGTCAGTGAAAGAACCCAGGGTTTCCTGCATGTCAGATTGTTGCTTTACCACTCAATCAACTCCCCAGCCCATGTTTTCCTTCTTCTTTTTTTTTTTAATTTTTGGTATTCATATATTTTTTTAATTAAAATCTCAATGATTTACCATTGGTCTGCCACTTACAATAGTAAATTTTGGGAGTACATTTGGTGGGTTACTTTGCTCCCTTCTGCCTCCCACCTCAGTGCCTCTGCATGTAACTAGGAGGTGCCTGGCTGGTGACAGTGAAATCTTCTGGGGTGAGGGCAGTGGCGTACCTGATTGAGCACACGTTACCATGCAGAACGACCTAGATTCAAGCCCCCAGTCCTCACCTGCAGGAAGGAAGCTTCACAATGGGTGAAACAGTGTTGCAGGTGTCACTCTCTCTCTATTCCCCTTCACCTCTCAATTTCTCTCTGTCCTATCAAATAAACAGATGTCATTTTCCGTTAAGATGCAATGGAGAAAGCACAGGTCTTTAAGGCCAGGCTCAATAAGTTATTAGATCTCCTCTCCCTGAGGTAAATCACCCAGATACGGTCATGATTTAATTTTCTCCACCAGGGCTACCTGAAGCTCAGTGCCTGCACCATTCCCATTTTTCTCTCTCTTTTTACATAACAGAGAGAAATTGAGAGGGGGGTAAACAGAGAGACAGAAAGATAGATACCTGTAGACCTGCCTCACCACTCATGAAGCATCTCCCTGCAGGTCAGGAGTGGGAACTCAAACCTAGGTCCTTGTGCATGGTAATGTGTGAGCTTAACCAAGTGTGCCACTGCCCGGCACCCTTTATTTACTGAGCTCATTGGCCATGTCCTTGGGGCCCGGCTTATTGTTTCTTAAATGCTACTGGACAGAAAGTACTGGACAGTCCTGTGAGTCCTGCCCCAACAGTTACGGCTGGTCTACTTGAAGAAGACGTAGACGGGAGGAGGAGGGGAACCATCTGAAGAGTCTGCTAGGAGTGAGCCCTCTTCTAAACTTTAGGAGACCATGGAAGGTTCTACACCAGAGATGAAAAAGGTTGAAGAAATATGAAGGGTTGGAGACAGATGCTGTAGGAAAAACAGCCCATCTGCCCGTGCAGCATTCTACACATTCAGCACTCTCCAGGTGACCCTCATGAGGAGATGAGTCAAGAAATCCTTGGAGTTTTTCTCTTAAATCTGAGAAAGATACAGGTAACTTCAACCTGATCCCATGGACAAGATGTCTAGCTATGTTTTTTTGCCAGTAGGGTCATTGCTAAAGCTTGGTGCCTACATAACAGTTCCATTCCTCCCGCAATCACTGTTTTTTGTTGTTGTTGTGTTTTTTATGATAGAAAACAGAGAAGTAGGGAGAAGAAAAGAGTCACCTACAGCACTGCTTCACCACCTATGAAGCTCCCCCCTGCAGATGGGGACCAGGGATATGTACCACTGCCCAGCCACTAGCTATTTTAAAAAATATTTATCTGTTAGATAAAGACAGAAGTTGAGTAGGAAGGGGGAGATAGAGAGAAAGAGAGGAAGACACCTGCAGCACTACTTCACTGCTTGTAAAGCCTGCCCTCTGAAAATGAGGACCAGGGGCTTGAACACGGGTCTTTGCATACTGCTTCCCTCCCCACAGCTAATTTTTAAGAAGATAGCAAAATAATTCCTTCAATTTACTTGATGTTGTTTTGACAGTATGCATGTGGTTTACTGATGTAAAAACATAAGCCTAGCTATGAACCAGGACAAGTTCTACAGTAATGATAAAGCTACTAGAAACAAGGAGAGAGCTGTGAAAATCTGTTCCAACCTCAAGGCAAATACTTGGTGGGTGACTTAGGTTTGAGCTCACACTGCACTAGGGAAGTTCAGGAGCTGTGTTGTCTTTCTTCCTGCCTTCCCTCCCCCCTCCCTATCTTGGGGGAAAAAAAAACACACCTCCATGTGTAGTAATGCTATGCACGCTTCTGGTGGCTGAGAAGGGATTTTATTTAATTCTACTGTTTCTTTGGATCTATTTCCAAAATCAGCAGTAGCAGACACCTAGAAAAAGTAAGCCAGGACCAGGCAGTGGCAGTAGATGTTACCTATACATGTACAAGGACCCACACCTCAACAGCAAGGGGGAAGCTTCAGGAGAGATGGAGAAGTGCTGCAGGTGTCTTTCTCCATCCCCCCCCTTTCTCTGTCCTATCAAATAAAAAAAGAAAGAAATGGGGGTGGGGGAGAAAGAATAGATCAAAGAATATTCACCAGTTAACCTAGGTCAACCAGACTCTCCTCCTAGGAATTAGAATCATTAGGTTCACAGAGAAAACTAGGCCTGGTGCTGAGTGGGGATGCTGGGACTTGCAGCATCCACCACTGGGAAGACAGAAAAAAACAGAAATCTGTAACAGAAGGTTGCTGAGAAAAACAGTCAAAAACCTAGGGCATGAATTTTCCCTGAGGTCCAGCAGACTTCCTGCCTTTTGCAGATCCTTGAATTTTTATAATTCTTCCCCTGTCCCTACCTCAATCAAGTTTCCCCAAGATGATTCTGTTCACAGTAGCTTAATAGTCTTAACTGCTGCAGATGAAATCTCAAAAGTCTCTACCTATTCCTCTCACGCCCCCACAGGTCTCAATCTCAAACAGGTTCTTCCTGGGACGCTGGTGGCAAAGACCAGCAGGAACAAAGCTGCTTAGTGAAAAACAGCCTATTCTGTGAGCATGAAGCAGAGCTGGCTTCTTACTGAGGCACCTTTGTGAAGACTATCAAAAATGAAATAAAATGAAATAAAAAGAAAGCCTCTGTCCTAATGCATGCCAGGGTCCTGCTGCTGTTCTGGGAACATGTGGGTGAGCACCACCCTCGAGGGAAACAGACTTGGAAAAGAGGCATGAGAGCCCTGATGGTGTTCTGGGTCCCATGACCATCTGCTCTCTCAGGAAAAGGTTCCAGACATGCCGTGTGGGGATATGGCACCAAGAGGCATAGTGAAGTGTGCTGCTGTCTACATGCTGGGGTTCACTCTTGCCAGCAGCAACAGAAGATGGGTAAGTCATGAGGGGCACACTCTTGTCTGTGGGACAGACATACTTCTTAGTTATCCTAGTGAGGCTACTTGGTGTGTGTGTGTGTGTGTGTGTGTGTGTGTGTGTGTGTGTGTGTGTGTGTTCTCAATGCCTATCTGAGGCCCAATCTGCCCCAGTTGGCTGTGAAAATTGGATGAACTGCCCATTCCAGCACTGTAAAAGGCAATGGTTACTCTTCTCACACTATTGATCTAAAACAACCAAACTCCACCAGATGGCCTAGGCTCAGATGTTGATCACAGCCACTTAAAAAAAACTAAAACCGGGAATCAGGCGGTAGGGCAGCGGGTTAAGTGCACATGGGGCAAAACGCAAGGACCAGAGTAAGAATCCGACCCAACTCCCCACCTGAGTGGGAGTTGCTTCACAGGCAGTGAAGCAGGTCTGCAGATATCTATCTTTCTCTCCCCCTCCTCTCTCCACTTCTCTCTATCCTATCTAACAACAACATAAATAACCAATAATAACTACTACAACAATAAAAAAAAAACAAGGTCAACAAAAGGGAAAATAAATAATAGTTTTTTTAAAAAAAACTTAAACCACTTTCTAGTTTGATTCACAGGTGTGACAGTGCTCCCTACAAAGATCAGTTTTGACACCTCCTCCCTCCTTCTTAGACTTTAAAAAGGTTCTAACCCTTAGCTCTTTCAGCCATGACCCCAGTTCAAGCCATGAAGAACAGCCAGAGAAATAAAAGGGCAGGGGCCCGCCCGGCAGTAGTACACCTGGTTGAGTGCACATGTTACAATGCACAAGGACCTAGGTTCAAAACACCCCGTCCCCACTTGCAGGGGGAAAGCTTTGCTAGTAGTGAAACAGGTCTGCAGCTGTCTCTCCCTATCTCCCCTTTCCCTCCAGATTTCTGTCTCTATCCAACAAGTAAATAAAAATTTAAAAAATGTTTTTAAAAAAGAAAAAAAAGAGCAAGGGAGAGAGCATGCTGCTTTTCATTCCTTTTCAAATAAAATGATTTCCTTCACAAGAAGGCTTTCCCTGAGGTCTGGGAAAATAAGGTGGAACTTACCCCTCCCTTCCACCTTCCCCGGGTCCCCAGCAAAGCAGGTCAGAAATGCCTGCTACAACCTACTACCCAGAAGAGGGAAAAAGGAGAGGGAGGAGGAGGAACAGAGAAAAGGGTGGGGAAGACGAGAAAGAGGAAGGAGGCGGGAGAGGGAAGTTTATTCCTATCAGCCCTGGCTACACCAATCACCACTCCCCCTCCCCCAGCCCGCAGCCCGCAGCCCCCAGTCTCCGCCCGCTCAGCCTCCCCCTCCCCCCCCAGTCCACCCAGGACCTTGTAAGGGCATGGAGTCAAAGGATGGTCCCAAAGCGCGCACGCACCTTAGGTCTTAATTCTGGCGGTGGGGGGGGAGGTCTCCAGTTTCCTCTAGGCTAACCTGTCTGTTCGCTACCTGAACCGGTCCTCAGTTTCCTTATCTTGAAAATGGATGAGAAAAAATCTCTAGCCCCAGAAGGGTGGGGTGTCTAGACCGCGGCCAGTGAGACCAGGATCTTCGGGGCTCCGAGAGTGGAGGTTCGAGGAGGTTCGAGAGCGAGCAGATCCAGTTCCTCTGAGGCCAGGCTGAGCCCAGGCAAGGGCGGAGGAAGTGGGGTGTCCCCACCCACGGCTGGGGGCCCAAGGCGGCTCCGCAGACTGAACCACCCAGCCCGTCCTACAGCTGCACCTTCGGGAGGGCCCGAAGCGGAGAAACCGTGTCGTCTCTGCTGGGACCCAGAAGCGGTCTAAATCCGCCAGGACCCTGCCCGCTCCCGAGCGTGTGACCTTGGGCCAGTGACTTTGCTTCCTCAGCCTCAGTTTCCCCGTCTGTGCAGTGGGCGTGGGGCGGAGGCGCAGAGCTGCTCCTGCGAGCGCCCGGCCCGCGGTCAGCTGCCCCCGCGGCCGCGCCCACCAGGCCCGAGCCGACCCCGGGGGCCGCCGCCTCCGCCCGGGCCTCGCGCTCCGGCCACGCGGGCCTCGCGCCGCCACGCCCCGGCCTCTGCCCCCCGGACCCCCGGGCCTGGCCTCCGAGGCGGTCGCAGCCGGGTCGGGAGCCCCCACCCCGGGCCCCGCCGACTCACCCGTGTAGTGTACCACGCAGGTCTGGCCGCGCTTCGGGAAGGTGCGCCCTGTGGAGACAGACAGACAGGCAGACAGACGGGCACTGTGAGCGGATGCGCGAGGTGGCGGGGGCCAACCCGGGGCCGCCGACAGCACCTACTTACCGTCTCCGGGGGAGATGGTCTCCACCTGCACTCCCATGGCGGTGGCAGCGGCGGCGGCGGACGCTGGGTGGGCGGCGCGACTGGCGGCGAGGACCTAGAGCGAACCTGGCGGCTTCTCGGCAGCGATCCCCAGTCCTGAACTGCCTCGTCCCGAACTGCAAAGCCTGCGCACGCGCGCACCCTCGCACGCTCCGCCCCGCCCCTGCGTGCGCGCCCCCGCACACCGCGCGCGGCCCCGCGGCCCTGGCCAATGGGCAGGGGGACCGGAAGCCCGCAAGTCCGGAGGCCTGAGGAGGCATCCCTGCTGTGGGCCTCCGCGACTTCCCCCACCCTTCCTTTCTCTCTGCTTCCCGCCGGGCTGCCAGCGCTTTGCTCTCTCCTGCATCTGATAGCCAGGAGGAAGGACTCGAGTGTCTGCCAGCTACTGACTGGGTGGCTTTGAGGAGAGTCACTCACCTTATAAAAAGGATGCTTATGGGAGGGCTCAACGCTCCTGTGTGCTCATGGTAGTTGTATGAGTTGTTGGAACACCTGCATGTGCATTTTTTTTTTAAGTGGAGAGAAGTCGTATACAGACTGCCCGACCTGAAGTCTGTTTTCTCTTGTTTGGCTCCATTTGTTATGGAAATCTACATTGCTTGTCCCCTCCCATCCCAACAGGACACTGACCTCTGCTTGGATACAACGCATTTAAACCTATTAATAAGACCCACCAGTTCTTCCATTATCTTCAATAAACAGCATTTACAGGTGAAGAGAGAGCACAATGATTTATGCAGTAGGCTATGCCTGAGACTCCGAGGTTCCAGGTTTCATCCCCAGCAGGGCTACAAACCAGAACTGAGCAGTGCTCCCATAAATAAATAAATAAGTAAATAAAAGCAAAACCACCATTTTCTCTTTGCGCAGGCTGTGGAGGCCCCAGGCATTAGGGAGAGGGCCATTGTTCTTAGATCAACACCATTCCCTCCCACTAATGTAAGATGCTGAAAAAGATGGTCACAATTACTTATAACCTGATTTTGGAAGTCAACTTTACATTACTCACTCCACATTTAAACTTCTCATTCTCGGGTCAAAAGAAAGGAAACAGGAGCCAGGAGGTAGTTCACTTGGTAGAGTGTACACAACCACCACATGGGAATACCATGAAAAGGGGAAGCTTCACAAGCAGTGCTGTGGTGTCTCTTCTGTCTCTCACCTTAATCTTGGTGAAAAAAAGAGAGAAGTCTAGGAGCTATGCACAGGCACAAAGCCCCAGTGCAGTCCTGGCAGGAAAAAAAAAAGTTACATAAATAAGGGGCCAGGTGGTGGTGCAACTGGTTGAGCACATACATTACAGTGTACAAGGACCTGGATTCAAGCCCTCCAGGTGGAAAGCTTCATGAGCAGTAAAGCACTGCTATAGGTCTCTTTCTCCATCTCCATCTCCCTCTCCTCTCTCAGTTTCTCTCAGTATCCTAAGTAAGTAAATAAATAAAATATTTAATGTGTGTGTTTATTAATAGTCATTTTGAATACAGTGGTTTCTGTAATCCTTAGAAACCTCTCAAGAGGCAATTACTACTCTGATTAAATTGATTATATATATTATAGAAGTTGAGAGGGAAGGGAGAGAGAAGAGAGGGAAAAAGACATCTTCAACATTGCTTCATCACTTGTGAAGCTCTCCCCCTACAGGTGGGGATACTGTTCTGATGCTGTCTATAAATTGGTTCTAAAGTAGCACTACATTAAATATTTCTGCATCCATGAAATGTTATATATTTGATACACAGTAGCTAGTCATTGGCCACATGGTTATTAAGCACTTAAAATATGGCTAGTGCAACTAAAAAATTAGTATTGGACTCAATTTAAAATTTGAGTTAATATAAATGTAGACTGAGTGGTCAAGATGTGACTCAGTGTGTAAAGTGCAAGGTTTACTTGTGTGGGATTCCAAATTCAATTCCAGGCACCACAGAAGTTAGTGGAGAGTGGTACTTTGTCCTCCTCCTCTCTCTCAGACAATAAATAAATGAACCTGTAAAAATAAAACAATATAATTGTAGAGTAAATAATCCTGTCTCCACTGTGCTAACAGAATGTAGTTAGGGTGACTCAGTAGTAGAGTGCTTGCATTGCATGCTTAAGGCCCTGGGTTCTGTTTCTGTACCACACAAAATGATGGAGCCCTGATATGGTCTCATTCCTTCCTTCTCAATTAACACACACACTGACATGTTTAAGACCCAGGTTCGAGTCTGACTCCCTCCATATTGAAGGACGCATTTGTGTTGTGTTCTTTTTTACTCGCTTTGCTTCTGTCTCTACTTACTGATAAAATAAATCGCATACACATTTGTGTTTTGAAAAATGAATTAATGTCTTTGATATCTATCCATACTGTCTTGTGCCTCAGCAGTTTCTTTTTTTATTTTTTTAAATATTTTATTTATTTATTGGATAGAGACAGAGAGAAATCAAGAGGGAAGGGGAACATAAAGAGGGAGAAAGAGAGACATCTGCATCACTGCTTCACCACTTGTGAAGCTTTCTCCCTGCAGGTGGGGACCGAGAGTTTGAACCGTCATCCTTGCACACTATAATATATGCACTCAGCCAGGTGCACCACCACCAGTCTCTTACTGCTGAGTAAATTTTAAAAAAAAATTTTGAAATTTATTTTTTAACTTAGCGAAATGTATACTGCATAAAGTTTACCATTTTAATCATTAAAATTAAAAAGTCTTCAGCTTATCTGTTTCCTGAGATAGGGAGCAGAGCACCACTGGATCTTATGTAGGACCAGTGCCTCTGGAATGCAGGGAATGCCCTGTGCATGCTGAGTCACCTCCCTAGCCACCATTTTGTCACTTTAATATGTATGTAGGCTTCAGTGGCCTTAAATTCTTTAGTGGCATTCACATTGTTGTGCAACTGTCACCACTATTCATCTCCAGAACTTTTTCATAAAGCTGAAATTTTGTATCCATTAAACAATAAATTCCTAGCTACTCCCCCAGGCCCTGGCAATCAGTATTTTGTTTTCTGTTGCTGAATAAGTTTCCTTCTTTCTTTCTTTCTTTCTTTCTTTCTTTCTTTCTTTCTTTCTTTCCTTCTTTCTTTCTTTCTTTCTTTCTCTCTTCCTTCCTTTCTCTATCTCTCTCTCTCTCTCTTTCTTTCTTTCTCTCTGCCCCAAGCCCTTTGGCAAAGGAATTTGAATGCTTGAAAGTTAAAGGCAGGGGGCCAGGTGGTGGTGCACCTGGTTGAGCACATGTTACAATGCACAAATACCTAGGTTTGAGCCCCCAGTCCCCACTTGAGGAGGGAAAGCTTCACAAGTGGTGAAGCAGGGCTGCAGGTGTCTTTCTGTCTCTCACCCTCTCTATCCCTCCCTTCCCTCTCAATTTCTGACTGTCTCTATCCAATAAATAAAGATAATTTAAAAATTTATTTTAAAGAATGTTAATGGTACACATGATATAATTACAGCTCTTGCTTTGCTCTTCTTGACTAGAAGTCTTTAAAAAGATTTATTTAACTGCTTATGAGGGGGGGGGGGGGGAACCAGAGCGCCACTCTGGTACATGCAGTGAATGCTGAGAATTGAACACTGGACTCCGTGCTTGTAAGTTCAGCATTCTTAACCACTGTGTCACTTCTCAGGACACTAGAGAAGGTTTTTAGTGGTAGAGATGTCTTCTCTTCCTCTAAATCCCATTCTTTGGATGCCTTGCTGTTTAATCTGTACAGATAAAGTGTCTACTCTTTGTTAGCTGTAGTTTTTGTTTTGTTTTGTTACTGGGGCTTTTTGTGCTTTTGTGTTCCATTCACCACTCATTTCCCAAAGACTTCCCCCCCCTCAGTATGAGGGGGGGAGGGGGATGGGGGGAGAGAGAGAGCACAAGGGAGGAGAGACTCCATAGCTTGGCACCACTGCTTGTAAAGATTCCTCTGTGATGGTGCCCCCATATTATCCCAGGGGATCTTTCCACTGCGCCACCTCCCAGACCACACCAGGGGCTTTTTCCAAATGATAAAATGTACAGTTTACCAAGTAAGCTATCTCTGGTCACTTTTTATTAGCTCTAGATGGAGAACTCAGGGCACCAACATTTACTGAATTCCCAGGAAGTATCTAAGTCCCATGTATGTCTTTACCTTTATGTCTGTGAATTCTCCATTACCCCTTTCTTTAACTATTTTTATTTGATAAGACAGGGAAGTTTAAAAGGAAGAGGAAGATGGAGAGAGAGAGAGAGAGTTCTCTTGAGACAGACCTACAGCACTGGTTCATCGCTCATGAAGCTTCTCCCACTGCATGTGGGAACTGGTGGCTTGAATCTCCTGCACCTAGCCCAAAGAAGACCTAACCGGGAGTCAGGCAGTAGCGCAGCGGGTTAAGCACACTTGGCACAAAGCATAAGGACTGGAATGGAATGAGGATCCCGGTTCAAGTCCCCGGCTCCCCACCCACAGGGGAGTCGCTTCACAGGCGGTGAAGCAGGTCTGCAGGTGTCTGTCTTTCTCTCCCCGCTGTCTTCCCCTCCTCTCTCCATTTCTCTCTGTCCTATCCAACAACAACGACATCAATGATATCTACAACAACAATAAAAACAACAAGGGCAACAAAAAGGAAATGAATATTTTATAAAAGAAGAAGAGGAGGATGAAGAGGAAGAAGAAGAAGGAGAAGGAGAAGGAGAAGGAGAAGGAGAAGGAGAAGGAGAAGGAGAAGGAGAAGGAGAAGGAGAAGGAGAAGGAGAAGGAGAAGGAGAAGGAGAAGGAGGGGAAGGGGAAGAAGAAGGAGGAGGAGGAGGAGGAGAAGGAGGAGGAAGAAGAGGAGGAAGAGGAGGAGGAGGAGGAGGAGGAGGAGGAGGAGGAGGAGGAGGAGGAGGAGGGGGAGACCTAACGCTGACAGCTCACTAGAACAGAACTGACCCTGAAAGTCAGACTTGGGTCTGCTCTCCTGGCCAGGCTGTAAGCTTCCTGGAGCCTGGGGACATGGTGCTAAGCATGTGGGAGTGTCAGGGAAAGAACACAGAATCTAGAGGGGATTCTGCACTGCTTCTCCATTCCACAGTGACCTTGAGCTTGAGTGTAAGTTTCCTACCCTGAAAGATGAGAACAATAGACACTCTCATGCATCTTTTGTAGTGATTTGTATTATAATGATCTTTCAAGAAAGCAATTGGCAATACAAATCAATAATTATGAAAATGTGCTGACTTGGTACAGAGAGGTGGCTCAAGGATAGAACTCATGCTTTGTATTCATGAGGTCCTGGTTCCACCCCCAACAGTGCATATAAATTAAAAACAACAACACAAAAATAGGGCTGGTAAGATAGATTACCTGGGGAAGGGAGGGAGGTGCCTGATTTGCCACGAGTCTGACCCATATTTGAGCCCAGTCCGTACCACACTAGGAAAGCTTTGGTGCTATAGTGTCTCTTCCTCTTTTAGCTCTCATTCTTTTTTATATATATATATTTTAATATTTATTTTATTTATTTATTCCCTTTTGTTGCCCTTGTTGTTTTATTGTTGTAGTTATTATTGTTGTTGTCATTGTTGGATAGGACAGAGAGAAATGGAGAGAGGAGGGGAAGACAGAGAGGGGGAGAGAAAGATAGACACCTGCAGACCTGCTTCACTCCCTGTGAAGCGACTCCCCTGCAGGTGGGGAGCCGGGGTTCGAACTGGGATCCTTATGCCGGTCCTTGTGCTTTGCGCCACCTGCGCTTAACCCGCTGCGCTACAGCCCGACTCCCTAGCTCTCATTCTGTCTCTCTATCTGAAACAAACAAACAAATTCACTTGAAGTGATGAAATCTCATAGATGCCCAAAAAGGACAGAAAGAAAGAAAGAGACAAGAAGAATGAATGAAAGAAAGAAATCACAAATGGCAGAAAAGTGTCTTTGCTTTTTTGTTTTTACTTACTTGTTAATTAGAGAGAAGGGGTGAGGCAAAGACAGAAATTGGGGGCATCATTCTGGTACATGGGATGTTGGGAGTTAAACTCTGGACCTCATTCTTGAGATTCCAAGACCTTATACATTGCACCACCTCCTGGGCCTGGAGAAATGTGTTCTTACCTTTTTATTTAAATATATTGTCCTTTTTTTTTTTTCTTATTTCAAAAGATACACAGGCCTAGCAATAGCCTTGGAATTCTTTATTATTATTACTATTCTTTTTTTCTTTTTTTATTTTTTTATATTTACTTATTTATTCCCTTTTGTTGCCCTTGTTATTTCGTTGTTGTAGCTATTGTTGTCGTCGTTGTTGGATAGGACAGAGAGAAATGGAGAGAGGAGGGGAAAACAGAGAGGGGGAGAGAAAGATAGACACCTGCAGACCTGCTTCACCGCCTGTGAAGTGACTCCCCTGCAGGTGGGGAGCTGGGGGCTCGAACTGGGATCCTTATGCCGGTCCTTGCTCTTTGTGCCACCTGAGCTTAACCCACTGCGCTACCACTGGACTCCCTATTTTTAATTTTTATATTGATTTAATAATAATTGACAAAACCATAGGATAAGAGGGGTACAATTCCACACAATTCCCACCACCAGAGTTTCATATCCTATCTCATCAACTGGAAACTTTCCTATTCTTTATATCTCCAGGAGCATGGACCCAGGGTGCAGAAAATGGAAAGTCTGGCTTCTGTAATTGCTTCTCTACTGGACATGGGCATTGGCAGGTCAATCCATACTCCCAGCCTGTTTCTATCTTTCCCTAATGGGGCAGGGCTCTGGAGAGGTGGGGTTCCAGGACATATTGGAGAGGTCGTCTGCCCAGGGAAGTCAGGTTGGCATCATGGTAGCATCTGCAATGTGGTGGCTAAAAAGCATTAAGATATAAAGCAGAAGGAATTGTTTAATAATCAGGAACCTAAAGGTAATAATATAACAAATGAGATTTGGGATGTCCATTTTGGAAGATGCTAGGAAGTCTATTTTAGATATATTCCATGGGACCCATGATGTTGCTAATTTTTGCCTTAGCCTGACAGCTAACATTGCAGGTGGGCCAAAGGTATTGTCTAGGGAGATGTTGTCAAAGTTGGAAATAGGACTAGAAAGCTGGATCAGGGCAGAAAGTAGCTCTCAAATATGGGAAAAGTACATAAATACCATTAATTGTAACCCCTATGGATCTGATCTGGAGCCCATATTCAGCACAGGAGCCTGTGTAACCTCTGCATCCCTGTTGGTCTGAGCTCACACTCCATGGTCATAGCTAGGAACATTCTAGGCTGCACTCATTTCAGAACCCACTTCCTCTAGTTGCAGAGTATGGTGACCCAGCCTCCCTTCAGAAAGTGGGGCAGGTTCTACTATTGTTGTTCCACATTGAAGGCAAGATCATCTACAAGATGAAGGCCTACAAGAGGGTCCATGATGCTATTCCTGATGGAGATGACCAATAATGATGGAGAGAGGGATCTGTTAGAGGTCTAGGACCATCATATCTACGTGGGAACCCCAGGATTCCCTATGACCCTGGATGATGGGGTGGCCTGGTAGTGACCAAAAGAGCCATCATTAAAGTATGACCTTGGAATTCTTTTGCTAATGACCTGTGGTACAGACTGGGTGTCTGGATCCTGACATGCTCACATGTATTATTAGCTCACATATGCTAGATGCCAGAAGTTTCAGCTTCACATTTGTTGACTATTTTATTCCACATAACAGTCATAAGCTTTCAATGTAATTTATGACTCCATTTCATAGATGAAAAAACTATAGACCTATAGGCACACAAGGCTCCATAGCTTACCTCATATGATTCAGTTGGGATTTGAGCCATAGCACTCAGGCTCCTGAAAGATTTTCAGAAATGTATTGATACATGAGCCATTACCTGTCTTTTCTGTGATGTATGATGTATGATGTGATGTATGACCCCCCCCCACTTTATTCTCTTTGTTTCATTCTGCTTACTAAAATGCTGATCATGAATCATTAATTGATCCCAGAACTTGCTCATGCCTTGTGATGGTGCAGTTTGAAAAGTACTGATGGAAATTTATCTATAGTGAGAGCTAATAGCTATGTACTATATATACTCTATCCTGAATATCTTACATTATCTCCTTTAGTATTTCTCACAGCCCATGACCTCTACTGAGCCACAGATTAGTTATTAGCTTGTTCGAGATAATTCAGCTGATAAGTGGAGGAGACAGTACTCTAACCCAGGCCATCTGTACACATAAGTATCACACTTGGTACTCTTCTTGGGGAAAAGTAGGTCAGTGGTGTGCGATTGTCTAAGCTGTGTGCATTGATAATAGCTTTATTGAATAACAATTCACATACCATGAATTCATGTTTCTAAGATGTACAATTTAGTGGCTTTTAAAAGCATATTTACAGAATCTTTACAACTATCATAAAGCCACTATTAATTTTATTTTATTTTAATCACCCCCTAAAGCAATTCTATACCCATTGGAAGTCACTTTGATTCCTCCCTCTGCTCAGTCTATAACAACCACTAATCTATTGTCTATCTTTATAGATTCACTTATTCTGAACATGATGTAGTTGAACAATAATACAACCTGTAGCCTTTTCTTAGTTTGGCTTCTTTCACTTAGAATCACGTTTCTGGCGCAAAGCGCCAAGGACCAGCGTAATGATCCCGCTTCTAGTCCCCGGCTCCCCACCTGCAGGGTAATCGCTTCACAAGCGGTGAAGCAGGTCTACAGGTGTCTTCCTTTCTCCCTCTCTGTCTTCCCCTCCTCTCCTCTCTCCATTTCTCTCTGTCCTATCCAGCAACGACGACATCAATAACAACAACAATCATAACTACAACAATAAAACAACAAGGGCAACAAAAGAGAATGAATGAATGAATGAATGAATGAATGAATGAATGAATAAATAAATAAATAAAATATTAAAGAAAAAATTCATGTTTTCGGGGGTTGGGTGGTAGCGCAGCGGGTTAAGCACAAGTAGCACGAAGCCCAAAGACCAGCAAAAAGACCCTGTCGGGGCGTCCCACCTGCAGGGGGTTCACTTCACAGGCTGTGAAGCAGGTCTGCAGGTGTTCTTTGTCTCTCCCTCTCTGTCTTCCCTTCCTCTCTCCATTTCTCTCTGTCCTATCCAACAACAACGGCATCAATAACAACAACAATAATAACTACAACAATAAGACAACAAAGGCGGTTTGCAGGTGTCTCTCTGCCTCTCTTCCTGTCTATCTTCCCCTTCTCTCTCAATTTCTCTTTGTCTCTATACAATAACAAATAAATAAATTTAAAAATTTTAATAAAAAAGGGAAATAAAAGCAAAATAAAAAAATCATGTTTTCAAGTCTGACTCAAGTGCTGGGAGAGGGCTTATCCAGTAGAATACATACTTTACCATGTGCAAGGACCTGAGTTTGAGTCCCCAACACCACATGGGAGTGTGTGGGGGAGGAGGCAGAGATGGTTCTCCCCCATGGCTGTAGACTCATAATATTTAAGCTCAACAGAGAGTTGGAGAGAAAAGCATAATTTATAGAAATTTTTAAGTCCTTTTTTTTTTTTTTTTGCCTCCAGGGTTTTCGCTGGAGCTTAGTACCTGCACTACAAATCCTGGCTGCAGGAAACTGAGAGGGGAAGAGAAGATGGGAAGATAAACAGGGAAAGACATATACAGACCTGCTTCACCCCTGTGAAGAGAGCTCCCTGCAGGTGGGGAGCCTGGGGCTGGAATTGTAATCCTTACAAGGGTTCTTGCACTTCATACTATGTGTGCTTAACCTGGTGCACTGATGCCCGACCCCTTTAAGTCATTATTCAAGAAAAATGAAAGTATGCATACAAGCCAATGCATGGGGGGGGGGATTGGTGATGGAGGTTTTTTGTTTTTGTTTTATGTAATTCTTTTTTTTAAGTTTTATTTATTTTTAATCAGAGATATAAGTGAAAAAGAGAGAGAGAGAGAGAGAGAGACCAAAGCACTGCTCTCAGCTCTGGCTTATAGTGGTCCTGAGGATTGAACCTGGGACTTCAGAGACTCAGGCATGAAAGTCTTTTGCATAACCATTATGCTGTCTCCCCAGCCCTGTTTTATGTAGTTCTAAGGCCCTGCCTTTCTTTCTAAACCATGCTCACACCAGTCACAACTTTCAAATGTCCTTTTGTCTTCCTCTTTTTCCTCAGGTAAGGGAAATAATGCCTGACTTCCATAGGTGTTCTCAAATTCTCTAAGTGAGGGGGCAAAATAAAGGTTCTTGGTCACAAAAAGTTCCTGCACCCAGTGGAACTGAGGTACATGGCCCTCTCTGGTCCTTACCTTTCACTAGCAGGAGTACTATGCATGGCATAGGGGGAGCTCTGTAAATGGTGGAGTGGTGCCATCGTGTTTCTTCTTCTATCTCCCTGTGTGTTTCTCTTTCCCTCTCCATCTCTCTGCCTGAAGTTGAAAGGGGGAAAATATTCCTCTAGAGAAGAGGAATCATGTAGGTATGAGGCCCTGGAGGACAATTAAAAAAACAAGGGAGTCAGGCGGTAGCGCAGCGGGGTTAAGCGCACGTGGCACAAAGCTCAAGGACTGGTATGAAGATCGCACCCAGCTCCCCACCTGCAGGGGAGTCGCTTCACAAGCAGTTAAGCAGGTCTGCAGGTGTCTGTCTTTCTCACCTCCTCTCTGTCTTCCCCTCCTCTCTCCATTTCTCTCTATCCTATCCAACAACGACGATGTCAACAACAGTAATAACTACAACAATACAAAAAAAAAAAAAAAAAAACCAGGGCAAAAAAAAGGAAATAAATAAATATTTTAAAAAATCTTTAAAAAACAACAACCACTCATCTAAGTTGTAACATGCAACAACGCTTAATTTTTTTTTTTTAATGACTGGATGCTGTTTCATAGCATAGATATACAACATTATGCTTATCCCATTTATTTGCTGATGAACTTTCTCATTTCCACATTTTGGCTTCTTTGAATAGTGGTGTTACAAGCATTCCTGCACAAGGATTTGAGTTCCTGTTTTCAGTTCTTTTGGGGAGAAACTTTGATGTGAAATTGCTGAGCTACATGCTAATTTTATGTTTAACTTTTTGAGGAAATGCCAAACTATTTTCCAAAGGAACTGAACCATTTTACATTCTCACCAGCAATGTCAGAGGACTCCTTTTCTCTACACTTCTAACAGTGCTTATTATTGTCTATCTTTTTGATTATAACCATTCTAGTCAATGTGGTATTTCATTCTACTTTTCGTTTGCATTTTTCTAATTATAGTGCTGAGCATCTTTTCACGAGCAATTGCTTTTTGAAGAAGTCAGAGATCCAAAGGTTTTTTTTTATTTGTTTGTTTGTGAAATTGCCCAATTTAAAAATGTTGGCCTAGTGTGGGGAAGATAGCACAATGGTCCAGGAGGAGGTGCAGTGGATAAAGTATTGGACTCTCCAGCATGAGGTCTTGAGTTCAAACCCTGACAGCACATGTACCAGAGTGATGTCTGGTTCTTTCTCTCTCTGCCTATCTTCCTCATGAATAAACAAATAAAATATTAAAAAAGAGAAAGATAGGGTGGGTAGGGTAGCTAGCATAATGGTTATGAAAAGAGACTCTCCTACCTGAGGCTCCAAGGTCCCAGGTTCAGTCCCCCACACCACCATAAACTAGAGCTGTGCAGTGCTCTGGTGAGAGAGAGAGAGAGAGAAAATAATAGAGAGGTAGCATAATGGTCATACAAAGGACTTTTATGCCTGAGACACCAGAGGACCCAGGTTCAGTCTACCATGCCACCATAAGCCAAAGCTGAGCAGTAATAGGTAAAAAATTAATTAATTAATTAATTTTGGTTTATAGGAATGAGGAGACAGTATAATAGTTATACAGATGACTTTCATGCTTGAGGTTCTGAGCTCCCAGGTTCAATTCCCAGCACCACCATAAAACAGCTGAGCTATGTATGTTCTGGTAAAAACAAATAAGTAGAGGGCTGGGCAGTGGTGCACCCAGTTAAGCATATATATCACCAAGTGCAAGGACCCAAGTTTGAGCCCCTGCTCCTCACCCGCAGGGGGGTCCATTTCATGAGTGGTAAAGCAGGTCTGCAGGTGTCTGTCTTTCTCTCCCTTTATCTCCTTGTCCTCTTTCAATTTCTCTCTGTCCTACCTAATAAAAATTAGAAAGGAAAAAATGGCTGTTGGGAGTGGTGGTTTCATAGTGCTAGCACCAAGCCCCAGCAATAGTTCCAGTGGCCATATATATAAAATAAATAAATAGTAAAATTAAAGTATTGGAATACATATGTGTTACACATCATGAGGATTAAACAAAACCAATGCAATTCAGAGACATAGACCTTTGGGGCAGGGGTAGAAAGCATAATGCTTATGCAACAAGACTCATCCCCCATGCCACCACAAGGCAGAGCTGACATAGACCTTTTAAAATCGGAGCATGCTTATTCAGACTCCTGGTCTCATTTCAGGCACAAATATGCACTCTGAAACATGGGAAACATGCCAAAGTAAAAAAGGTTCCAAAGTCTACAAAACTACAAATCTTTAGTATAGTGACTACAGTTGATTAGAACAAGATATATACATCCTTTGTTTTGTTTTGTTTTTACCAGAGCACTGTTCGGCTCTAGTTTGTGGTGGTGCTTAGGATTGAATTTTGGAATTCTGGTGCCTCAGGCATGAAAATATTTTAGCATAACCTGTATGCTGTCTCCCCAGCCACATCAAATATATTTAACTATCTAACAACTTAAGGCAGTACTTGAAAAAAAATAAGATAAAATCACAGAGCTTCCTTGGTCATGTTTGGAAGACTCTAGAGACCTGGCCCATTATTTTTTTTTCTAAATTTTTATTTATAAAATGGAAATATTTACAATACTATAGAATAAGAGGGGTACATTTCCACACAATTCCCACTACCAGAACTCTGTATCCAATCCTCTCCCTTGATAGCTTTCCTATTCTTTATTCCTCAGGGAGTATGGACCCAGGACCATTATGGGGTGCAGAAGGTGGAAGGTCTAGCTTCTGTAATTGCTTCCCCACTAAACATGGACATTGGCAAGTCAATCCATACTTCCAGCCTGTCTATCTCTTTCCCCGTAGAGCAGGGATCAGGGGAGGTGAGGCTCAAGGACACATTGGTGGGGTCGTTTGCCCAGGGAAGTCAGGTTGGCATCATGGTATTATCTAGAACCTGGTGGCTGAAAAAGAGTTAACATATAAAGCAGAACAAAATGCTGACTAATCATGAACCTAAAGGCAACAATATTGTAGGTGAGGATTTGGGGTCTCCATTCTAGAAAAAGCTAGTAGGTCTATTTTAGGTATATTCCAAGGGTCCCATGACTTTACTAGTTTTTTCCTGAGCCTGGCATCTATTATGCAGCCTCTTAGCCTCCCAGCAGTTTCTGTTCGGTTGGTGGCTCCAGGGACTCACTGAGGTCACCTTTACTGCTGGCGGTCGTGACCAGCCAGGAACTGGCTATGCTTTAGCCTACATCCCCAGACTGGTCTCGGGATCCGGGCACCACCACGACAGCATCCTGAAGCACCTGTCCTGTTTTTGCTCCTGTTAGATGGTACAGGGATTGGAGCACAGCTCCACACAGCTGGGCATCCCCACCGCTAACTATCATGAAGTAGTAGATAACCTTCTCCTTGAAGTAGCTTACTGGCATTTACTATGGTTGGGCTAATGATGGAAATGGAGATTAAAAAAAATTTTTTTTATATTTATTTTATTTTCCCTTTTGTTGCCCTTGTTGCTTTTTATTGTTGTTGTAGTTACTGTTGTTGTTATTGATGTCGTCGTTGTTAGATAGGACAGAGAGAAATGGAGAGAGGAGGGGAAGACAGAGAGGGGGAGAGAAAGATAGACACCTGCAGACCTGCTTCACCGCTTGTGAAGTGACTCCCCTACAGATGGGGAGCCGGGGGCTGGAACTGGGATCCTTATGCCGGTCCTTGAGCTTTGCACCACGTGCTATTAACCCACTGTGCTACTGCCCAACTCCCGGAAATGTTTTTAAGATTGCTATCAACTGCGGTTTTGGAGGTGGCGCAGTGGATAAAGCACTGTACTCTCAAGCATGAGGTCCTGAGTTCAATCCCCAGCAGCACATGTACCAGAGTGATGTCTGGTTCCTTCTCTCTCTCCTCCTATCTTTCTCATTAATAAATAAGTAAAATATAAAAAAAAAAAAAGATGGTTATGAGCATAGGCTGGAACCCACACTATAGGAATATGGAAAAAAAAAGTCTATGGAAACTCACATCATGTACACTTTCAAAGAGGATTTCTTTTTTTTCCCAATGAATAAATATTTAATATCAGAATACAATATACATTGTACAAAACGTGCGTATAAAGCTTCCCTGAACTTAACACTTCTGTTAATCTTGGTGTCAGATGTTAGTGGGTTTTGGTCAGATTGAGTTTGAGAGAAGAGCTGATTGGCATCTTGGTGTGTAGATTAATAACCAACTTGGTTTTCTGTGACTAATGGTCTTTATCTCTTAGAAGACTGAGTTCTGGTTTTGCTTTTGCTACGTCACGACAGTAGGGGAGCAGAAAAGACAGAGAAGAAACTTTCTTGTCTTGAGGAATTTGGAGAGCTGACCCCCCAACCCAGGGTCTAAGGTGGCCTCTCTGAAGGTATGCTGGGAGGTCAGGTGGTTGAGGGTGTGGGAGATCCTAAACTCTGGGTTCCTAGCAGCTCTGGCTTCAGCCAGGTGCTGTGGGGAAACCCTCAAAGAGGACTTCTATGGAGAAATCTTCACTGGGGTCATTACTGGCAACATCACACAAGAAAAGAACTTGATTTTTTTTTTTTAGTGATTTAATATTTATTTACAAAATTACAATTATGCAACATTTCTGCCACCAGAGTTCTGGATCAGCAGTTCTCCCAAGGTTGCAGATATGAGTTAACTAAGAGAACTTGTTTTTTAAAAAAATATTTTATTTGGGAGGCGGGCAAAAGCACAGTGGGTTAAGCTCATCTGGCGCAAAGCTCAAGGATCCACTTAAGGATCCTGGTTGGAGCCCCCGGCTCCCCACCTGCAGGGGAGTCACTTCACAGGAGATGAAGCAGGTCTATGGGTGTCTCTCTTTCTCTCCACATCTCTGTCTTCCCCTCCTCTCTCCATTTCTCTCTGTCCTATCCAACAACGATGACATCAATAACAACAACAATCATAACTACAACAATAAAACAACAATGGCAACAAAAGGGAATAAATAAATATAAAAACTATTTTATTTGTTTATTTATTATATATATAATAAATATATATTATTAATATATATTTATTAATATATATATAATTTATTTATTTTCCCTTTTGTTGCCCTTGTTGTTTTTTTATTGTTGCTGTTATTGATGTCATCGCTGGATAGAACAGAGAGAAATGGAGAGAGGAGGGGAAGACAGAGGGGGAGAGAAAGACAGACACCTGTAGTCCTGCTTCATCGCCTGTGAATCAACTTCACCTGTAGGTGGGGAGCCGGGGGCTCAAACCCAGATCCTTCCACAGGTCCCTGCACCTTGCACCACGTGTGCTTAACCCGCTGCGCTACCACCCGACTCCCGTTTACTTATTTTTAAGAAGTTATTTATTTATTCAGGAGAAAGGCAGAGAGAAAAAAAACCAGACAGCACTCTGGTACATGTGCTGCCACAGATTGAACTCAGGACCTCATGGTTGAAAATCCACTGCACCACTGGACCACAAGATTTTATTTATTTATGAGAAAGATAAGAGGAGAGAGAAAGCACCAGGCACCACTCTAGTACATGTGCTGCCAGAGATTGAACTCAGGACCCCATGTTTGACAGTTCAGTGTTTTATCCACTGCATCATCTCTTGAACCACAGAGAACTTGATCCTTTAGAGTCACTTATTGAGTGATCCAGAGTGATATTGAAGAAAGATTGACTACATATACCAGAATATTTGAAACTCAAAGAAGATAGTTCCCATCAAGTTCCTAAAAGCAAAATCATAAATGGTCACTGATGAAAAGTCATTTGTTCAGTCACTGTTTGCTAGCATTTTTTTTTTTTTTGCCTCCAGGATTATTGCTGGGGCTCACTGCCTGCACTATGAATCCACTGCTCCTGGAGGCTATTTTTTCCCTTGTTGTTTATCATTGTTGCTATTATTATTGTTATTGCTGTCATTGTTGTTGTTGGATAGGACAAAGAGAAATGGAGAGAGGAGGGGAAGACAAAGAGGGGGAGAAAAAGACAGACACTTGCAGACCTGCTTCACCACTTGTGAAGTGACACCCCTGCAGGTAGGGAGCCAGGGGCTTGAATAGGGATCTTTACACCTGTCCTTGCACTTTGCGCCATGTGTGCTTAACTTGCTGTGCTACCACCTGGCCCCCCATTTTCTAACATTTTACTGCTCTTACTGTGTATTCTGAGCTTTGTTATATTCTAACAACCAGTCATTTTTCTACAGCTGTGAATTATTGGGTTGTCAAAAAAAGTCATGACAGGTTCACATAGAAAAACCAAGAAAAATGTCGTGACTTTTCCAACAACCCAATAGTTTAAATAGTGCAATGTAGTTGCCATAGTTTCAACTATTAAAATCAAATCTGTGGATTCTGGTGTTGGCGCATCGGGTTAAGCGCACATAGTACAAAGTACAAGGGCCGGAGCAATGATCCCAGTTCGAGCTCCCAGCTTCCCATCTGCGGGGGTGTTGCTTTGCAAGCAGTGAAGCAGGTCTGCAGGTGTCTATCTTTCTCTCTCCCTCTCTATCTTCCCCTCCCCCTCTCAATTTCTCTCTGCCCTATCCAATTATAATAACAAGCAATAACAACAATGGAAAAAAAGATGGCCGCTAGGAGCAGTGGATTTGTGGTGCAGGCACCAAGCTTTACAGTTAACCTTGGAGGAAAAAAAAAATCAAATCTGTCATGGTACAGTACTATGTGATTTCATCTAAAAACTTTTAATTGTGGTCCTGGAGGTGGTGCAGTAGATAAAGCAGTGGACTCTCAAGCATGAGGTCCTGAGTTCAATCCCCGGCAGCACATGTACCAGAGTGATGTCTGGCTCTTTCTCTCTCCTCCTATGTTTCTCATAAATAAATAAATAAATAATAAAAATCTAAAAAAAAAAAACAAAAAACTATTTGCGTGATCAGGGAGGTGGCGCAGTGGCTAAGGCATAGACTTTCAAGCATGAGGTCCTGAGTTCGATCCCCGGCTGCACATGTACCAGAGTAATGACTGGTTCTTTCTCTCCTATCTTTCTCATGAATAAATAAATAAATTATTAAAAAACAAAACTTTTTATTTGGGAGTCGGGCGGTAGTGCAGCAGGTTAAGCGCACATGGCGCAAAGCGCAAGGACCGGCTTAAGGATTCCGGTTCAAGCCCGCGGCTCCACACCTGCAGGGGAGTCGCTTCACAAGCGGCGAAGCAGGTCTGCAGGTGTCTGTCTTTCTCTCCCCCTCTCTGTCTTCCCCTCCTCTCTCCATTTCTCTCTGTCCTAACAACGACATCAATAACAACAACAATAATAACTATAACAAGAATAACAAAAACTTTTTGATAGAGCTGAGAGAATTTGAGAGGGGAGGGGCAGATAGAGAGGGAGAAAGAGAGACACCCATAGCATTGCTTCACTGCTTGTGAAGCTTCCTCTTATATGGAAGAGCAGGAGCTTGAAGCCGAGTCCTTGCCCATGGTAAGATGTATGCTCAACAGAGTGTGCCACTCCCAGTGCTTAAAATAATGCATTTTAAAAATCAAGATTCTCTTTTATGTAAATGTTGATTAAATATAGCACTGGACATTTCTTTTTTTCTTTTTTCTTTTAAAGGTTTTATTTATTTATTAATAAGAAAGATGGGAGGAGAAAGAGAAAGAACCAGACATCACTCTGGTACATGTGCTGCTGGGGATTGAACTCAGGACCTCATGTTTGAGAGTCCAATGCCTCATTCACTGCACCACCTCCCAGACCACAGCACTGAATATTTCTTGTGTGTTTTATCATAGCAATAAAGTATATATTCAAGTAAAAGGATAAAATAAAAAGGAGGGGACCAGGAAGTGGCACACCTGATAAAGCTCACATACCACCGTGTGCAAGGTCCTGGGTTCAAACCCTCACTGCCCACCAGCAGGGCGGAGGCTTCACGGATGGTGAAGCAGGTCTGCAGAAGTCTATCTCCCTCTCTTTATCTGCCCCTATCTTTTCAATTTCTCTTTGTCCTATCAAATACAAAACAGAAAGGAAAAAAAAAAAAGGAAAAAATGGCCACCTGGAGCAATGGATTCATCATGCAGGCACTGAGCCCCAGCAATAAACCTGGTGTCAATAAATAAACAATAAAAATTAACTAACTAATTAATTAAAAAAATAGACTCATGGGAGTTGGGCAGTAGCACACTTGGTTGAGCACACATATTACAGTGTGCAAGGACCTGGGTTCAAGCCCTTCGTCTCCACCTGCATGGGGAAAGCTTCACATGTGGTGAAGCAGGTCTGCAGGAGTCTCTCTCTCCTTCTCTCTCTCTTTAATATTTTATTTATTTTCCTTTTTTGATGCCCTTGTTGTTTTTATCATTGTTGTGGTTATTATTATTGTTGTTATTGTTGTCGGATAGGACAGAGAGAAATGGAGTTAAGAAGGGTAGACAGAGAAGGGGAGAGAAAGCTAGACACCTGCAGACCTGCTTCACTGCTTGTGAAGCGACCCCCCCTGCAGGTGGGGAGTGGGGGCTCCAACCCAGATCCTTAAGCTGTCCTCGAGTTTCGCACCATGTGCGCTTAACCTGCTGCACTACCGCCTGACTTCCATGGTGTCTATCTTTCTCTCCCCCTCTCTGTCTTCCCCTCCTCTCTCCATTTCTCTATGTTCTATCCAACAACATCAACAACAATAATAACTACAACAATAAAACAAGGGCAAAAAAAGGGAATAAATAAATATTTAAAAAAAAAAAAGAATTATTTCTGAATTTCAGTGGCTGCTAGTATGTGACCAGTCACCATTCGACTGTGAGTGGAAGCTCCAACACCTAGCCCTGAGCATGACAGAGTTCCAGACCTGTGGTGGAGTAGGAAATAAGGGCAAAGGGAGACATGTTAAATGACAGTTTGGTGTGCATCAGCCACCAAGACTGGGAAAACATAAAAGGCAATGATCTGGCTTTGCTAACAACAAAAATATAAAGATAAAACAAACAAAAAGATGGGAGCAAGTTTAGTATGTTGAGAGAAGACATAAATAGCAAAATGTTAACTTTCTTCAAACCCACTGAAGGGCGTTCAGATCATCTGGTAGTGTGACCACTGATGGGGAGCCATGTGATCTTGGAGCTCTGCTGGTTAGACTGGTGCCCAGCCACCAGAGTTCATGTGGGCACATGATGCTACTTATGTATTCTGTAGGGAGCTTCATTGGAGAGTGAGTAACACACAACTCGAACATCCTCAAGTCAGTTTGGACTGTGAAAGACTAGCAGCAAAGGTCTCCAAGTTGCAAATATCATCAAGGGGGCTGGGGGGAAAATAAGGACAAAAGCAGAATTCCATTTATAATTTCCTATATTGAATCTACATGCACATGTGATCAATTGGCTCACTACTACTAGTTTGTACATGCATAACATTTCCCAGTTTTCCACATAACAATACAACCCCCACTAGGTCCTCTGTCAGTCTTTTGGACCTATACTCTCCCCACCCACCCAACCCAGAGTCTTTTACTTTGGTACAATACATCAACTCCAATTCAGGTTCTACTTGTGTTTTCTCTTCTGATTTTGTTTTTCAACTTCTGCCTGAGAGTGAGATCATCCCATATTCATTCTTCTGCTTCTGACTTATTTCACTTAACATGAATTTTTTAAGCTCAATCCAAGATGGGCTGAAAACAGTGAAGTCACCATTTTTTATAGCTGAGTAGTATTCCATTGTGTATATATACCACAACTTGCTCAGCCACTCATCTGTTGTTGGACACCTGGATTGCTTCCAGGTTTTGGCTATTACAAATTGTGCTGCCAAGAACATATGTGTACACAGATCTTTTTGGATGGGTGTGTTGGTTCCTTAGGATATATCCCCAGCTTTTTTCTTTCTTTCTTTCTTTTTTTTTTTTTTTCCCTACCAGAGCACTGATCAGTCCTGGTTTATAGTGATGCGGGTGATTGAACCTGGGACTTCAGAGCCTCAGGCATGAGAGTCTGTTTGTATAACCATTATGCTATTGACCCTGGCCCCAGCTGCAAGACTTTGAGCAACACAGTTTGCCTCTGTTTCAACTTCTTCAAAGACAATGGTATGCGTCTCAGAAGGGCTGTTTTGAGAATCACATTTATAATTCTGCTGTGGAAAATTTTCATTTGAAGCACTCAGAATACTGTGTGACAGGAAGTAAGCACTTAGGGAACATTAGCTATCATCACTAAAAAAAAAAAAAAGTCAGGAAGGATCTGCAGTAAATGATAAGTTGTTATCTTGGATGGTGGTGATGGATTATGGAAGACATCAATCTTATTAACTTATTTGTCTACCAGGTTATAGCTGGGCTCCATCCCTGCATGATGGCCACAGCTCCTGTTGGCCATTTCTCCCCTTTTTAATAGTGACACAGAGAGGTAGGTAGTGAGAGAGAGAGAGAGAGAGAGAGAGAAGTAGAGACACCTTCAGCACTGCTCTATCACTTGTGAAGCTTTCTCTCTGCAGGTGGAGACTGGAGGTTTTTGAAGGTTCTCAAGCCTGGTCCCTTCTACTGAGTGCACCACCACTGGCCTCCTAGGTTGTGACTCTAATCTGTGCTTTTATGTTATTAAGTATCAGGTATCACAAAAAGAAAACTATTAGTGGCCAAAGGTGTACATCAGTGGTAGAGTGCATGTCTCTCATGTATGAGGTCCTGGGCTTTATTGTCTGGTATCCACACACATAAAAAGTAACTGTTAACACACTAATCCTAGGGCCTGAGAAATAACTTACTTGGTTGGATACTGTGCTGTTTTGCCATGTGCTCAACACAGGTTCAAGCCTGGCCTCCACCACACTGGAGGAAGTTTCAGTGTGGTGGACTCTGCTTCCCCTTCCTTTTCCCTTTTCCCCTCCTTCCCCTCCCTCCTCCCCTCCCTACTTTCTCCTCCTCTTCTTCCTTCTCCTCATCCCTTCTCTTCTTTCTTCTCCTCCTCTTCCTCCTCCTTCTCTTTCTCTCTTCCTGCTTTTCTGTCTCTACCTAAATTTTTTTTAAACTTTTTTTTTTTTTTGTCTTCAGGGTTATTGCTGGGGCTCAGTGCCTGCATTACGAATCCATTGCTCCTGGAGGTCCCCCCCTGTTGTTAAAATTTCTGAGGCTCTTGCCGGGCCGGCTAGCTTCACGGTGGTGAACAGAGACGCGGAGACAACGGCTGGGCAGGGAAGCTGTATTTCTTTATTCAGGAACAACGATTCATAAACTAAGACAAACTAAAAACCAAACAGAACTCGGCTGTCTCTTTGCGGCGGCACAAGCACTCCCTCTTACTCTCGAACTCGGGAACTCTCCAACTCTGGAACTCTGGAACTCTCTTACTGGGGAACCCTCTGAAACTCTGGCACTCTCGAACTCCGGAACTCAGGAACTCTCGGACTCCGGAACCCTCTCCCAGGGTCCCTTGGGGCGGGGCCAAGCAGGCCCGCGAAATTAACAGGACTCATCCAATTCTCTTGGAGGGGGAGGGCTAGAACAAGCCAATGTAAAGCATACGACAATTCCCCCTTTTCTTTTTAACTAAATGACTATAGTATCAAGGGTGTGGGGTGAACAGAAACATATATAACCAAAACCAGCATGTTGCCAAGAGAAGGCCTGAGGGGGCCATATCTGAAAAAAAAAAAACATTTCTTGCCTCTGGGGGGCTACTTGCCTCGACGGGCATTTGCATGGGGGCGGGGAACGGCCTAGGGTCCCAAAGGCAGCTGGCTGCAACTTACTTACTATGAAACAAAACTTGTTATTAGCATATCTACTGCACGATCTAACATTTCTAATAGAGAAGGAATTTGAGACTTTTACATATCAACAACGTCTTTTAACCTTTTGTTACACCCATTCAAGATGGAGACACACCCTAGGTGTGGGCCAGAGAGGAAACCTCAGGCATGAGAATAATTAGCATAGCCATTGTGCGATCTACCATTTCTAATAGAGAAGGTAGTGTTTTACATATCAACAAGTCTATTTAACCTTTTGTTTAGACCAACTTAGTTGAAATATATTGATTGTTAACTAATTTTTACCTCAGACTTTAAATGTAAGTTAATTTTTATCTTTATGAGAATTACGTTGAAAACCTTTTTCATTTATCTTTGACTAGTAAGAATTTAGCCTTAAAGCTACTGTTTACCAAACTTTAAACATACACATAAACATAGTCATTAATACACGAGGAGAGAAACCTTTGTTACGAAGACATGTCATTTTAAACACGAATTTAAATCTATATTGTCTTAGTTGTTGGGGGGAGGTTCACCATCCGGAGGTGGCTTCCCGCGCAGCTCCACTTCTAGGAATTGCAGGTTGCGATCTCTGCACAAATCTCTGCGTACTCCAGCTTGTCTGTCTTCAGACCGGACCGGCGGCTGGAGATCTCGTGTGCCCAGTTTTGGCAGGGAGCCCGGGGGTCCGGGAGGCCCGGGATGGTTCCAGAATTCATAGAAAGAGGGCAGGCAGGCCATCTTTGTAGAAGGCGTGAGCCTAGGTGCCCAGGGGTGGCGGCCATGATAGAACGCCGCGGCCCTGCCCCATGGCCCTGCCATGTCTGCTGCCCTGTTCGCAGTGGCCGAGCAGCGTGGAGGGATCACGCGTCCAGTGCCCTGCACCACGCGGTGGAGAGCCAGCTCCTGTGGGCTGGCCTCAGGCTCCAGCATGTTGGCATCGGGCTCCAGCATGTTGGCCTCAGGCTCCAGCATGTTGGCATCGGGCTCTAGCGTGCTGGCATCGGGCTCTAGCGTGCTGGCATCGGGCTCTTGCATGGTGGCGTAGGCCTCCTGCGGGCTGCGGGGCTGCGGGGTTGCTGGCGCGGTGCGCGGGGTTGTCTGGGCGCAGCCGGCTGGCTGGCTGTTTGACCAGGTGGAAACAGCAGCTCCGCGCCTCGCCTCCCGCCCGCTGGCTCTTCCCGCTGGCTGTTCTGAGTTCGCCCGAGCGAGTGGAAACCACAGAGTGGTCCAGAGATAAATGTTCCAGAAACAGCAAAACAGTCTCGTGAAGAAAGAGCAGAGGCCTTTGGAGATCTCTTCACAAGCAGAAGAGAAGGCCATCGTGCATAGGTAGCCAAATTGTCTTTACTTATCTGAGAGATGCGCAGGTCAGGTCCACGTGGGCGCCATTTGTTGTTAAAATTCGTAGGCTCTAGCTGGGCAGGTTGGCCTCGTGGTCTGAACCAAACCTCCCCCCCCATCCTATAATAAAGATCTGTGTACCCCTTTGCTCTGGACGTCCGCTCTCTTCTCCGCGGTGCAGCCCGACACCAGACCACCTCAACAACACCCCCCCTTTTGTTGCCCTTGTTGTTTATTGTTGTTATCATCATTATTGTTGTTATTGCTGTCGTGGTTACTGGATAGGACTGAGAGAAATGTAGAGAGGAAGGGACGACAGAGAGGGGTAGAGAAAGATAGACACTGCCTGTGAAGCGAACCCCCTGTAGGTGGGGAGTGTCGGGGAGTGGGGGGGGGCCTCGAACCAGGATCCTTAAGCTGGTCCTTGTGCTTTGCAGCCATGTGTGCTTGATCTGCTGATCTGCAGCGCTACTGCCTGGCCCACTCTACCTAAAATATTTAAATATTTTTATTTAATTAATTTTAATGAGAAAAAAAGAGAGAGATAGACCAGAGCACTGCTCAGCTCTGGCTTATGGTAGTGGGATTGTACCTGGGACTTTTGAGTCTCAGGCATGAGAGTCTTTTGCATAACAATTATACTGTCTCCCTGTCCCTAACTTTTTTCAATTAAAAAAAAATTCCTGCTCTGAGGTCCCAGGTTCAATCCACAGCACCACTGTAAGCCAGAACTGTGCCTTACCCTGGTCTTTCTCTCTGTATCTTCCTCTCATTAAAGTAAAAATAAATAAAAATTTAAAAATCCTGGATGTCAGGTGGTTCACTTTCTAACAAAGTCCCCAAAACTAGATATAGACCAGGTTCTGTGAGAGAGAGCATATGTTCACACTTATCCATAAACTAGTGCAAAATATATACCAGAAAGCAGAAGTACACTAGAGTTTGCAGTGAGTACCCCCCTAACACTTCCTCTCCACTATTCCAACCTTTGGGTCCATGATTGCTCAACAATTTGTTTGGCTTTGTATGTTAACTCTCTTTTCAGCCACTAGGTTCCAGATGTCATCAGGATGCTGGCCAGGCTTCCCTGGACTGAAGACCCCACCAATGTGCCCTGGAGCTCCACTTCCCCAGAGACCCACCCTACTAGGGAAAGAGAGAGGCAGACTGGGCGTATGGACCGACCAGTCAACGCCCATGTTCAGCGGGGAAGCAATTACAGAAGCCAGACCTTCCACCTTCTACAACCCATAGCGACCCTGGGTCCATGCTCCCAGAGGGATAGAGAATGGGAAAGCTATCAGGGGAGGGGGTGGGATATGGAGATTGGGTGGTGGGAATTGTGTGGAGTTGTACCCCTCCTACCCTATGGTTTTGTTAATTTATCTTTTCTTAAATAAAAAATAAATTTAAAAAATATGAACTACTATTAAACTACAAAAAAAAAAAAGATCCTGGATGGAAGACAACTGACTAGGTAGGGTGTGTGACTTGCCCAGGTTTGAGTCCCAGTATCACATGGGAGTGCCACTGTGGCACTGGCAGACTCTCCAGTGCCTTGGTGTTTCTCACCTGTCTGAATGAAAATGTCATTGTGGGATCGGTGAAATCTCAGTGCATGAGACCTTGGTCCTGCAAACAAAAATTTTTTTAAAAATGAGAGAGAGAGGGAGAGGATAAGAGACAAGTCCCTTGCATAGTTATGTGTTGTATGCTTTACATTGGGTTGTTCTAGTTCTCTCCCCGCCAAGAGAATTGGATCAGTCCTGCTAATTTCGCGGCCCGCTTGGCCCCGCCCGAAGGAACCCCGCCAGAGTTCCAGGGAGAGGGTTCCTGAGTGCCAGAGTTTCAGAGTTCAAGAGTAAGAGAGAGTTCCTGAGTTCCAGAGTAAGAGAGAGTGCTTGCGCCGCTGCAAAGAGGCAGCAGAGTTCTGTTTGGTGATTAGTTTGGTTTAGTTTATGAATCGTTCCAGAATAAAGAAATACAGCTTTCCTGCCCAGCCATATGTCTCTGGTCATCTCTGTTACCCGCCCATGAAGCTAGCCCGGCCAGCTGGAGCCGCCGAATTTTAACAACAAATGGCGCTCACGTGGACCTGACCTGCGCATCTCTCAGATAAGTAAAGACAATTTGGCTACCTATGTACTATGGCCTTCTCTTCTGCTTGTGAAGAGATCTCCAAAGGCCTCTGCTCTTTCTTCACGAGACTGTTTTGCTGTTTTTGGAACATTTATCTCTGGACCACTCTGTGGTTTCCACTCGCTCGGGCGAACTCAGAACAGCCAGCAGGAATAGCCAGCGGGTGGGAGGCGAGGCATGGAGCTGCTGTTTCCACCTGGTTAAATAGCCAGCCAGCCGGCTGCGCCCAGACAACCCCGTGCACCGCGCCCGCAACCCCGCAGCCCCACAGCCCGTAGGAGGCTGACGCCAGCCCGCAGGAGCCCGACGCCAGCACGCAGGAGCCCGATGCCAACACGCTGGAGCCCGATGCCACCATGCAGGAGCCCGATGCCAGCACGCAGTCCAGCCCACAGGAGCCGGCTCTCCACCGCGTGGCGCAGGGCACTGGATGTGTGATCCCTCCACGCTGCTCGGCCACTGCAAGCAGGGCAGCAGACATGGCAGGGCCATGGGGCAGGGCCGCGGCGGCCTATCATGGCCGCCACCCCTGGACACCTCAGCCCACGCCTTTTACAATGCTGGCCCACCTGCCCTCTTTCTATAAATTCTGGAACGATCCCAGACCTCCCAGACCCCCGGGCTCCCTGCCGAAACTGGGCACACGAGATCTCCAGCCACCGGTCCGGTCTGAAGGCAGACAAGCTGGAGTACGCAAAGATTTGTGCAGAGATCGCAACCTGCAATTCCTAGAAGTAAAGCTGTGCGGGAAGCCACCTCTGGATGGTGAACCCCCCCCCCCCCAACAACTAAGACAGTACAGATTTAAATTCGTGTTTAAAATGACATGTCTTCGTAACAAAGGTTTCTCTCCTTGTGTATTAATGACCATGTTTATGTGTATGTTTAAAGTTTGGTAAACAGTAACTTTAAGGCTAAATTCTTACTAGTCAAAGTTAAATGAAAAAAGCTTTTCAACATAATTCTCATAAAGATAAAATTAACTTACATTTAAAGTCTGAGGTAAAAATTAGTTAACAATCAATATATTTTAACTAAGTTGGTCTAAACAAAAGGTTAAATAGACTTGTTGATATGTAAAACTCTTCATTACCTTCTCTATTAGAAATGGTAGATCGCACAATGGCTATGCTAATTATTCTCATGCCTGAGGTTTCCTTTCCTGCACACAATTCCATCTTGAATGGGTGTAACAAAAGGTTAAAAGACGTTGTTGATATGTAAAAGTCTCAAATTCCTTCTCTATTAGAAATATGCTAATAACAAGTTTTGTTTCATAGTAAGTAAATTGCAGCCAGCTGCCTTTGGGACTCTAGGCCGTTCCCCGCCCCCATGCAAATGCCCGTCAAGGCAAGTACGCCCCCCAGAGACAAGAAATGTTTTTTTAAGCTGATAAAGTTTTGCCCACAGAGGCAAAAATGGCCCCCTCAGGCCTTCCCTTGGCAGCACACTGGTTCTTGTTACTTGCTTACATGTTTCTCCATGTTTGTGCCAGTTTCTTTTTTAAAAAATGCCTGTATGATAGAGGTTTCTGTTCACCTCACACCCTTGATACTGTAGTCATTTAGTTAAAAAGAAAAGGGGGAATTGTTGTATGCTTTACATTGGGTTGTTCTAGTTCTCCCCCGTCAAGAGAATTGGATCAGTCCAGTTAGTTTCGCGGGCCCGCTTGGCCCCGCCCCAAGGAACCCCGCCAGAGTTCCAGGGTTCCAGAGTTCGAGAATTGGAGAGTTGCAGAGTAAGAGAGAGTGCTTGCGCCGCCGCAAAGAGACAGCAGAGTTCTGTTTGGTGATTAGTTTGTCTTAGTTTATGAATCGTTGTTTCTGAATAAAGAAATACAGCTTCCCTGCCCAGCCGTTGTCTCCGCGTCTCTGTTACCCGCCCGTGAAGCTAGCCCGGCCAGCAAGAGCCTCCGAATTTTAACAACAGTTATGGGTATTCTCAAATAATTTTGTAAGAGATGGGGGGTAAAGGTGGTAGAGATGGCGGATGTAGAAAAGAAAGAGACAGAGAAGTAACTGCAGCAGCTGGAGATGGCAGTAAAGGAAATGATAGAGGGGAGCTGGGGAGGAAGCCATGGGGGTGCTGATAGTAGAGGTGGAGATCTGCAGATTGCATCAGTAAAGATGATGAAAGGTGATGGTGGAAGTGGTGATGATGGACCTGGAAGCAGAAGAGGTGGTGGAACAGGCAACTGAAGAAGTGGTAAAAAGGATAAAGGTGATGATGGAGGAGTTGATGGTAAGAATGAAATGGAGGAGGTGGTGCAGGATGTTTTGCATTGGTCATTTATCTTGAAATTGCCTGGAAACAGACATGTTGTTATGGGATCTTCTGACTCATTTTAAGGGGGAGGTATTTGGTTGTTCTGGGTCTTGTCTTGTCTTTTTTTTGCATCCAGGGTTATTGCTGGGACTTGGTGCTTGCACCATGAATCCACTGCTCCTGGAGGCCATTTTTTCCCTCTTTTGTTGCCCTTGTTGTTGTAGCATTGTTGTGGTTATTATTGTTGTTGTTGATGTCGTTTGTTGTTGGATAGGACAGAGAGAAAATGGAGAGAGGAGGGGAAGACAGAGGGGGGAGAGAAAGATAGACACCTGCAGACCTGCTTCACTGATTGTGAAGCCACTCCCCTGCAGGTGGGGAGCCGGGGACTTGAACAGGGATCCTTACGCCGGTCGCTGTGCTTTGTGCCAAGTGCGCTTAACCCACTGTGCTACCACCCGACCCCATTTTCTTTTTTCTTTTTTTTCTTTTCCTTGTCTCTTTTCTTTTCTTCCTTACTCTCTCTTTTCCTTGTTTTCTTAGTTAGTTATTAACACATGACAGAGAGAGAGAGAGATAGAGAGAGAGGAGAAAGAGGACAGAGAATGAACTAGAGCACCACTCTGGTACATGCAACGCCAGAGATCAAATCCATGACTTGATGCTCTTGACTTTAATGTTATAGCCACTGCACCACCTCTTGGGCCACTGTGTTTTTTTTCTTTTTTCTTTCTCATATGAAACTGAATCTCATATGAAATAAAGGAAAGAGAGGGAGAGAGAGAGAGAGAGACAGACAGACATAGAGATGAGGACACTGGGGTGGGTATCTTAGGTGTTTTAGTGAGCCTTTATTATTTTTTTCTTTTTTACCAGAACACTGTTCAGCTCTTGCTTATGGTGGTGCAGGGGATTGAACCTGGGATCTTGAAGACAGGTAGATGTCTGTTGTGAGACTATTAAGTTTGTAGCATCAACTTCCTTGTGCTTCTCCCCTTGGACAAGGTGCATTTGGCTTCTTGGGAATGTTGGTAAATGAGAAGAGGTAGAGTGAATGCTCCTTGTGGACTAAGCCCTTGGTTTTCAGAGGAATTGAATCAAGAGCTAAGGTGTAGGAATCAGTGGGGCTCCCTAGAGCTCTGACAACCAAGATAGATCACCCTCCTTCAATCAGCCAGACCTGCCAGGTTCCATTAAACAGTGATCCAGGGACAATACTCAGAGGGATGAGGCTGTATTTCTCCTGACTGGCAGATTCCCAATGAGTAGGGTCCAGTGAATAGATTCCCTGGACTGGGCTCCAGATCCTTCTTCTGAACCAGAACCCATTCAACCATCTCTCCACATGACATCTTCCCCTCTTATCCCATGGGCTCTATATGTTCACTGCAGTCAAAGTCATGCTCCTCACATTGCTGCAGGCTGATGTCCTCTACTGGAGTGATAGACCAGAACATGGGTGCCCTCTCGATTCTCGGGTTCTCTCACCAACTCAGAGAATTCTGTCCTTCTATATATATATATTTAAAAATCGAAAGTTAAAGTGGTCTGGGTGGTGGCACAGTGGATAAAGCATCAGACTCTCAAGCATGAGGTCCTGAGTTCAAGCCCCGGCAGTACATGTACCAGAGCGATATCTGGCTCTTCTCTCTCCTGTGTTTCTCATAAATAAATAAATAAATAAATAAATAAATAAATAAAATCTAAAGTTAAAAAAAAAGAAGACTGGGTGTTCCTTAGACATCCAGTGTCCTCCCTAGCCATTGCTCATGGCAGCCATATTTTCTTTGTCCCCCCTTTCTATTCTTATTTGATAGGACAGAGAGAAATTGAGAGGGAAGGGAGAGATAGAGAGGGAGAGAGAAAGATAGACATGGTAGATCTGTTTCACTGCTTGTGAAGCATCCTTCCAGCAGGTGGGGAGCAGGGACTTGAACCCTGGTCTTTTTACAAAGTAACATGTGCGTGAATCGGGTGGTAGCACAGCGGTTAAGCGCAGGTGGCGCAAAGCACAAGGATGGGTGTAAGGGTGCCAGTTTGAGCCCCGGGCTCTCCGCCTGCAGGGGAGTCGCTTCACAGGCGGTGAAGCAGGTCTGCAGGTGTCTATCTTTCTCTCCCCCTCTCTGTTTTCTCCTCCTCTCTCCATTTCTCTCTGTCCTATCCAACAACGACAATATGAAAACAAAAACAATAATAACTACAACAATAAAACAACAAGGACAACAAAAAGGGAAAATGAATAAATAAATATTTAAAAAAATCAAAGTAAAAAACATGCGCACTCAACTGGGTGTGCCACCACCCAGCCCATCAAAACACATATTTCTATCTATGTTCTTTCATATGGATGAAAGAGAAGGAAATATGTCATCCCTAAATATGCCTCTTTGACATAAACATTATTATGAGCTGAAAGCAAATAAGCAGCAAACCCAGAAGAAAAAGCACTGTCTTCTGCATTAAGGCATGATACAAATTCTCCTTTTATTGGCAACAGACTCTTTATCTAAGCTCAGAGATGAGGCATTGTAAATTTAAATCCTATTCTTCTGGATCTCTTGCATATATCTACATTTTTTAAAAGAATTTGTTTATTTATTCATGAGGAGAGAAAGAACCAGATATCAATCACTCTGGTATATGTGCTGCTGGGGATCGAACTCGGGACCTCATAACTGAGAATCTAATGCTTTATCCACTGTGCCACCTCCCGGACCACATATATCTACATTCTTATAGTCAGCTACTTCTGGAAGCCTCAACTTTGCTTTCCTTTGTCTTGTCTCCTCTCTAGCATCTCCATGTTTCATGTTCTTTGCTAAAGATGTTACACATGCTGGAATTCTATGTTGCCACGTGAGTTACTTTTCTTTAGCTGTCTTCTGTGCAATGGGTACTGCACACATTACTAAACAGCTCTTCTCTTGTTAAACTGTATTACAGAACAGATTAATTAATGAGAGAATCAGCATCACAGTGGCACATGCAATGCCAAGGACCAAATTCAGGACCACATGCTTGCAACACCAGCACACTGGAAATGTCATCTTCCTGGTTGCAAAGCTGTCATTTAAAGTTGAAAACTTGAAATAGGTAATGTCTCTCCTCTGCACATATTATTTCTGCCCTTGCCTTTTCATAGAGGTAGAGAGATGGAGAGGAGAGGGAGAAAGAGACTGGTTTAACAGGTCTTCAGGTTCTAATATTGCCTCTTTTACCTCCTGGCTGCATGATCTATTATTTATTTAATATTGGATAGAGACAGAAATTGAGAAGGGAGGGGAGGTAGAGAGGGAGAGAAACAGAGAGATACCTGCAGTCCTGCTTTACTATTTGTGAAGCTTTCCCCTTGCAGGTAAGGACCAAGGCTTAAACCTGGGTTCTGTGCACTATACTGTGAGTGCTTAACCATGTGAGCCACCACCTTGGCCCCAGCACGATCTATCAAATAGAACAAGTACCTCACAATCCATGTTTCTGTATAGGGTTGCTGTGAGAATCATGAAGAAGTATTTTCTTTTTTTAAAAAAAAATATTTATTTATTTAGTTGCCCTTGTTATAGTTGTTATTGATGTCATCATTGTTGAATAGGACAGAGAGAGATGGAGAAAGGAGGGGAAGACAGAGAGGGAGAGAGGAAGATAGACACCTGCAGACCTGCTTCACTGCTTGTGAAGCGACTCCCCTGCAGGTGGGGAGCCAGGGGCTTGAACCAGGATCTTACGCTGGTCCTTGGGCTTTGCACCACGTGCGCTTAACCCACTGCGCTACCGCTCGACTCCCAAAGTATTTTCAATGTACTTAGAATAGTGATTGGTACAAGGTAAGTAAACCCCATTCCTGGAACTGATTTAGGAAGCATGTTGGAGAATACCCATTTTCATGCATTGGACACTTATTATTTATAAATAGTTGCATTGTATCCTCTGTGTGAATGTACCATAATTTACTTAACTATCTGGGTTGATGGACATTTAAATACGGTTAGAATCTTCTTGGACTACAAAGACTGATTAAAAGCTATTCATTAATACATACACACAGGCCTCATTCTGCTCCTAGAATGCATTGTGTTGTCTTGGGCTTCCTGGCCTTTGATTACCAAGAATATTCTTCACCTGCTCTCTAGCCATTTGGCTCATTCCTGCATAATGTCCAGTTCTTTGTCTCACAGTTCTCTCTCTAGAGAAAGTTTTCCAACTCCTCATAGGTTTTACACTCCTGAGAGAAGATTCCAGCTAGATTTGCCATCATTTCATTTCTCTCCCTCTACCCTACAGACTGGACGTGGAGGGGCCAAATGGTGATGCACACATTACAGATTGTACCTGGGCTGCGACCCTGGAGGATCTGGGTGGCTTACTATAGATCCTGGAACCTGGTACTGAGCAGGTGCTCACCAGCCTACATGATGGCTACTTCAGATGGAGTTTCTCATGCTTGCTTTAAATCTAAATCTGCAAGCGATCTGGATTTGAAAAAATGCATTATCTTGTGTTCAAGGCTTCATCTGGCCCTGGTGAAACAAAATTGTCAGTAAGCTTACTGGTCTGGGATCAGAGTCACTTCCTGCCCTGATAACTAACACTATATGTTGGAACAGGAGCCAATGTACACTATTTGACTTAACCCTTATAGTAATCCTGAAGCGGTGCTCAGAGAGGTGAGCAGGTGGATCTGAAGATACATAGTCAGTAAGGAGTGGAAATACAAATGTAGGACCAGTTCAGGTCCCCTGGAATTTGTCCCTTGTCATTTCTACCAGTGCCAGTAGAACTTTATGGACAATTTAGATATTAGTTGGCTTTCATGACAAACTCACATTTTTAGGGGATTTCTTCCCACTTCACCTCAGATTCTCTCACATAACTGGTGAACTAAGTGTCTAGATGTCAAACTTTGATCTCTCTCTCTCTCTCTTGCCCTCCCTCCAGGGTTATCACTGGGACTTGCTGCCAGCACTATAAATCCACTGCTCCTGGTGGCTATATTTAAATTTTACTGGATAGGACAGAGAGAAGTTGAGATAGGAGGGGGAGAGAGAGAGAAATAGAAAGACAGACACCTGCAGACCTGCTTCACCACTCATGAAGCTTCCCCCTGCGGGTGTGGAGTGGGGGCTCAAATATGGATTCATATGCTTAGTACTATGTACACTTAACCCAGTGCACCACTGCCCAGCCCCTGAAAATCTCCCTTGAATTCTGGTCATCACTGGTCAGGAACTGGGGGTCTGTCTGGATTGACTAGAGGTGTGTTTGTGCCATCATCTTAGGCTCATGGGGACATTCATTGATCTGCTAAGTCTTCTGTGTCTTCTTGGCTGACTTTTTGTTTGTTTGTTTGTTTCCAGAGTTATTTCTGGGGCTTGGTGCCTATACCACGAATCCACTGCTCCTGGAGGTTTTTTTTTTCCTTTTTGTTGCCCTTGTTGTTTTATTGTTGCAGTGGTTATTATTATTGTTTTTTTTGATGTCCTTGTTGGGTAAGACAGAGAGAAATCGAGAGCGGAGGGGAAGACAGAAGGGGAGAGAAAGATAAGACACCTGCAGATCTGCTTCACTGTTTGTGACTGCAGGTGGGCAGCTGGGGCTCGAACCAGGATCCTTTCACTGGTCCTTGCACTTTGCACCATGTGAAAACCCACTGTGCTATGGCCTGACTCCCTGTCTTGGTTGATTTGGACCTCACCCTCCAGGTTGAGAATTCTCCAGAAAAGGATATATCCCTAGCATGCGGAATTAGGTACAAAGTTTACCTGAACTGCCCAGCCATATTATTAATCTGAAATCTGATGAAACACCATCACTTGAAGGACATTCAAATGATGACTCAGTATCTTTTTCCATAAATTTGCTAAAACTAAAGTGTGGTTGTCAAAATTAATAGCACTGTTGATCCTGAGACATGGAAACTCAGTTACTAGCAATACAGGTCATAGAATAAGAATGTTATGTAAGTTGATTCCTTTAACTTTGCTGAGAGCCCATTTTATAGATAGGAAAATTGCATAGTAGAGAGAAGTTAAGTCAAGAAGGAAGGACCTGAAGTCCTCTTGATTTCATCAGTCTTCATATTTCAAGTCCAAGAGGATTTCATCTCTTTCTTAGTAGGGGACAATACACTGTCCAATATATTGACAACTTGTCCAAGGTCATGCCTTGTTCAAAGACACATCAGTCTACTCTACACATTCACAAAGACTCCTTTGGGTCTTTCTCAAGGAAGGCAAAATCCTTGTCAGAAAATCTACCCTTGATCATCCTTTGCACCTCAGTTCAACAATGCCCTCTTCTGAGAATAACTTTGATTTTCCCCTGCCTTTCTCCTTACCTGCCCATCATGCCTCTCACCTGGTTTTTTTTTGTTGTGTTTTTTTTGGATCTGCCTTCCTCATAGCTGGAGAGCCTGGTGGTGAAGTAACCTAGCTTTGGGGTCATGTAGAATCTAGGCTGGGACTTGGTGTGTGACTGTAGTTTAAAATTCCTTTAGAGCATTAAGTCTCAGTGTCTTCTTCCATAAGATGGGCTATCTGGGTTATTGTCAGGTTAAATGAGGTAAGATACATACATATAGGACCTAGCACAAAGCTAGTAGTCAAATTATGGTATTTGTTGTTATCGTCAATAGCCATAAAAACCTCCTGTTACCATGGTCTGGGAGGTGGCACAGCGGAGAAAGCATTGGACTTTCAAACATGAAGTCCTAAGTTCGATCCCCAACAGTGCATGTATTAAAGTGATGTCTGGTTCATTCTCTCTCTCTCTACCTATCTTCTCCATGAATAAATAAAATCTAAAAAAAGGAAAAAAAAGCCTGCTGGCTCTGAGGATCTCAGGTGCCCAACATGACAGATAGTTCTTTTCAACATTAAAAGCATATATATTTAAAATTTATTTGATAGGACAGAAAGAAATTGAAAGAAAGGGGATAGGGAGATAGAGACAAAAGCAGCCCTGCTTCACCACTAGTAAAGCTTCATCCTGGGGACTTGAACCCAGGCCACTGTGCATGGTAATGCCTGTGCTCAACTGCATGAGCCATAGCAGATCTTCTTTACTATTAACATATTTCACTTATTAATGGTTGAGGGACAGTGACATTGCCCTGATTTTCTCCTTTTTAAAAATATTTTAATTTTATTATTGGGTAGTCAGAGAAATGGAGAAGGGAGGGGGAGATAGAAAGAGACAGAGAGTGCACGTGGCTCCAAGTGCAAGGATCGGTGTAAGGACCCCAGTTCGAGCCCCCGGCTCCCCATCTGCAGGGGGGTCGCTTCAGAGCGGTGAAGCAGGCCTGCACGTGTCTATGTTTCTCTCCTCTCTCCATTTCTCTGTCCTATCCAACAATAATGATATCAATAACAATAATTACAACAGTAATAAAAAAAGACAAGGGCAACAAAAGGGAAAAATAAAATTAAAAAAATAAAAAAAAAAGAGATGGAGAGACGCCTATAACACTACTTCACTACTCATGAAGCTTTCCCCATGCAGGTGGAGACCAGGGGCTTGAACCTGGGCTCTAGCATACTGTAATGTGTGTGCTTAATCAGGTGTGCTATCGCCTGGCCTCATGGTTTGTATTTTTTACAATTTAAAAAATATTTTTAAATTTATTTTCCCTTTTGTTGCCTTTGTTATTTTATTGTTGTAGTTATCAATGTTGTTGCTATTGATTTCGTTGTTGTTGGATAGGACAGAGAGAAATGGAGAGAGGAGGGAAGACAGAGAAGGGGAGAGAAAGATAGACACCTGCAGATGTGCTTCACCGCTTGTAAAGCGACTCCCCTGCAGGTGGGGAGCCCGGGGCTCGAACTGGGATCCTTATGCCGTCCCTGCACTTTGCGCCACGTGCGCTTAACCCGCTGCGCTTCCGCCCGACTCCCACGGTTTGTTTTTTTATTTTTTTATTTATTTTTTTTTGGTTTGTTTTTTTAACCTGGGTTTCTAGTACCTGCAAAATTTTGCCCCTAGTGTACTGTTTAATTTTTTTTTTTATATTTTAAAAAAAATTAAAAAAAATTTTTGTTGTATTTATTTAGTCTCTTTTGTTGCCCTTATTGTTTCGTTGTTGTAGTTATTATTTTTGTTGTTACTGATCTCGTTGTTGTTGGATAGGACAGAGAGAAATGGAGAGAGGAGGGGAAGACAGAGAGGGGGAGAGAAAGACAAGACACCTGCAGACCTGCTTCACCGCCTGTGAAGCGACTCCCCTGCAGGTGGGGAGCCGGGGGCTCGAACCGGGATCCTTACGCCAGTCCTTGCGCTTCGCGCCACGTGCGCTTAACCCGCTGCGCTACCGCCCGACTCCCTACTGTTTAATTTTTAAAAGAAGAGGCAAAGAGTAGAAAGATTTAACGAAGAGACACCGCAGTACCACTCTGTGGCTTGTAAAGCTTGTGTATGGTGCTCCCATGTGGTCTGTGTGTAGTTCAAACCCTGGTCTTTCTGTGTGATAGTGTGTGCTCTACTGAATGAGCTACATCCTGGTTCATAGCTGCTGATTTTTCTTAAGTTTCTTTTTTTATTATTTATTTATTCCCTTTTGTTGCCCTTTTTTTTTATTGTTGTTGTTATTGATGTCATCGTTGTTGGATAGGACAGAGAGAAATGGAGAGAGGAGGGGAAGACAGAGAGGGGAAGAGAAAGATAGACACCTGCAGACCTGCTTCACCGCTTGTGAAGCGACTCTCCTGCAGGTGGGGAGGGGGCTCAAACTGGTATCCTTATGCTGGTCCTTGCCCTTTGCGCCACCCACGCTTAACCCGCAGCGTTACAGCCCAACTCCCAGCTGCTGATTCTTAACAAACTTTCTAATCCAGTCCAGGCAGAGCAAGGCAAGTGCTGCTACACATTCCCTTCACACCTATTATTCTCCCCTCCATACACATCTACTAACATCTTTGGCTGAGTAGCCTGGCATAGTGGATAATGCATTGGACACTGGTTCTTTTTATTTTTTTAAAATTTTTTATATTTTTTTGTTGTTGTAGTTATTGTTGTTGTTATTGATGTCGGTGTTGTTGGATAGGACAGAGAGAAATGGAGAGAGGAGGGGAAGACAGAGGGGGAGAGAAAGATACCTGCAGACCTGCTTCACCACCTGTGAAGCGACTCTCCTGCAGGTGGGGAGCCGGGGGCTTGAAGCAGGATCCTTACCCCGATCCTTGTGCTTTGCACCACGTGCGCTTAACCTGCTGCGCTACTCCCCGACCCCCTGGACACTGGTTCTTTATCCTTCTCTATCTTGCTAATAAATAAAATAAAACTTGAAATAATCGGGAGTTTGGCGGTAGCACAGCGGGTTTAGTGCACGTGGCGCAAAGCACAAGGACCAGCATAAGGATCCTGGTTCCAGCACCGGGCTGCCCACCTGCAGGGGTATCGCTTCACAAGTGGTGAGCAGGTCTACAGGTGTCTCTCTTTTCCTCCCCGTCTTCCTCTCCTCTCTCCATTTCTCTCTGTCCTATCCAACAACGATGACATCAACAACAACAATAATAGCTACAACAAAAAACAAGGGCAACAAAAAGGGAAAATAAACATTAAAAAAAAAAAACAACTTGAAATAATCATTGGTTTAGGATCCTGAAGCTATAGTGTCCTTTAGAATGGTGCCACCTTGTGGCTTAATGAGAACCTGCTTTGGAAAAGAGACCAGATTCCTAGGTAACTTTTGTTTTTGCCTTTAGGGTTATCACTAAGGCTCGTTGCATCTTTTTGCACTGTTGTTGTTGGATAGGACAGAGAGAAATTGAGGGGGGAGGGGAAGACAGAGAGGAGGAGAGAAAGACACCTGCAGGCCTGCTTCACCGCTTGTGAAGCAGCCCCCCTGCAGGTGGGGAGCTGATTAAATTTTGCGCTTCATGCCAGTGACCAACTTAACCGCCTGACCAACAAGGGACCTTTTAGCCACTAGTCTTCACCCTTTACAGAGTTCAGATCTCCATTTTGCAAGCTCACCTAGTGAGGCCATGCCATTGCAAAAGAGATGATTGAAACCATGCTTGGGAGACAGGAGGGAAGGACAACTCACTAGATTTGCAGAAGCTAGAATACTTGCTGGTAACTGGATATGGGGTGAGGTGAGGTGACTGAGATGTTAGCAGAGGAGTCTGTTAAGAGTTGGATCAGGGGGAGTCAAGCGGTAGCACAGCAGGTCAAGCACAGGTGGTGCAAAGCGCAAGGACCAGTGTAAGGATCCCGGTTTGAGCCCCTGGTTCTCCATCTGCAGGGAAGTCACTTCACAAGTGGTGAAGCAGGTCTGCAGGTGTCTTTCTCTCCCCTGTCTTCCCCTCCTCTCTCCATTTCTCTCTGTCCTATCCAACAACAATGACATCAATAACAATAATAACTACAACAATAAAACAAGGGCAACATAAGGGAATAGTAAAAAAAAAAAAAAAGTTGGATCAAAGCTGAACACTAGAAACCAGCATAGAAAGGAGTGGACCTGTCAACTCTTGGATGGCAGCTCATGACACAGGAGCAAAATCCATTTGGAAGTCCTTTTATTTGTCCTTGGGAGTCAGAAACTCAACAGCAGTTCCTCTGGAAAACATAATGTTCAGACAGAGGGTGCAGTGTTTTGCACCAGCTGTTTTCCCAAACTTAATATTAAGGGGTTCCTAGTGGGTACACTAGTATTGTTAGAAGGCATGGAAAGGGGACACTGCTGCTCAGGAGGGTAAGTTGACAGTGACATCTAGAGCCATAAGGACAGGCTCAGCTCTTGACTCACATGCATGCTTTCTCCTGTGGCCATCTCCCAAGGAAGCAGCCAGACTACCTACAGGATTATTTGGCATGGGATAGTTTATAGGACTTAACAAAATGTTTTACAGTAGAGACTATTGTAGACTTAACTTATAAGGGCATTATCATGACAACTTGTTTTCCCACTCAGTGATGAATTTGGATTACCTCTCCATCAGGACATATCCCATGCATAGCAATATATCTGTGTCTTGGCTTATTTAATGCTGGGAGGTTCCATTAGTTAACCAGTTTGATGGAATGATCCAAAATGTCTTCAAACTCACAAAATGTTATATGAGAACTTCCCTGAATTCAGAAACAGATGTTATTGAATTATCCATTTAAAGCAAACAGACAAGTCCTCTCCACCCAAGCCTACCTAGATGGATTCCTCTTTTTTAGGTGGGACACCCACCAACACAGAAACCTAGGGCTGGAAAACATCTGTAAACCAGTTTGTATTCAAACTAGTATGATCCTTGGCTCCATGGCTAGCAATCTCTCTGACCTTGGGCGAAACACTGAAACACACTGACTACATTCAGATCACTTGCCTTGCTCACTTTCCAGAGGTGAGTAGGAATCCAGAGGCTTTTGTCAACTATTCTAGATGATATGTTGTAAATTATTTGTGATCTCTTCTGGCATGTAATAATTAGCACAAGTAGAAACCCAAAAAAAGGTGGAAGGGAGTTGGGAGGTGGGGTGTACTACACAGGCTCAGAGGTCAAGTGCATAGGCCTTGGAAGCAGATCTGTGCCTCTCAGGCATCAGGTTTTGCACTGTAAAACAGGTTGATACGGGACATTAAGTACTTGTGATGGCTGAAGTTATTATACAACTCCTTCCAAAGCAAGCCATTAGAAAGTACAAAACTCCATTGTCCTCATTCTGGTTTTTAATAGTCAAGCTGACAATAATTTGTGGTTTTTCCAGACCCATTTTCAGTTTCCATAGTTACTTCCACCCGCTGGAGGAAACATCGTGGCAGATACTGCAGAGCCACCAGAATCCTGCTAGTTTGACATCGGAAGCACCAAGCCAAGTCCCTTTCTCAGGATATGTCTGGATGGACACTTCAAGCCCTTCCTCACCTTTGGGGAGTGATGTTGGTTCTCGACTTAGGTGCAATCAGGAAAGAAAGTGACAGGTGACGACTACTTGGAAAATGTATTGAGACACATTATGATTCAAAATCAGGAGATTCTAAGTTAGTGTTGGTTCTACGTCTGTGGTTCATTTAACAGAGAGGTGAAAGGCTAATATCGAAGACCACAGTAAGCCTCCTCTCTCAAACTTGCACAGAGTACATCTGTTGGGAAGAAGGAACTTCACCAGACTGGGATTACTGCTTTTGTCTCATGAATCAGAACTCAGCGGGGCACAGAAAACTGAAGTGGAATCTGCACACCAAAGCCATGCAATGACATTAGACTCACCCTCAAAATTTACTTAGCAGAAATCTGCAAAAGCTAACACAGTAGAAGGTACTTGGGGCATAAGGGGTCTCCCTCTTCTTCAGTATTTGAATAGCCACCTATCATTAGTGATCAGTTCAGTGACATTTTGATTTCCCTCCTCTTTTAGTTCATCGTATCTTGACTCTGAAATGCACTTGGGTTGGCACAAGTTGTTTCCAAACTGGAAAAATAAAAATCCCTACCACCTTAGAATACTCAGCCTTCTACATATAGAATAAATAAGGACAGGGCTGGGGCAAGCAAGTATGGTTATTTAGAACCTCAATTGGCCAAGGACCAGGAAGCTTGAATTTCCCAGGGGTTCAGTGAAAGGAGCAAAAAGAGTTTTGCTTATTTTGCCTTAAATGGTGCCTGCATCTAGATCTGACGCCATACTTGAGGGAATCGCTACTTGGTTTTATCTGAGCAAGATTTGTTCTTGTGGGAGTTAGCAGCCACAAAGCCCCTCTTTTTGTAAGTCTCCCTACTCCCTCTATTATAAAGGAAGAAATTCTCCAGTAGTCATCTTGGTGGTGGTGGGTAGACACACATGTGGACAGTATTGTATGCCAGAAGCAATTTTTGTGAAGAAAGCATGGAAGGAAGGTTCCTTTCCAGATGCCCAGAGAGAAATATTTTATACAAATGAATCTGTTTCAATGGGAGAGGTTCCATATAACATGCTGGTGATACTCCTTCAATTTTTTTGGTTGGTTTTTTTTTTTAATTTTATTTTCTTTAAAGTCCATTGATCATCACAAAAACCCAGGAAACGCAACTAAAGATAAAACAAATGTCCAACCAAGATCTAAGAACCCAGAGCTACGGAGAGGACGTGGCACTGGACTGCTGGGTATGTGGGAAAGGGTGGGAGGGGCAGTCCCCATAGGGCTGCTGGCTGTGGGAGACATAGGAGAGAGGTGAGATGCCCACTGGGGCTGGGAGGTTATGTTAACCGCTGCACAATGACGGCGTTGAGAAGATTGGCTTCCTTCAGGGTCTGGTTCTCATCAGCCAGCTCTTTGTTTGGGAAGGTGGTCATGAGGACAAAGCTGGTGGCAGCCATGGCTGGCCGGGCATCCACAATGAAGAGTCGGATATCGCTGATCCTGGTGGAGTGGGAGTGAGTATGGAGGTAGGTAAGCAGTGTCCTTTTATGCTGTCAACCAAACCCCTGCCCCCAGCCTGCAGAAGACTGCAACATGTGCCCTTCCTACCCCACCCTCTTTCATTTTGGAAGCTTACCGGATCATGGCACTTTACTTGCCTAAAAACCTGAGTTGCTCCCATTTTCCTTATGATAAACACCAATATGCTTACTGTCATCCCAAGGTCTAATCGTAAATCCACCCTCCTTCCACTGTTCTCTCCCACATTTGAGTTCTTCACTATGCTGTGTTCCCTGTACACATTTGCATTCCTCTTTATAGAAGCTTCTTTGCCTGATGCTTTTCCTGTAAACTTAATCAAACTTCAAGCTTCAGGTCCAATGCTACCTCCTCAGGAAGCTTTCCTCAAACTTGTTTCTATTCCCCAAACAAGCTTGAAGCCAAACAACACCAGGATGATTTGACTGTCTGTTTCTTCTTGCAGACCATACCTTCCACAAGATAGAAAGTATATGTCTTTTTTTGTACATTATAAAAAGCACTTAATGAGAAAAACTAATGTAGGTTAGTAAATTTTAAGTGCAGGAACTACTTTTCTAGACACTATGCTAGTAATTAATTATGAGAATGTATAATCTGGAACTAGCTACAGTGCATGAAAAAAGGTATCTTTCCACTCTTATGCCTTACATTTCATGCAATGTATAGTTGGCACATCGAAAGGCCTAACTGTCCTAGATGCATCCTAAGACTTTCTGTAGACTGTTCATTAAGCTATTTATAGTAAGTAATTAAGAGGGGTTGCCCACCAACAGGGGTAGGAGAGTAGCAACCATGCCGAAATGTTAGACTTAATGGGTGAAATAAAGCAAAGGCAAGAGTAACTCAGATGAGTGTTATGGGTTAATTCCTTTAAATACCAAGCGCCTGAAGTATACTTAACTAATGAGAAACATTTGAACAAAGCCTCCATATCCTGGGATTTGTGTCACAAGTTCATTTCACATGTGAACCCTACCAAGGACTGTCAGGCCATTCATTGGACCCACATGTAGATCATGGTTTACTTGACCTATCATTGATGAATTTAGACACTGCTGATCTAGAGAAAAGATTGACCAATCATTACTGGTGATAATGTTCTCCCAATTAATTTTTATTGCTCTGTGCCTTGGTTTTCCCATCTTTAAAATGAGGACTATAGAGCTGTTTTGGTCCAGTCCAGACTATCTGAGATAAATGAGCAGGATTCTAGAATTCTCAAAGAGGATGTCAAAACAAGAGACCTCAAATAGCTTCGTGGTTTTCAGAGGCCCTGTGGGTTAGAAAGATGGATGGATTCTAGTACTCTATCAACTACAGCAGTTCTAATTTTATCTATTCTGTACTTGGGCTTTAGGACAAAATTTTTCTTTGAACGAAGAGTTTGGTGGGGAACAGTAAGATAGCTCACCTGGGAAAGCACCAGTGCTGACATGTGCCATGACCCAGTTTTGAGCCCCCAGTCCCTGTGAAACTGGGAGAAGCTTTCTTTGGTGTTGTGTTATGTCTCTCTCTATCTGAAAAAGTCAGCTCAGAGCAGTGAGAAAAAAAAAAAAAAAGTTCAGTGTCTTAAAATAGCCCCGAAGAATCCAATTCTCTAATTGAATTCCTAATTTTACCAATGAGGACTTCAGACGTATACATTTTTCCAATTCCATTGTGTCTTTTGAGGGGAAGATAAGAGTACCAGTTAGCATTTCTTAAGAATAACAATCTCCCGCTTCCTATTCGTCATAGGTGTCTCTGGGTCCCTCTTCAAGTAAGTTAAGCCAGACAGTATAAGGTACCTGTGACTGTGGTTAAATTTTTGCACCAGCCTTCCACCATCAGCAAGCCGTATTTGGATGTTTGTAGTAGGCTGTGACTCATCGATAGAGATGGAAGAGCTAGCTTTGGCTTCATTTTCTGCCTGTTGGGCGGGAGAGCTGGTACTGAACACCTGTGGAGCAGTACTGAGGAGAGAGTATGGAATCAGGATTAGAACAGAAATTAATTTCCTCTGGTCATTACTACCTTAAAAGAGTATTTTTAGCAAATCAAATTGAAAGTGTTGTCTCTGAAACTTTAGTTCCTTGACTTATCTTCCCCTCAAAAGGAAGGTTTCAGAAACTATACATATTAATGTCAGCAGCCTTACAGTGTATTAAGGATCTTGATAAGGCCCAGAGATAGCTCGGCAGAGAGGGTACATACCTTGCCATGGTAGGGCGCAGGCTCAACCCCCATTACTGTATGAGATAGATATCTGGCTGTCTCCATCCAATAAATAAATATAATAAAAATTTTAAAAAGAAAGAAGGCAGCCAGCCTACCATTACCTTTAAGGAATGGCTGAGTCACCTGTAAGCAGAGAGGGTCCTTCACAATGGGACAAGGATCTGACAGCTATCTATATAAGAAGAATTTCTTTACATCTCCCTGAAATACCATATAATGTGCCATAGGGAAACTGAGTCTCATTCAGATTGAGTCTGAATCACTCAAATGCTCACTTCCTTTATAGTGGGAATATGTTGGAAACTAAGGTGCTTTTTTGCTGTAATTCTTGAGTCTTGAGATTCTATATCCTTTAAAAGTAAACATAAAGAGACAACTACAGAAAGCATGGAAAACAGCCAGTGCTCATCCTTAGAAGTGAGCTTCCATCTCCAAGTGCATGCTTGATATTTGCTATTCAAAACTGAATAAACGTAGTCTTATTCAAACTGTCAGATTAGATTCTCTGGGAACAAATGAAAAAAACAAATCAGGAAAAATGTTTAATGTAACTTAAAATAATTTTTTTGAATTTCTGAATGGAGAACAACTTAATTCATTCACACATTTCATTTTTTGCCACTAGAGTTAATATTGGGGCTCAGTGCCTGCATGGATCCATCCTTCCTGGTGGTCTTTTATTTTTTGGATAGAGGGAGATGGAGAGAGGGAGAGAGGGAGAGAGGGAGAGGGGAAGAGGGGGAGAGAGAGGGAGAGAGGGAGAGGGGGAGAGGGGGAGAGGGGGAGAGAGAGAGAGAGAGAGAGACAGACCGAGACCTGAACACTGCTCCACTGCTTATGAAAATTTCCCCCTGCAGGTGGGACTGGAGGCTTGAATGCCATGTGGGAGAACTTTGACTATCAGAAGAAACAGTGATTGCCATAAACAAATCAAGAAATGATAGGTGTCAGCAAGGTTGTGGAGAAAAAGGAACTTTGTTAAACTGCTGGTGGTTATGAAAACTAGTGCAACCCCACTGGAAGACTGGATAGAATGTCCTTAAATAAATGAAAATGGAAGTACTTTATGATCCAGTGATACCACTCTCAGGCATTTATCCAAAGGATACTAAAACTAATTCAAAGGGACACATCCACCCCCCTATGTTCAAAGGTGCAATATTTACAACTGCCAGAGTGGAAGCAGCCTAAATGCCTATCAACAGATGGCTGCCTAAAGAAGTTACGGGGCATATATTCCATGGAATACTACTCTGCCATCAAAAAGATGAGATGTCCTTTGGGACAAAATGGGTGGAATTGGAGATGATGATACTGAGAAAAATAAGTAAAGAAATGAAAGACAACTACCAGATATGAGACATCTAGAGATTAGATACACATGAACTTGGTGGGGGGAACAGAAGTATGCAAACTTTTCTACGATTTGTGATAACTATAGTGGTTATCTTTGGGAGGAGGGAGGGTAAGGATACAGAACTTTGGTGGTGGGTGTGGTGTGGAATTATACACCATAAACTTACAATCTTGTAACCTATTATTACACACACACACACACACACACACACACACACACACACACACACACACACACACACACACACGACTAATAAATCAATCAGATCCGACCAGGGATTTGAATGCAAGATTAAAGCTGTGACAGAAAACATAGGCAGAAAAACTCAAAGAAAATGATAAAATGAGTGTCAGGGTAAAAAAAAAAAATAGAGCTAAGAGCTGCTATAATGGTGGAGCTGCAGTCTATACAGATCACCAAAGCCTGTGAGCTTCCTTGGATCCTGAACAATGCTGCTGCAAGGTTGACTGGAAGGGAGAGTAGGATTCTTTATTTTCTCTGTTGTCATATTTAAACCTGAAAATGTGTGCCTCAGCTCTAAGTGATGAGGGAAGAAATCACTGTCCTGAACACCCTACACTTCTGAATCATGAGTTACCATTTCCTGCTTCATCTGACTGCTCACTGTGAGGCAGTGCTGTCTGCTTCACAATAATTGGAAGGATAAGCACTTTTATGAGCTCCATTTTACAGTGGAGCAGACTGGGCTATACACTCTAAAGATAACTGTTAAGTTATAAGTGAAGAAACCTAACTTTTAACTCAGGGCTATAAATGCTCAAGTCTACATCCTTCTTGCCATTAAAAAAATGTATCAATAGTAAAGTTATAAAAAATGAATTACCAGCAGTGACTGACATAGTGCCATTCCCACAAGGTCTTCTTACCTCCCCAGTTTCTGACCCTCGCCAGTAAAGGCTTTGAAGGCTCCCTTGGGCTTCACAAAATCTTCATCCCGATGGTCCTCCATGTCCAAGTTCACCTGCCCACCATGAGCTAACCTCCTCAGCTCTGCTGGTACCTCCCTGTGGAAAAGGCAATAATGATATACACAAAGCAGGATGGGAGTGACAGTAGTGGCTATAAGTGCAGAAGAAGTTTCTTAGTGTCAATTGTGAAAACTGCTAGGTCTTTACAGGGGCTGGCAACTCTAGTGGCCACCCGTCTCCCTCCTACTTCCCCCTTCCCTCCTCAAAGCCATATCAAGAGACCCAAATCTAATCTGGTGACTTTGTTCTGCTCTAGGACCAAGAGTAAAACAGAACCACAAGGTTTCTAAAGTAGATCTGTGAATTTCTTTCTTTCCTTCAATTCTTTTTATTTTCATTTATTTTTTTGCCTACAAGGTTACTGCTGGGGCTCAGAGCCAGCACTACAAATCCACTGCTCCTGGGGCCATTTGTTCCATTTTATTGGATAGGACAGAGAGAAACCGAGAGAGGAGGGGGAAATAGAGAGGAAGGGAGAAAGACTGACACCTGCAGGCCTGCTTCACCTTTCCTGAAGCTTCTCCCATGTAGGTGGGGAGCTGGGGAATTGAATCCGGATCCTTGCACTTCATACTATGTGCACTTAACCAGGTATGCCACCGCCTGGCCCATATCTGTGAATTTCTATCTCAACTTGAGCCAATTTGTTTTAAAAATATTTACTTCTATAACGCACAAGGATCTGGGTTCAAGCCCCTGGCCCCCACCTGCAGGGGGAAAGCTTCATGAGTGGTGAAGCAGGTCTGCAGGTGTCTCTCTGTCTCTCTCTGCACTATTTCCCCCTCCCCTAACAATTTCTCTGTCTCTATTCAAATAATAATAATAAAAAAAAAAAAAAAACTTCTTGGGAGTCGGGTGGTAGCGCAGTGGGTTAAGCACACGTGATACAAAGCTCAAGGACCGGCATAAGGATCCCAGTTCTAGCCCCTGACCCCCCACCTGCAGGGGAGCAGCTTCACAGGTAGTGAAGCAGATCTGCAGGTGTCTGTCTTTCTCTCCCCGTTTTCCCCTCCTCTTTCCATTTCTCTTTGCCCTATCTAACAAGGATGACATCAATAACAACAATAACTATAACAATAATAAAAAATAAGGGCAACAAAAGAGAAAATTAAAAGAAAAAAAAAGACTACAAAGTTTATTTAAAAAAAAAAACAACAACTTCTTGAAGGCTGGGAGGTGGTACACCTGGTTGAGCACACATATTACTTTGCATAAGGACTGGGTTCAAGCCTCTGTCCCTGTCCCCACCTGCAGAGGGAGTGCTTCAGTACTGAAACAGTACTGCAAGCACCCCCCCATGCCTTTCCCTTCCCTCCCTCTCAAGTTCTCTCTGTTTCTGTCCAAAATAAATAGTAATAAAAAAGTTTACTTTTTAATAAACAATTGGATCAGTCTCTTCTTTCTCATCTGTCATCTCACTCACTGATATGGAACCCTGAAGGCTTTATTGCTCACCCTCTGCGGATCGATTCCAGAAACTGGGCATTGGCTGGGTCTTGGTAGCTTCTAAGTTCACCACTGTCCAAGCTGAATCCAGTCTTCCAAAGTTTCAACACGACATGAACCTATGACAATATAAGGTAAAGAATCCAAACATTGTCAAGAACTGTTAAGTATGTGGTCCGGGAGGTGGCACAGTGGATAAGGCGTTGGACTCTCAAGCATGACGTCCTGAGTTCAATCCCCGGCAGCACATGTATCAGAGTGATAATCTGCTTCTTTCTCTCTCTCCTCCTATCCGTCTCATTAATAAATAAATATTTAAAAAAAAAAAAAAAGAACTGTTAGGTATACTAATGTGAATCTGCAAATTAGCAGATTTTCACTATTTTGCTGTCTTGTTACTAAAAGACAAACATATATTTTTACATACAAATAACCAATTTATATACTACAATGTTAATTTAAAGTAAGGCAACATGCCACAGGTTGAGAACAGAGCTTTTGAATTAAGCAGACCCAGCCCTGCATCTTGTCTTTGCTAGTAAAGTGGCACTGAGCAAGTGACTTGGTGAGAGCTATAGTCTCCTTTATTTGCGGAGTGCTAGTATACTTGTTATACAGCTCATGTTTTGCCAAACTACCTAAGCAAATTTAATCACAGATCATTTTGTAGTGAGTAAAAGTATAGCCTCAATTTTTATAACTCCCTAGATACATTCACAGAAGAGGTTCTAGAAAACTAAACACCAATAAACTAGTAGCTGATGCCTCAGGTTGTTAGGACTCTCTTTCTAAAAAATATTTTTATTTATTTATACATTGCATAGAAACGGTGAGGAACTGAAAGGGAGAGAGACAGAGAGAGACCTGCAGCCCTGCTTCATGACTCGTGAAGCTTTCCCCCTGCAGATGGGGACTGGGGGCTTGAATCTAGGTCCCTGCGCACCCTAATGTGTGCGCTTAGCCAGGTGTGCCACCACCAGCCCCAAGGTTGTTAGGATTCTTAATCTTTTTCTTGCTTGATTTAATTTTGGAATACGACCCACAATGCCTAAAAAAAAAGAAAAGAAAACATAGGAGGGGCCAGGTGGTGGTGCACATGGTTAAGCGCACATATTACTGTCCATAAGGACCTTTGGTCCCCATCTGCAGGAGGAAAACTTCACAAGTGGTAAAGGAGGTCTGTAGGTATCTCTCTCCATCCAAAAAAAAAAAAAAAAGGGAATCGGGCGGTAGTGTAGAGGGTTAAGCACACGTGGCACAAAGCGCAAGGACTGGCAAGGACAACATTGAAAAACAACAATGGCAACAAAAGGGAAAATAAATTAAAAAAAAGATATTATATATATTTATGAACTAATGGTTACAAATGTTAATAAAAAATATTGAAAGCATGGTATTAATGAAAGAGCCTCACCCAAACTTGTCTAGATAGTATGATTATACTGGGGGGGGTACTTATGCAGAAGGTAGGGAAATGGAATTAGACAACAGTAAAGAGCAATTTTTTAAAAAGTTGTATTTCAGGTCTCCTCTGATGGTTTGAAGACCAAGTTCTTTATTTGTGTCCTGCCAAGAGGTAACTGGATACACAGTCCCTCTGAGAGCTATGACATGCTTAGAAAACTCCATTTGACTATTCCCTTTGCTCCCCCCCCCCCAGGGTTATTGCTGGGGCTCGGTGCCTGCACCACGAATCCACTGCTCCTGGAGACCATTTTTCCCCCTTTTGTTGCCCTTGTTGTTCCAGCATTGTTGTGGTTATTATTAGTATTGTTGTTGTTGCTGTTGTTGGATAGGACAGACAGAAATAGAGAGAGGACGGGAAGACAGTGGGGAGAGAAAGATAAGAGACCTGCAGACCTGCTTCACCGCCTGTGAAGTGACTCCCCTGCAGGTAGGGAGCCGGGGGCTAGAACTGGGATTCTTAGGCCGGTCCTTGCACTTCACAAGTGTGTTTAACTGGCTGCGCTACCGCCCGACTCCCTGCTCCCTTGTTTTTTGGCTTATGGTGGTGCGGAGGATTGAACCTGGGACTTTGGAGCCTCAGGCATGAGAGTCTGTTTGCATAACCATTATGCTATCTACCCTCTGCCCTGCTCCCTTGTTCTTTTTTTTTTATTATTGGGGTATTAATGTTTTACATTCAACAGTAAGTACAATAGTTTGTACATGCATAACATGCCCCAGATTCCCATATAACAATACAACCCCCACTAGGTCCTCTGAATCCTTCTTGGACCTGTATTCTCCCCACCCACCCACCTCAGAGTCTTTTACTTTGGTGCGATACGCTAATTCCATTTCAGGTTCTACTTCTGTTTTCTTTTCTGATCTTGTTTTTCAGTGCTCCCTTGTTCTTAACCCGATCTACAACTCCGAGATGAGAGTTGTTTCTCTAGGAAGCACTTTTTTTTTGGTCTCCAGGGTTATCACTGAGGCTTGGTGCCTGCACTACAAAACCACTGCTCCTGGAGGCTATTATTTCCCCTTTTGTTGACCTTTATTGTTGTTGTGGTTATTATTATTGCTGTTATTGCTGTAGTTGCTGTTGGATAGGACACAGAGAAATCTAGAGAGGAGGGGAAGATAGAAAGGGGGAGAGAAAGACAGACGCCTGCAGACCTGCTTCACCGCTTGTGAGGTGACCCCACTGCAGGCAGGGAGCTGGGGGCTCTAATGGGATCCTTACGTCGGTCCTTGCGCATTGCGCCATGTGCGCTTAACCCATTGTACTATCGCTGGGCCCCCAGGAAGCATTTTTGTACAAGGACAACAGTAAGGGCACTGCTTTTGCTGGCTTCCTTTTCAGAGGTTGTTATTTCATGCCTATTATGTGATTAATCTCCTTCGAAAAATGACAACAGTCAACTAGCATTGCAAAGGAAGACCAATGTTTACTCACATCTTGGCTGGAATGCTGCCTCCTTTCTCCTGCCACATAGGCAGACTCTTCCTCTGGTGCTGCCCCAAGGCGGTAGCCACCCCCTGCAAACGGCTAAGAAAGACAAGTTCAAAGATGCTTAAGTGGTGAATGGATAGTAATTCATAAGCAGCGATGTAGCACAAGCTTGTTAATTACTATGTATACTTTCTGTGGGTATCAAACTCAAGAGTTACAGGGTCAGACAGTAATACAACTCAGAATAAATTCATTATTCTGTGAGCATGGGGTTGTTGGTTGTGGTTAGGATAGGAGCAATGCTTCTTGGATATAGGGAATAGTTGCTACTAAGCTCTAATTACAGCCATATGGGAATCTGGGTGTAGTTAGCACTGAAGAGTGTTTTATTTCCTTGATAGAAATCTAAAGTTTATGTAAAATAGATGGCTATTAACTCTATTAATTAAGACACTGAGGAGGTCAATTTGGATAGTCTAAACAATACATATTTGCAGGATTTGATCTAGATCACAGGCTTGAAAACTTTGCCCTAAATCTTGATTTCATGTTAATGAGTGAGAGAAACTGTACTGTTCTGCACACAAGACCATGGAAGCAAATAAAAACAACAAAAGCAAAAACAATTTAAGTCACCACTGAGGTAAAGAAGGCCTCCTCTCCCCCTCCATGCTCACTCTTGGTTTACTGGTCTCTCCAGGGCTCTTGGTCACTCGCTCCACAGCTACGGCTCCGTGTTCCTTGGCACCTTTAAAGAGATCATCCACCAGCTCATTGGGACTTCTCTTCCTGGGAGGGCCAACAATCTGCTGTCCACTTCTCTCTGAGCCTCCGGCATAAAACCTGTGTAGAAAATATACATCTAACACCAAGCACACGTAGAAAACATGAAAGAGCGTGCACCAGGCTATGGGTTAGGTGCTGGGCACAGAGGCGAAGGGTACAATGCCCATGTGTAAGGAACTTACTGTAGATGGGGACACATTTAAGGAGGCGAGGCAGGCATAATGCAGTATGAGCAGCAATAGAAGGCAGTAAGTGGTGCTCTGGGAAGACTGAGCTGGGGAGGACAGTCAAGGCTTCCTAGAAGGGTGTCTTCTGGGCTGTGTCTTAAAGATGAGGATGAACTTATCAGATGAAATCAGGGAAGGGCATTCCAGGCATGCAAGACAGCATGTCACTCTGGAGAGTTCCAACTGGGCATCATCTATCTGCTGGCCAGCACCTCTCCAAGAGATAGCAACTATGGTCATGGTGAGAAATAGCTACTACAAGCAGCTCGGGATTAATAGTAGCAGTGGTGTGGTTAGTACAAGCTGCTAGGCTCCAGTGTGGCTTGCCTCTAAGTGACTCTGGGCAAGATAGTGCATTGCCCTGTATCTCACTTCTAGTCTTTGAAATGGGAGAGAAGGACACATGCCCTACCTACCTGCTCCTTAAGTCAGGACCGTGAGGTTCAATTCAGCAGATGTATGCAAAAGAACAAGCACAGAGTAACGCACACATGTGAGGTGGTGTGTATAGTACCAAGAGCTCACCCAAACCTCACTAACATACACTGGGGGCACTAGGGAGAGGGTATTGGCGATTAGAGAAGCTCAAATCCAAGCCCCAAAGTGCCCACACACCAGGCAAAGCACAAGATTAAGTTGGCACTTTTTAACCTGGGTCTGAAAACCAATAGTCATATTTATTGTCTGATGTGCTTTCTCCTTAACACTCCTATCCCCAGATATGTCAATGAGTGGCATTCTTGAGTGTGGAGAATGGTGACTCTATAAAAATTAGCCTCAATCTTCCATTTCTTGACACTCCCTAGAAAATGTGAGACAAAGCTGTAGGCCTTGGGAAAGACAACAGTTCCAGTGTTATTTTAGGTCTGAAGTGCTGAGGGGACAAGGAGGTAACTGGGATATGAAATAAAGCAAGGTTGTTGCCTAGAGAATGTGACAGAATGGAAGGGGAAAGAGAAGGTCATTTAAGTGTTGGACATTTACATACTTGCTGTCATTGTCTTTCAATCAAGAAGTGTAAAACCCCAGAATTAGCATTGATTCCTGAATCTTGAGTGTACCGAAAAAAGATAGTATAAATGTCACTATATGGATGAAAACAGCCTAGAACACATGTAATTTCTCAGTCCACTTCCCAAAGAGTGAACATAATGAGGCAATTGCATTTTTATAATGGTTATTATATGACATTCCTTAGGAATGTTTGAAAGACCAAGGCAAATCCCTTGGAGAACAAAACCCATGAAAAGAGGCAACAGCCAGTCATTCTTCTTCATCGTTGTTCAGTGGACTTTAAGGTCTATATTAAGGAATTTCAAAGTTTTGGCTTAAGAACTGGAAGTCTGGGGCTGGTAAAATAGCTCACTTAGATAATGGGCTATTTTATCAAGTGTGTGACCTAGGTTTGAGACAGCCTCTACAGCACTGAAGGGAGTTTGGTGCAGTGGTTTTCTTTGTGTCTATCCATCTGTTTCTCTAAATGGGAAACAAGTCAAGAAAAAAAAAAAAAAAAAAAAAACAAAGCTAGAAACTTGTTAAAATATTCATGCCTGCAGGGGCAGTAGCATAATGCTTATGCAAAGAGACTCTCATGCCTGAGGCTCCAGAGTCCCAGGTTCAACCCCCCCCACCACCACTATAAACCAGAGCTGAGCGGTGCTCTGGTTAAAAAAAAAAAGAATGGGGGTCGGGCGGTGGCGCAGTGGGTTAAGCGCATGTGGCGCAAAGCGCAGGGACCGGCGTAAGGATCCCGGTTCGAGCCCCGGCTCCCCACCTGCAGGGGAGTCGCTTCACAGGCGGTGAAGCTTGTCTGCAGGTGTCTATCTTTCTCTCCCCTTCTCTGTCTTCCCCTCCTCTCTCCATTTCTCTCTGTCCTATCCAACAATGAATTGCATCAACAAGGGCAATAATAATAACCACAACGAAGCTACAACAAGGGCAACAAAAGGGGGGAAAAATGGCCTCCAGGAGCGGTGGATTTATGGTGCAGGCACCGAGCCCAGCAATAACGCTGGAGGAGGAAAAAGAAAAAAAAAAAAGAATATATATATATTCATGCCTGTGACCTGGTATTTCCATTTCTAGAAACTGTTTTTCAAGAAAATATAGTCAAAGACTAATATACAAAAGCATTCACAGTACTGTTATTTACAAAGAAAAAATAAAAGAAATATAAATGTTGGACAGCCCATGTGATGTAATTTATTGAAAATGCTTATAAGCAAATTCAATGGCCTGGAGAAGTGTTTAAGTAGTAGTATTAAGAGCTGAGAAGATACTCTAATAGTTATACCAAAAGACTTTCATTGGGAGTCGGGCGGTAGTGCAGCGGGTTAAGCGCAGGTGGCGCAAAGCACAAGGACCGGCTTAAGGATCCCAGTTCAAGCCCCTGGCTCCCCACCTGCAGGGGAGTCGCTTCACAGGCGGCGAAGCAGGTCTGCAGGTGTTTATCTTTCTCTCCCCCCTCTTCCTCTCCCCTCTCCATTTCTCTCTGTTCTATCTACAACGACGATGACATCAATAACAATAATAACTACAACAACAATGAAAAACAAGGGCAACAAAAGGGAAAATAAATAAATACATAAAAAAAAAACAAACAGGCTTTCATACCTGAGGCACCAAAGGCCCTACATTCAATCCCCAGCACCACCATAAACCAGAGCTGAGCAATAATCCAGTAAACACAAAATACACATTAAAACTAACAATTTTTTGGGACCAGGCAGCGGCGCACCTGGTTAAGTGTACACATTACAGTGCTCAAGGACCTGGGTTTTAGCCCCCAGTCCCTACCTGCAGGGGGAGAGCTCCATGAATGGAGAAGCAGTGCTATAGGTGTCTCTCTCCTCTTTTTAAAAAACTATTTATTTGAGAGTCGGGTGGTAGCGCAGTGGGTTAAGCGCAGGTGGCACAAAGCCCAAGGATCTGCGTAAGGATCCCAGTTCGAGCCCCCGGTTCCCCACCTGCTTCACAAGCGGTGAAGCAGATCTGCAGGTGTCTCTCTTTCATTCCCCGTCTTCCCCTCCTCTCTCCATTTCTCTCTGTCCTATCCAACAACGACGACATCAATAACAACAACAATAATAACTACAACAATAAGAAACAATAAGGGCTACAAAAGGGAATAAATATTAAAAAAGTATTTATTATTGGATACAGAAATAGAGAGGAATGGGGAGATAGAGAGGGAGAGAGACAGAGAGACACCTGCACCCTGCTTTACCTCTCATGAAGCTTTCCCCCTGCAGGTGGGGACCAGAGTCTTGAACGTGTGTCCTTATGCACTGTAATGTATGTGCTTAACCAGATGTGCCACCGCCTGGCCCCTCTGTCTCCCTTCTCCCTCTCAATTTCTCTCTGCCCTATCAAGTTAAATAAAATTTAAAAAAAATTAAAAAATAACAATTTAAACAATTAAAAATAACAATTTAAAAAAGAAGTATTAATCCTATTAGAACAACAAAAAATAAAATTATCTGAGCATCAAGTAAAATACAATATAAAACAAAGAAAAATAACCAATACACTGATGCCTGATTACATATCTCCCAATAAACCTAGATTAAGAACAAAAGAAAAAAAGTAACAGGAGATAGGAATTCTTTGAGAGTGGAAGTGAGGCTGCCTCTAGGCTATTACCCACCTAGAGTTGCCCACAGTAATGGTTAATGACAGCAGCTTGTTCAAACAATTTTAGTGACTTACATTATCACTGTGAGTTATGTATTATTATGGACACTCCTGTGTATTGGGTGTCCCCCCCCCCCCCCATCAGACACTCACCTCTGGCCTTCCTCCTCTTCCTCATCCTCATCTTGGTCATGAATGAGGTCTCTGAAGGATGTCACCCTATTATCGCTGAAGACACAAAAAAGGAGCAAAATGATCTCATGGAGTTAAATAAATTTAACTCCCATCTCTTTCTGGCTAATGAACTGAAGACACAAGAACAGAAATAGAATCTATGTAGAAGGGTTACCTCTCTAAGTATATATGCGAGACAGTGGGAAATTTATTTAAGTCAAATAGGACTGAGAATTATAAAACACTTCTGTATAGTAAAAGGAACTTTATTTATGCTCTCCTCTCCATGGAGGGAATGGATAGGGTCTGTAGTACTTAAAAACTTCATAGTGAGGGGGACTAGGGGTGGCAAACATGATACAATATGCAAGGATCTGGGTTCAAGCCCCTACCCCTCACCTACCTGGGGAAAGCTTCACAAGCAATGAAGTGGTGCAGCAGATGTTTCTGTCTCTCTACCTCTCTATTTCCTCGTCCCTCTCGATTTGTCTCTATCCAATAAATAATTAAACTATAAAAAGAAAGATTTACAAAGAAAAACCAACTTAATAGTGGGGGGGTAATTTTCAACACTTATTTTTTAAGTACTGAGGGAATGTATGTCTGCAGGCACTTAATTGAAAGCTCAGCATCTCTAAAGATGATCAGAGTGGGTGAGGAGGTGGCACAATGGGTAAATCACTGGACTCTCAAGCCTGAGGTCCCAAATTCAATCCCTGATAGCACATGCACCACAGTGATGTCTGGTTCTCTAACAATCTTAATAAACATACACACAAAAGATGATCAGACACGTTACCCTTCTGTTACTTATAGGCTCATGCTAGAAAACAATCCATTAAACATTGTGAAATGAGGGCTATGACAGAGGCTAGCACACGGAACGTGTGAACACAGAGCTGCATTTTCAGAGAGGGGGTGGGAATGGCGGCACATTAAGAAAAGCTTCCTAGAAAATGCAACATTTGGACTGGGAGCTGAAGAACTGGTAGATAAGGATGGTGGGGCTGTGGAGAGATGGGAGCAGCAGGACCTGACAGGAAAGCAGCCCATCTCTCCACAGCCCCACCATCCTTGAGTTAGCTAGAAGCAATACTTTGGGCATTCACTGACCTTTACATGACATTGTTCAAAAGAATCCAAGTGAAGAAATATGTACTAGTACCTTAAGAGGCTAATTCCACTCATTTGTCTTCTCAGATATAAAGCTTAATATCTATAGGAGGAAAATTCTCTCTTCCCGTTAAACACCTTCAAATACATATGTGCACACACACTTGAGCAAACCACTTACTCTCGTTATGAGTCTGATACTCTCCCCTGCCTCACAAAGTTCTTACATCTGGATTCTGATGGCGTCTGATACAGACTCTACTGCCCACATAGTTGGCTCCATCTCAACTCTGCCTGCGCACCATCTTGGGATGCTGAGTATGATAATGACATTGTCTAAGACTTCATATCTTCCTCCTGTTGATTGCTTGTGTCCCTATTTATATACTTTTAGTTTTTAAACTTTATTATTATCTTTATTTATTTACTGGACAGAGACAGGCAGAAATCAAGAGGGAAGGGGGTGATAGGGAGAGAGACAGACAGACACCCGCAGCACTGCTTCACTGCTTGCAAAGCTTTCCCCCCTGCAGGTGGGGACTGGGGGGCTCGAACCTGGGTCCTTGTGCATTGTTAACACGTGTACTCAACCAGGTACACCACCAACCAGCCCCACATACTTTTATTATTTTTCTTATGTGATGCTGGAGAGCTATACTCAGGCTCTCAGACATGTAAAATACCACTTAGTCACCTTGCTGGTCCAACTTTTCTTTATCTGTTTTTAGAATGAGAGAAAACAAGCATGTAAAGCAATCCTCTACCTTCTGTGAATTCTCCAGGTGCTTCTATGTGGCGGCCAGGATGAATCTAGAGCCTTACTCACAGGAGGCAAACACTCTACTACTGAACCAACAATTATTTATTGAGGAGGGGGGAAGACCAGATTAGCACTCTAACATAGTCATAAGAATGGCAGATCTTGTTTGTTTGTGCAGTCAAGTATGTCTCTGCTGCAGGGATCTACCCTCCAGCGTTCTTAACATTATAGTGTCAGCTGCTGCGCTACAGTGACCACTAGGTTTTGCCCATGTTAGTTGTTATGCGGTTAAGCCCAGGGTCTCTCCTACACAACTCTCATATTGTTAAGCCACCACCTCACATGCAAATATAGATAATCATAACATCAACTTCTTAGATATTCTGTGAAGACGAGTGTTGTATGCTTTAGAGTACTACTGATACCTCACAAATCTCCTATATAGCGGCCTGGGTAGTTGTTAAGTAGGTAAGCTGTTGGACTCTTAAGATAAAAGGCATTCTAAGTTCAATTTGCCATCACATGTGCCAGAGTAATACTCTGGTGTTCTCCCTCATAAATACTAATCAATCATTAAACTTTTTTTTTTCTTTTTCCAACCAGGGTTATTGCTGGGGCTCAGTGCTGGCACTACAAATCCACTGCTCTCAGCAGCCTCCTCCACCTCCCTTCTATTTTTATTAGCTAGGGCAGACAGAAATCCAGAGGGGAGGGGGCAATAAAGAGGGAAAGAGAGAGAGCGAGAGACATCTGCAGATCTGCTTCACCACTCATGAACCATACCCTCTGTAGGTGGGGAGCAGGGACTCAAACCTGGGTCCCCATGCATGGTAATGTGTGTGCTTAACCAGGTGCACCACTGCCCAGGCCCACCCCTCCCCCCAGCACTCTGGTTTATGGTGGTGCAGAAGACTGAACCTGGGACTTCAGAGCTTCAGACATGAGAGTCTTTTTGCATAACCATTATGCTTTCTTACTCCCCCCCCCCCAACACTTAAGAGTAAGGCCCATGAACCAGGAGAATTATCTGTGAGACTGAGAAATCTATATACCTTGGTTCCATCTTAGATTTCCTGAATCAGATACTCTGTATGGATTGCTCAAGAATCTACTTTAAAAAGTTTTCCAAGCCATTCTCATGCACATGTGAGCTTGAGAGCCATTGCTCTGAAGTAATGCTCCCAGAGTCACATCTTGGCTGTCCTGGGATCGTTATTAATTTCAGAATACTTTGTCTCCACAAATAAGCAAAATGATTTAGGTATTTCATTTTTTTCAGCATCAAAATTCTAGTACTTATATTAGCCTGAGACCCTAAAGTGGCACAAAAACCCTTTCTGAAATCTGTGGTGACAGAAATGCCATATCTGCACTGTCTAATATGAAAACGAATCATGTGTGCTTCACAGATCACTTGAAATGTAGTTAGTATAAATAATGGTTTCATTTAATTTTAATTAACTGATTTAATTAAATGTAACTGAAATAGCCACATGAGATTGCAATTATCACCCTGATTAGTATAATTTCAGAGAGTCAGAAGACCCTGAAATTTTAAGAAATTATAGTTTTGTGGATGAAAGAAGAACAAATAAAGAAACTAACTGTGACCCGTTGCTTGACCTTATCCTAGGTACAGGGGTAAAGGCTGGACAGAGAAGTAGTATATGGTAGACTTTCATTTTGACACTCGGGCTTCAATTTGTCCTAGTAGTAGCTCTGAGTTACTCAATTTTTCTTTCTTTTTTATTTCTCCCTATTTAAAAAATATTTATGGGGGTTGGGCAGTGGCGCAGAGGGTTAATTACACATAGTACAAAGCAAAAGGACCCGCACAAGGATCCCAGTTTGAGCTCCTGGCTCCGCACCTGCAGGAGGTCGCTTCACAAGTGGTGGAGCAGGTCTGCAGGTGTCTATCTCCCCCTCCTCTCTCAATTTCTCTCTGTTCTATCCCGTAAAAGTGGAAAAAATGGCCCCCAGGAGTAGTGGATTTGTAGTGCTGACACTCAGCTTCAGAGATAACCCTGGAGACAAAAAAAAAAACCCAAAAAACCCAAAAAACAAACAAAAAAAAAACACACCACAAATATTTTTAGCTAGACAGTGAGAAACATAGACACAGAAAAGACCAGAGCACTGCTCAGCTCTGGCTTATGGTGGTGCTGGGGTCTGAACCTGAGACCTAGGAGCATTAAACATATAAATCTTTGCAGAACCATTATGCTGTCTCTCCATCCCGGCTTTTCTTTCTTTCTTTCTTCTTTTTTTTAAATATAGAGACACAGAGGTAACAAAAGAATGAAAAAGATCAACAGTACTGAAGCTTCCTTGAACCTGGATTGTGTCCATGGTAAGGCAACACATTATCCAATTTACTCAATCTTTCTAAAACTAAGCATCCCAACCTGTGAAGCAGTGATCATCTTACTCCCAAAGCTATTGAAATATAAAAAGAGAACACAGGTGAGAATTTCTGGTAGAGTTAGACAGATAGTAAAATATCAACAATGGAAGGGGCTAGACTGTGTCTCACCCAGTGGAGCGCACATGTTATAATGTTCAAGGACTCAGGTTCAGGCCCCAGGTCCCTACATGCAGGGAGAAAGCTTCACAGGTGGTGAAGCAGTGCTGCAGGTGTCAGTCTATCTTCACCTTCCCCCCTCAATTTCTTTTCTTTTTAACTGTTTTTTCTTTTTCAAAAATTATCTTTATTTATTGGATAAAGACAGCTAGAAATCAAGAGGGAAGGGGGTGATAGAGAAGGATTAAGTCAGAGAGATACTTGCAACACTGCTTCACCACTTGTGAAGCTATCCCCTCGCAGGAGGGGACCAGGGACGTAAACCTGTGCTCAACCAGGTGCGCCACCACCCGACTCTCTTCTCAGTCTCTGTCTCTATCAAAAAAAAAAAAAAGATGGAGCCAACATGCACCATACTCTAAGCACCTTGTATCAAATCATTTGACTACCCAACATGATAGGCACTATTATTTCCATTTAATAGGTGAGGAAGTTACTGACATTGTTACCTTCCCAAGATCACAAAATCCTAAAATGGCAGAATTGGGGCTGGATCCTAGGCAGTCAGGTCTAAGCACAAGCTCTAAGAAATCTCTGGTTCAATAAGACTTAGGAATACTAACAAATAAAAAGGGGTATGAACAGTGATTGAGGTCAGAAGCCATTTCAAGTTTTCCTCAGTTTTTTTTATTTCTGACATGCCAACGTCTCAACAAGTACCTGAGGTGGCTAAGAAAGGACTCATACCACAGGAATGGCAGTGTCTCTACCAGCAGCTGCACGATCTCTTATCCTAACAACCATTTTCTTTTTTTAAAAATTTTTTAATTATTTTTTAAAATTATTTATTTATTCCCTTTTGTTGTCCTTGTTGTTTTATTGTTGTAGTTATTACTGATGCTGTTGTTGTTGGATAGGACAGAGAGAAATCGAGAGGAGGGGAAGACAGAGAGGGGGAGAGAAAGACACCTGCAGACCAGCTTCACCGCCTGTGAAGGGACTCCCCTGCAGGTGGGGAGCCGGGGGCTTGAACCGGGATCCTTCTGCCAGTCCTTGCGCTTTGCGCCACGTGCGCTTAACCCGCTGCGCTACCGCCTGACTCCCTCCTAACAACCATTTTCTAGGCAGGAACACTCAAATGTGCCACCACTGGACACCTGGCAGGTTAGTACCTATAAATAATTAAAAGATCACTTGCCTATTACCTTTCCCCTCTGGAAATGGGAGGTAGGGAAAGCAGTGAGATCTAAAGGGAGTGTTTTTTCCAAGACAGGAAAGTTAATGTAAAGTTCGGATGACCTTAGACAGAAATACAATCTATCATCTCACTTGGAAAGGAACACTAGATCTGTATTTAAACCCAAATAATTTTCCAGATGCAAACATATCAGAGAGTAGAAGCAAATCTTGTTAAGGCATAGAAGACAGTTGTAGTTTAGACACATTTCTAAGAGGAGGCCTTGCCTCATAGAAAACCATCAGTGTCCAACTCTGTAGATCACTAGAGTGGTCTGCTGTGGGGTTGTAGGAATCAGGGCGGCTGGGCCAGGGGACACAAAAGAGGATAATCGATTTGGGAAAGGGTGGCTTATGTGGGTTTATTTTTAAGACAAAAAAAAAAAAGAAAAGAAAAGGCACCAGAGGATCAACTCAGGCCCTTGCATATATATGATAACTGAGTAAGTTCTTGGGCCCAATTTTCTCTTTTCAGTGGAATGAGGGTCCTACACACATGAGTTCACTGCCCAAGGTCACTTTTTCATACATGGTGAATGTGAGAGTGTGTGTGTGGGGGGGGGGGGGGCAGGGATGGGAAGGGAGACAGATGAGGAGACACCAAAGCACAGAAGATTCCTCAGTTGCTACAGCACTTCCAGGTGTACTAGGGCTCAAAACTTGGCACCCCACCTGGTGAGCTGTGTTCTAGCCTTTGGATTTTGGTGTTTTTTTTTTTTTTTTTTGAGAAACAGCCAGAAAGGGTTAGACACACTATACCATTCTGCCCTCCATGGAGCTCCCCTCGTGCCAGTTTGAGCCCAGTCTTCACACAGGATAAGGTATGTGCTTACCTCCTGGACCCTTCTCTAAGACCCCTTAACAGGTCTTGATAATGGGTATCCTAAAATATTTAAAAGTTTCTAAAGTAATTTGGCCTCGTATTTTTTATCTACAAAACCCATGAAAGTAAGAAAATGACTCCTCATTACCACTGGAATTATACCCAAGGAACAATAATTAAAGTTAACCCTTACCTGGGGGCTGTGCCTCTGGACACTGAACTGGGGGTTGCCTGTGAAATGGTCACAATGTCATCATCCCCTCCATCCTCATAAAAGCTTGCTAGGGCAATCTGAAACAGAGAGGCAACAACTTGGGATTCTTAAATGGGCTTTCATCTAACATTTACCTCTTGAGTACAAAGAAGCAAAATCACAAAGCTATGATCTCTTATAGGTGAGGTTGTATCTGTGGGTCACAGAAAACTACAGCAGAAAAGCCAGTTTCAACTATTAGTCTTGATATTACCTACTAAAGGCAAAAAGGTTGGTTTATAATGTGTGCCCTTAACCAAGTGTGCTATCACCTGCCACCCCTAAAAAGATAGGTTTGTATGAAGACAATTCTTATTTTATTAGGACATGTGACCTAGTGAAGGCAGTGTATGTGTAAAGACTTTTTTTTCAGGAATTTTAAACTTTATTCAAGAAAATTGAGACTATTCACTTATTATACCAAGGGGGGGGGGGAGAGAAAGAGACCATAAACAACATTTCTTTACATGTCACACTGATCTGAGAGTAATTCTATATTTAATTCTTAAAGAACTCATATGACAAATACTGCCTTATCTTACAGCTGTATAGAAACACTGAGAAGTTAAGAAAATTGTCCAAGGTTACACAGTCATTAAAGAGTGGAGTCAGGTTTGATCCCAGGCAGTCTACTGGGGAGACTACACTTAGCTTTGATGCTCTATCCAGGAGTAAGGCACTGTGGGGTAAGTCCAGACTGTGACTTGTCACTTTCTCTGAGGCCCGTTTTCCTAACCTGTATAAAGGTGATGTCCATCCTGCCAATTCTGCACGATGGATGAGGGAGGGTTCATTAACATTTACGCAGTCATGCCTATTCCAAAAATAAAGAGATAAGGGAGTTGCTGGACTGATTATGGTTGTGCATATTTGTCTCAGACTAAATGGATTTACTAAATCATTGATTTTGCATAAAAAGAAAGAACACAGAGGCCTCCAGAGAGAAAAAAACCATGGCTCACTAGTCCTTATAAGAGAAAGTGAGGTTTCACAGGGCATAGTCTGCTATGCGTTATGTGTCTTCATGGACTATAGCCTGCCTGCCTGCCTGCCAGAGGCAGGGTGCCTTCACAGGACCTAACAGGCCTGCTAGGAGGCAGTGTGCTATCGTGAGACAGGAAGGAGCTGACACTGCCCGGCAAATCCAGTCACATGCATGAGCTTCATGGTATGACAGGTCTGATGGCCAGCCATATCTAACACTGTGAGCTTCTGGGGGCTTCAGAAAAATGCTGGATTTTCTATTTCTGCTCCATATGGAGGCTTCATGCTTTGGCTCTGTATAGGCATGATGCCTCACGCTTTTTCACCACTGGAAAGAAATCCAGATGGTGGTGTTCAAAACCAAATCTCCTTCCTTACTATTGGCGGTGTGACCTTGGCATATTATAGTTTACACTCTGTGCTTCCAATTACTCACAATGCCACTGGCCTCCTTTGATGTTGCTAGGGTTAAGTGATCATATGTAAAGCCTGGCACAAGGTAGCCGAATGCAGGGGCTTTGGAATCAGAAAGAATTGGGATTCAAATGCTCTCTCTTCCCCTTGAGAATGAGGTCTGGGCAAGTTGTCAACATCCCTAAACCTCAGCTGCAGAACACAGAGGACCCAGGTTCAAGCTCCTGGTCCCCACCTGCAGGGGGAAAGCTTCACGAGTGGTGAAGCAGGGCTGCAGGTGTCTCTCTGTCTCTTCTGTTCTCTATCTCCTCCTCCCTTCTCAATTTCTACCTCTATTCAATATTAAATAAATAAAAATATTTTAAAAAAAGGTTAGCCGATTTAAGCAAAGCAGTCAAAACAGTAACCAGGTTAGCAGTAAGTACAATAAATGCACATCTTTCTAAAATGCAGACTAGATAAACACATTTACAAAATTCTTTCTACAATTAACAACGGAGTGACTTTTTGGGGACATATTCTTATTTTTTATATTATAGTATGTATATATATGTGTATATATATACACATATATGTTATATATATACATACATATAATACACATATATTTTTATCAGAGTACTGCTTAGTAGCATTCTGGTTTACGGTGGCAGGAGGGATTGAACCCAGCCCCGCAAAGCCTCAGGCGCGAGAGTCTTTATGCCTTAACCATCATGCTATCTCTTTCACCCTGTTTGTCTTATTTTCACGAGAGAGACAGAGCCTGGAGCCCTGGTCAGCTCTGGTTTATCAGTTCTGGAGGCAGAAGAGGGGCGGGACTGAACCTGGGGTTTTGAAGCCTCTGGCATTAATTTAATTTATTTTATTTTTTTGCATAACTGCCACACTCTCTCCCTCGCCCTGGAGTGACTCGTCTGCTCCAGGCAGCTTCCTGGGAACTGCGGATGCACAGTGAACACAGAACGACGCCCCCTTCCCCACCCCCAACCCCACCCCCACCCCGTCTGATTTCCGTCAATGTCAGTGGACGGAACGAGCCGCGGCCGCATCGCCGGTGGATGATGAGGACACTTCAGGGGGGCAGATGTGAGGCGAGGTAAGCAACCAAGAAAGCGCCAAGAGGCTGCAGCCCCGCGGCCCGCCGCCGCCCGGCTGCTTCCCCCGCCGCAGGAGGGGGCGTGGGCCGGGCCTCCTCCGCGGTCCGCTGGGCCGGCCGCGCGCGACTCCCGAGCCGAAGCCCCGAGCTCCCGACCGCTCCCGCCGGCCACGCCCCCCGCGCCTCTCCGCGCGGCTGCGGCTGCGGCTGCGGCTGCGGCCGGGACCCAAGCGGCGCCGACTCTGCGAGCCGCGGCGGCCGGAGCGGGACCCGCAGCCGGCCGCGTCCACACGGCAGCCCAAGCTGGGGGCGCGCGGCCGGCCGCCCCAGAACCTGAGGCCCGAATCGGGCCTCGGCCGGGCGCGATGACTGTGCGCTTCAGACACCATCAGGCTGAACGCGCCGGGTCCCCCGCGCCTCACTGGCCCTCGACCCGCCCGCCGCCGCTCGCCTGGCGGCACTACCTGCAAATCCCAGCCGGCCGACTCAAGGAAGAAGCGGGCCCGGTCCTCCTCGGCGCCCGTCACCGTCACGAACTCCCTCATCGCGTCCTGTCGCTCCGCCGCCATCTTCGTCCAGTGCAGCCCCTAAACCGCTCCGTCGCCGCCGCACAGCCCCAGTCCCGCAGCCGCGTTCCGCCGGCCAGTTGGCCTGGCCCGGCACCTTGGCGCCCGCCCGCATGCCCCGCCCTAAGCGGTGTCTCATGCAAAAACCTCCGTGCGGAAAACTGTGCCGCTCAAGTGCCCTCTGGCGGCCGCAGCAAGGATCGCTACCTATCTGCTGGGGTGGGAGTTTGGAGAAGCGGGGACAGGTCTTCCACTTACGTGTGGGACGAGAGGATCCCTAAAAGAAGTCAGACTCATACTTACTTCATTGACTCCCTCCCCCATTTGATTAATTATTTTGTGTCTAGGGCAGGGTAGATAGCATAGTGGTTATGCATGCTTGAGGCTCCAGAGTCCTCGGTTCAATTCCCTGCACCACCATAAGCCAGAGCTGAGTAGTGCTCTGGTAAAATAAATAAATAAATAAAAGAAAATGTCTGGAAAAGTGTCTTTGCATCAGAGTCTGGTCATATACCAGTCCCCTCTCCCTCACTGGTAGACAAGGAGCTCACTTTCTGCAGCTCTTGAAAGGAATCTTCTTTTGTTATTCTTATTTTTTTATCTTTATTTATTTATTGGAAAGAGACAGCTAGAATTTGAGAGGAGGAGGGAAGCTAGAGAGGGAGAGAGACAGAGAGATACCTGCAGACCTGCTTCGACACTCGCAAAGCTTTCCCCCTGCAGGTGGGGACCGGAGGCTCGAATCCGGGTCCTGGAGCACTGTAGCATGTGCGCTCAACTAGGTGCGTCACCACCCGGCCCTCGTAAGGAATCTTCTTGAACATAGTTTCCTTGCTCTCTTCCTTCTTGTTACCGTGCCTGGTGTGTGTGTCTCACTCTTTTCCCTTTGCCAGCTCCTGCTCATCCTTCCTGTCTTAGTATGACTGATCATGTGCATGTCTTGCCACAACATTTTCAGTGTTCACCAGCCACTATGACTATTTCCAATACACTGTGAATCAAGAGCACACACACTGGGCACATCAGGTGTATGGGGTTGAAACCGATATATTATTGCTTGTTTGATGCTGGGCTTATAGATGCTTTAAGTTTGAATCTCCTGATGTGTGTGCATGGTACTCTTAACTGAACTCACTTTGGATGGGTGCTCAATGTTTCAATGTGAAACACTGAGCACAGTGCTTGGCTTTCAGTAAGCCCTTAGAAAATTTTAGCTGTGATCTCCATAGTCACTAAATCTGCTGGATTAATAAAGGGTGAGTGAATGCAACATGAGTATCCAGGTGAGGAGGGCCAAGGTCAGAGTCTGAGGACAAGGATGCAGGTGAAAGCACTTGGGCCCTTGAGGAGTGTTGAGAAGACTATGGAATATGATCTAATTTCAATAAATATTATTTTATTTTATCTTATTTTTACCAGAGCACTGCTCAGCTCTGGTTGATGGGGGTGCAGGGTGAAGGAAGCATTATTGAGGCCTGATGCTCTACTCTTTTTTTTTTTCCCTCTCCAGGATTATTGCTAGGTGACCTGCACTACGAATCCACTGCTCCTGGAGGCCATTTTCCCCATTTTGTTGCCCTTGTAGTTATTGTCATAGCTGTTTTTGTTGAGTAGGACAGAGAAAAATGGAGGGAGGAGGGGAAGATAGAGGGGCAGAGAGAAAGATAGACACCTGCAGACCTGCTTCACTGCTTCTTAAGTGACCCCCTGTAGGTGGGGAGCTGGGGGCTCAACCAGAATCCTTAAGCCAATCCTTGCACTTCGTGCCATGTGCGCTTAACCCACTGCACGACGGCCCAGCCCCCGACCCTCTACTCTTTTTTAAAAAATATTTTATTTTATTTATTTATTCCCTTTTGTTGCCCTTCTTTTTTTTATTGTTGTAGTTATTATTGTTGTTGTCGTCGCTGTTGGATAGGACAGAGAGAAATGGAGAGAGGAGGGGAAGACAGAGAGGAGGAGAGAAAGATAGACACCTGCAGACCTGCTTCACCACCTGTGAAGTGACTCCCCTGCAGGTGGGGAGCCGGGGTTCGAACCAGGATCATTGTGCTTTGCGCCACCTGCGCTTAACCCGCTGCGCTACAGCCCGACTCCCCCGACCCTCTACTCTTATGGAAAGAACTTATCTTGCTCAAACAAACTGAAGGTGACATGCTAAAAGAACAGACCTAGTTAAACACACATAGTACCATACACAAGGACCCAGGTTCGAGCCCCTGCTCCCCACCTACAGCAGAGATGCTTCACAAGTGGTGAAGCAAGGTGTCTGCAGATGTTTGTCTTTCTCCTCTATCTCTCCCCTCCCCTCTCAATTTATCTCTGTTATATAGAATAAAATAGGAAAAAAAGAGTGGAGAATGGCTATCTGAAGCACTGGATTTGTAGTGCAGGCCCCATCAGTAACCCTGAAGGCAAAATAATAATAATTCTAATAGGAGTGTCAAGACAGGGCTATGCTCTGACTTGAAGCCTGTGTTTAGTTTTGGCTCAAAGCCCATGTTTTGCACACATCACCTTTTATTGTTATTATTATTGTTTATTCTTTTCAAAATTTTTAAAAATTATCTTTATTTATTGGATAGAGACTGTCAGAAATTGAGAGGGTAGGGAGAAATTGAAGGGGGAGAGAGAGACACCTGCAGCTCTGCTTCACTGCTTGTGAAGCTTCCCCCTGTAGGTGGGGACAGGGGCTCGAACCTGGGTCCTTGCAATTGTAACATGTGCGCTCAACCAGGTATGCCACCACCTGCCCCCCCCATTACCTTTCATACCTGACGTGAATGATGCAATGCACCTGATGTCAGCTGATGGTATATAGGGTGTTCAGAAACAGAGAAAGACAGAGGAAGAGAGGCCTGGCAGTATGGGTGACTCCTCCCTTCCTTGATAATAAATGGGCCAAAATGGGCTTGTGGGCCTGGCAGCCTGCAGGCACTCTCTCTCTTTCCGTGGTTCTGTGTGCTTTTTTCCGTGTGCTAAGGGACTCACTTCCCTGAACCTATCTTCAGCCAGCAATGCCTGATCCTTGGCCTGACAAGAGGGGAGAGAAACATACTGATCTTCCATCATACAAATCTCAAGGCTCAAACAGGATGTGCCAAGGGCAGCCTACCCAACCTTACAGTCACAGTGCCCAGCCCTGTACACCCTGCACATTCCTGCCACAGGGTCTTTACAGTTACTACTCCAATGCCCATTAAGCTCTTTCCCCAGATATATATGTAGCCTCCTTCACTCCTTTCCATCTCAGATCAAACAGCACAGTATCTGTGAGACCTCTTCTGAATACCCTAAATAAAACAGCAATACCTTGCCCTTCTTACACTCTTGCTTGCAAGTCTTGTGATTTACCACTGCACATCTCCCAGGCCACACCTTCTCCCACATTCTGACACTTCCACCCCTTCATGCTGATTCACTATTCCACGAGTGCTTATTACTATGTGACATACAACTTACCCATGGCTTAGTGTTTGTCTTCCTCTAGAAGGATATAAACCCAGAGAAAGATGACTTTTCTGCTTTATTTCCATCACACCAATTAGTGCCTGTAGATTTCAAGTCTTCAGCTACATTTTGTCTTTTTTTTTTAACCAGACCATTATTCAACTCTGGCTTATGGTGGTGCAGAGGATTGAACCTGAGATTCCGGGAGCCTCAGGCATAAGAGTCTTTTTGCATAACTATTATGCTATCTTCTTCCCCACCCTCAACTACATTTTATGACTGATGTGTACACTTAACCAGGTGTGCCACTGCTTATGGTCAAATCACTACCATCTCTGCCTTCACGGTCATATTACTTTTTTTCTTTTTCTGTGTCAAATCTCCCTATATCTCTTTCTTTTTAAAGTTTTTATATTTATTTTTCCTTTTGTTGCCCTTGTTTTTTATTCTTGTTGTAGTTATTACTATTGTTATTGATGATGTCGTTAGATAGGACAGAAAGAATTGGAGGGAGGAGGGGAAGACAGAGGGGGAGAGAAAGATAGACACCTGCAGACCTGCTTCACCACCTGTGAAAAGGAGTATAAATATTACTGTAAACCCCATCAATTTGATGTGATCTGGGGCCCATAATTAGCTTAGGAGCCTATGTGACCTCTGCATCCCTGTAGATCTGAGCTCACATTCTGTGGTCATGAGTAGGAACATTCCAAGCTGCCCCACTATCGACCCATCTTCCTCAGGTGTAGCACAGAGTATATGCCTCCTTCAGAGGATGGAACATTCTCTACCATTGTTGATCCAAGTTGAGGGCAAGGTCCTATGGGGGGGCCCACAAAGGGGTCTTTTTTGTTTTTCCTGTAACAATGGAGAAAAGGATTTATTTGAGGTCTAGGCCCATCAAAAGACACTAATTTTTAAAATACTTTTAGATAGAGATAGAGAGCAATTGAGAGGGATGGGAGAAGTAAAGAGAGACACCTGTAGCACTGCTTCACTGCTTCTGAGGTTTCCCCCTTCAGGTGGGAACTGGGGACTTGAACTGGAGTCCTTGCACATTGTGCTATGTGCACGCTACCAGATGTTCCACTGCCTGGCACCCTTTTTTTTGTTTTAACCAGAGCACTATTCATTTCTGGCTTATGGTGGTTTCATGGACATGAAAGTCTGTTGTTATGTAAGCTGCTGTGCTAGACAGCCCCACCTCCATGTCAAGAGTCTTAATCTCATCTGCAAAATCTTCTTTTCTTTTGCCATATAGGATTAGAACTTTTTTTTTGGGGGGAGGGTCTGATGTCATTCAGCCTTCTGGTGTCTGGTAATTAAGTAATTTATTCTAATCTCTGACTAAATCAATTATATTTTTGGCTTAGGCTTTTTCAGACTGATTTTATTTTGTTATAACAGTAAATACCCAGAGTAAACCACTTCTTCACATGGCAGGTGTTCACATGGGTACATGGCACATGTGTCAATATATATTACCTTAACTTGGTTCTTACCCAATGTGGGAAAAGTCCAGTCTACCTGTCATCTTTGATCAATTAGTGACTTTAATTTAATCACTAAAGTCACACGTGGAGGGAATGGAGGTTTCAGCAATAGAAGTCAGATCTGTCTACCTTCAGGGAGTGCGTGCATTCCCTTCAGCAGGACTTTTCAACCTCAGCACTACTTTGGGCCTGGTTTTGGGTTGTATTGATATAGGATGCTAATAGCATCCCTGGGCTCTAACCACTAGGTGGCAGTAGTACCCTCAAGTAGTGGTAACCCAGACTATCCTTAGAAATTGCCAAGTGTCTCCTGGGAAGCAAAAACTGGGAACTTCTACCTTCCATTTTGCTGCCCTACAGCTAGCTGATGGTGACACAAAAAGGGGCCATCTCAGCTGAGGTTGAAACTCAGATGTCTCACAGAGCAAGTAAGAGGCTTTGTGCACGGAGGCAGAGATTACTAGTTCTGAACTTATTTCTACATTTTGGTAGTCCTAATGAAAAATCTTCAATGGGCATATGGTTGTCAGAATAAAGACTACATTTCCCAGCCCTCTTGCAGCTAGGTGTGACCATGTGATCACATTCCAGTCAATTAAAGGTAAAGCAAGCAAATTCCTGGCTGCATCTTTGAAGGGGAGGGCCATATTACTTCTTCCTGGTCTTGCTGCCTTAGATCAAGGAATCTATCTTCCTGGTCTCTATCCCAGAGAGTGCCCTATTTTGCCTGGCTTAGATTCAATGAGAGAAATCAACTTTTCTTTTTCTTTCTTGTTTGAAGCCACTATTATATATGAATTTAGGTTGCCAAACCTGCATTCTAACTATTATAACCACTGAAGCCAACCTCAGTAAGGAGATAATGCAGGAAAGGGGGAGAGTGGAATATCAATGGATGGTCACAGGTGATCTGGCTGGGTGACCTCAGAGACACTCAGGGAAACGTTGGACAGCCCAGAAAGGGCTGAAGCAGGAACAACAGTCTTGAGGAGAGATCCCAGCAAGGACCTGAAGGAAAAGAGAGCCTGAACAGGTTGAGAAGAGGGAAGAAGACACATCAGTCTGGTAACAAATGAAGAGTTTCACTAGGTGGATGGGTCCAGGAGTCCAGCATCAGACTTGGGACATATGGAGACTAGAGATGCAGGAGCCACGACTCCTCATAGGCTCAGAGCACACAGTCTGGAGGTGACATCTTACCCAGGTCCCATTTCCTATTCTAAGATGAGCTCGGCTGTGTTGGGCCTGGTATCTTGAGGTTTTCTTGCCCAGGACTCTTTCGGTAGGCAGCCAGGACCAGCAAGACTGCACCCAAGGTCACTGCCTTCAGTACAAGGATCACAAGAATAAGAGTAGACAGGAATCCTGGAGGTACAAAAGGGAGACCTCAGGAAGGACCCCAGCTGATTTCCCAATAGCCCAGATGTAAGGACTCCTGTGGGTGAAGTTAGGCCCAGCTGTAATATAATGGGGGCCACATCAATGCTACAGTGAGGGAGGAGATTAAATATCTTTCCTCCTTATGTCTCCAGGCCCAAAGATTCTTGCCCAATAGGCAGCCATCTGTGCTTTTTCTCATCCTATAGCCTCTCTGACCTCTGATGATTTTAGCAAACTGCTCTCACCAATTGCTCACTTACTGAAACTGGACCCTGAGCTAAGCTCTTCCTAGTTGCCTAAATAGTCCTCAAATTATTTTGTAAAGTAGGCTAACAGTCCAATCTGTTTAAATGAGGAGACAGAACCAGAGTGGAGATGATGCCTGCTCAAGGTGTCAGAGAAGTGACCAGGTGGTCTGGGTCCCAAGAATGGCTGGTGCAAGGCTGCATAGAAGGGAGGCCAACCTGACCATCTCTATCCATATATACATATACATATATATACATATATATATACATATATATATATACTTATTTGTTTATTTTCCCTTTTTTATTTATTGGGTAGGGACAGAGAGAAATTAAGAGAGGAGGGCGAGATAGTGAGGGAGAGAAACAGAGAGACACCTGCAGCCCTGCTTCACCACTTGTGAAGCTTTCCCCCTGCAGGTGGGGACCAGGGACTTGAACCTGTATCCTTGCGCACTGTAATGTGTGTACTTAACCAGGTGTGCCACAGCCTGGCCCCGCCCTTGTTGTTTTTTATTGTTGTTGTAGTTATCATTGTTGTTACTGATGTCATCGTTGTTAGGTAGGACAGAGAGAAATGGAGAGAGGAGGGGAAGGCAGAGAGGGGGAGAGAAAGATAGATACTTGCAGACCTCCTTCACTGCCTGTGAAGCGACTCCCCTGCAGGTGGGGGGCCGGAAGCTCGAACCGGGATCCTTACTCCGGTCCTTGCACTTTGCTCTATGTGCGCTTAATCCGCTGCACTACTGACTGACCCCTTTCTTTTCCTTTCTTTTTTAAAATATATATTTTATTTTATATTTATTTATTTTCCCTTTTGTTGCCTTTGTTGTTTTTTATTGTTGCTGTAGTTATTATTGATGTTGTTATTGTTGGATAGGACAGAGAGAAATGGAGAGAGGAGGGGAAGACAGAGAGGGGGAGAGAAAGACAGACACCTGCAGACCTGCTTCACCGCCTGTGAAGCGACTCCCCTGCAGGTGGGGAGGCGGGGGCTTGAACTGGGATCCTTACACCAGTCCTTGCACTTTGCACCACCTGCGCTTAACCCGCCGTGCTACTGCCTGACTCCCTCTTTTCTTTTTTTAAACAAACTTTCTTTTAAAAAAATTTATTTATTATTGTATAGAGACAGAGAAATTAAGATGGGAGGGAAAGACAGAGTGGGAAAGAGACAGAGATACACCTTCAGCCTTGCTTTACCATTTGTGAAGCTTTCCCCTTGCAGGTGAGGACCAGTAGCTTGAATCCAGATCCTTGCACACTGTAATGTGTGCACTTGAGCAGGTGTGCCACCGCCTGACTCCGACCATCTCTATCCTAACAGACCCTTCCACTTAAGGATTGCCCGAGAGCTAACAGGTGACATGATACACAGTGCTAGGCACTTGGCACATGGGATTTCACTGGAATCTACTCACAGCCTCTTGAGATAGAAGCTTTAATTATTCTCTCTCCACTCCCAAACCAGTTCACAGAGAAGGACACCAGTGAGTCGAAAAATAAACAAACTTCCCCACAACTACATAGTGAGAAAGGGGTCCAGTGTAGGAGAACTGGTTGCAAAGCCATGGCTTTTAGCACTGCCCTTCTGCACGGCTCCACAGAGAATCCTTATACTGAATCCCCTGGTGTGTTCTACCTCTCAAGCCAGATGACTGGCAGCAGTTTGTACTGGCTGCTAGAAAGTTTTGTTTTGTTTTTAATTTTTTTCTTTATTATATTTATTTATTTTCCCTTTTGTTGCCCTTGTTGTTTTCATTGTTGCTGTTGTTATTGATGTTGTCATTGTTGGATAGGACAGAGAGAAATGGAGAGAGGAGGGGAAGACAGAGAGGGGGAGAGAAAGATAGGCACCTGCAGACCTGCTTCACTGCCTATGAAGCGACTCCCCTGCAGGTGGGGAGCCGGGATCCTTACTCGGGTCCTTGCGCTTTGCGTCACTACTGCCCAACTCCCAGTTTCATTTCTTTACCTGAATTTTAACATGGTTCTTTGGGTTCTGGTTCTCATGGATGTAATCCTGGGAATGTTCACGGTGGTAGATGGGTCCTAGAGGTATGGCACTACTTTTTTCCCACATGGCACTACTTCTTTCCCAAGGACAAGTCATCTTTGTCTCTACTTAGCTATCAGCTGCCAATAGGTATACTCACCTGAGAAGGATATCCTGGTTACTTGGTGGCTGGCAAATTCTGTTTCTTCAGGAAACATGAGCTTTTCTGCAAGAGAGAGAGAAATCATCTCACATCCCCTAGTCCTTCTGTCTTGCCATTTTCTGAGCCCCACACCAGGAATTGAAGTCAGCATGATAAGTCTGCCAGGCCCTGGGATGAGGTCTAGAATTCAAATCCTGTTACTATGAAGGACCAATTAGAAGGGCTCAAGCATTTCTAGGGTAGGACAATATCTGATTTATTTTGATGCCTGTAGAATCTAGTAACATGCAGTGTAGTCAAAAGGCATGTAATGTTTGTTGAACCATTGATGCAAAGTTCTGTGGAGCCTAGAATGGGGAGAAATTCATCCTATCTGAGAAAAGGATGTGTCACAGAGAGGGCTAATTGTGCTGGACTTTGAAGGATGAGTAGGAGTTCTCCAGGAGAAAAGGAAACAGTATTCCAGACATAGGGAAGAGCTTATATAAAGGCATGAAGGCTGAGGAGACCTGCTGTGTTTGGGGCTTAGTAAAAGTTCCTTGTGGACCATTTTCCCCACTCCCCAACATCTCTCAGACCAGCTGTCTTACCTTTCACTTTCAACCTGGTGCCCTGTCCAGATAAGTACTGCTTGTTGGGTCTCCTCTGAAACTTTGCACAATAGTAGGTGCCTGTAAACTCAGTGGAAACACCTTTCAGAAGGATGCTGAAATCACTGCTGGTGGTCTGGACTGCTGTCACATTGGGATGGGAAATGCCTCCAAAGTTGTAAATGGCTTCCCGGCTCAGACCAGCCCCTCGAAACCACCTGATGGGTCCTGGGGGGCCATCTCCAAGCACTGTGCAGTTCAGGGAGACAGTGTCTCCAGCATCTGCCAACACCAGTTCCTGGGGCTGGATGATCCAGAGGTCTGGCACTGGATCCCCAACTCCTGAAGCCAAAACAGAGTCTTTGTTATTAATTGTACTCATTTCCTCCTTTACATCTTGCCTGCCTTTAGCTCTTCCCTAATTTCGTCACCCCTGATTATGCCTGAGTTGAGTCATTCAAGGAAGAAGTTTTCGGTACTTACTGGGTGTTGGTGTCAGCATTGGGAAAAAGGAAGCTCAGCAAGACCCACATGTGTCCAGCTCTGGAGCAGCTGTCATTCTGCAGGTGCAGCCCTGCCCCCTCCCAGGTCAGAAACCCAGAAGACTTGCAGGACCACAGAGGAACAATTGAAAGCATTCCTGAAATACTTGCTTCACATTAGAGTAAATCTCACAACACCAATGGTGTCCTCTCTATGTCAGCAACTCAGAATAGGTGTTTTTTTTTTTTCCCCTCCCAGAGTTATTGCTGGGGCTCAGTGCCTGTACTACAAATCCACTGCTCCTGGAGGCTATTTTTTCCCCTTTTGTTGCCCTTGTTGTTTATCACTGTTGGTGTTATTATTACTATCATCGTTGTTGGATAGGACAGAGAGAAATTGAGAAGGATGGGAAGACAGAGAGGGGCAGAGAAAGACAGACACCTGCAGGCCTGCTTCACCGCTTGTGAAGCGACCCCCCTCTGCAAGTGGGGAGCCAGGGGCTCGAACTGGGATCCTATGCCAGTCCTTGCGCTTTGCACCATGTGTGCTTAACCCGGTGCACTAATGCCTGGTCGCCCAACTCAGAATAGTTGTACAAACATCTGTTTTGTCTTTTTTTTTTCAATTCCAACTATTATTATTATTATTACTAGGCAGCTCACTGTTCAGCTCTGGCTTATGGAAGTGTTGGGGTCTGAGCCTGGGATGTCAGAGCCTTAGACACTAAAGTTTCATTATATTATCTCCTCAGCCTACAACCATTCTTTCATTCCGTCATCTGAACTGGTCCTTGAAGTAGGAACTCTGTTGGCTCTGTGAAAGCTAAGAACTTGAAGTATCTAGAGCTGGCATGACTGATACACACTCCATTAGGATGATACCCCAGAACTTTTAACATGAGTTGTTATTTAGGGAGTGCAGTGGATTAAATTACCAGCCTCATTTCTGAACTTCCTTCTGTCGGGCAGGCCCCCTGCTCTGCTCCATGTTGATGCTGTGGCCTATTTATATAATCATTGTTTTGCCTGAGACCTGCCCTGCCTGCAGGGTATTGGTTAGAGCCTTTGCAATAGCGGCTATGGAAGCTTTCTACCTCTGTGCTCTTTTCTTCACCCCCTCTCCTAGCCATTTCCTTTTCCCACTTGCCACTTCCGGTTAAAGATATATATAAAGGCGTTGTCTCTGATCAATAAAGGCATTGCATTGAATTTCCGCTCTGCCACAAGTTCCTGGTCTCTCTCTTGCATCGCTGAGTAAGCAGCAGCCCAGGTTGGCACTGGTCAAATTCTCTCCAATCCAGAGAGCACATGCCCGGGAAGAAACACCCTCACGCAACCCCAGCACCCCTCTGCTTGTAGGGTGCAGCCATAGTCTTATCATGTTCTCATCGTGGCAGGAATACTTGTGTCCTGACTTTGAGCTTAGTCATGTGACTTGCTGGAGCCAATGGGCAGTAGAGTAGATGCTTGAAATGTGCTTATGAACCACCTCCATGAGTTGTTCTAGGTAGCTGCTGACTTACTAGTCAGGGTCCTGGAGTGAGACAGGTGAAACAGAATGACTCCTACAACTTGTAAATGTGTGAGTGTGATATGCTAGTTGCAGATCAGTGAGGTTTTGATTATGTGGCAGGATTTATGGATAAGTGTCTGATGGAGGGAGACAGATCAGAGTAGAGGGGTCTGATACTCACCCTTCACCAGCACTGAGGTGCCCTCATCCAGCATCTCTTCTGGACTTTTGCTCAGGCCATCAAGCTCCATGCAGTGGTAGGTGCCAGCATGTTCCCTGGTGATGTTGTGGATATAGATGGAGTAGTCGCAAGTATGTGGCTCCAGTGTCCGATGGATCAAGGGTGTCACCCAGGGGAAGACACCATGTTTGAAGTTATAGATTTCTTGCTGGTGTTGATTGCTCACCTTGACCCATTTTATCATGCCATCAGTGCAGGAACCAAGCATTGTACACCTTAGTAGAAGAGTGTCACCTTCTGCCACCAGCATTGGTCCCTCGGGCTGTAGCACCTGCCACTGTTGCCCATTGCTTTGTTCAGAGGCTCCTGCAATAGAAGAAGGCCTCACACTAGGCAGGAAGAACCGAGGACATAGGAGATAAGCTTAACACAATCCAGTCACTGGCTAGCCAAGAACAAATATTCAGACACTTGAGCCTGTGTTGGAGAAGGAAGTGAAAGAGATGAGACAGTTGAATATACAGATAACACAACTACTAAATGGAGAACTGATAATTAATAGACAGCACTAACGTGCTCATGCTGCATCAGACACTGCTTGTATTCAATCACTTTTTCTTCTGTCACTGTGGGACTATGTGAAAGCTTGGTAGAGCTTAGCGAAAACTCCCCCCATCCTTAGATGGAGGTCTGGAAAAGACACCCCCTTGTTAGCCTCTCTCACAGAGATGAGCAAAGGTGAAAAAAGTCTCCCAGACTCAGTTTCCCCTTATTAGGCTCTCAAGCCCACAGAGATCTCACAGTTTCTCCCTGCTAGCAGCAGGCCACATGGCTGCCTGCTTTAAGGTTCATTCAAAGTTCACAGTCACCCCGAGTTCACATAATCACCTCACTTTTGATCACAAAGGAGAAAAGACTCTGTCAAACACCTCCTCGATACCACAGAGTGAAGTCCCCAAAACACTATTTCCTTATGTTCTTTGATATCTATCATTTACATCAATTCTTGTTTGTCTTCTCTCTATCTCACTCTACTGGTTTAACCCCTATGCTTCTCTCAAATGCCTTTAGATAATTAACCTGTTTGCATCATGGAGAATAATTGTCTTGACCTTTATGTATCTGCATCAATTCTTGTCATACCAGCCCCCTACCATAGGGGCAAGCTGACCTTTAAGAAACCTGTAATTTCTGACATATTTGAAAAATGTTCTTTGTTTGAATCTCTATTTAAACCCAAGCCCACCTTCCAATAAATGAATGTGTTTGTATCAGAATCCTCCCCAAGTCTCTTCTTTATCACATAGTCTCATGAGCTAGTGATAGAGCCTTGGTAAGCTTACCTTCCTGGCTGAGAGTCACCCCTCGTGAGCCCCAGCATACCACTCCTATGAGGGAGGCAGCATGATCCTCATCTAATAAAAGGAGACCAAGAGCCATCAAGCTAGGTAACTTTCCCAGATTTCCATCTTGTGGATGAATTTTGACCCTCCAAATTCATGTTATAAGGTCCCTAGCCACAGTATGACAGAATGACTGCATAAATAAGTTAAAATGGGATCAAGAGGGTGGATCCAAGTGCAATGACTGGTGTCCTTTTAAGAAGAGTAAGCCCCCAGACAATAAATTGGATCCATCTGCATATCAGATGCCAGGTTCTGGAAAACAACAACAACAACAACAACAACAAACAAAAAAACAACTAGTATAGTTATGGGCCTTTTGGAATATAACTAAACTAGACATACTAAGCTATCTACAAAATGGAGACCCCCAAATCTTCATCTGAAATATTCTAGCCTTTAGGTTCATGATTAGTCAACAATTTGACTTTATATGTTAACTCTTTTTTAAAAAAAATTATGTACTTGTTTATTTACTTTCCCTTTTGTTGCCCTTTTTTTTAGTGTTGTTGTAGTTATTTATTTATTTATTTTTAATAAAAAAATTAATATTTATTTTCCCTTTTGTTGCCCTTGTTTTTCATTGTTGTTATAGTTATTATAGTTGTTGTTATTTATATCGTTGTTGTTGGATAGGACAGAGAGAAGTGGAGAGGGGAAGAGAAAGACACCTGCAGACCTGCTTCACCACCTGTGACGCAACTCCCCTGAAGGTGGGGAGCCGGGGCTCGAACCGGGATCCTTACGCCCGTCCACCTGCGCTTAACCTGCTGTGCTACCGCCAGACTCCTGTTGTTGTAGTTATTATTGTTGTTGTTAATGATGTCGTCGTTGTTGGATAGGACAGAGAGAAATGGAGAGAGGAGGGGAAGACAGAGAGGGGGAGAGAAAGATAGGCACCTACAGACCTGCTTCACTGCCTATGAAGCGACTCCCCTGCAGGTGGGGAGTCGGGTGCTCCAACTGGGATCTTTATGCCAGTCCTCGCGCTTCACGCCTTGTGCGCTTAACCTGCGGTGCTACTGCCCAACTCTCATGTTAACTTTTCTTTCAGCCACCAGGTTCCAGATGCTAGCATGATGCCAACCGGACTTCCCTGGACAGACAACCCCATCAATGTGTCCTGGAGCCCTGCTTCCCTAGAGCCTCGCCTCACTAGGCAAAGAGAGAGACAGGCTGGGAGTATGGATAGACCGGTCAATGCCTATGTTCAGCAGGGAAGCAATCACAGAAGCCAGACCTTCCATTTTCTGCACTCCATAATGTCCCTTGGGTCTATACTCCTAGAGGGATAAAGAATAGGAAAGCTATCAGGGGAGGGGATGGGATACGAAGTTCTGGTGGTGGGAATTGTGTGGAGTTGTAGCTCTCTTATCCTATGGTTTTTGTCAGTGTTTCCTTTTTTATTAAAAAAAAAAATTATTTATTTATTTATTCCCTTTTGTTTCCCTTGTTGTTTTATTTTTGTAGTTATTATTGTTGTTGTTATTGTTGTCATTGTTGTTGGATAGGGAAGAGAGAAATGGAGAGAGGAGGGGAAGACAGAGATGGGGATAGAAAGATAGACACCTGCAGACCTGCTTCACCGCCTGTGAAGCGACTCCCCTGCAGGTGGGGAGCCGGGGGCTTGAACTGGGATCCTTACACTGGTCCTTGGGCTTAGTGCCACTTAACCCACTGTGCTACCGCCCGGCTCCCCAGTGTTTCCTTTTTATAAATAAAAATTTTTTAAAAAGGGTAAGTTATGTCACAGGCAGGCACAGAAGGAAGACCACATAAGATACATAGAAAAGATAAATCTGTAAGCTGAGGTGAGAGACTTCTTTCTGAAGAATCCAACCAACACAGAGTAGAATGAAAAGACAAGCCACTTGGAGTATAGATTGACCTGCCAACACCCACGTCTAGCAGAGAAACAATTACAGAAGCCAGAACTCCTACCTTCTGCACCCCCAAAACAGTTTTTAGAATATATTTTATATATTTATTTCTTTTAAAAAATTTTAAAATTAATTAATTTATTATTGGATAGAGACCGAGAGAAACTGAAAAGGGAGGAGGAGATAGAGAGGGAGAGAGACAGAGAGACACCTGCAGCCCTGCTTCACCACTCATGAAGCTTTCCCCATGCAGGTGGGGACCAGGGGCTTGAACCTGGATCCTTGTGCACTGTAATGTATGCGCTTAACCAGGTGCACCATTGCCTGGCCCCTGTAGGCAGTTTTTATGTTTCATGTTTAATTGAACATTGTGAAAGATGCTTTTTCACATTCACAGTTCAAGCACAGATACAGATTTATCTCAAAGTGGAAAAAAAAAAGTCTAAATATCCATAGACCCCCATAACATAGAAAATGTTTAGTTAAAGAATAGAAAAAAATGAGATTCTCTAGGGTTATCAATTCATGGGTTTCAATTAACCGATTTTTCCTAAATTAAAAGCAATGCTAGATGCTATACAACCACAGGAAAATATTGTCAATGTTTTAAACCAGAAAATTGTTTCTATTTCATGGAAAAAATGATGTTTTTGATGAGCAAGTAGTTGCTATCCCAAAACAGTTTTGATCCATACTGCCAGTGGGGGGAGAAGTGATAGGAGGAAGAGGTTAAGAGGGATCTGAACTTCAGCTCCATTAGGATCTGCAGGGTGAATGGATATTGGAAGTTGTGATATGTGCTTGGAGGGGAAGAGAGGACTGGGCCTGGAAGAGAAAGGAGGCAATTATGTACAAATGTAGACAGATATTTGTAGAGATGACAGTTAACCCATGTCTGCAACCTTAGGAGAACTGCTGTAGCTTGCAATGGAGGGACTGGGAATTCAGAACTCTGGTGGTGGGAACGTTATGGACTTACACACCCTGTTGACATGTAATTTTTTAAAAAATATTTATTTATTAATGAGAAAGAGAGAGAGAAACAACCAGACATCACTTTGGTATATGTGCTGCTGGGGCTGGAACTCAGGACCTCATGCTTGAGAGTCCACTGCTTTATCCGCTGTGCCACCTCCTGGGCCACATGGCATGTAATTTTGTAAACCAATATTAAATCTCTAGTAAAATTTAAAAAAAGATAAAAATGATAAAAAAGACAAGCCACAAAGCAGAAGAATGTTTTTCAAAAAAATATATCTGATAAAAGGTTTGTATAGAATATACAACAAACTCTTAGAGTGGGTAGATAGCATAGTGGTTATGCAAAAGACTTTCTTGCCTGAGATTCTGAGATGCCAGGTTCAGTACCCAGCAACCCCATATACCATTACTGAAAAGAAAACAAAGACAAAAACAGCTACTAAAAACCAACCCAAACCAAAACAAATAAACAAAAACCCATCCTGGGAGGTGTCACAGTGAGCATAGTGTGGACCCCTGGTGTCACATGTGCCAAAGTGCTATTTTGCTTTTCTTTTTTCTATCTCTTTCATAAATAAATCTTTGAAAAAAAAAAAAGCCTCTCAAAACTCAACAAGAAATACAGTTTAAAAATGCAAATTGACCTAGGCATATATCCAACAGACATGAAAACACTAGTTCAAATAGACATGCATTCCTATGTTCATAGTTGCATGATTCACAGTAGTCAAAGAATGGGAGCTGTCTAAATATCCATCACAAATGTTCACAGGTCCTTTATTTGTAATAGTCACAAACTGCAAACCAACCAAATGTCTGCCAACAGGTGAGTGGAAAAAACAAACTAGTTTATTCACATAATGGACAGAAATGAACAACTGATTTATTCAAGATGGATATATTTCACAATAATTGTGCTGAGTAAAAGAAGCCAGATATAAAGGTGTACCTACTGTCTGATCTTTGTTGTATAAAGTTCTAGAAAATATTGATTATGTAGAGTGATTGCAAGTAGATAAATAGATGACTAGTAGTAGAAAGGAATTTTTTGGTGGATAATGAATATGTCTATTATCCTGACTTAAAATAAGAGTATAGGTAATCATATATATGACAGAGACAGAGAGAAAGAGTGATTAAAGCTTCCCTCTAGTGTATGAGGTTCTGGGACTCAAACTTGGGGCCTCACACATGCAAGTCCTGTGTTCTATCTGCTAGGCCACCTCCCCACCACATCATTGCCTTGATTTGGGGGATCAATCAGCAAATGTGAAATGTTCCCACCCTCACCTCCAAAAGTTGTCAAGTTGAATAGGTTAAATACATATAGCTTATTGTATACTAGCTCCACCTCAATACAACTGTTTTAAAAAAGAAACAAACAAACAAAAAACAATGATGATGACAACAAAGCCAGAGTATGTGTGAAAAGGGAGGACTAGTGAGAAAGAGCTGTTGGGAGGAGGTGATGCCCCCTAAAGTCTCCTGACTTCTATTCTAGTTCGGATGAAGTCTGGGAAAGTGAAGCAGGGAGGAAACTGGAGCCCAGGAATAAGGCCCTACGCCCCTGCCACTGGCCTGAGCTTCTCCTTTCTAGAGTCTCTTTCCTGGATGTCACATGACTTTGAGAAATGTCCTGGGAGCTTTATTTTCACTTGTCTGTGGAACTGGGGAAGCCCCTTCCCTACAGCCCTGGGAATCTTACCTTTCTGTCTTCTCTCTGCATACCCTGCCCATCACGAGCCATTCTGAAAACCTAGCAGAGAATCAATACTTTCCAAAGATATTTTGAGTATATTTGAACTCCGAAGAGTTCTAGACATATGACTTCCTAGCATAGTGTCCAATACATAGTAGACATGCAAAAGCATCTGTAGAATGAGTGACTCAGAATTCAAACTTTTTAAAGTTTTTAAAAGAGATTTAAAAAATGAGTTATTAGTTGGATCGAGACAGAGAGAAATTGAGAGGGAAAAGGGAGATAGAGAGTGATAACTGCAGAGCTGCTTCACTGATTGTAAAGCTTCCCCCTTGCAGATAGGAACCAGGGTCTTGGACGAGGGTCCTTACACACTGTAATGTATGTGCTTAACCAGGTGCACCATCACCTGGTTCCTCAAAAAAGTTTTTTTTTTTAAATAATATGAAGCTCTGAGGAGTGAAATGGTTCCATAAGTCACAACCAGTGAACAAGGGAGCAACCAGGTATTATTTTCACCTGGGCCTGACCTCCCTCCAGGGCTTGTCCTCTGGGTGAATCCCTCTAAAGGATACAGAAGAAAGATGAACAGAATCTAGATCTCAGTAGCGCTTGGATCAGTGACCCAGATGGACAGGAGAAGGAATGATGAGTCCACTGAGAGTCAAACATGCTGCCAGAAGGATCACTGAGTTCTAAACCCGAAGACTCAGAAGGGAGGGGACCGCTGCTAGTGTGCATGATAGTGTACACCATTTATAAGGACTGTGGTTTGAATTCCCAGCCACCACATGGGAGAGTTTTCAGGCGGCAGCTTCATGAGAGATGGAGTGATGCTGTGGTCTCTCTCTGTCTCTTACCCTCTATCTAAGAGAAAGAAAATGCTGCCAGGAGAGCAGTGGGTCATGCAGGCATCAAAACCAAAGGGTAACCCTACTGGCAAAAGGAAACGGAACACAACGCACACACATACACACACACACACACACACCACACACACAGAGTCTTAGAAGTGAAGTTAGCTTGACCTCGACTTACAGGGAAAGTAAGAACAACAATGATGATGATAGCCAATAGTCATTTACTTTCTAGTGTTCTAGATGCCTACAGGTATTATCTCATTGAACCTTCCTAACAGAATCAGGAGGTAGGCCCTGTGATTAGCTGCACTGTAGGGAAGAAAAATGGAGGCTCTGAAAGAAGTTACATAAAGCAGTCACAGGCAGCAGTGAGGTTTGAGACCACTGCTTTGAGCTTTGTCACAGGTCACATCATTGCTGGCTCATGAGTTTGAGGTTTGTAAAGTCACACAGGCCCTTGTGTTTAGAAGGACCCCATGCTTGTGAAATGGTTGTCTGAGGTAGTCTCTTAAAATTCTTACTAGTTAGGGAGTCGAGTGGTAGCACAGCGGGTTAAGCTAGGCGTAAGGATCCTGGTTTGACCCCCCACCCCCGCTCCCCATCTGCAGAGGGGGTCACTTCACAGGCGGTGAAGCAGGTCTGCAGTCTACAGGTGTCTATCTTTCTCTTTCTCTCCCCCTCTCTGTCTTCCCCTCCTCTCCATTTCTCTCTGTCCTATCCAACAACAACGACATCACTAATAACTACAACAATAAAACAACAAGGGCATCAAAAGGGAATAAAAAAGGATTAAAAAAATTTAAAAAATTCTTACTTACTTTTCCAATAAAGGTCCTGAGTTTTGCTTCTCTACTAGGTCCCACAAATTATTTACCCAACTCTGGGCTGAGCCTCATTGTTGTTTTTTGCCTCCAGGGTTAACACTAGGGTTCGGTGCCTGCACTATGAATCCACTGCTCCTGGAAGACATTTTTCCATTTTTGTTGCCCTTGTTACTGCTGTTGTTGTTGTTGGATAGGACAGAGATAAATCAAGAAGGGAGGGGAAGACAGAGAGGGAAGCTTTCAGCTCCCTCAGCACCCCTTCTTAGGTATAGTCTTGGTGGGGTTGAGGCCCTCCAGAGTACCAGAGCTCCCTCTTAAGACCAGCCAGGGGTGGATCCTGTTCTGCTCCAGGTCTCACTCACCTGAGAGGACAAGGAGTAGCACCAGCAGCAGGAAGCAGGGAGGCAAGTGGGTCTGGCAGGTTGGAGTGGGCATTGTGAGGGGCACCTCCTATGATCCCCAACATTGGCTGCCTTTTTCTCTCTGGAGGGTGGTGGAGTCTGCTGTGAGGTCTTTCTCGGCAAGACTGCTTCTGCTTCTTGGGAGCTAGAATACTGGGGAAGCGTTTTCACTACTGTCAGACAAGTCTACTGGTGCAAGAGGAAGGAATTAACTATGTGTGTGTGGGGTGGGGTGGGGTTGGGGATGGGGAGGTTTCTGGCCTTCATGTCAGGCCAGTGATTCTTGTAACCACTCTTTCAAAACCTTACTGACCCCTTGCCACAGACCCTGTCCTTGGCACCTGGGAGGGAGGAGAGTATGGTTTTCACAGTATGTCCTTGATTCATCTTGCCTTTGGATCAAGTACTGATTGGGTCTGCCTTCCTGGCTATATGACCTTTCAAAGTTGCTTGCCATCTCTTGAGTCTGTTTCTTTACCTGGAAAACAAGGACAGTAGCTATCCCCTCCCAAGAAAGGTGGTGTGAGTACTATGAAATGTGTATGTGAGAGCTTGGCACAATGTAAATGTTACACATGCTAGGCATCACTATCACCACATGTAGGAAACAGAGGAGCCATATTTCCTTATGAAAGATATGTGTGGACCAGGGCAGGTGACTCAGCAGCAAAGCATAGGGACCTGCATAGTGTGTCCTTGCAAATGTGCAATTTCATTGCTCTGGGCTGTATTTTTTATTTAGGTAGAGGGACACATACACACACACACACACACACACACACACACACACACACATACACATCACAGTACCAGACTTTCTCCCAGTTCCACAGTAAAACTCCCCATGTGGTGCAGGGACTCACACCTGGGCTGCATGCATGGCAAGGCAGACACCCTCCCTTGGGAGCTATTTCTTCTTCATGAGGATCTGGGCTTGATTCTGACACCACACATGCCAGAGCAGAGTAGTGCTCTGGTTTCTCTAAGAGTATCTATCTTAAAGCAAGGGGGAGGCTTATTCTTAAACAAACATCCCTTTGAGGCTTCCTTTGACAGTGCTGGAGAGGCAGAGGTCCCATCCCTAAGAGAATAACTGTGGACAATTTTCAAACCTCCACCCCATGGGCTCCAAATACAACAGATCCAGATTGTGCACACATTTGTCTTTGTGGGATCTTGGTCTTCTGTATCATCTACACTTTCCCAGGAGCATCCACCATACTGGCTACCAGGAAGAAAAAGCTCGCTTTCCCCTGTTACAGGAATCCTAGGCACTTCCAGGTTCTGACAACTGCTTTGCCTGCAGTGCCCAAGTGCAGGTCTTGATTCTCACTGGTTCTGGCTGTGTGACCTCAGAACAGTCACCTGAGCATTTTGTGCCTTGGCTTCCTGATCTGTAGAACAAGAAAAGCATAGTTGCACTTATGGGTTGGAATAAGCACTGTATATGTTGCCATCATTCTTTTAGGTTGACTCAGTCTTTTCTAGGAAAAAGAAAAAAGTCTAACTGTTAATCATTTAGTGACTCCCTTTTCCTTCTACTACAGACTACTCTTGTTACAGGGAAAGTGGAGGTTTGTTAGCCAGGGGTAATATGATGGGCCTCATGTCCCAACACTGTCTCTGGTTCTGGTGTCTGCCATGAGGAAGCTGGTCTGGTCGGTTCCTGTGCATTTTATCCTGGCTCTGTAGAGGTGAGGCTACTCCCATCTGCCTCTTTGGAACATCACACGGTCACAGCTGCTGAGTCCCACTGCCCCCTCTACTGGTTTTCCTGTTGAGAAGACCCATATATTGAAAGATCCTTTAAACAGCCCCTAAGTCTAGAGAATTCTATCAGAGCATCAGTATATCCATGTCGCTCTCACAGGGGAATGTCTGAGTCACCTGCTTATTTCTGTGTATTTCTTTCTCGGCTGTTTCTTTTGTTTTTGAGTTTTACTTAAAGTTGATTTTATTTATTTGAATAGGGATTATATTGGTTAACTATTACTATGTAGCAAATCCTCTCCAAATGTAGTGGCTAAAATAAGAGCCATTAATTTAATTTGTGTTTCTGTGGGTTGTTCATTTTACCTAGACTTAGCTCTGTGGTTATTCTCATCTTAGCTGATTTGGACTGGGGTTGCCCATGCTTTAGAGATTGGCTCCAGGTTGACCACTATCTCTACTACTAAAGTTGACTGTCACCACCCCGTTGCTCTAGGACTCTCTAACCCTCTTTGGGGTTTCCGTTCTCCCTTCCCACCTCATCCCACTCTAGAGTTTGACCCTGGCTATGAGGCTGTCATGAAACCTCACATCTCAACCCCTGCCCTTCTACCCCTTTTTCTTGCTATTGTAACCGAGTCATACAGGGAGTTGTTCCCCTTTTTCCTATCGGTGGGGACTTTCCTAACTCCAACCATCTCCTGAACACATGCTCTTCTTTGCTCTAACTGAAATCCTTTCACACGCCTCCTCTAGGGAATATGTCTCAGGCTCCAGTGTTTACAGAGGAAGGAGCTGTATGCAAAGGGAATTAACTGACTGTACTGTGAGGAAAAAGAAATACACAGAAAATACCTGAAAATGCTAGCCCTGTACTGTTGATCTCCCAGTCTTTAGAGTGTTTCGCTATAGACAGGGCTATCTTCAGTTTGCCTGGTCAGAGGTTCTGGAGACTTCTCAGGCCCTTTCCAGAGCTATATCCTCTGGGTCTGTGACTGTAACTGAAGTTTGTATATTTCTACCCAAGAATCTCTCCTGATGTCTGCCTGCACTCACAAGCCATGGTTGGGGCCAAGTGGTAGCGCATATATTATAAAGAATGGTACTGGAGCCCCACCTTCTTCTTCTAGCGTTTGCCCTCCTTCTGTAGCCAGTCAATAGTGTCAGGTTGAGCCTGATGTAAAGTTTCGAGACCTCCTTTGAATCTGGAGAGGTGGCAGTTGTTGACTATGTGGGTCATAGTCTGTCTGTAGCCACAGGGGCAGTTCGGGTCGTCTCTGGCTCCCCAGCGATGGAACATAGCGGCGCACCGGCCATGGCCTGTTCGATAGCGATTGAGGAGAGCCCAATCATAACGTGTTAGGTCAAAGCCGGGTTGACGCTTGCAGGGGTCTGTGATGAGGTGTTTGTTCTTTACCTCAGCTGACTGCCAGCTCTGTTTCCAAGAGACTGGAACAGAGAAGTTCAGTGTAGGCATAGGGGACCAGATTGGGTGACGAGACATCAAGCATTGGACAGGGTGGGCGAAGATATCCGCGTATATTGGCAGGTCCGGTCGAGCGTAGACGTGGGAAATGAACTTAGATGATGCCGCATCCTGACGAATATCTGGCGGGGCGATGTTGCTAAGAACTGGCAGCCATGGAACCGGGGTGGAACGGATGGTTCCAGAAATTATCCTCATGGAGGAATATAATTTGGAATCGACCAAGTGGACATGGGGGCTACGGAACCATACTGGGACACAGTATTCTGCAGTGGAATAGCATAATGCCAGAGATGATGATCGTAGTGTGGAAGCGCTCGTGCCCCATGAGGAGCTGGCCAGTCTTGCAATGATAAACACCTAGTGTTTATCTATGGCACTGCTGTGGCTCGGCCAAGTCACAGATCACCACCAACTAGTCCATTTTTCCATTTCTATACTACATCATTTGAAATAGATCACATATGTGGATTGGGAGGTGGTTCAGCAGGTAGAGTGCAGGACTTGCATGTGTGAGGGGCTGGGTTTGATTCCCAGGACCGCGTATAGTAGAGTTCTTATCTATCTATCTATCTATCTATCTATCTATCTATCTATCTATCTATCCATCTCTGTTTTTGCCTCCAGGGTTATCGTTAGGGCTCAGTGCCCGCACTAAGCATCCATTGCTCCAGTCAATCATTTCCCCCCATTTTTTAATTGGATAGGACAGAGAGAAATAGAGATAGAGAGGGAGAAAGACATCTACAGGCCTACTTCACCGCTTGTGAAGCAAACCCCCCCCCCCAACAGGTGGGGGAGCCAGGGGCTCCAGCCGGGATCCTTGCGGCGGTCGTATAGTTTAATTCCATAGCGTAACATATACAAAATAATTTGTTCTTTTGTATTGTTGAGCAGTGTTCCATGGTATTGATACTGCACTGTTTAAGTTCACTATTATTGTGGAGTATTTAATGCAAATATATTAGGTTTATTAATTCTGTTGTTGATGGATTTGGGGGTTGTTTTTAGTTTCTGGTAGTTACAAAGAAAGTCACTAAGGGGCCGGCGGTAGCACAGCGGGTTAAGCGCACTGGTGCGAAGCAAAAGGACCGGCATAAGGATCCCAGTTCAAGCCCCCGGCTCCCCACCTACAGGGGAGTCTCTTCACAGGCGGTGAAGCAGGTCTGCAGGTATCTATCTTTCTCTCCCCCTCTCTGTCTTCCCCTTCTCTCTCAACTTCTCTTTGTTCTATCCAACAACAACAAAGACAGCAATAACAACAACAATAATCATTACAGCAACGATAAACAACAAGAGCAACAAAAGGGGAAAAATGGCCTCCAGGAGCAGTGGATTCGTAGTGCAGGCACCAAGCCTCAGCAATAACCGTACCCCGCCAAAGTCACTAAACAAGGAATCACAGCAAAACTGCTTCTATGTGTTTTTTGTAGACATATATGCTCTAATAGTTATGTGCGAGTGGAATGGCTGGATCATACAGCAAATTTTTCATTTCATTTTTTTGAAAACAGATTTATTTACTTGCTTATTGATTTTCATGAGAGAGAATGGGTCTCTGGTATGCAAATCTGCTGCAACCTTCCCAACCCAAATACGAAAAAATCCTACTTATATATTTTGGATAAAGACAGAGAAATTATGGGGCTGGGCGGTGGCGCACCAGGTTAAGTGCACATAGTACTAATCGCAAGGATCCTAGCTCAGGCCTCCGGCTCCCCACCTGAGGGGTGGGGTGGGAGTTGCCTCACAAGCGGTGAAGTAGGTCTGTAGGTGTCTTTCTCCTTATTTATTTATTTATTTATTTATTTATTTATTTATTTATTTATTTAATTTATGAGAAATGATAGGAGAGAGAGAAAGAACCAGATACCACCACTCTGGTACATGTGCTGCCGGGGGTTGAATTCAGGACCTCATGCTTGAGTCTAATCCACCGAGCCGCCTTCCGGATCACTCTTTCTCCCTTTCTATCTCCCCTTCCTCTCTCAAGATGTCTCTGTACTATCCAAAAAAATCGAAAAAATGACTACCAGGAGCAGTGGATTTGTAGTGTCGGCACCAAGCCACAACGATAACCCTGGAGGCAAAAAAGAAAGAAAGAAAGAAAGAAAGAAAGATAAATCGAAGGGGTAAGGGAAGATAGGGAGAGAGGGAGAGGGAGAGGGAGAGGGAGAGGGAGAGAAAGATATGCATCTGCAGTACAGTTTGACTTCTTGTGATGCTTTCCCTTATCCACATCCTCTTCCGGCAGGTGGGAACTGGGGCTTGATCCCAGGTCCTTGCTTATGGTAACATGTGCATTGAACCAAGTGAGCTACCGTAAGGCTTCCACATTTGATTTTATAAGGATCCGCCAATCTGTTTCCAAAACGACTCACCACCCAGTCTGAAAGATGACCTTGCTTTAGGCTCTCTACATCCATATCTCCTTCTCCAGGTTAATACATCTCTCCTATCTCCAAATCAGTCCGCCAGTGGATTATGTAGATCTAGTCCAGACCAAGTGGTAGCCCCAGGAGACAGATCTTCATTGGTTCACACCAAGTATAGTTCCACGCCACCAGTAATTAGATGAGTGATTGGTTAACACCTATTGAAATTTTGACGAATCAAATGTGAACGGGAGTCTGCTCTGTGCCTTATGAGGAAAAAAGTTCCAGTAGTTTATTGTTTCTGCAAGACAGCAGATTGGGTATGAATCTCCCTCTCCCCTCTCCCCTCTCCCTTCTCCCCTCTTTCTTTCTTCTTTCTTTTCTCTTACAGAACTTGATTGGGGCTTCTCACCAGGGATTCCAAGCAGTCCATGGACCTTCCCCCCCCTTTTATTTTAGACAGAAAGTGAGACACAGACAGGGAGAAAGAAAGGGGAAAGGCTCTCCTTAATAACCCCATAATACTGCTCCTCGGCTGCTGAAGATTTCCTCTTTGGTGCTCTTTTGTATGTGCTGGTTGGGGACTGGAACCCAGTTCTACACGCGCTCTACTGTGTGAGTCGTCTCTAAGCTGGTGAGAAGCGTTCTGATGGGTGAATCCAATATTTTTTTAATCCAATAATTTTTAACAGTACCATTGAAACTACCAGTGAGGTAGTGAGAACATTGAGTTCTGTGAATGAAATATTATTTCACTGATAAAATTTATGGTTTTCCCCTGAATATTATATTTGAGATAACTTCCATCAGAATGTGGGGGGCAATGAGTGTTCTGAGTGGTTTTTAATGAAATTTATTATCATCTCTCTTCCTGCATTTTTAAAAAATTAGTGACTTAATAATTATTGACCAGGTAAGAGGGATAGTATAAGAGGGGTACAATCCCATACCATTCCCACCACAAGAGTTCTGTATCCCATCCCTTTCATGGGAAGATTCCCTATTCTTTATCCCTCTGGGAGTATGGACTAAAATTTATTAAAATTTTTTTATTATCTATATTTATTGGATGGAGACAGTCAGAAATCAAGCAGGAGGGGGTGATAGAGAGGAAGAGAGACAGAGAGACACCTGCAGCCCTGCTTTACCACTTGTAAAGCTTTTCTCCTGCAGGTGGGGACCGGGACCTAGAACCTAGGTCCTTGCGCATTGTAATACATGTGCTCAACTACATGCGCCACTACCTGGCCCCAGGACTAAAATTCTTTATGGAATATAGAAGGTGGGAATTCTGACTGAACGTGGATGTTGGCAGGTTTACCCATACTCCTAGCCTGTATCTATTTTTCCTTAGTGGGGCAGGGCTCTGGGAAGGTGAAGTTCCAGGACACATTGGTGAGGTCGTCTGTCCAGAGAAGTCAGGTTGGCTTCATGATAGTGTCTGCAACACAATAAGATATGAAGCAGGACAAATTATTTAGTAATCAGGAACCTAAAGTTAACAATAGAGCAGATAGAACTAAGGATCTTCGCTAGAAATTCTATTTTAGGTATATTTATGACTTTAGTAATTTTTGCCTAAGTCTGATAGCTAACATGCAGGTGAGCTAAAAGTATTGTCTGAGGAGATGGTGCCAGAGTTGAGGATAAGACTGAAAGTTGGATCAGGACAGAGCACTATTCATCTCTGGTTTATGGCAGTGCCTGGGCTTAGCCTGGGACCTGAAAACCTTTCATATAATTACTATGCTATCTCCCCAGCCTTGTGGGAATAAACCATATAGAGAATATAGGTACCTCACATAAATTACTGAACCTTTGAAATTGGGTATTTTGTGTACATCTGTATGCTTTGTGTTAGATTCCCTCAATGAATCTGGTGTTTAAGAAAATAAACATTTCACAAGACTTCCATGTTATAGCTTCTTCAGCTTTTGTCTTTTACAGCTTTATTGCGCTATGATTCACCGAGCATAAAACCACCCTTATAAAGTGTACAATTCAGTAGTTTTGAGTGTATTCAAAGAGTTGGAGAGCATTGTAGTCTTCTGACATACAGTTATAAAATGTTCTTGTTGGTATGACTGCATCATTCAATGGGTCGGTGTTCACTGTAATCATCCCTTTAATGTGTTTGTTTTGGTGTGAACTATTTAGCTGCAGAAAAATGTAAGTCCGTCTCATGAAAGACTGCTGTTGCACAAAGAGAGGATAAATGTACTTTTGAGTTTTCAAGAACTGAAAGTCAGAAGAAATATATATATATATTTGACACAATAGATTTTTTTTTTTTGTAAATTGGGGAGTTAATGGTTTACAGTAAATACAGTTGTTGGTGCATTTGTAACATTTCTTAGATTTCTGCAAAGCACTCTCACCCCTAGCCTAGGTCCCTCCACTATCATGCACCAGAACTTGAAACGCCCTGCTTCCTGCAGAGTCCTTTACTTTGATGCAGTACTCCAAACCCAGTCCAAGTTCTGCTTTGTGTTTCCCTTTCTGTTCTTATTTCTCAACTTCTTTCTTTCTTTTTTCTTTTTAGTTTTTCTTTATTGGGGGGATTAATGGTTTATAGTCAACAGTAAAATACAGTAGTTCGTACAAGTGTAACACTTCTCAGTTTTCTGCATAACACTCTACCCCCACAACCCCCACCTAGGTCCCCCTCCACCACCATGCTCCAGGACCTGAACACTCCCCCCACCCCACTCCAGAGTCTTTTACTTTGGTGCAATACACCAAATCCAGTCCAAGTTCTGCTTCATGTTTCCCCTTTTGTTCTTTTTTTAGGTGTTATTAATTTATTTATATAATAAAAAATATCAACAAGACTATAGGATAAGAGGGGTACAATTCCATACAATTCCCATCACCAGAGTTCCATATCCCATCCCATCCCGTGAAAGCTTTGCTATTCTTTATCCCTCTGGGAGCATCGACCCAGGGCCATTATGGGGTGCAGAAGGTGGAAGGTCTGGCTTCTGTAATTGCTTCTCTGCTGAACATGGGCGTTGATAGGTCAAACCATACTCCCAGCCTGTCCCTATCTTTTCTTAGTGGGGCAGGGCTTTGTAGAGGTAGGGGTCCTGGCTTCATTGGTGAGGTCCTCTGTCCAGGGAAGTCAGGTTGGCATCTGCCACTTGGTGCCTGAAAAAGCATTAAGATATAAAGCAGAAAAAATTGTTTAATAGTCAGGAATGTAAAGGCAAGAATATAGCAGATGAGATTTGGGGTCTCTATTCTGGAAAAAGCTAGTATGTTTATTCTTTTATTTTTTAGAATGTTAATTATTTTAATTAATTAATTAATTAATTCCCTTTTGTTGCCCTTGTTGTAGTTATTATTGTTGTTATTGATGTTGTCATTGTTGGATAGGACAGAGAGAAATGCCCTGAACCAGTTTTCTAGTCCTATTTCCAACTCTAACACCATCTCCTCAGACAATACCTTTGGTCCACCTACATGTTAACTATCGAGAAGGAAAAAATTAGTAAAGTCATGGGCCCCATAGAATATAGCTAGAGGGAGTCCAATGGTAGCGCAGAGGGTAAAGTGCATGTGGCGCGAAGCGCAAGGACTGCAGGGGAGTTGCTTCACAAGTGGTGAAGCAGGTCTGCAGGTGTCTGTCTTTCTATCCCCATCTCTGTCTTCCCCTCTTCTTATTATTGCTGTTGTTATTGATGTCGTTGTTGTTGGATATGAAAAGAGGAGGGGAAGACAGAGAAGGGGAGAGAAAGATAGACATCTGCAGACCTGCTTCACTGCCTGTGAAGCGACTTCCCTGCAGGTGGGGAGCCAGGGGCTGGAACCCGGCTCCTTACATCTGTCCTTGTGCTTTGCACCACATGTGCTTAACCTGCTGTGCTACCACCCAACCCCCACATAAATCTTTTTGTAAAATAGGTGTGTTTGGTTCCTTAGGATATATCCCCAGGAGAGGAATTGCAGGATCATGGGGTAGGTCCATTTCTAGCCTTCTGAGAGTTCTTCAGACTGCTCTCCACAGAGGCTGGACCAATTGACATTCCCACCAGCAGTGTAGGAGGGTTCCTTTGACCCCACAGCCTCTCCAGCATTTGCTGCTGTTACCTTTTCTGATGTATGACATTCTCACAGGAGTGAAGTGGTATCTCAAAGTTGTCTTTATTTGCATTTCTTTGACAATCAAAGACTGAGCATTTTTTCATGTGTTTCTCGGCCTTTTGGATCTCTTCTGTGGTGAATATTCTGTCTGTGTCCTCTCCCCATTTTTGGATGGGGTCATTTGTGTTCTTGTTGTTGAATTTAGCAAGCTCTTTATATATTTTGGTTATTAAACTCTTGTCTGATGTATGGCATGTAAAGATCTTCTCCCATTCTGTGAGGGGGTCTCTAGGTTTGGAAAGTGGTTTCTTTTGCTGTGCAGAAGCTTTTGAATTTGATGTAGTCCCATAGGTTTATGCTTGCCTTACTCTTCTTTGTAATTGGATTCATTTCATTGAAGATGTCTTTAAAATTTATGCGGAAAAGAGTTTAGTCAATATTTTCCTCTAAGTATCTGATAGTTTCTGGTCTAACATCCAAGTCCTTGATCCACTTGGAATTTACTTTTGTGTTTGGTGAAATAAACTGGTTCAGTTTCATTCTTCTGCATGTTTCAACCCATTTTTTCCAACACCACTTGTTGAAGAGACTCTGCTTTCCCCATGTAATAGTCTGGGCACCTTTGTCAAAGATTTGATGTCCATAGGTGTGGGGATTTACCTCTGGGCTCTCAATTCTATTCCACTGGTCAGTGTTTCTATTCATGTACCAGTACCAAGCAGTTTTGATGACAATGGCCCTATAATACAATTTGAGATCTGGGACTGTGATGCCTCCAGTTCTGTTCTTTCTTCTTAAGATTGTTTTGGCAATTCTAGGTCTTTTCTGGTTCCAGATAAACATTTGTAGCATTTTTTCTATTCTGCTAAAAAATGTGGTTGGGATCTTGATGTGGATAGCATTCAATTTGTAGATGGCTCTGGGTAGTATATTCATTTTAATGATGTTAATTCTTCCATCCATGAACATGGCGTATCTTTCCACTTCTTTGTGTCTTTTCCAATTTCCTTGAGTAGTGACTCATAATTTTCAGTATATAAGTCTTTCATTTCTTTGGTTAGGTTTATTCCTAGATATTTTATTGTTTTTGTTGCTATAGTAAAAGAAATTGATTTCTGGATTTCAACTTCTTCTACCTTAGTGTTTGCATAGAGGAATGCCACTTACTTTTGAATGTTAGTTTTGTAGCCTGACATCTTACTGTATTGCCTGATGATTTCCAAAAGCTTCTTGCTCAATTCTATAGGTTTTTCTATATATACTATCATGTCATCTGCAAATAGGGAGAGTTTGACTTCTTCTCTTCCAATCTGTATGCCTTTAATTCCTTTCTCCTGCCTGACTACTATGTCAAGAACTTCCAACACTATGTTGAATAGTAATGGTGATAGTGGGCATCCCTGTCTAGTACCTTCTCTAAGGGGAAATTCTTCCAGTTTCTCACCATTGAGTATGATGTTGGCTCTAGGTTTGCTATATATAGACTCCACTATCTTGAGGAATTTTCCATCTATTCCCATTTTTTTGTAGTTTTTTAATCATAAAGGGATGTTGTATTTTGTCAAAGGCTTTCTCTGCATCTACTGATATAACCATGTGGTTTTTGGTCTTGCTTTTATTGATATGGTGTATCATGTTGATTGATTTATGTATATTAAACCAACCTTGCATCCCTGGGATAAACCCCACTTGGTCATGATGAACAATCTTTTTAATATACTGCTGTATCCAGTTGGCTAGAATTTTGTTCAATATTTTAGCATCTATGTTCATCAGAGATATTGGTCTATAGTTTTCTTTTTTGGTTGTGTCCCTGTCTGCTTTTGGTATCAGAGTGATATTGGCTTCATTAGAAGCTGGAAGGGAGTATTCCAGTGTCTTCAGTCTTCTAGAAGACTTTTAAAAGCAGAGGTATTAGTTCTTCTTTGAAGGTTTTGTAGAATTCATTTGTAAAATCATCTGGTCCAGGACTTTTATTCTTGGGAAGGTTTTTGATAACTGTTTCAATTTTGTTGGCTGCGATAGGTCTGTTCATATTATCTATCATCTTTATTTAATTTTGGGAGTTTGTTGGTATCTAGGAAATCATCCATTTCTTCCAGGTTCTGTAGCTTGGTGGCATATAGTTGTTCATAGAAGCCTCTCATGATATGTTGAATTTCTGTGGTGTCTGTTGTGATATCTCCTCTTTCATTTACAATCTGATTTATTTGGGTCTTCTCCCTTTTTTGTTTTGTGAGTCTGGCTAAAGGTTTGTCGATTCTGTCCTCTCTTTCAAAGAACCAACATTTCCTTTCATTGATTTTTTTTGTATGGTTTTCTTATTTTCAATGTTATATATTTCTGCCCTAACTGTAGTTATTTCTGTCCTTTTGGTTGCTTTAGGGTTCCTTTGTTCTTCTTCTTCTAGGTCTTTAAGGTGTGCAATCAGGCTGTGTATTCGTGCTTTTTCTTGTTTCTTAATGTGTGCTTGTATGGCTATGAACTTCCCTCTCAGTACTGCCTTAGCTGTGTCCCAAAATTTTTTGATAGCTTGTGTCTTCATTTTTGTTGAACTCTCAAAACATTTTGATTTTGTCCTTTATTTACTCTTTGACCCAGTAGTTGTTAAGTAGTGTACTATTGGGCTTTCACATTTTGGGACGATTACTAATCTTTTGTTGATTGTTAAGTGTCAGTTTAATTCCACTGTGGTTTGGGAAGATGCTTGGTATGATTTCAATGCTCTTGAATTTGCTGATGCTGTCTTTGTGGCCTAACATATGGTCCGTTCTTGAGAATGACCCATGTGGACTTGTATTACTATTACATGGGGTGAGTGATTCTGAAAATGTCCAATAGTTCTAGTTTATCTATCTCCTCATTTAGCTCCCTCATTTCTTTATTGATTTTCTACCTGGATGATCTATCAAATTGAGAGAGTGGGGTGTTGAAGTCCCCTACTATGACTTTGTTGCTATTAATATATAGCTCTTTCAGTAGATGTTTGATGTATTTAGATGGCTTCTCATTGGGTGCATAGATGTTAATAATTGTTAAGTCCTCTTGATTGACTGATCCTCTGAGCATTAAGTAATGTCCATCCTATTTTTAAAATTTTATTTATTTTCAAGTCTATTGTGTCAGGTATGAGAATAGCTGTTCCTGACCTTTTTTTTGTGGGCCACTGACTTGTATGATAGTTTTCCATCCTTTCACTTTGAGTCTGTGTTTTTTTTGTTGAATTAGGTGCGTTTCCTATAGACAGCATATTGTTGGGTTGTGTTTTCTGATCCATCTTCCTACTCTGTGCCTTTTAATAGGTGAATTCAGGCCATTGACATTTATTGATGTCATAGAATGAAGATATTTTAATGTCATTATTATAGATTTTTAGAGCCTTCTGATATATGGCATATTTATGGTGATCTGACTATTTATAGAAGATCTTTTAGAACTTCAGTTGGGAAATTGTGAGGATGTGGTTGAGCCTGGAAGGGCTTGACTTGAGGGGACATCCATCCTGTCAGTCTCTCTCTCTCTACTGAGAGGTCAAGCAAGGAGGGACAAAACCCTCCAACGTTTGCCTAGTCTTATCAGACTCCCTGCCTCACAAAGCACCCTGCATTCCTGATACTATGCCCTGCTCCCTTATTATCTACATAATCATTGTTTTGCCTGAAAGATCCCCACCCATTCCATTCCTTTGATCTATCCTCTTTCTACCCTGAAGACCCTCCCTACCTCTAGGGTATTATTAATCCTACCAGTTAAAACCCTCGCAACAGTTGCTAAGGAAGTCCCTACCTTTCCCAGCCCCTTTTGCTTTTCTCTGCCCCTTTCCTAGCCATTTCTGTTTCTGACTTGCTATTTTCGGGTCCGACTTTTAAAAGTCTGGCCTCTCTGATCAATAAAGAATTGAATCGCCTTGCCACCATGAACTTGGTTCCTGGGACATCCCTCTCGAGTCACTGAGTGATAGTAGCCCAGGCTGTCTCCGGTCATGATCTCTCCAACCCAGAGAGTACGTGCCTGAGAAGAGGCACCCCCACGCTAAACTTCTTTCAGGACAGGCCTGGTGATAGTTGATTGATTCAACTGTTGTTTGTCTGAGAAGGTTTTTTTTTAAATTTCTTTATTGGGGAATTAATATTTTACATTCGACAGTAAATACAATAGTTTGTACATGCACAACATTTCCCAGTTTGCCATATAACAATACAACCCTTACTAGTTCCTCTGTCATCCTTCTTGGATCTGTATTCTCCCCACCCACCCTCCCCAGAGTCTTTTACTTTGGTGCAATAACGCCAATTCCAGTTCAGGTTCTACTTGTGTTTTCTTTTCTGCTCATGTCTGAGAAGGTTTTTCTGCCTCCATGTAGTCTGAGTGACAGTCTAGCAAGATACAGTAGTCTTGGTTGAAAGCCTTTCTCATTGAACACTGGATAGATATCTTGCCATTCTCTTCTGGCCTGTAGTGTTTGTGTGGAGAAGTCTGCTGCTAATCTTATGGGTTTTCCTCTGTAGGTGACTCTTTGCTTTCTCTCTTTCAGCCATCAGGATCCTTTCTTTATCCTTATTCCTTTCCATTCTAAATATGATGTGTCTTGATGTCTTTAAGTCTGGGTTAATTCTGTTCGGGACCCTCTGGGATTTTTGAACCTTTATGTCTTTTATGTTGTCTAGACTAGAGAAGTTCTCAGCTATTATGTCCTGAAGAATGCTTTCTTCCTCTCCTCTTTCTTCCTTTGGTAACCAATAATGCGTATATTGTTTCTTTTGAAGTCACCCCATATGTCTCTGTTGTTGTTTTCAGTATCTCTTAATCTCTTTTTGAGATCTCTTACTTCTTTTTTAGTTGTCTCTAATTCGTCCTTGATCTTGCTAATTCTCTCTTCGGCCTCATTTATTCTATTCTCTCTACCCTGTACTGTTTTCTGGAGTTCATCTATTTTGTTACCCTGTTTTGATACTGTTTTAGCTTGTTCAGCTAATTGTGTTCTTAGCTCAGCTATTTCAGCTTTCAGCTCTCTAATAACCCTGAGATAATTAGTGTTTTCTTCTAGAGTCTCATTTGTTGTATCTGAATTTCAGATGACAATTCTTTCAAACTTTTTACTCACTACTGTGACTATTTCCTTAATAGTGTTTGGATGTTGACCTCAATATTTTGTGCTTCTCCAATATTTCTTCTTGTTGGTTTAACCATTCTTTATAGTATGTTATGAGGTCCCTCTCTCAGTACTTTTCAAATTACTGATCACTTTAGCCTGGATTGACTTGTGTCTAAGTCACTGAGTTGGACCACAGTGGCTATTAAAGCCTCTTTTGTTTTTTTCTTCCATGTAGACTATGGGAGCCTGAGGGCCTTAAACTATAAGTAGGCTTCTTAGCTTAATACCTCACTCCTGCCCAAGAGATAAAGCAGGGTGGGGGAGTGATAATACAGTGGTTATTCAAAGAGACTCCCACACCCCATGGATCCAAAGCTCCGGTCTCAATTCAGCTTCTCTGCCAAGCCGGGCAGCACTACTATGCCTTGTGAGTTTCTAAACAAGTCCCGTTTATAGTCTGTAGTTTCTGAGCAGTATTCATCATGTTCTCATCAGGAGAACAATGTGGAAAGGTTCCCACTCTACAGCCCCACTGCTAGGCCACCGAGGTGTAGCTCTTCTCCTGGTCAGTTCTCTGTTCCCAGATGTCAGCACAGAGCCTCCCCCTGCTGCTCCAGCCTCTGAAGGCAGCAGCAATGGAGACTCACAGTTGCATTTGGTGAGACTTAAGGGAGTCCTTTCCTCTCTTCAGCTGTCTTTTTGTTGGTAAAACAGACTGGATGTGGTGCCTCAACTGGTAAACTGCTGGACTGTTACCAGCCACTTAATCTCTCCTTCGTCTCTTCTCTGTCCACGAGCCACATATGTTTGCACTTACTGGTGATTTGGTGGGTTCCTGAAATCATTCTAGTCCTGCCTTGTTGCGGTCCCAGATGATCTCCCTATCTATTGCCTTCTTAAACCCTAAGACAGCAGTTTAGTACCCTTTTAATACTAGAGCCTAGAGAATATATTGTATCCAAGGGGTTTTAGGAGGCAAGAAGGATGATTGATATAGGAAAATCAGGTTATTTTAGCTCTCTTGAATGGCTGCCCTGGCAACCAGTTTTATAGACCCAGTGACTAAAAATATTTTTCCCACTGCAACCCTCTCCTGAACCAGAGACATACAGTCCATTTGCCTACTCAAAATCTGTGCCTGCAAGATGATGAACAAATATTATATTTAGCATATATATATATAAATGAGTTAACAGTTCTTGTCACTAAACCATTCTTCCTCCTGTGTTCCCTTTCTCACTGTTTGCTCAACGAGTCAGGAAACCATTTTCCTCTTTCCATTATCTTATACACCAGTTCCCTAAAATAACCCGAATTTTCTGTCTTTAACTCACTTTGTGATCAATTGCTTTTTGTCTCTACTTGCACTGCCAGAGTGAAGCTGTCTTCATTCCCCCTGGTTGCTGCAGTAACCTCACATCTGAACTCTTTGATTACTTGCCTTACTCCACAGGAATCATGATGATTTCTGAGTATATTAATCAGATTTTGTAATTTACACAATGGATTAAACACTTGGCTATTTTTCCTTTCTTCTCTGAGTAAAATCCAAACTCCCTACCAGTGCAGATAGTCCCATAAATTGGCTTCTGCTCATCTCTTCAACTTTGTTCCAGGGCTGGGGAGATAGCATAATGGTTGTGCAAGATTTTCATGCCTGAGGCTCTGACGTCCCAGTTTGAAGCCTTAGAAGCCTTAAGCCAGAGCTGAGCAGTGATCTGTCTCTCTCTAGTCTTTCTTTCATATCTTTTTTAAATTAGTGATTTAATAATGATTGAAAAGATTGTGGGACAAGAGGGGTACAATTCCATACAATTCCCACTGTCAGAGTTCCATGTCCTCTCCCCTCCATTAGAAGTCTCCCTATTCTTTTTTCCCCTTTTTTACTCTTTATGTTATTTTTTTTAAAAAAATTTATTTATAAAAAGGAAACACTGACAAAACCATAGGATAAGAGGGGTACAACTCCACACAATTCCCACCACCAGAACTCCGTATCCCATCCCCTCCCTTGATAGCTTTCCTATTCTTTATCCCTCTGGGAGTATGGACCCAAGGTCATTGTGGGATGCAAAAGGGGAAGGTCTGGATTCTGTAACTGCTTCCCTGCTGAACATGGGTGTTGACAAGTCAATCCATACTCCCAGCCTGCCTCTCTCTCTTTCCCTATTGGGGTGGGCTTCTGGGGAATCGGAGCTCTAGGCCACATTGGTAGGGTTGTCTGTCCAGGGAAGTCTGGTGGGCATCATGCTAGCATCTGGAGCCTGGTGGCTGAAATGAGAGTTAACATATAAAGCCAAACAAATTGTTGACCAATCATGAACCTAAAGGCTGGAATAGTGTAGATGAAGAGTTGGGGGGGGTGGAAATCTCTGTTTTGTAGATAGCTAGTAGGCATATTTTAGTTATATTCCAAAAGGCCTGTGGCTATACTAGTTGTTTTTTACTTTTTTTTCCCCCCTGAGAAATCTGATATGTAGGTGGATCCAAGTTATTGTCCGGGGAGGTGATATCATGGCTGGAAAAAGGACCAGAAAGCAGGATCAGGGAAGAGAGTAGCTCCCAAATATGGGAAAGGTGTATAAATATTGTTGATTGTAAACCCCACTGATTTGATCTGATCTGGAGCCCATATTCAGCTTAGGAGCCTATGTGACCTCTGCATCCTTGTAGATCTGAGCTCACATTCTGTGGTCATGAGAAGGAACATTCCAAGCTGCCCCAATTTCAGAACTCATCTTCCTCAGGTGTAGCATAGAGTATGTTGTCCATCCTCCCTTCGGAGGATGGAAAATTCTCTACCATTGTTGATATAAGTTGAGGGCAAAGTTCTATGGGGGCCCACAAAGGGGTCTATTTTGTTGTTGTTCTTTTTAAAAAAAATTTAAAAAATATTTATTTATTTATTCCCTTTAGTTGCCCTTGTTGTTGTATTGTTGTAGTTATTATTGTTGTTGTTATTGATGCCATCGTTGTTGGATAGGACAGAGAGAAATGGAGAGAGGAAAGGAGACAGAGAGGAGGAGAGAAAGATAGACGCCTGCAGACCTGCTTCACCGCCTGTGAAGGGACTCCCCTGCAGGTGTGGAGCCAGGGCTCGAACCCGGATCCTTAAGCTGGTCCTTGTGCTTTGCGCCACCTGCTCTTAACCTGCTGCGCTACCGCCCGACTCCCATTTTGTTGTTCTTGATAGAGATGACTGGTAACAATGGAGAGAGGGATTTATTTAAGGTCTAGGCCCATCATGTCTGTTTGGGAATCTCAGGACTCCCCAAATAGGGCCCTAGCTGATCTCCCTACTCTTTATCCCTTTGGGAGTATAGACCAAAGATCTTTATGGGGTGCAGAAGGTGGAAGGTCTGGCTTATATAATTGCTTCTCTGCGGACATCAGCATTGACAGGTTGATCCATACCCCCCAGCCTATTTCTGTTTTTTCCTAATGGGGCAGGGCTTTGGGGAGGTGAGGTTCTAGGACACACTGGTGAAGTTGTCTGCCCATCAAAGTCAGGTTGGCATCATGGTAGCATCTGCAACGTGATGGCTGAAAGGTGGATGTAGTATCAAATGTTATGGATCAAGAGAAGCATGGAGGAAAATGAGCCATGCTGCAGAGGTCCCAGGATTGGGAGAAATACTGGTTTATAGAGAATGAGGAAGGTTCCTTGCTGTCTTAGAGTTTAAGAGGGCAGTAGGTAATTATTATTATAACCAAGTTATTTGGGAACTTGGCTTACTTTGAAAACCCTGTGATTAGGATTTATTTCAGTAAATAAATAAAATGCGAAAACAATTTTTTTGCATGTTTCATAGCTCTCAAATTCATGCCTAAGTGGCCATTATGAGATAACAGGGGTATAATTCCACACTGTTCCGACTACCAGAGTTCTGTGTGCCCATTACCTCTATTGGACATTTCAATAGTTATCCCAAGGTCACAGATATGGGTTGACTATTCTCCCCTCCCATATATATATATAATTTTTGCCTGTAGTCCTGCCATCTCTTCTTTTCTAAGTCACACCTACACCTACTACTACTTCTGAGTGTCCTTTTTTCCCTCTTCTGTCTCTGGGTCCTGATGGAATTGCAGTTCAGAGCCCTTTGGTCATCTTCTGTTAATATTTCTCCCCCTCTGCAAATACGGACCAAAGTTCTTTATGGGTTGCAGAAGGTAAGAGTTCTGGTTTTTGTGATTATTTCTCCATTAGACATAGGCATTGACAGGTTAATCCATACTCCCAGCCTGTTTCTGTATTTCTCTAGTGAGGTAGGGCTCTGGAGAGGTGAGGCTCTGGAACACATTAGTGAAATTGTCTGCCCAGGAGGGTTGGATGGAATCATAGTAGCATCTGCAATTTGGTGGCTGAAAGGTGGTAAGATATAAAGCAGAAAAAAATGTGTGATAAACAGAAACCAAAATGTAGGTATAGAACAGATGAGAATAGGGATTTTAGGGTGGAAAGAAACTAGGAAGTCTATTTTAGGTATGTTCCTTGGGGCCCATGACTTTAACAATTTTTCTTGAGTTTGATAACTAACATGCAGTTGGACTAAAAATATTGTATGGGAGGATGGTGTCAGAGTTGAGAACAGAACTAGAAAACTGAATTAGGGCAGAGAGTAGCTCCCAAACTTGAAGGAAATATATAAATACAATTATCTAATTACCACATCAGTCTGACCCAGGGCCATGTATTCATATTTAGCACAGGAGCCTGTATAACCTGAGTCCCTGTAAGTCTGAACTCGGAGTCCATGATCATAGCTGGGAACATTCTAGGCTGCACTTATTTCAGGACCTGTTTTCCTTGAGTTCACAGAGTAGGCTGACCCAGCCACCCTTCCCTTTGTTACTTTTTAGTGAGGGCAAGGTCCTGGAGAGACCAGAAAAGGGCTTATGATGATGTTCCTGGTGGAAGTTATCCAAGATAGTAGAGAGAAGGATCTACTAGAGGTCTAGGCCCATTGTATCTATGGGGGGGGGTGTCCAAGAATTCCCTGACCAGGTGGCCCCTTACTCTTCCTCTTTCTTGAATTGTTCAAATTCTTTCTGATCTTAGCTCTTGGCATAGCATGCTCCTTATAATGAGAGTGTATTTCTCTAGGCTTATGCCCCTTTCAGGTGTCAATTTCTAATCATTGTGGATATCTCTGTCATTGAAAACAACATGGCTTTGTATACTTTGCTCTTTTCTTCTGTATGTTCATCTTCACTTTTTAAAATTTCTTCCTGCCTGCCTATCCTATCTCCTATTCTCTCTTCATGCAGTCTTTCTTTTTCTACCTGCCTTGCTCATATGGTGTACTCCAAAAAGATAGGAGTGATCTGTGCCATTGTTCACCAAGTATTTCCTCTGTGTCCAACACTGTGCTTTTTCATCATGTAAACTCAGCGGTATAAGTGCAATTAAGTGAGACATTAACCTCCTTTGCACTGAGCAGTTGTTTGTGAGGAAGCTCTGGCATTGGATTGCATATGTTGTTTCCTGAGAGGTATAAGAATTTTTCATGTCCAAGCTGGGATTCTCCTGGTGCCTTCTTTTTCCTTTTGGCTGCAAAGTATGGCACACACTGTCACTGTCTTGAGGTGTCATTTAAGGAATGAGGAATTCTCTAAAATTTTTGAACAAAAGCTTCAAAACAAAACAAAGCAAAACAGAATCGCCCTGGGAATTGAGAGATGGCTCAACAAGTGAGGCACATTCCTTACCATGAGTGGAGGCCCCAGATTTGTTCCTTACCACCATGCGGGAGCACTGCAGCCAGTTACCAAGAGAACTTTGTGGATGGTGGATTGATGTTTTGGTGTCTTCCCCATTCCCTCTCTCAACAGATATAAAATTAAAACAATGGGGGTGAGAGTGCTTTGCAGATGCCTTTCATGGGGAGATCAGAAATTGTACTCATGTGTCAATGACTCTTCTGTAAACCATTATCTCCCCTACCTCCCAGTAAAATGACTTGGAAAAAAAAAATCCCTGGGCCTTGGAGCATGCTTATTGTATCACACATGTGTGAGATCCTGTATCCATTCTCCATGTATCACATTATAATAAATATATACATTTTTTTTTTCTGAGCCTGACATCTGATATGCAGGTAGATCCAAGTTATTGTCTGGGGAGATGATGTCGTGGCTGGAAAAAGGACCAGAAAGCTGGATCAGGGAAGAGAGTAGCTCCTAAATATGGGAAAGGTGTATAAATATTGTTGACTGTAATAAATATATTTTTAAAAAGACCATAGTAGGAGCCAGTAGATTGCTCACGCAGGCGAGCACACACATTACCACCTGCCCCTACTATTTCTTTAGCTGTACGCATTGGGCTCCTTGGAAAACACTGAGTGGAGCTGGGCTTGAACTGTGGTTTATTGGTTCGAGCATGTATACTGTCTGAGTGACACTGAATAGGCTCCTTCACACTCTTACCTGCAAAGTGGGGAGTGGTGTCCACCTTTTGGGATTGGTATGAGGATAAAATATAATACTACATTTGTGATGCCAGACCCATGGCGCCACCTGTTAAGAATGTGTTCCTCCGTAGTGAAACTGTAGAACATCATAGTAAGATGGGAACTTGGACTAACATTCTTTCAAAAATATTTTATTAATAACAGAGTTAGGAGAGAAAGAGAACCAGAGCATCACTCTGATCCTCTTTTCTTAATCTACTGGCCTATTCATTCGTCCATCCATCCATCCATCCATCCATCCATCCATCCATCCATCCTTCTACTGATTCACTCATTTACCTTTCCTCTCTTCCATTCTCTCCAATTATTCACATATCCATGTACTTAACAACTTACATACCTATTTGTCAAATACAGTTATTTTTATTTATTATTTTTGCCTCTAGTCACTGGGGCTCAGTGTTGACAGATGCTACTAATCAACCACTCCTGGCAGCCATATATATTTTCCTTCTATTTTATTTGATAGGACACAGAGACATGGGTAGATAAATAGAGAAAGATAGACACCTACAGAGCTGATTCACCACTTGTGAAACATCCCTGCTGCAGGTGGGGAGCAGGGGCTTGAACCCTGGTCCTTCCTCATAGTACTATGTGTGCTTAACTGGGTGCTCTACTACCCAGCCTTGTTACTGTATTTATTTTTAAAACAAACATGTTAAAGATAATTTTAAAGAGTCAGGTGGTAGCACAGCAGGTTAAGCTCAGGTGGCGCAAAGTGCAAGGACCTACGTAAGGATCCGGGTTCGAGCCTCCGGCTCCCCACCTGCAGGGGAGTCACTTCACAAGCGTCGAAGCAGGTCTGCAGATGTCTGTCTTTCCCTCCCTCTCTGCCTTCCCCTCCTCTCTCCATTTCTCTCTGTACTATTTAACAATAACAGCATCAATAATAACTACAACAATAAAACAACGGGCAACAAAAGGGAATAAATTAAAATATATTAAAAAAGATAATTTTAAAATATCTATAGCTATTCCAAGAAACCATTAGTTGTTTTTAATATAAAAATATCGTGCTATATGAAATCTTTTGGAAATTACTCATCCCTTTTTTTTGCTAAGATTTATTTATACTATTGTACATAGTTGTAATTCATTTATTTTTACTGGTCCATAACATTCCATTCTGTGACTGTACTATCCTTTTTGCTCATCATCTGGTAGATGTGTGTTTGGAATGGTGTTAGGTTTTGCTAACTTTAAACCATGTTACTATATGTGTGTGTGTGTGTGTGTGTGTGTGTGTAAGAAGCTTTTTTTGGTATAGCTCAAGGGTAGAAATGCCAAACTATAGGGTATATGAATATACAACTTCAAAAATGTCTAGAATTTTCTAAAATTGTTCTGGCTACTATGTGTCTGTCAGCTGCTACTTTATTTTTGCTATTTGTAATTTTTAAAAATATTTATTTATTTTCCTTTTTTGTTGCCCTTGTTTTTATCATTGTTGCGGTTATTATTATTGTTGTTATTGATGTTGTTGTTGCCGGATAAGACAGAAATGGAGAGAGGAGGGGAAGACAGAGAGGGGGAGAGAAAGATAGACACCTGCAGACCTGCTTCACCGCCTGTGAAGTCACTCCCCTGCAGGTGAGGAGCTGGGCACTCAAATTGAGGCCCTTAAGCCAGTCCTCGAGTTTCGCGCCATGTGTGCTTAACCCGCTGCGCTACAGCCCGACCCCCGCTATTTGTAATCTTAAAAAAATAATTTAATTAATTTATTTTTATTTTGGATAGAGACAGAGAGGCACTGAGAGGAAAGTAGAAGATAGAGAGATACCTGCAGGCGTCTTCACTGATCATGAACCTTCCCCCTGCAGGTGGGGTTTGGGGCTTGAATCCAGATCCTTTTGCATTAGAACAGGTGAGCGCAACCAGGTGAGCTGCCCCTGGCCCCCTTATTTCTGATATATGTATAAGGGCCACAGTGGTGTCTTATGATAGTTTTGCTTTGACTTTTCCAAACTAATAATGAGATTGGATATCTCTTAATTTGTTTATTTCCATGAGTATTTTCCTTAATCCCATTTTAATGATGGTATCTTTATGATGGTATCTTTTATGATACCCACCAGGAGCTGGGTGCCCACCAGGAATTTCCATCAGAAGCCAGGAAGGAATCTTCAGAATTACAGCATCTTCATCTGGGCAGGAACCTGTCCTGACTCCGTTTGGATTTCTTGCTCCAGGCAGTGTCCACAGAAGCTTCATTCCCAGGTGGGAAATGTGAGCCTGCTCTCACTTCTGACCTTCTTGGTTGAGGCTTTTACCTTCTCTTGGGGCTACAGGACAGAAAGAGAAACAGCTAGTGCTGTACAGGTCTCAGAAGGCTGTAAGGTAGGAGAAACTGGAGGAGTGACTATAGGCATTAAGTTCCCATCCTGTCTCAGCCCCCTAGAACAAGTCAGGAGAGGACTGAGGGTCCTGTGCCAGTGAGAGAAGTGCCTTGCAGTTCCTGAGACCTGCAGACCTGTTCTTCAAGAGTGCTCACTCACTCACTCTAACTCCTGCTGTCCCTCCTTCCCTATGTGTTCCATGTATTGCCTAGGGGCACTTGCCCCTGTGCTTCTTAAGACTGAAGTGAAAGACAGAGATTGGCTGGGAGTAAGGATCGACCAGTCAATACCCATGTTCAGCGGGGAAGCAATTACAGAAGCCAGACCTTCCACCTTCTGCACCCCATAATATTCCTTGGTTGATGCTCCCAGAGGGATAAAGAATAGGAAAGCTATCAGGGGAGGGGATGGCATATGGAGTTCTGGTGGTGGGAATTATCCTATGGTTTTTGTCAGTGTTTCCTTTTTATAAAAATTATATATATATATATATATATATATATATATATATATATATATATATATATATATATATATATATATAAAAGGCTGAAGTGTGAGGTATAGAGAGGGAGGTTAAAGGACTCACACTGGGAGTCGGGCGGTAACGCAACAGGTTAAGCGCATGTGGCACGAAGCGCAAGTACTGGCGTAAGGATCCCGGTAAGAGCCCCTGGCTCCCCAACTGCCAGGTACTTGCTTCACAAGTGATGAAGCAGGTCTGCAGGTGTCTGTCTTTCTCTCCCCCTCTCTGTCTTCCCCTCCTCTCTCCATTTCTCTCTGTCCTATTTAACAATGACGACATTAACAACAACAACAATAACTACAACAACGCTAAAAAACAAGGGCAACAAAAGGGAAAATAAATAAATATAAACACAATAAAAAAGGGACTCTTTCTGTAATTCTTAGACACTCTTCAATTCAACATGCTTTTAAGGTAGAGGAGAAATAGGAAAGCAAAGCCTCAGGATTTCCTCCCTATAGTGTCCTGTCAATGTGGAGTCCACCACTGGGAGCCAAGCCCTACCTGGGGTCCTTCCTTACCTGGAAATGAGGTTCCTCCTGAGGACATAGATGGTAGAAAGTGCAGTCAGGGGAACTAGCTTCCAGCCAACCAGGAGGACACTCCCCAAAAGGGATCCGTAGTCTCTGGCTTCTGGCGATAGAAAGATATTAGGATGAGTCTGGCCTCTCACTTCCATTACTCAGCCCCCAAGCAGGCCCCATCCCAGATTCAGATATCAAGATATCACTGTGGACTTAGAAGGAGTCACCAGTCTGCTCTGATTCTCAGTTTCCTAGTGTTTAAAATGGGACTGATAGCATGTCTTGGAATTAAATAAGAACACTCAAGCAAAGTACCTAGAAGATGAGCAATAATGTTGAATCTGAATGGCTTCTGCGAGGGATGGTAGGAAACAGGGAAAGGTACCTCATATTGACTTGGTTATTCACAGAACTACCTGGTAAATAGGTGTACTGTTAGGATGCAGATACCTGGATTCTAAGTCATCACACTGAAGGGGTTACACTAATTGTCATCCCATTTTATTTTATCATCATCATCATTATCATCATTGTTATTATCATCATTATTTTTTGTCACTGTAGAGCCTTAACCACTTTGGACTGATTTTTTTCAGATAAAATGAAAGAGAGAGACAGAAGGGAGTAGGAGAGAGAGAAAGACAATAAGGCACTGGTGCTTCCCCTGTGGGGGCTAGGCTTGCACCTGGGTGACTGGTACCCTCTCATACGAGTTATCTTACCTGCCCTTCAGTCCCATTTTATAGATGAGGAAACTGAGTTTGAGAAGGGTGACGGGACTTACCCCAGGATTACACATGGCAAGCATGACAGAGCCAACATGTAAATGCTACTGTCTGTCTCTAAGTGCAGTTCTTACCTGGTTGGTGGTTTCAGCCCTACTCACCCAAACTCTCTTGCTCTTCTCTAAACTCACTCAGTTTCATGCTGGCCTGGAGCAATGGCTTGTTCTCATTCTCCACTAGGCAGGTAAACAGCTTTATGTTCTTATACTCTAGGGCGCTGACCAGAAGATGACTGTCTTGGCTGAATGTGCCATCTGAGTTGTTGGTGGAGGCATCAGTTTCACAGGTCTTGCAACGTCTGCTCCCCTTTAGCCATGTGATATTTATGCCACCTGGGTAAAACCTTTGCACGTGGCAGACGAGGACGACCATCTGGAGTCTTGGGACATGGTGTTCTGTTATTGTCACTGTGGGTGAAACTGAAACAATATCCTTTCTTGGCTACATCCTTTTTTATAAGAAGTGATACTCAAGGGGCTTCCATGTCTTTCTAGATAATCCACTCAACTCTTGGAACTTGCTAGTGAGTAAGACAGACATGCTCCCTGCCTCCCAGAGTTCATATTGTGGTGGGGAGGACAGGGAGGAAAGAAGCAGTCATATGACCCCCATAAGGGTTCTGAGAGCCTACACAGGGGCCCTAGGCTGGAGATGGGGCTGGTTAAGGAAGAGCTTTTGGAAGCAGTGACTTTGAGCAGAAATATAAAGTATGAATAGGTCTTAACTATCTTTGACAGGTTTTATTTTTCAGAAATGGTCATAGCAAGCCTCAGGATATCTTCCAGAATTTTGCTGCCCCCTTCCCACCGTCAGAGAGGGCATCTGCTTTTGCTTATCTAGAACCTAGGCAGGACTTTGTGACTAACTGATCAATGGAGTGTGGCAGAGGTGACACTGTTTGACCTTTAAGGCTGGGTTGGTGTGTCTTTCACTGGCCCTTTCTCTCTTAGGCTACTCATTTTAGGACATAGTGCCCAGCCTAGGAGGGAAACCTAGCTAGTCTGTGCAGAAATGGTAGGGGGAGCCAACGTTCTAAGCCAGCAGATGGCAGCAATGACCAGCGATTAACGTAAAAGCCTTGGGAAAATTTCAGCCATTGAATCATCCAGCTGACATTCCTAATGCTGAAACAGAAGCAGTTATTCTTGTCAGGCACTGTCTATTTTACTGACCCACAGAAAACAGGAGCATAATAATTTGGGGGAATTTAATCGCTAGTAACCAGACAGTAGGCAAACATGCTGAAGGAGAGTGAGAGGGAAGAAGGCACTGGGAGAAGCTGGACTGGGGAAGTGCATTTGAGGAAGAGGATGGCAGAGAAGGAGGCCCTAAGGTTAAGACAAATATGTTTCAAGGATAGAATGATGGCCAGTAGTGTGAGTGAGGCTAACTCTGGGTTGTGGAGCTAAAGTTACAGTCAGTTTGAAGACTGCCTGTACTTAGTTGTCCTTGTCCTGCACTTACCCCTAAGGAGTGTAGTATGATTAGTTTCCAGATCCTAAACCCTCATACAAGCTTCCCTGGATCTGGTTTGCCTGAGAATTATCACCAAGTCTGATTCTTTCTACTGCCTTCTGTTATGCAGTCTCCTCATGCTACAAAAGAGGAGTCCTTTACAAATCCTGAATACATCTATGACATATTATCCTGGTTATAAAATCTGTGGGACACAAAATAAAGGGCACTTAAAAATACTTCTGGGAAGGGGGATGGGCGGTAGTGCAGGGACCAGTGTAATGGTCCCTGTTCTAGTCCCTGGCTCCCCATCTTCAGGGGGGTTACTTCACAAGCAGTGAAGAAGGTCTGCAGGTGTTCATCTTTCTCTCCCTCTCTCTGTCTTCCCCATCTTTCTCGATTTCTTTCTATCCTATCCGGCAAACAATAATAGCAATAACAGCAATAACAATAATAACAATGGCATCAAAAATGAGAAAAATAGCCTCCAGGAGCAGTGGATTCGTAGTGCAGGCTCCAAGTCCCAGCAATAATCCTGGAAGAAAAAAAAAACTTTGGGAAAGACTGTTTGCTTGAGTAAGGCATCATAACTCCCCCCATCTACCTCCATGATCTTCATTTCCAATAGCATTTTAGTGGCTATTTCAGTATTTATCAAAATTTCACATATGTAGACAGTGTTGCTCGGTTGTATAATGCAGTCTAAAGCAGTTTTTAACAGAAATCCTGTGACTTTAAAAATATTTATTTATTGGAAGGTTTCTATGTTCACATAGTTCTCTATGGCATACATGATGTTGTGGTACAAAATTTTCTCTTTTTTAAAAATTTTTTTAATTATCTTTACTTATTGGATAGAGACAGCCAGAAACTGAGAAGGTAGGGGGAGATAGAGAGGGAAAGAGACAGAGTCACCTGCAGCCCTGCTTCACCACTCACACAGCTTTCCCCCTGCAGGTGGGGACTGGGGGCTCAAACTTGGGTCCTTGCTCATCACCACTAGGCCCCCAAATTTTTTCAAATAAGAATTACGCTGTATTGTGAAATTCTCCCAGGAATTAGAAATGGAAATAACAACTAAATATAGGGAAGAAAAAAGAATGATGGTGGTTTGGGAGGTGGCACAGTGGATAAAGCATCAGACTCTCAAGCATGAGGTCTTGAGTTTGATCCCCAGCAACACATGTACCAGAGTGATGTCTGGTTCTTTCTCTCTCTCCTCCTATCTTTCTCATTAATAAATAATAAAAAGGGAATGATGTAAGCATTCTGATTATTAAATAAAATCTTATTATGTGTGTAATTTGAAATGAATGATGACAATCAAGTCAGTATGATATTTTCCCACTAAATACATTCAGAGGGATGTAGTGACATCCCAGGAGCCATATCTTGTGCAACTATTTAAGCATATGATGAACAATTCTCACTGTTTGCTTTAAAATATATGATTCGGGAGTTGGGCGGTGGCGCAGCAGGTTAAGCGCAGGTGGCACAAAGTGCAAGGACTGTTGTAAGGATCCCGGTTCAAGCCCCAGGCTCCCCACCTGCAGGGGAGTCGCTTCACAGGTGGTGAAGCAGGTCTGCAGGTTTCTATCTTTCTCTCCCCCCCCTCTGTTTTCCCCTCCTCTTTCCATTTCTCTCTGTCCTATCCACCACCAACAACATCAGTAACCACAACAATGTTAAACAGCAAGGGCAACAAAAGGGAAAAGAAATAAATATATATTTAAAAAATATATATATATGATTCACTACAGAGTTCTTTACAATTATTTCAGTGGTATGTAAACACAGATTATTGAAAGATCATCCTTTTTAAAAAAAGATTTATTTATTTATTTATTCCCTTTTGTTGCCCTTGTTTTATTGTTGTAGTTATTGTTGTTTTTATTGATGTCGTTGTTGGATAGGACAGAGAGAAATGGAGAGAAGAGGGGAAGACAGAGAAAGGGAGAGAAAGAGAGACACCTGCAGACCTGCTTCACTGCTTGTGAAGCAACTCCCCTGAAGGTGGGGAGCCGGGGGCTCGAACTGGAATCCTTATGCCAGTCCTTGTGCTTTGTGCAGGGACTTTCTTTTTTGGTAGAGCGGTGGTGAGTCACAGAAGTGTTTAAGCAAGGGCATAACCTTTATAAAGTGCCCCTGCCTGCTTAGGGCGTGGGGATAACCTCTCGGGGGCAATGGTAAGAGCTGGGGCGTGGGGGTCGGGTGGTGGCGCAGTGGGTTAAGTGCATGTGGCGCAAAGCGCAGGGACCGGCATAAGGATCCCGGTTCGAGCCCCCGGCTCCCCACCTGCAGGGGAGTCGCTTCACAGGCGGTGAAGCAGGTCTGCAGGTGTCTATCTTTCTCTCCCCCTCTCTGTCTTCCCCTCCTCTCTCCATTTCTATCTGTCCTATCCAACACCGAACAACATCAACAATGGCAATAATAATAACCACAACGAGGCTATAACAAGGGCAACAAAAAGGGGGAAAAATGGCCTCCATGAGCAGTGGATTCATGGTGCAGGCACCGAGTCCAGCAATAACCCTGGAGGAAAAAAAAAAAGAGCTGGGGCGTGGGGTGGTGGTGGTTGTTGCACACAGGTTAGAGATGACTAGATCTTGGGCACTTGTCACTTGACCTGGGTACCAGTAGATATAAATGTATAGGTTGAACATGGGAAAGAAGGACATTTGATAAACCTGTGATGGATAAGTTAGGACAGGTCTCTGGCTTTGAGCAATGAATTGATAGGAAAATCTTTGATGTAGCCATGGGTTTGGAAACAGTGGGGATAGTCATGTATAGACCCACCATGCCATTCTCTGCTCTCTGTGTGTGTAGTTCTTATAGGAGGGAGGTCAGAGATGGTCATCTGAAGGTATATTATTGGATGCAACATTGCAGGTCATGGAGTTAAAGCATATGAGATTGGATAAGACCTTCACTTTTCTGGGTCCTTGGTTTCCTCATTTGTGTCACGTAAGGATGTACAGTTTTTTTTTTTTTTGAAATGCTGGAGCTGGTGGCTGGAATTGCATTTACAAATTGGAGTGTTCTGTTGTCATTTGGTTAGGAAAGGCAGACTTCTATTTGGGGATGGAAGATCTGAATAGAGAGGAACTAAACCCTTCTTTATGACAGCACCTCAAGTTACCGCCAATGGAGAGGAGGCAGTGCTGTGGAGATGAAATGCTATTGATGACTGTTTTTTGTTTTTCTCTGGTTGGTTCTGGAGCAATGGTGAGTTGTGTTTGTGTTGTGACCTCTGGAAGGAATTCACTCATTTGCAGGAGGTAAGTCTCACTCTTTTGAGACTGCGGGAATAGACAGGAGCAAAGGAGCATGCAGACCCCTTGGGAAAACCCTTGTGGTGGATCCCTGTGGTAGTAAGGGTGATTTTTATTGCTGCTGCTACGATGATTCTGTTGACTCTGATCCAATAACACAGTGATGACTTTGCCTTTTTTTTTTTTTTTTTTTACTATTTTTAAAATATTTATTCCTTTCTGTTGTCCTTGTTGTTTTATTGTTATAGTTATTATTGTTATTTTAAAAAAGGTTTTACTTATTTATTAATGAGAAACATAGGAGGAGAGAGGAAGAGCCAGACATCACTCTGGTACATGTGCTGCCGGGGATTGACCTCATGACCTCATGCTTGAGAGTCTGATGCTTTATCCACTGCGCCATCTCCCGGACCACTATTGTTGTTATTGATGTCATTGTTATTGGATAGGACAGAGATAAATTGAGAGAGGAGGGGAGACAGAAAGGAGGAGAGAAAGATAAACACCTGCAGACCTGCTTCACTGCTTGTGAAATGACTCCCCTACAGGTGGGGAGCCGGGGGCTAGAACTGGGATCCTTACACCAGTCCTTGCGCTTTGCATCACCTGCGCTTAACCTGCTACACTACTGCCTAACTCCTGATGACTTTGTCTTTGTGAGATCAGAACCATAAAGGTTTGAACATGTCCTTGCTTGAATTGCTCCCTCCCTTGGTGGGTTTAAGAAGTTTGTTTCATAGGAGGTGATTTGCTGCCCGATGAACTGGACAATGTTATCAGAAGCCCAAGTGCAGAGCGGAACCTCCTTGCTGTTTACTAGAAGACCTGCATGAACTGATCTCTGTCCTCTGTCTCCAGTCTTACACACCTCACTACGCTCAGCCATCTAGGTCTCTTTTCTGCTCCTCAAACATTTTACTCTATACTATAAGCCCTACCCGCACCACAGGGCCTTCACACACATTTTTTCATCTATGTGCCGCAATGTAATCTTTTTTGTAATTCCTTTTCATCTTTAGGCTGGTCACAAACTTAACTTCTCCAAAAAGGCATTTCCCGAGTAACTAAGATTTCTCCTATTTTTAATCTAATTCAGTAATTAGTTTACCCTCTGCCCCCATAGCTATATAGTAATTAGTTTACCCCCATGTTATAAGTCATAGCTATATAGTTGTTTATATCTTGACTGATATTGTTCACCTGACTCATTGAGACAGAGCCAGATCTGTTATTTTTACCATGAAATCCATGCCATCTACAATAGTGCCACCAGCTAGCAGATGCTCAGCAAATAATGAATGAATGAATGAGTTTCTACTGTTCTAATCACACTAGAACAAAGGGAACTCTGAAAGAGAAGGGATTAAGGGGCTGGGAGGTGGCATAGCCAGTTGAAAGCACACATTATCATGCAGGAGGACCTGGGTTCAATCTCCCAATCCCCACCTGCAAAAAGGAAGTTTGATGAGCAGTGGAACAGCCTCTCTCTCGAATTTTTTTATTCACAGCCTCTCTCTCTCTCGAATTTTTTTATTATATTTATTTATTGGATAGAGACATACAGAAATCAAGAAAGGAAAAAGGGAGTGGGAGAGGAAGAGAGAGAGAGGGAGAGAGAGAGAGAGGGAGGGAGAGGGAGAGAGAGAGAGAGAGAGAGAGAGACCTGCAGTACTGCTTCACCACATGCAAAGCTTTCTCCCTGCAGATGGGAACTGGGGGGCCCAAACCACCACTCATGAGCCACCACTCAGCCCCCTCAGCCTGCCTCCCCCCCTCTCGTCCCCTCTATTTCCCCATCCCATTTCAATTTCTTTCTCTATCCAAAAAAGAATAGGAAAAAAATTGGTTATTAGGAATGATGGATTCATTGTGTAGGCACCAAGTCCTAGTAATAACCTTAGTGAAAAAAAATAAAAGGACCTGATCATGGTAGTAACTGGGAAGGGGATGGTCACATCTGATAGGGAGTCTTGTATCCAGATTATGTGTGGTTTGTTGAAGAATGAATGGGGGACACAAGTGAAATGCTGCAGATGGGGATCCTATAGTAGTCACTAAGGGCTGGCCATATGAGAAGGAGGGTGGAGGGACCCTTACCTCTGAGGAATTTGGAGAGATCCACATATCCTGTGAGGGGTCTCTGCAATTCCTGATGAACCACTTGACAGGTGATCTGGGATTGGAGCGAGGTTATGGCAAGGGTCACCAGCACAGTGCTGACGATGTTGTAGGAGGCAGCGGCACCAGCTGGGAAGATGAAGGTCTGGAGGGCTGGAATCTCCACTGAATTTTGAAACCATTTCAGAGACATGTTTGAAGGGAAGAAGCCACTTGATGTGCAGTTGAAATTCACTACCTGGCCTGGATAGACCCTGTTGGAGGGGCTGGAAATTTGTGGAGGAGAGGGCTTAGCTTTGAGGAAGGAGAGGGGAAGGGGAGAGGAGAGAAAAATTAAGATGGTAAGTCACTCCCTAGTTGTTTGATTCACCCTGATAGACTTCTCAGGCAATTCTCTAGTCTTAGTTTTCTCTTTTCACAATGTTTATGTGATTCTTGTTATAACAGCTTGCCATCTGGTTTCACTGACTTTCCTCTGCTCCAACCTACACTAAAAACCAGACTACAGTGATCAGGCTAAAATGCAGATCCAACCATGTTTTTCTTCCTTCCTTCATTTCTCTCCCAAAGTGAATTGTTTAAAAAGTCACGTGAGGCATATAATGAAAAACATCAGGATTCTACCTTCTCCTTCAAATATAGATCAAGCTGCTTTTACTATTTTAGCTGGTTCTTTGAACACAGCTAGCTGTTTGTGTTTAAATAGCATAACATTATACCTTTATTTTGAGGTTTATATATTATGGGTAGACTTTCTACTATGGAAGATGATTTAACTCTTTACATCTTCTTCCACCTGCCAGTCATGCTTCCCCTTCTCACATGCTCCTGTCATACACACTTCAACATCTTTTGTCTTATCAGTATTTATATTATTACAACCAAAAGATAATTATTCAAAGATGTGTGGTGTCAGTATTATAATGATATTCCCTCTATTGTATAGTTTTTGTTTTCTTGGGAGTTTTTAGTAGTACTTTTTTTTCATTGCATAGTTTTTTTAATCTATTTTTTAAATTTTTTGAAACTTTTATTTATTTATTTATTTATTTTTACCAGAGCACTGTTCAGCTCTGGCTTATGGTAGTGTGGGGGGATTGAGCCTGGGACTTTGAAGCCTCAGGCATGGAAGTCTCTTTGCATAACCATTATGCTCTCTTCCCTACCCTCATTGCATAGTTTTCTATGAACCTATAATAAATTCATCTCCATACTTTCTGCTAGACTGGGTGTGACTCTTCTCATTTTATTTGAGTCTGCTAAGTATTGTAGTGAACTTCATTTAGGATGTTTGAATAACCTGTTTTTGGGAGGGGTTGTAGGGTGGTGGTGGTGATGGTGTTATACAGACTGTAATGAAAACTTTTTTCATGATTATCAATCTCTCTTTTCCCTCCCCTCCCCTCCCTTTCCTTTCCCTTCCCTCCTTTCCCCTTCTTTCCTTTTTCCATCCATCCCCTCTCCTCTCCTCCCTTATGAGATAAATAAAAACTTTAAAAAGAATTATTTCAAAGACAATCAAAATGCCATTATCACATTTAAAAGTATAAGTACTCTTTAACATATGTAATTGTCAGCATTCAGATTTTTCTGCTTGTCTCATAAATATCATCTATGATTGCTGTGTTTGAAATAGGATCCAAACAAGATACCTATTATAATTTGTTGCTTTATGACCCTAGCCTCTTTTAATCAAATGTGTGCACTTTATTGGGTGTGCCACTGCCTGACTCCTGTTCTTTTTCTTTCTTTCTTTTTTTTTTTTGCATTTATTTTTTAAAAAAAACAGACAGGTCACTGACTTTACGTAATTTTCTACATTCTAATTTATACCTCTGTGATATCATTTAAAATAATATTCTCACCTCTGTAATGCCTGCATTTGGAATAGAGAATCTAGTTAATTAGAGCCAGGTTCATAATTTTGATGAAAATATTTAAGAATTGGTGCTGACAGCTTCTGACTGCATCATGTTAGAAAGGCATGATGATATCTAGTTGTCATTTTTAAAATGGTATTCGGATTGATAAGTGGTTTTAGTTGTTGTTAATTAGTTCCATCTACTTGTTATCAAGTTTCCCACCACTTTTAACTGACATATGTAATTATCTTAGAACCCTGGCATGGATTTTTAGGGGTCTGGGCTTACCACGTACTGTGACTTTTGTGCCTTCTCCAAACTTCACCATCACATCTTCAGGGGTCTCTTTCCGGAACCTCACACAGTAGTAGACACCAGAATCTTCTGTGGTGGCAGTACTGATGTGAATGGAAAAGTCTGTGTTGCCTCTAATTGTGGTATCTGAAGCATTTTTCACTCGAGGGTCTCCTTTGTGGCCGCCTTTAAAATCATAGATCACCTTCTGACTTGGCCCTGTTCCCTTGATCCACTTAGTGGGTCCCACAAGGGACAGGAAGGTCATGGTGCAGTTCAGAGTTACTGTCTCTCCCACTGCAACTGACACTGAGTCCTGTGGCTGGATCACTCGCAGCTTCTCACCTGCCACTCCTGGAGGGAAACACAAGAGCCTTGCTCCAGTGGAGCTATGGCTGAGACTGGGGTCCAGGTCCAGGTGTCCAGATTGAAGCAAAGTTCCAGCAACTCATTACTTCCTCATCTATTAGCTACTAGGATGGACAACTTACTAAACATATAGGTGAGACAGACATCCAAAGGTCACAGATAAGGAAGTCACAGTAGAGGAAACAAATCTGTGAAAAGATGTTCAACCACAATAGTAGGTGGCGAAACATTTAAAAATACATTTTACTTTTTAATTTATTGTCTAGGGACAGAGAGAAATAGAGAGAGGAGGGGGAGCTAGAGATAAACAGAGAAAGAGAGACATCTGTAGCACTGCTTCACTGCTTCACTGCTTGCAATGCTTTCTCTCTGTAAATGTCGACCGGGCGCTTGAACCCAGGTCCTTGCACATTGTAACATGTGCTCTCAATCGGGTGTGCTACCACCCACCTGCGAAACATGTATTTAAATCAAAAGTCTGTGGCTAAAGTCCACGATGAGATAGCTGAGCAGTTCAAAAAGAAATAACTCGGACCTCAGCATATTCAGTTTTAAAGCACATTTTTTTATGTTGTAATAACAGACTGGTTGGTAACGAAGGCCTAAGTCTGACCCAAGGATATGTGGAATTGCTACATAATTAAGGAGCTTTACCGCCCTCCTTCTGTCTGGAAGAAAACAAACTAAATCTTTGAAAAGTGACTGTCTCTAGAGATTGGGATAAGAATGGACACTTTTTATTAATTTTGCACTTTTAATGGCTAGTTGGATTTCAAGACCAACCTACAAAACTGTAATAAAAATATATAATAAAGCAGTCTTTCCTCCTGTCTCTAATAACAAGCAGTTTTTTTTTTTTTTTAGAATATTGACGTGGTAGAAAATGAAAAGGATCACTGATTTCACTGTTGCCAGGGTGTGGCAGAGCAGTCAGTACTCCTAGGCATGGCTGATGGGACTGTACAGGGACGCAACTTTTCTAGACAGTTATATGGCATCATAGTCTGAGCCTGGTGACATGTATCTACTTGAAAAACCTATCATTTAACAGATAGAGAAGCACGACTTTTTTCTTTTTTTAAGTATTTATTTATTCCCTATTGTTGCCCTTTTTTTTTTTTAATTGTTGTAGTTACTATTGTTGTTGGATAGGACAGAGAGAAATGGAGAGAGGAGGGGAAGACAGAGAGGGGGAGAGAAAGATAAACACCTGAGACCTGCTTCACCGCTTCTGAAGCGACTCCCCATTCAGGTGGGAAGCTGGGGGCCCGCACTGGGATCCTTACGCTGGTCCTTGCTCTTTGGGCCACCTGCGCTTAACCCGCTGAGCTACCTCCTGACTCCCGTGAGAAGCAAGATTTTAATAAATCAATTTGGTCATAAATATAATGTCCATTCTCCCATTTCTATCGCTATGTTGAAATAATGAATTACAGATATTGAGGCACTGGCATCTTACTGGGAAATTCTGAGTTTCAAAACTTTTGAAATATAATCATACCTTTGACCTAGCAGTTCCTTTTCTTGGTACTCACTCAGAAGAAATAATCCCACAAGAGTGAGTTCATGTTTGTTTGTTTTTTTTGCCACTAGGGTATCACTAAGACTTGGTGCCAGCACTATGAATCCACTGCACCTGGTGGCCAGTTTTTCCATTTTAGTGGATAGGACAGAAAGAAATTGAGAGAGGAGGGGGATCTAGAGAGGGAGAGAGAAAGATAGACACTTGCAGACTTGCTTCACCGCTTGTGAAGCGACCCCACTGCAAGTGGGGAGCCGGGAGCTCGAACTTAAGCTAGTTCTTGCACTTTGTGCTATGTGTGCTTAACCTGCTGCGCTACCGCCTGGCCCCACCCACCTCAATATTATTTTTATAATATCAAAAATCTTGATGCAAAGCTCAGGTTTAAGAATAAGGCTCTGGGAGTTGGATGGTATATCAGCGGTTTAAGCTCACCCGGTGAGAAGCCAAGGACTGGCTTAATCCGGGTTGGAGCCTCTGGCTCCCCACCTGTAGGGGCGTCGCTTCACAGGCGGTGAGGCAGGTCTGCAGGTGTCTACTTCTCTCCCCCTCTCTGTCTAACAAAGATGACATCAATTACAACAACAATAATAACTACAACAACAATAAAAAAACAACAAGGGCAACAAACGGGAACATAAATAAATAAATAAATAAATAAATAAATAAATAAATAAAAGAATAAGGCTCTGGGTCAGGAGACAGCTCACCTAATAGAGCACATGCTTTGTCATGTATGTGGAACTGAGTTCAAGTATCAGCATCGCATAAGAATCCCATAGATAGTGGATCTACACTGTGGTGTCTGTTCTTCCTGTATTTATCTTTTCCTCTGTCCTTCAAAAAAAAAAGAAAAAAAATGGACCAGGGACTGGAGGTAGCACAGTGGATGAAGCATTGGACCCTCAAGCATGTGTTCCTGGGTTTGATCCCCTGAATCATGTATCGAAGTGATGTCTGGTTCTCTCTTTCCCTTTCTCTCATTAATGAACAAATAAATCTTTAGAAATAAAATTGAGAGACAGGCTGGGAGCATGGATTGACCTGTCAACTCCCATATTCAGCGGAGAAGCAATTACAGAAGCCAGACCTTCCACCTTCTGCATCCCACAATGACCTTGGGCTCATACTTCCAGAGGGTTAAAGAATAGGAAAGCTATCAGAGGAGGGGATGGGATATGGAGGTCTGGTGGTGGGAATTGTGTGGAGCTGTACCCCTCTTATCCTATGGTTTTTGCCAGTGTTTCCCTTTTATAAATAAAAAATAAAAATAAAAAAGAGAAATAAAATTGTACCAAGGAGGCAACTCAGTGATAACGCTTTGCTCATGCACAGGGTCCAGGGTTCATTCTCCCAAGTTACATTAAAAAAAATGAAAGAGTAGGGCCCCACTAGTAATAAGAATCTGGGGAGCCAGGGTTATGGTTCAGCAGGCAGAGTGCAGGATTTGCATGCATAAGGCCATGGGTTTGATTCCTAGAACTGATATTATAGGGTAGTGCTCTGGTTTCTCTCTCTAATGACATAAATATTTCAAAAAATTTTTAAAAGATTTTATTTATTAATTAATGAGAAAGATAGGAGGAGAGAGAGAAAGAACCAGACTCTGGTACCTCTGGTACCAGTGCTGTCTGTGATTAAACTTGGGATCTCATGCTTGAGAGTCCAATGCTTTATCCACTGGACCACCTCGTGGATAACAAAATTTTAATTTGAAAATTTCATGGATTTTCTCATTCATAACTGAATAGCTTAAGTTAAGTTGCCCATCAGTGATTATTGTAATTTACTCTATAGTTATATACATTGCTACCATCCCCTTCCTTTAAAAAATCCTTAAAAATTTAATTAATTAATTAATTAATTGAATAGAGACATAGAGGAATCAAGAGCAAAAAGGGAATACAGAGAGAGAGAGAGAGAGAGAGAGAGAGAGAGATATAGCACTGCTTCACCACCTGTGAAGCTTCTCATTTGCAGATGGGGATTGAAGGCTTGAACCTGAGTCCTTGCACATTATAACATGTACACTCAGTTAAGTATGACACCATAAAACACCCTCCTACCCTTGAGTTTCCCTCCTCCTTTTTTATAAATTAAAAAATATTTCTGGACAGGGGTAGATAGCATAGTGTTTATGCAAAGAGACTGTCATGCCTGGGGCTCTGAAGTCCCAGGTTCAATCCCTTGCACCACCATAAGCCAGAGCTGAGCAGTGCTTTGGAGTTTCTCTGTGTCTTTCTCTCTCTGCATCTCTCTCAAAAATAAATAAAATACTTTAAAAAATAATAAATAAAAATATTTCTTTCTTTTTTTTTATTTTTTACCAGAACACTGAACAGCTCTGATTTATGGTGGCATAGGAGATTGAACATGGGATCTTGGAGACTCAGGCACAAAAGTCTTTTTGTATAACCATTATGCTATTTCCCCAGCTCACAAATAGAGTATCTTAGAAAAAAAAAAAAGAAAGAAAAAACCTACTGGAGGGGGATGGGGACACAAAACTGGTGGTTTGAATGGTGTGGAATTATACTCCTATTAGCATGTAATTTTGTAAATCACTAATACAAAAAGGTAACAAAAAACATCTTGGGGAGGGGGTGGGTGGTGGTGCACCTGTGCAAGGACCCAGGTTGAACCCCCCAGCCCCCACCTGCAGGGGGAAAGTTTCACAAGCTGTGAAGCAGCACTGCAGTTCTCCCTTTCTTCTTCTCTCTCTCCCTACCCCTCTCCCTCTCTCGCTGTATCTATCCCCATCCCCATCTCCATCTCCTCATTTTCCTTTTGATTTCTCTCTGCCTCTATCCAATAAATAATAATAACAATAGTTAATAGTAGTACTAAATCTGGGACATTTGTTAGGAGACTCTTGTGAAAGAAAACTTGGAGAAATATCTTCAAGAGGAGGTAATGAAAAAGGTAGCTCAAAAAAGGCATCACTCACTCAACTGTTAATGGAAAGTCAGTATTGAAGCATAACTCAGTTTAGCATCCCTTCTCATGGTACCACAGGGAGTGGAACTCACCTATGAGTCCAAGCAACAGAGGCAGAAGCAGAGGCAGGTGGCATAGGGAGATGGGAATGGGCATCGTGGTGGCCCCAGGAGCCTGCTCTGTCTGAATGTTGTCCTGGAGAGGTTGGGGATTCTGTGATCTGTTGTTAGAGGGAAAGCCTTGCCTCCCTGATATAAAAAGAAGTAACTGTGATCGGAGGAAAGGGCAGTGGGATTTTCACAGTTCCTTCTTTGAAATTGTGCAAGAGGAATCATGCATAAGCTCAAAAAAAAATCTACTGATATAAAGGTCCTAAGATGCTTGAAGAGTCTGGCAGACTCCATTAGTGCCTAGATTCTGTCCCTTGGATCCCCTGCTCTGCCCCAGGGACACCTCAGGAATTTGTTCAGAAGCTCCAGGTATATAGTTTGCCACATTGGAGGGTATGTTTTTTGTAGTAGGAAAACAGGACGCTACTGTTCTGGAGGAAGGTTCCTGTAAACAGAGCCTCTTGAGAGTGGGTCTTATTTTCTCATTTCAGTGGTGTCAGTGGCAAAAATGAATCCTGTCTGATGGGTAACCTTGGCTCTGAACTACTAATACCTGTGGGGGAAGTGGCTTTGGGTAGACAAGGAGTTAGTGTCAAGGATGGCTCCTACTTAATTATTTTTATTTTTTGCCACCAAGGTTATTGATGTCATCTACGCCGATGACATCTGCTGTGCAACTCAGGCATCCAAGTTTGACATCCTCGAGGAAACACTCACTAAAGACATGTCTCTGATATCTGATTACTGTAAAAAATGGCGACTAATCCCTAGCACTGCAAAAACGGTATCATCTGTTTTCCATCTACACCATGCCTCGGCCTCGCGTGAACTTAATGTGCAGCTTGACGATACGAGAATCCGGCATGAAGCCCAGCCAGTCTATCTTGGCGTTACTCTCGATTGCACCCTGTCATTTCACAAACATCTCATAAAAACTGCAGCAAAGGTGGGCGCGAGGAATAACATCATTGCAAGACTGGCCAGCTCCTCATGGGGCACGAGTGCTTCCACACTGCGATCATCATCTCTGGCATTATGCTATTCCACTGCAGAATACTGTGCCCCAGTATGGTTCCGTAGCCCCCATGTCCACTTGGTCGATTCCAAATTATATTCCTCCATGAGGATAATTTCTGGAACCATCCGTTCCACCCCGGTTCCATGGCTGCCAGTTCTTAGCAACATCGCCCCGCCAGATATTCGTCGGGATGCGGCATCATCTAAGTTCATTTCCCACGTCTACGCTCGACCGGACCTGCCAATATACGCGGATATCTTCACCCATCCTGTCCAACGCTTGACGTCTCGTCATCCAATCTGGTCCCCTACGCCTACACTGAACTTCTCTGTTCCAGACTCTTGGAAACAGAGTTGGCAGTCAGCTGAGGTAAAGAACAAACACCTCATCACAGACCCCTGAAAGCGTCAACCCGGCTTTGACCTAGCACGTTATGATTGGGCCCTCCTCAATCGCTATCGAACAGGCCATGGCCGGTGCGCCGCTATGTTCCATCGCTGGGGAGCCAGAGACGACCCGAACTGCCCCTGTGGCTACAGACAGACTATGACCCACATAGTCAACGACTGCCACCTCTCCAGATTCAAAGGAGGTCTCGAAACTTTACATCAGGCTCAACCTGACGCTGTTGACTGGCTACGGAAGAAGGGCAAACGCTAGAAGAAGTGTCTGCTCCCTGATTCCACTGCTCCTGGTGGCCTTTATTTTTCTTTCATAGAGGGTGAGAGACTGAGATAGGGAGAGAGAAAAACAGAGAAGGAGAGGTACCTGTAGCACTGCTCCACCTTTCATGAAGCTGCCTTGCTGCAGATAGTGGCTGAGCGTTGAGTCTGGTCTTTGCACATGGTCATGTGTATGCTCTACTGGGTGTGCCACTTCCCAGCCCCTTAGGGTTGGTATCTGTTTTAGAGTATGGAAGAGGGCTGTGCAGGACAGTGCAAAGGAACAACAGAGCCAGGAGTAAGGGGGGTTGGTTACCTTTTGTGTGCTCTTTCATGTTTGGGCAGTAACACCAAAAACATGAGATGGTGATCAGAGCTTCTCATTTGTAAGATCTTTTATTTTTATTTTATTTTATGGCCATCAGGATTATCACTGGGACTTGGTGACAGCACTACAAATCCACTACTCCTTGTGGCCATTTTTTTCCCTTTTTCTCTATTTTATTTGATAGGACAAAGGGAAATCGAGAGGGGAGGGGCAGATAGAGAGGGAGAAAAACAGACACCTGCAGACCTGCTCCTTCCTTACTGCTTGTGAAATGTCCACCCTGTAGATGGGTAGCGGGGACTCAAACCCTGGTCCTTGCACTTGGTAACATATGCACTTGACCAGGTGCACCAGAGTCTGGCCCCAAGATCTTCTCTTTTATGGAGTCCAGACAAGACACTGCCCTCTGTGACTCTGAGCCTGCTGTTCCTGAACCCTTGCCTCCTCCTGAGCTGCTGTCTGTATGCTGGTGATGAGCGGGTGCAGAATATAAGAGGAAGTCAGGGATAGGACTCGGTTGCTCCATCACATGGCAAATTCCTTCCTTCTTTTCTTAAAATACTATTGCTATTTCCCCCTGGGAAAGACACCATGTGGGGTTCTTGAAAGGAACTGGTCAGAGTGTTCCCTTTATGATCATTATTCCTACTGACTTTAAAAAAATATTTATTTATTCACTTTTGTTGCCCTTGTGGTTTTATTGTTGTAGTTATTATTGTTGTTGTCATTATTGGATAGGACAGAGAGAAATGGAGAGAGGAGGGGAAGACAGAGAGGGGAAGAGAAAGACACCTGCAGATCTGCTTCACTGCTTGTGAAGTGACCCCCCTGCAGGTGGGGAGCCGGGGGTCCACACTGGGATCCTTACACCTGTCCTTGCACTTTGTGCCACCTGCACTTAACCCACTGCGCTACAGCCCGACTCACCTCACTTTCTTTCTTAAAGATGGCAGGTTTGCTTTCCAGAACTGACTGCAGCAATGTCTCCTTCCCTCATGCTCTTTGACCCACCTCGTGAAGAAGTAGGCTAGGGTTCCATCATCAAGAATCTGGGCAGGCTTGAGATGACAACACAGGTTATGTGACATAACTTCTAAGGCTCGCCCAAAAAACTTCCCTTTTAGGATGCTCGTTTTTGGAATCTTGCCTCTATGCCCAAACTTGCACATGCAGAGAGATCACATGGCAAGGAGCTGTAACTGAAAGCCCAATCAAGGTGCAGTCAGTAGTTAGCATTAAACTTTAGATACAAATATGAAGAAGTTTCCAGATGAAGCTTGTCATCCTTAATAGAGTCTTTCCAGAGGAGGCTCAAACAGTACACAGCAGAGAAAGTAATTCTGTGTCCTGTCTGAATTCCTTACTCACAGTATTATTGGTTGTAATGAAATGGTTGTTCTTTGGCTCCAGGTTTTAGGGTGCTTTGTTGTGCAGCAGCAGTGACTAGAACACTGCTTGTGGCAATTTGTTCCTCAAGCTACCTATTAGATTCTTCCTCCTTCACTGGACTTGGTGCTTCTCACTGGCAGGGATCACTGAACAAGGGTGGTAAAGAGATGGGCTTTGAAGTGAAAAGATCTCTGGCTGGAATCTGGGCCCTACCAGGTATCTGCACTACAGTGGAAATGTAGTCCACATGCCTATACCCCACTGTTTACCAAACATCTTGTAACTCCTCCGTTCTCTCAGTGCTCAGTTGCCTCTGTCCTTTGTCCCCATTTCAGTGTCCGACACTCTATATCTTCCAGTTAGTCAAGCTAGAAATCTTGATGTCATTTGTGACAGCTCTTTTCATTCCTTTACATCCTTTAAACGTATCTTCCATCGCTGTGTTTGCCTTTCCACCATCACTGTACTGAACAGTCTATCCATGTGTCTCACTCTTTTCTGTAGTTCAGTCTTCCCTCACTCTGTACTTACTGAGGCACTGTTGTTAAAAAAGATAAATTTGATCATACTATTCTGCTTACATATATTACTAGTTTTAAGATAAAATAAAAGATTCTTCTCATGTGTCCAACAGATCTGACCTCAGTGGTGGCCAGTCTCAGCTAGGTAGCCCTTTCATTCATGTTTAGGCTCAGCTATAGTGAGGAAAGCCAGAGACAGCAGTAAGAGGGAGAATGAATGAAAGAATAAGGTGACAGATAGCCAAGAATTTCATCCATCACTCAGTTCCATGCAGGTTTCCAACCTGAGGCTGGGAGGAGAGGAAACTACTGAATGAGAACTTGTAGTAATCCTGGAATAATAGGTACAATTATCATCTCTAGGTGGGCTGCTTTGGCAGAGCATATCTGAAAGGTAGTGTATGAAGAATGGAGCAGTTTCTTCCTGGATCCTGCTGAGTTTAGTTTGTTACAGGAGCATAAAAGTAAAGGGTTTGGTGAACTTATCTGGCCAGAACTCTGGAAAGGCCTATGTGTAGACCCCTCTCTCCCTAATTCCTCTTGTCTTGTTTTGTCTCTGGGTTCAGCCCCTCTGTAACTCCTGTCCCTCATCCTACTCACAGAGTACTGGAGGATCGTTTAGAGAAGTTATGCCCTGTGTCTTCTCTACTCAAAACCTTGCAATAGCTACTTAGATCACAGAGTAAAAAGCCAGTGTCTTTCCCTGACCCTCACCACCAGTTCCTCACTCCTGTTCTTCTCTCCATGCTTTATCCGTAGCATTTAGTACACTGCAGCATATACTTATTAATTATTATTTTGGTCACTCTTTTCAGATAGAGAGACAGAAACAGCATTAGAGAGATAGAGAAAGACACTACTGGGGGCCCAGTGGTGATACACCTGGTTGAGTGCACATGTTACAATGCATAAGGACCTAAGTTCAAGCCCCTGGTCCCTACCTGCAAGGGGAAAATTTTGCGAGTGGTGAAGCAGGGCTGCAAGTGTCTCTCTCTGTCTCTCTCCCTCTCTATCACCTCCCCCTCTTGATTTCTGTATCCAATAAATAAAAATTAAAAAAAGATAATTAAAAGAAAAAAGAGAGAGAAAGACACAATAGCACTAAAGCTTTCCTCTGTGGTGAGGGCCAGACTTGAACCTGGGTTGCGCCCATGAAATATTATTTTCTGTCAGTCTGTCTGTCTATCTTCCTCCTCTTTCTGGAATATAAACCTCAAAAGACAACAAGTTCTATCTATTTATCTATCTATCATCTATTGTTTATTTTATTGATAATACTCTAAATACTAAGAACACTGTATGGGTGTCAGATGAATGAATGATTTATTATACAATATAATTATTTGTGTTGAAAAGTTGAGAGAAAAAATAAAATTGAAGAAATAAAGGGAAATTGGTTCCAGAAAGAAGAGTGGGAAGGAAACAGCTCTTTACTTCTCTGAGGGCTAGGACTGAAGTCTTTTACTGGGGAGTCTCTGGTCTCAGTTGCTGTCCTGTCCTTTTTCCTTCTTGGGGAGATGAAATGGTTCTTACATATGAGGCCTCAGATACCATGGTTGGCCACACCTGGATCACCCACAGCAATGCCCCTCCTGCCTCTACCACTAATGTTTTCACAAAGTCTGAGGCAGTATGAGGATTAAAAACATTTTTTTTTAAATGTATTTATTTTCCCTTTTGTTGCCCTTGTTGATTTTTTTTTGTTGTTGTTGTGGTAGTTATTGTTGTTGTTACTGATGTCATTGTTGTTAGGTAGGACAGAGAGAAATGGAGAGAGGAGGGGAAGACAGAGAGGGGGAGAGAAAGATAAACACCTGTAGACCTGCTTCACCACCTGTGAAGCGATTCCCCTGCAGGTGGCTCGAACCGAGATCCTTAAGCTAGTCCTTGTGCTTCACGGCATGTGCGCTTAACCCACTGTGCTACACCCGACTCCTGGATTTTTTTTTTTTTTACAAGCTCTCTTGCTATAGTTCTCTATATTCCACATTTGAACAGAACCATCCACTTCCTCACTTATTTGGTAAATTAAGTTTGGTGATGAGTCCAAGACTTTGTTGTGTTTTATTTTCCTTTCAGACAGAGAGAGAAAGAGAGAGAAATGGAGAAGAGACACTTCAGCACTGCTTCAGTATTCGTGAAGTTTCCCCCTTGTGTGGTGCTCTTACATGGTGTTGGGGGACTCAGACCTGGGTCCTCATGCATGGTAAAGTGTGTGCTCTTCATTTAACTTTGCTTTGCTTCTTTATATATGGCATATATAAATGACATTACGCAGTATTCCATTATCCCAAGTCCTGAAAGCAGGCTGGGCCTTCAGACCCAATTAGTGAGGCTGGTAGGGATAGAGTCTAGTGGGCTGAGGTCCAGCAATGGAACACAGTAGGTTATGGCACAGACTTGCTAGATGGCTATGCTTTGGGAGGTCGTTGAGTTTCTTACTGGCTGTTAAAGCATGGCTTGCTTTTAGCAGTCACATCTGGGCTGGTAGGAGCCAGGACTGTCTATCCACCAGCAGTAAGCTCTCTTGATAAATGCCTTTTAGCCTCTAGCTAGCTAGGTTCTTGCAAGGGGTAGGTGGAGCTCTCCTGAATAATTCACCCTCATGGTCTGTTACACTGGAGAGTGAGTTCCAATATGACATCCTCCAGTGCAGTTTTCAGCAAGGTTGTCAGTGCAAGGCTGTCATGGGTAGGTGACAAAGTGGTGCCTGCCAGCAACTCTGTTTCCATGTATGCTTTATAGTTTCTAGTCTTTTCATTGCTGATAGACATATAGTCTCATAGGTTTGTTTGGGGTGCTGGGGGTTTGCCCTAACTTCCCTTTCTCCCCGAGTACAGCTCTGTATCTCACAGGTCTCTTTCCAAATGCAGCCTATTGTCTTACTGTGGGTCCCCCCACACCCACCCACCCATATGATGAAAGCATCTCCCTGTCTTCTCTTGCCTGTGTGCTGTTTATTTGGTCCCTTGCTGTGACAGCTCTGTGTGTTGGTGCCAGGTCAATTTCTGTCAAGGATGAAAAAGGAAAATAAGGCTATTTTAGCTCTGCTGATTGACTGCCCTGGCAACCAGTTTTACAGATCCAGTGACTGAAAATATCTCTATTGCTCCAACCCCTCTCCTGAACCAGAGATATACAGTCCATCTGCCTACTCAAAATCTGCACTTACATGATGATGAGCAAATAATACTTAACATATTCAAAACTAAACCTATACCTCCCATCACCAAAACTAGTCTTCCAGTTTTCCTGCACAGCTCACTAATCCTCAGCCATGTGGGAATCCTCCTCAACTTTTGCCTCTTCACTGTCTTCCATCTTCATTCTTCAGTAACACCCATCATTTCTCCCTTTAAATACACATTACAGAATGGGGGGGGGGCAGACAGCATAATGATTATGCAAAAGGATCATCATACCTGAGGCTCCAAGGTCTCAGGTTCCTCTATACTACCATAAGCCAGAGCTGACCAGTGCTCTGGTAAAACAAACAAACAAACAAGACACCTTACATTAAGTTAATTTCTTTCCTTTTCTGTTGACACTCCAAGGCTCAAGCCATCCCCATGGCATCTGGATTGCTGCCTTAACTTTTTTTTTATTTATGAAAAGGAAACATTGACAAAAGCATAGGATAAGAGGGCTACAACTCCACACAATTCCCACCATCAGAACTCCACATCTTATCCCCTCCCCTTATAGCTTTCCTATTCTTTATCCCTGTGGGAGTATGGACCCTGGGTCATTATGGGGTGCACAAGGTAGAAGGTCTGGCTTCTGTAATTGCTTCCCCGCTGAACATGGGCATTGACAGGTTGATCCATACTCCCAGCCTATCTCTCTCTTTCCCTAGTGGAGAAGGGCTCTGGGGAAGCGGGGCTCCAGGACCCATTGGTGGGTTTATTTGTCCAGAGAAGTCTGGTTGGCATCATGGTAGCATCTGGAACTTGGTAGCTGAAAAGAGAGTTAACATATAAAGCCAAACAAGTTGTTAACTAATCATGAACCCAAAGGCTGGAATAATGCAGATGAAGAGTTGTGTGTGTGTGGGTCTCCATTCTGTAGATAGCTAGTAGGCATATTTTAGTTCTATTCCAAAGGGATTGTGGCTATACTAGTTGTTTTTTTTCCCCCCTGATCCTGAAATCTGATCTGCAGGTGGATCCTAGTTATTGTCTGGGGAGATGACGTCATGGCTGGAAAAAGGACCAGAAAGCTGGATCAGGGTAGAGAGTAGCTCCCAAATATGTAGATAACTAGCAGGCCTCTTAGTTCTATTCCAAAGGGTCTGTGACTATACTAGTTTTTTAAAAATGTTTGTTTATTTAACTTCCCTTGTTGTTTTTGTTGTTGTAGTTATTGTTGTTGTTATTGATGTCATTGTTGTTTGATAGGACAGAGCGAAATGGAGAGAGGAGAGAAAGACAGAGAAGGGAAGAGAAAGACAAGATACCTGCAGACCTGCTTCACCGCCTGTGAAGCGACTCCCCTGCAGGTGAGGAGCCAGAGGCTCAAACCGGGATCCTGACTCTGGTCCTTGTGCTTCGCAGTATGCATGCTTAACACGCTGCGCTAACACCTGACGCCCCCTCCCCCTTTCTTCCCCCTGAGCCTGAAATCAGATATTCAGGTGGATCCAAGTTATTGTCTGGGGAGATGATGTCATGGCTGGAAAAAGGATCAGAATGCTGGATCAAGGAAGAGAGTAGCTCCCTAATATGGGAAATCTGTATAAATTGTTGACTGTAAACCCCATTGATTTGATCTGATCTGGGGCCCATATTCAGCTTAAGAGCCTGTGTGACCTCTGCATCCCTGTAGATCTGAGCTCACATTCTGTGGTCATGAGTAGGAACATCCAAGCTGCCCTGATTTCAGAACCCATCTTCCTCAGGTGTAGCATAGAGTATTTTGTCCATCCTCCCTTCAGAGGATGGAACATTCTCTACCATTGTTGATCTAAGTTGAGGGCAAAGTCCTATGGGGACCCACAAAAGGTTCTATTTTGTTGTTCCTGACAGAGATGACTGGTATTATTGGCCTGCCTCCATGGGTGGCCAACACTATATCATTTCTTCTCCAAAACAGAAGATTCCGGGTGCATCTGGGTGACAAGTCTAGCAGATGGAGACTTGTCTCAAGTGGCCTCCCCCAGGGCTCTGTTCTGGCTCCTACGCTATTTAATATTTACATCAATGACCTCCCAGAAACTTCTTCAAGGAAGTTCATCTACGCCGATGACATCTGCTGTGCAACTCAGGCATCCAAGTTCGACATCCTCGAGGAAACGCTCACGAAAGACATGTCTCTGATATCTGATTACTGTAAAAAATGGTGACTAATCCCTAGCACTGCAAAAACGGTATCATCTGTTTTCCATCTACACCATGCCTCGGCCTCGCGTGAGCTTAATGTGCAACTTGGCGATACGAGAATCCGGCATGAAGCCCAGCCAGACTATCTTGGTGTTACTCTCGATTGCACCCTGTCATTTCACTAACATCTCATAAAAACTGCAGCAAAGGTGGGCGCGAGGAATAACATCATTGCAAGACTGGCCAGCTCCTCATGGGGCACGAGTGCTTCCACACTGCGATCATCATCTCTGGCATTATGCTATTCCACTGCAGAATACTGTGCCCCAGTATGGTTCCGTAGCCCCCATGTCCACTTGGTCGATTCCAAATTATATTCCTCCATGAGGATAATTTCTGGAACCATCCGTTCCACCCCGGTTCCATGGCTGCCAGTTCTTAGCAACATCGCCCCGCCAGATATTCGTCGGGATGCGGCATCATCTAAGTTCATTTCCCACGTCTACGCTCGACCGGACCTGCCAATATACGCGGATATCTTCGCCCACCCTGTCCAACACTTGACATCTCGTCACCCAATCTGGTCCCCTACGCCTACACTGAACTTCTCTGTTCCAGACTCTTGGAAACAGAGTTGGCAGTCAGCTGAGGTAAAGAACAAACACCTCATCACAGACTCCTGCAAGTGTCAACCCGGCTTTGACCTATCACGTTATGATTGGGCCCTCCTCAATCGCTATCAAACAGGCCATGGCCGGTGCGCCGCTATGTTCCATCGCTGGGGAGCCAGAGACGACCCAAACTGCCCCTGTGGCTACAGACAGACTATGACCCACATAGTTAACGACTGCCACCTCTCCAGATTCAAAGGAGGTCTCGAAACTTTACATCAGGCTCAACCTGACGCTGTTGACTGGCTACGGAAGAAGGGCAAACGCTAGAAGAAGAATTGGGGAGATGGATTTATTTGAGTTCTAGGCCCAACAAGTCTGTTTGGGAATCTCAGGACTCCCTGATTAGGGCCCCAGCTGGTGGAATGGCCTGATAGTGACTAAAGAGTCATCATTAAAGTATGCCAGTCTCTTGCCCTTATTCAGCTTTTGCAGTCCTTGCTTTGATAAGGTTAGCTTTGGAGTGAGTGAGAGAACTGTAATAGGAAGTAGGTGAGGAGGGTATCTAAGTAGACACTATTTCATTATGAACTTGATACTGACTCACTACAGGCTATTGTGTACTTTTGCTTTCAGGTATATATTTTGCCTTAATTTATGGATACACATGAACGTATCCTCTGTCTTATGGGACCTGGTCTATATCTAGGTTTTGGGACTTTGTTAGGAAGTGAACCTCCTGGAATGGAATTAAAGAATACCATGAAAGGAAAGGTCTCACCCAAGTGATGAGGGTGAAGGGTTGGCATTCCATGCCTGGCGTCTCTGTACACAGTCTGAGGTGAAGCGTGCTGAGATGGTACTCATTGCATTGATCAGGTTGGAATCGGTGGATGCAATATCACTTGGTATGACTTGAGAGAAGCATGCAGGAAAGTGTGCTCCAACCCAGAGGTTCCAGGATTGGGAGAAACATAGACTCTATAGAGGAAGCGGGAGATTCCTGTTGTCTTAGGGTTTAAGAAGATAATAGATAGTTATTGCAATAACCACATTGTTTGGCAATTGGGTTAACTTTGAAAAATCCCTTTGTTAGGATTTGCTGTATCATACACAACGTCACCATATTTTATGTCCTTTGATATTATTTGCATATAGCTGTGCTACCGGTTGCTTTTGTTTTCCCTGGACTAAGCTTTTAAGAGAGTATCAAAGACTCAGCCTATGTATTAAAAAGACTCAATCTGTGCTTTAAAAAGTTTGAGACATTCAATCAGTTTTTCCCCTCTCATATTACTTAAATAGTAATTTATATGACTACAAATCAGTAGAAGTGTACATAAACACCATTCCCACCGCCAAATGACTATATCCAACCCACCCCCCCATGAAGCTGAACATCCACCCTCAGAGAACTCTCACAAGGCTAGACATGGACCTTCCATATGATCCAGTAATTCCTCTCCTGGGGATACACCCCAAGGATTCCATAACACCCAACCAAAAAGATATGTGTACACCTATGTTCATAGCAGCACAATTCGTAATAGCTAAAACCTGGAAGCAACCCAGGTGCCCAACAACAGATGAGTGGCCGAGAAAGCTGTGGTATATATACACAATGGAATACTATGCAGCTATTAAGAACAATGAACCCACCTTCTCTGACCCATCTTAGATGGAGCTAGAAGGAATTATGTTAAGTGAGCTAAGTCAGAAAGATAAAGATGAGTATGGGATGATCCCACTCATCAACAGAAGTTGAGAAAGCATAACAGAAAGGGAAACTCAAAGCTGGATCTGACTAAATTTATAGTAGGGCACCAAAGTAAAAACCCGTGAGGGTGAGGGTGGATGTTCAGCTTAAAAAAATTTTTTTTTTGGATAGACAGAAGGAAATTGAAAGGGGAAGGAGGAAAGGAAAACATTTTTGGATAGACAGAAGGAAATTGAAAGGAGGAGGAAAGAGAGACACCTGCAAGGGAAACTCTTGTAGGTGGGGATCAAGGGCTTGAACCAGGGTCCTTGAGCATGGTAATGTGTCACTCAACCAGGTGAGCCACTGCTCTGGACCCTACTTTTCAGTTTTCTTCTGATCATTCATCTGTACTTTCATTACTTTTCCCCTCCCTTTTCACTTCTTCCTCTCTCCCTCCATCTAGTCTTTTCTGTTTGTCCTTTGCAGAGTGTAAACTATGTTATTATTCATATGTTCATCACAGTGCTTGTTATATAGTACAAGTTCACTGGTAGCTATGGAAAAATGAGGTAGCACTCTCTTTGTAAAGATAAGTTCTTTTCTTAAATTTTTAAAAATATTTATTTTTCCTTTTGTTGCCCTTGTTTTTTATTGTTGCTGTAGTTATTATTGTTGTCGTTGTTAGGATAGAGAGAAATAGAGAGAGGAGGAGAAGACAGAGAGGAGGAGAGAAAGACACCTACAGACCTGCTTCACCGCCTGTGAAGTGACTCCCCTGTGGTGGGGAGCCGGGGGCTGGAACCGGGATCCTTAAGCTGGTCCTTGAACTTAGAGTCACATGCGCTTAACCCACTGCGCTACCACCTGACTCCCCGTAAAGATAAATTCTTTGTGTGAATTCTGTGGCTCTGGCTTGCTTGGGAAACTAGCCATCCCCTTAAAGGTATGAGGAATCTTCTTGTCCAAATTAGAATTCTGGCTGTCTCATTTCCTCTCTGATTTCAAGGTATGGGACTACTGCAACATTTACTGTCACTTTCTTTCTTTTTTTTTTTTTCTACATAGTTCCCCCTCCCCTTTTGCTGTCCTTGTTATTGTCATTGTTGTTGTTGTTGTTATTTCTGTCATCGTTGGATAGGACAGAGAAATGGAGAAAGGAGGGAAGGACAGAGTGGGGGGAGAGAAAGATAAGACACCTGCAGACTGCTTCACCGCCTGTGAAGCAACCCCCTTGCCAATGGGAAGATGAGGGCTCCAACGGTGATCCTTCACCGCCTGTCCTTGCTCTTGGTGCCATGTGTGCTTAACCTGCTGCGCCACCGCCCGGCTCCCTTACTGTCACTTTCTTTTCTTGAATTGGCATTTAGTGGATTGAGAAACCTGAATTTTTTTTTAAACAAATGTTTTAAAAGATCATTCTGATATTTGTGTAATACAGATTGAAGACTGACATACAGGGTAATTTAGGAATAGGCTTTTGGAGTTATATAGTGCCTATGAGGGTCTGAGAAACTGTGAAGATAGGGACAGGGTTGATGGGACTTGGACTCAGGATTTCCAGAACAGGATTTCCAGACACTGCCCTTTGTCTCTCTTTTGCTCCTGATTTATTTATTTATTTATTCCCTTTTGTTGCCCTTGTTTTATTGCTGTAGTTGTTGTTTTGATGTCGTCATTGTTGGCTAGGACAGAGAAATGGAGAGAGGAGGGGAAGACTGACAGGGGGAGAGAAAGACAGACACCTGCAGACCTGCTTCACCGCCTGTGAAGTGACTCCCCTGCAGGTGGGGAGCCAGGGGCTCGAACCGGGATCCTTCCACCGGTCCTTGGGCTTGGTGCCACGTGCGCTTAACCCGCTGCTCCACCGCCCGACTCCCCCTGATTTTTTAAAATTAATTTAAAAAAATTTTTATTTGTAAAAAAGGAAACACTGAATTAACCATAGGATAAGAGGGGTACAACTCCACACAATTCCCGTCACCAGAACTCTGTATTCCATACCCTCCCCTGATAGCTTTCCTATTCTTTATCCCTGTGATAGTATGGACCCAAGGCCATTGTGGGATGCAGAAGGTGGAAGGTGTAGCTTCTTGGCTTCTGTAATTGCTTCCCCACTGAACGTGGGCATTGACAGGTCAATCCATACTCCCAGTCTGCCTGTCTCTTTCCCTAGTAGGGTGGGTCTCTGGGGAATCAGAGCTCCAGGACACATTGGTGGGGTTGTGTGTCCAGGGAAGTCTGGTTGGCATCATGCTGGCATCTGGAACCTGGTGGCTGAAAAGAGAGTTAACATACAAGGCCAAACAAATTGTTGGTCTATCATGAATTTAAAGGCTGGAATAATGCAGATGAAGAGTTAAGGGGGTCCTCCATTTTGTTGATAGCTAGTAGGCATATGGCTCCTGATTCTTATTTGCTTCCCAGCAGCTACCTGTATGTTAGTGGTAAGGAGAAGCAGAACCAAAATAAAAACCAGAGATTGAATTGTTTTGCCATTTGACAAGTTCCTCCTTTCCTTGAGAATTTATTATTCTAGTTATTATTTTATTTATTTTTATATGTTATAGGTATTCTATTTATGAAAAATCACATATTAAAATAATAAACATAAAATCCATAGTATTTATAAATACTACAACTATTATATTTATTTTTATTATTCTAATTATTATAAATACTACAACTGTTATATTTATTTTTATTATTCTAATTATTTTCGTTACTATTTTTTATTCCCTCAGGGAGACTTTATGAGGGCCTTTGCAATGAACTGAACTAAGTGCATCCTTTAGTCTCCATCATTCTAACCCACTGCCCTTTTCAAAGGTGACAGAATTACATTTTCCACAAAACTGCAGCAAAATCCCCTTCCTTCAAGCTGTCTGACTACTCCTCCCATAAAGTAGTAGGTTTCCTTTGTGGCTAAAACAAAAAAGATTGTCATGTGTCCTACTGATCTGACTCAAATACTTTTACAGACTCAACTAAATAGTCATTCTTTCATATTAGGCTCAGCTACACTGGATTTCTGCAGTAACATACTTCTTGTCCTCTTGGTACTGGGAGTTTTCACCTTATTCTGTTTTTATAGCTGAATCGAGAGCAACCTTAATTTCTTCATCATATATTCATATTCAGTGCTTACCTTGTCCATTATGCTTCAATTGCTTCAGTGAGAACAGAGGTTGAGGCTATTTTTTTTTTTGTACTGAGGATATTAAGGCCAGTATATAGCTACTAGAGGATTAATGGTAAATTATGCGTGCAAAGATTGCCAGTCTGCTACCTGGCTCTTACCAGAAGTGATAGTCACAGGACCCACCCCTACTTTTTCTGGCATCTCATTGTTACCCTTTTCTCCATCCTCCTTTGGCCCCTCTATTACCAAAAGTTCTGTTAACCTGACTTTCATTAACTAAACTACAGTAGTGGCCTCATGGATACATCATCCTTGACCTTACTTGGTAAAGGCTAGCTAGCTACTAAGAGTATTAAATGCTCATTTGAGTGATTGTGATTGACAGAGAAGGAGGCAGATTTCTTGAGTGTCTCTGTGCTTCTGTCTGGCTCTTGGGTAAGCTTTGGTAGGTATCAAAGGAAGGAAAGGAGGTGAAGTCTCATGCCTGGGTTCAAGTTTGGTAATATTAACATGGAAGTCCCCCACCAAACATTTCTGTGAATTATACATACAAACTATTTTTTCAAGTTCCATTAGAATTTGACCCTGGGATCAAATAACTGGCAAGAAAGGTGGACATATCTGAGAACAAAGAGGCAGCTGAGTTTCTGAGTAAGTCTTTTAAGTTCAAAACCAAGGTTAGGCTGTAGAGTTAAGTTGTTGAGTATAGGTGACTTGTTGGGAAAAAATTTTGAATTCCAAATGCTTTATATTGAAAACAGCGTTTAAAGTCCTGAATGAAGCATCCAGTCATTCATTTAGCAAGTAGATCTTTATGGAATGTCCTATTGTTTGTACCAATGGAGATATAACAGACACTGGAAACAACAACTGTTGTTCCCAAGGAGGTAACACACAAGCGAATGGGACCATGTAAAAGTCAACCAAGTGAGTAGATAGGATGTGACATGGTGAGATTGCTATGGAAACTCAACAGCTGTGCAAAGGTGATGGGAGGTATTGTTTTATGTAAGTTGTGTAATTTTATGTAAATTACATAAGTTATATAAGCTACTGTTTTATATAAGACAGTCAAAGTCTTTTAAAAATATGTTTAGGTAGATACTTGAAAAAAAGTACAGGAGTAAACTCTGAAGACATCTGGAGTTATTACAAGAAGGCAGAAAAGGCAGTGTTCCTAGGAGGACTGTGAATGTCAAGGATCCATAGTGACCAGACCCCAGGGTGTAAGTGGGAAGGTTGCAAGAGATAAAGTCAGAGAGGTGGGCATCTAGGGTAGGGTCTTACAGACCATCATGGATTCTCATTGTCTTTGTACTGAGAGAGGAGGCACTGGGCGGATGGAAGAGTAATGGGATCCCTCCAGTTCTGAGAAGACCAGTCTGAGGTTTTTATAGGTGGAAGTGAGGAAAGTAGAGTTATGAGACTACTACAACGGTATAGGTGAGTGATAGATAACAAGGGTTTAGACCAAGGTGGTAGTCTTAGAGGTGATGGGAAGCGTTCTGGATTTATCTTGTGAGGAGATTATTGTATGGCACAACTATGTGGAGTATGAGGGAAAAGAGAAACAAGGATTGTTTTTGAGATTTTTTGGCTTGTGTTTTAAGTTGGTCTCTCACAATCCACATTTTTTTTTTTTTTTTTTTTTTTTTACACCAGAGCACTGCTCAGCTCTGGCTTCTAGGACTTGAGAGCCTCAGGCATGAAAGTCTCTTTGCATAACCATTATGCTATACCCCCACCCTTAATAGACATTCTTGAGCTTTACAGTTTTGTGCAATGTCTTTGAATATGGGCTACACCTAGTGACCACTTAATTTTTTTAATCGTTGTTGTGGTTACTATTATTGTTGTTAGTGATATCGTTGTTGGATAGGACAGAGAAATGGAGAAAGGAGGGGAAGACAGAGAAGGGGAGAGAAAGATAGACACCTGCAGACCTGTTTCACTGCCTGTGAAGTTACCCCCCTGCAGGTGGGGAGCTGGGGGTGGGGGGGCTCGAACTCGGATCCTTATGTTGGTCCTAGCACTTTGCACCATGTGCGCTTAACTGGCTATGCTACTGTCTGACCCGCCAATGACCACTTTAAAACAAATTTGATGGCATAATTGTTGAACTAGGTACTGCCTTGAAAATAGAACTGCTTTCCAAATCAATTATTTAATTTTATTTCCTTTTTTTTCCTCCTATTGTTTGTATTTGTTAGGACAGAGAGAAATTGAGAGGGAAGAAGATAGAGAGGGAAAGAGAGAGACATCTGTAGATCTGTTGCAGCACTCATGAAGTTTCCCTCCTGCAGGTGGGAATGGGGGGCTTGAACCCAGGTCCTTGAAGGTGGTAATGTGTGCACTCAACTGAATGTGCCACCCTTCAGTCCTTCAGTTATTTAAATTTCTTACGCTACCTTGTTTGCTCCTGGTTTTTTGAGAAGGGTCTTATTGTCTCCATGCTGGTTAGAAATTTGAGGCTTCAAAGTCACAAGGTAGTAAAAGTCAAGTCCATATCTGTTAAATATTATGCTCATCCTTGCTGTCCTTCTAGATCTAGAGAGGACAAGATATTTAGACATGGGGGCGGGGCTAGGAGAACAACCTATCATGGTAGAAGAGCAATTTGTCTACACTGTTTGTATGTGAACTGTAGACATATTGGGAGAGATTCAAGACTGTCCTCTTCAGCACAGGTATTGGACCCGTAGGACAAATGAACAAAAGAATCCTTCTGACAAGGAACCATTAAGGCCATTTAAGGAAACACTGACTCCCTGGTTTGACCAGAATCTCAGCCATTCTCTATTTTTTCTACCACCCATGACCTGAAGTCCACTTTGTGGATAGATAAGACTTAGAAGAATGTGCAACAAATTATAAGTAGACCACTCTGGGGGGGGGGTTGGATTGGCTGTACTTGATTTTGAATATTTAATTATATGTGTGAAAATTATAAAAATATCTAGAAAATCTTTTTCAAGATCCAGACAGAAGCACAGAGACACCCAGTAAGTCTGTCAAAATTATATGTCTGTATATATAATTTTAGGTTATTTGGCTGTGTGTGTGTATATGTGTGTGTGCACATAAGAGAGACCAGGCTTTGATTATATAATTTTAAAAAGAAAGATATATATATTTTTTAAAGGAAAGAAGATATTGTCTTCTTAAGTCAGGGACACCTTGTCATTGGCTACTACTTAGACTCATCCAGAAGGGAAGAAACAAACAATATCTTTTGTGTAGTGTACTCATCTTGTTCTACCTGGCAGGTGAGCATAGTGTCCTCTTTGTGTCCAGTTCTGTTGACTAGGATTGAACTCTGCACAGTGTATAGTCCATCTTTCATCTTGGTGGGCATCAGGGTCTTATCTGTCTGAGAGACATTTCCATTCTTCAGCCAGGTCATCTGTACAGCCTGAGGGTAGAACTTCTCTGCCTTGCAGGTGACATTTATCTTGTTGTTTGTCATGGGGTGTTCAAAAATAGACATGGTGGGTGGAACTGAAATAGTATAGGACAAAGTCTCAGACTACATGAAATAATCAGATTCATCTTGCTTACTACTTGGTAGCCATTTACTTAGTACCTACTAGTATGTGACAGTCCCTAGCACATAGTAGGTGCTCAACAAATGGATGATGCTGTTCTTATTTAAACCTATTCCCTAAGATAATTTGGGGGAGTTTGTTGTTCAAAGCCAGATGAAAGCCTGACTAAGGTGTCACCTACCTATCACGGTCTTAGACAACTCGACATTCTCTTGAAGAGGATAATGCAGGCCTAGATGGTTCACATCACAGCTGATATAAGAATAGAAATCCTGCAGATTTAGGACTATCTCTGCAGTACTGGAAATTTTGTAGGCATGGCTGTTATTTAGTTGGACCACTTGTGTCTGAAGGGATGAGAGTTCTTTCCCATTTTTGAACCACTTCAGTGTAATGTTTTTGGGAAAGAAGCCATAGGAAATGCAGGTGAAATTCACAGTCTGCCCAATTAGGGCCCTCTCCAAGGGGCCTATTACCACAGGCAGAGAAGGTGGAGCTATAAGGAGGAAGAAATAATAAACAATTAGTGTTGGTGAACCAAGAAATTATTTTTTAATATTATTTATTTATTTATTTATTTATTTATTTATTTATTTATTTTTACCAGAGCACTGTTCTGTTCTGGCTTATGGTGGTGCGGGGGACTGAACCTGGGGCTTTGGAGCCTCAGGCATGAGAGTCTGTTTGCATAACCATTATGCTATCTACCCTCTGCCCTTGAACCAAGAAATTGTCTGTGCTTTATGTAATTTTAATTCTGAGAACCATATAATCACCTTAGTAGATACAAGGGAAACATTAGGCCTTGGCATCTTGATGTATGATGATGGAAAAGATTATTAGTTGAGGGTTAGAGTATTCTGCAGACACCTACCACAGGCAGATGAGCAGGTGTTCCAGGTATCAGCAATCATACTGTAAACCATTTACCCCTCAAAAAATACACATGCACACACACACACACACACACACACACACACACACACACACACACACACACACATATATATTTGCCTCCAGGGTTATTTCTGGGGCTCAGTGAATGCAATAGGAATCCACTGCTCCTGGAAACTATGTTTTCCCTTTATTTGCCCTTGTTGTTTATCATTGTTGTTATTATTATAGTTGTTATTGATGTCGTTGTCGTTGGATAGGACAGAGAGAAATGGAGAGAGGAGGGGAAGGCAGAAAGGGGGAGAGAAAGACAGACACCAGCAGACCTGCTTCACTGCCTGTGAAGTGAACCCCCTGCAGGTGGGGAGCCAGGGGCTCGAACCGAGATCCTGACACCTGTCACTGTGCTTCGCTCCATGTGCGCTTAAGTCATTGCTCTACTGCCCGGCCTCCTAATATTTATCTTCAGTAATTCTCTGTAAACTACTTAAGTAAATAGAAGTAAATAGAAGTAAACTACTTAAGCTGATAAAGACAATCTGTAGATTGAACACTATGTAGTTGCTTTTTTCTTTCCTGTTGTTAATATGTGGTTCATCTAATTTTAGAAAAACAGCAAGCATAATAGTCAACAGTGAAACATTAAATGCTATGATTTAGGACAACATAATACTATCATAACTTTAATGTTCTATTGGAGAGTTTAGCTCTCTTACTAAGTCATGAGAGATATATTAAAGGTGTATTAGGCATCAGAAAATGTGACAGCAGCAAATGCTGGAGAGGGTGTGGGGTCAAAGGAACCCTCCTGCACTGCTGGTGGGAATGTCAGTTGGTCCAACCTCTGTGGAGAGCAGTCTGGAGAACTCTCAGAAGGCTAGAAATGGACCTACCCTATGATCCTGCAATTCCTCTCCTGGGATATATCCTAAGGAACCCAACACACCCATCCAAAAAGATCTGTGTACACATATGTTCTTGGCAGCACAATTTGTAATAGCCAAAACCTGGAAGCAACCCAGGTGTCCAACAACAGATGAGTGGCTGAGCAAGTTGTGGTATATATACACAATGGAATACTACTCAACTATTGAAAATGGTGACTTCACCATTTTCAGCCAATCTTGGATGGACCTTGAAAAGTTCATGTTAATGCAACAAGTACCATTTCAGCATGCTTCACCTCAGTCTGTGCACAGAGACATCAGATTGCCAACCCTTCACCCTCATCACTTGGGTGAGACCTTTCCTTTCATGGTAGTCTCTAATTCCATTCCAGGAGGTTCACTTCCTAACAAAGTCCCAAAACCTAGATGTAGACCAGGTCCCGTAAGATAGAGCATATGTTCACATATGTTTATCTATAAATTAGGGCAAAATATATACCTGAAAGCAAAAATACACAATAGTCTTTAGTGAGTCACTATCAAGTTCATAATGAAATAGTGTCCACTTAGACTTAGATACCCTCCTCACCTACTTTTTATTACAGTTCTCTCACTCACTCCAAAGCTAACCTTACCAAAGCAAGGACTGCAAAAGCTCAGTCTCTATCTAACAATAAATAAATAAATATATTTTAAAAAAGGAAAAAACTGTATTAGAATGGTATATAGTGGATTTATTGCTACAGTATCATACTTTTTTTTTTTTTTTTTGCCTTCAGGGATTATCGTTAGGTCTTGGTGCTGGCACTATGAATTTCCTGCTCCTGATGAACATTTCCCCCCCTTTTTTAAATTGGATAGGACAGAGAGAAATTGAGAGGAAAGAGGAGATAGAGGGGGAGAAAGAAAGACACCTGCAGACCTGCTTTGTTACTCGTGAAGCATCCTCTCATAGGTGGGGAGCAGGGGGGTTGTGCAGGTCCTTGCACTTCATACTATGTGTACTTAACTGGGTGCACCACTGCCTGGCACCTGTACTATATCTTCATATATATATAAAAAAAAAAAAAAACCAAAAAAAAAAAAAAACTCCAAAAAATGGCTATTATTGTAAGGAAATCAAACAAACAAAAAAGCCAAAAGATGAGCATTGTTGAATAATAATGGTTAGAGTGGACATCCTTATCTTGTGAGCTGACCTTAATTTTTTTTCTTTTGAGTATGCTAACTATGAGTTTGTCATATATATGGCCTTTACTTGTTGAGGTATCTTCCTCCTAAACCCTATTTTGTTAATTGGTTTTTACAAGTCATAAGTGGATATTGAAGTTTGTCAAGTGCTTCTTCTGTGTCTGTGGATATGTTCATCTCTCCTTTTGCTCATGTGGTATATTACTTTAATTGACTTGCATGTATTAAACTATTCTTGCATCTATGGAATGAATCCCATAATTACATATATATATATATTATATATGCATTTCTTCCTTTTTCTTTTTTTCTTTTTTCTTTTCTTTTTTAAAATTTATTTATTGGGGAATTAATGTTTTACATTCGACAGTAAATACAATAGTTTATACATGCATAACGTTTCTCAGTTTTCCACATAACAATACAACCCCCAGTAGGTCCTGTGTCTGTCTGAATGAGATCATCCCATATTCATCCTTCTGCTTCTGACTTATTTCACTTAACATGAATTTTTCAAGGTCCATCCAAGAATGAATGATATTTTTCATGAATATTTAAAATTTTAATTTTGGGAATAACCTTAATTGACAAAATTATAAATGTTCTAGAAATATAATTTCACACTTCTTCAAAATGTTGCTATAGCATGCCCACCACCAAAGTCCTAATATCTCTTCACCAAAGTCCACTGGACCTTCACCTTTGAAACCAGTCCTTTTTGATAACTTCAGTTCTGTAGTCCAAGTCCAAACGTTTGTTTTCACTGGACTTCATTTGTTTCTCTTGCCTAGTTTGTTTACCCTCTATGGATAGATCATCCTATGTTTTCATTTTGTATAAGTCTTTTAGAATTTTTTGTATGACTGGTTTAGTGGTGATGCATTTCTTTCTTTCTTTTTTTTTTTTTTTTTCCTTTTCTTTGTCTCTCTAGATCATTGCTCAGCTCTGGCTGTGCTGGGGTTGAATCTGGGACTTTGGAGCCTCAGGCTTGAGTCTTTTTGCATAAACATTATGCTATCTCCCCCAGCCTCCTTTAATTGTTTGTCTGAAAAGCTCTTCATCACTCCTTCAAACCTGATTTGATAACCTAGCTGGACAGTGTAATCTTGGGTAGATGTCTTAATCATTCACAGTTTTAAATTTCCTCCTTCCTTCTTTCCTTTCTCCTTCCTTCTTTTCTCACTTTCTTGTTTTATTGGGAGGTTTATGGCTTACAGTATAGTTGTTGGCATATGAATAAAATGTCTTATCTCATCAAATTAGGTGTCTGCAAAACACTCTCACCCTCAAATTAGGCCCACCATATGCATGTACCAGGATCTGACAGCCCTCCTCTTCCCTCATCCCTCCCTCTCTGTTTGCCTTCCCTAGAGCTTTTTCCTTTGGTGCAGTACACCAAACCAGTCCAGCCAGTCCTTTCTAGTCTTTACAGTTTTTGTTTGTTTGTTTATTGTTTTATTTATTTATTTATTTCCATCAGGGTTATCACTTGGTCTCAGTGCTAGGCATTACAAATCTGTTCCTGATGGCCATTTTTTCCCTTTTATTTTTTTGTTGCTACTTTATTTGATAGGACAGAGAAATCAAGAAGGAAAGGGTAGATAGACAGGGAGAGAGAAAGATAGACACCTGCAGACCTGTTTCACCACTTAGGAGGTGTCCCCCTGCAGGTTGGGGCTGAGGGGAATCGATCCAGGGTCCTTGTGCATGCGCTTAACCAGGTACTCCACTGCCTGCTGTCCCCCCTCTAGAGCCTTTACAGTTTTTATTAAGAAATTAGTTGATAGGGGTTTCCCTTATATTTGATTATTTGTTATTAAAATTCTCTTTGTCTTTGATTTTTCTCCATTTAGATTTGGATTTTTCTTAGATCTCTTACAGCTTCTAGAATCTGAAGACCCTGTCCTCTAATCTATCAATTTAGTTGTTGATTTCCATCTTTCTCCTGGTAGACACCTCTATTGTACTTGTTTTAAAGTTTAGTTACTGCATTGCTTACCTCTCTTGATTTCTGTGAAGACTTCTCTCACACTTTCTCTGACTCTGTTGAAAATTCCTCCCACTGAACACATCATTTCAGTGAGGATTCTTAGGATCCAAACTTGAGAATTTTGATATCCTGTTTAGGATATTTACATAGCTCTGTTGAATTTTGAGTTCTCTTCAATTGCTGTCTTGGTTTAACACTGTGAGTAATGTTTGAATTTTCGTTATGTTTGATGCTCCATGAGGACCTGGCCCTGGAGATCTGTTTGAACTGTGATGATAACCTGAAACTCTGAGTTGCCAGTGCTCAGTTGTAACGAGGCTGCTGTGGGTAAAGTCTCAGTCTGGATGGTGTCAACTTTACACAATTTTTAAAAAATATTTATTTTATTTATTTATTCCCTTTTGTTGCCCTTGTTGTTTTATTGTTGTAGTAATTATTATTGTCATTGTTGTTGGATAGGACAGAGAGAAATGGAGAGAGGAGGGGGAGAGAAAGATAGACACCTGCAGACCTGCTTCACTGCTTGTGAAGCGACTCCCCTGCAGGTGGGGAGCCAGGGCTCGAACCGGGATCCTTCTGCCTGTCCTTGTGCTTTGCGCCACCTGCACTTAACCCACTGCACTACAGCCCGACTCCCAACTTTACACAATTTAAGGATGGCCAGGAATAGGATCTGTGTGGCCTATGAGCCAGGAAACTGCAGGGTCTATTACTATGGAAACTGAATTCTAGTATGGCATCCCCCAGAGCTCTGACAAGCTGCTTGAGAGGACTTCCCCCTTTCCTCTGTCTCTGATTTCCTATTTAACATTTTTGTAGGATTGTAAGCCTAGCAAGCAGTAGCTGTCTAAGGAGGGACTCCTCCAAAATGTATCCCTGGAATCTGTTACTGTGAAATCTAGATTCCAGTTTGGTCATACTTCCACAAGCTTCTGTGGATAGTCAAGAGAGTTGTTACCTTGGTTCCCCTGTCCATCCCTTTAGTTAATGAATTCTCACTTTTTATTCATTTATTTTCCTTTATTGGGGTATTAACATTTTACATTCAACAGTAAATGCAATAGTTTGTACATGCATAACATTTCTCAGTTTTCCATGTAACAATACAACCGTCACTAGGTCCTCTGTCATCCTTTTCCAGGACCTGTATTCTCCCCAACACCCACCCGAGTCTTTTATTTTGGTGCAATATTTTCACTTCTTGTTGCTAAATTCTTGGAACAGAATTAGGGTGCCAGGATTTCAGCACAGTATGCCCCCATTACTGAACCAGAGTCCCGTATCTTACAGATCTCTTCTGCTTGTGGTTTATTGTCACAAGGTGGGTCATTTATCTTCTTAGGAGAGAGCATTTCTCCCATTATTGTCTGGATGTTAATCTTTCTTTGTTATGGGAAGTCTGTTTCTATGTGTGTCTTTTCATGTGTTGTTGTATCCTTGGTGTTGCTATCAGGAGGAAGGATACCAAGATCCTATCTTAATTCATCTCCACCCTTCTCTATTTTATTATTTTTAGTGTATATTTTTAGATTTATTTATTTTTCATGAAAGAGAATGATTGGAGCATTGTTTATCTCTGGTTTATGGCAGTGGTGGGGATTGAACTTGAGGCTTTTGAACTTGAGGTGTTCAAGTTTTTTGTTCAAATTCTTAGCTATCTACCCACCCAGATGGCTCATACTTTTAATCCATTGTTTAATTTTTTAAAAATTTTAATTAATGTGGTCCAGAAAATGGCACAGTGGATAAAGTACTGGATTCTCAGCATGAGTTCTTGAGTTCGATCTCCAGCAGCAAATGTACTAGAGTGATGTCTGGTTCTTTCTCTCTCTTCTCCCAAATTTCTCTAAATAAGTAAATCAATAAATACTTTAAAAATAAATTCAAAAATTTAGTTAATTATTTTTATTTTTTCTGCCACCAAGGTTATTACTGGGGTTTGGTGCCAGTATTAGGGATTCACCCCCCCCCCATTTTTTATTGGATAGGACAGAAAGAAATTGAGAGGTGAGGGGGAGTTAGAGAGGGAGAGAGAGAGAGAGAGATGTAGACCTGATTCACCACTAGTGAAGAGTCCCCCCTACAGATGAGGATGGGGGCTTGCACGTGGTAACATGTGTGCTTAACCCGGTGTGTCACCCCCTGTCCCCCATTGTTTAATTTTGTTGCTAATATTTTGTTGAGGATTTTTGCATCTATGTTTATCAGAGTAGTAGTCTGGAGTGTGTGTGTGTGTGTGTGTGTGTGTGTGTGTGATGTTTTTGGTTTTGGTATTAGGCTAATATTGGTCTCAAAACGTGTGGGGGAGTCGGGCGGTAGTGCAGTGGGTTAAGCACACGTGGCGCAAAGCGCAGGAAGGATACTGGTTTGAACCTCCGGCTCTCCACCTGCAGGGGAGTCACTTCAGAGGCGGTGAAGCAGGTCTGCAGGTGTCTATCTTTCTTTCCCTCTCTGTCTTTCCCTCCTCTCTCCATTTTCTCTCTGTCCTATCCAACAATGACAACATCAATAACAACAACAATAATACAACAAGGACAACAAAAGGGAATAAATAAATATTTAAAAAAATGCTTGAAAGAATTCCTTCTTCAGTTTTTGGGAAAAGCTTAATGAAAATAAGTAATAAGCCACTGTTGCAAATTTGGCAGAAATTGCCAGTAAAACCATCCGACTCTGAACATTTGTCTTTAATGAGGCTTTTGGTTATGGTCTCATTTTTCTTTGCTTGCAATTGTTTGATTCATTTTTTTCTATTCTCTTTTTTTTCCCACAGAGAGAAAGAGGGATAGATAGATAAGTAGATAGGCAGGCACAGACACCATAGCACTGAAGCTTCCTTCAGTGTGACGGGAGAGAGGCTGGAACCTGGTTTGCGCACATAGTAAAGCAGTGCACTATCCAAGTGAGTTATTTTACTGGCCCTCTACTTTCTCTTGATTTACTTTTAAGAGGTTGTGCAATTCTGAGAATTTACGTAAGAAATAGAATAAATTTAATACATTTTTGAACTCGATTATTTGAATTTTAATAAGGATAGTAAATTCACTCATTTCTCTGCTGAATAACGTGTTGTATTATTATCACACCCCCCTCTAAGTAGTATGTTGATAGAGATCCATAAATCACAAAGCATTATTGAAATAGGTAACCTGGGTCTAGTAGTCATAATTTAAGTAACTTTAGGAAGATCCAATCTCTCAGTCTCAACTTTCTCATATTTTAAATGAAAGCTTTACACTTTGGAGTAGACACAGGTTATTTTCAGTCCACTGAGCTTTTGTTTCATTGTGCTAATAAATTTCCTACTTGAAATCTTCGCTGTCATATATAGCTAAAATGTTGGTCACACGACATAGGAAAGTCAAGTTCAAATAATTTCTGGGACTCATTTGTGGGGCTTTAGAGGAAGATGAGTTCTTTCCATCCTGATTACTAAGCCGAGGAAATGAAAAACAACATTTTCTTCATTTATTTTTTCCTATTATATGGAGAAGTTCTATGTGCAGGGCTGAATGGAGATAAGGGGTTTCAGAGGAAAAGAATTCTGGAGACACTGAGCTCTAAGTCCAGACCTTTTGTCTTTGACTTTTAAAGCTCTAATTTAGAAGTTTGAGAAAGTCAGTATCCTTTTTAGCTATAGGACCACTTCAGCCTTGTTTTTGGTTTAAACTGCTATACTGGGCTCCTATAAAACTCTTCACTAGTATAGAGTATTCTGAACATAATCCCATGCCCGAGTTACCTCTTTTTCCTATTCTCTATACCATTGAGTCTCCATGCATTTCATATTCCTCACCTGGACAATGAAGACAAACATCTTTAGTTGTGCTGTGAATACAGTAATATAAGTAAAGTGCTCAGGATACAACAGATACTAATAAATAGTAGTGCTATAGAATCAACTTTTTTTTTTTTTTTTTAAGATGGAAGCAGAAGGAGAGAGTAAAAGAGATCACAACAGTCTTCCTTTAATGTGTTCGGGGCTGACTCAAACCTAGGGTGCACAAATGACAAAATAGCACACTATTCAAGTAAACTACCTCACTGGTCCTAGAATCAACAATTTAATTGTTTTTCAGTCAGGATGTTGCACAGAGCTCAAAGGGCATTATAAGTAGCAAAACATTAAGAAATCCAGGCTTTGGGGAGAGGATAAATGATTTGCAATTACATTTCAATACTCTGTGAGTGGGTGACCACTACTAATTGCCATCTTTTTTCCCTTTTAAAAAATTTTTATTTATAAAATGGAAATAGCGAAAAAACCATAGGATAAGAGGGGTACATTTTCACACAGTTCCCACCACCAGAACTCTGTATCCCACCCCCTCCCTTGAAAGCTTTCCTGTTCTTTATCCCTCTGGGCATATGGACTCATCATTATGGGGTGCAGAAGGTGGAAGGTCTGGCTTCTGTAATTGCTTCCCCGCTGAACATGGGCATTGGCAGACTTGCCATCTTTTAAGACATAGAACTGACTTTAAGCAAACCGACTTGACAAAATGTTTGCTCTCAATCAGAGATGGAGTTGGAACCAAAACAATATAGACACACAGTGTTTTCAAACTGTACTCTGTACATCAATGTAGATTTTTTTTCTTTTCAATAGCTTATAGTCATGGTGACTTAATGAACATCTAGAGCAATGATTTCATTTAACAGGAAAGAAACTCTACAGTTTCCCCAATTTCTCTTCAAGTTGGCTCTTTCCTCTTTCAGTTCCCCCCACAGACTTAGACAAGTTCCACATGAATTGCCTTAATTGCTTTAGTTTAGCTATGGGGATAGAGTGAATGTTAGGAAGTCAGTTATTCTTTTCTCATCACTCTAGTAACCCATCTGATTATCAGTTTTCTTTCCTGTATGTATTTCAATAACAGATTGTTGAGAGAAATAAGATCAAATATATAATATCAATGATATTTGCATAGCAGTTGTTAGAGAATTGGAAGACATGATAATCTGGAATATTATACATAAGTAGCATAGAGACATACTCACCAATGACAGACACATGTGTGCCTGGACCTGATTGGTATTCTCTTTCAGGATGTCCCTCCTTGAACTTCACACAATAGTAGGTGCCAGAATCTTCAAGAGAAATTTTACTGATGCGGATAGAAAAGTCTGTGTTGTCATCTTCAGTGCTGTTTCCAATTTTGTTTACTCTGGGGAAAAGACCTCCTTTGAAACTGTAGATTAATTCTCGATTTGCCCCCATTCCTTTGAACCACATGACAGGTCCTTTTGGGAATGAATTTGGTACACTGCAGCTCAAAGTGATTGTCTCCCCGGTTGATACGGTCTGTGATATTTCAGCTTGCTGAACCTGGAACATCTTATTTGCAGTTCCTGCAAAGAAACTTAAAATTACCTCCCATTTCCTCTGCTCTGGCCTAGGTAGGATTGAGAAATTTTTACCCACATCCTGTTTGGGGCCTCTTCATGATTTCTATTAGTGATAGGAAGACCCGTATATTGTACTTAAGGAGGACAAGTGGAGACAGATCCTGTTTGAATACTGACAGAGGAAGTTATATCAGAGAACCAGAGGTGTTACCCCCTACTTCTACTTGTTAATCCTTAAACAAGGTAAGGGGAGGACAGGGAGATAGATAGATAGATAGATAGATAGATAGATAGATAGATAGATAGATAGATATAGAGGAATATAGTCATTAATGATAATGTTCTGAGAGAGAGACTAATTCCTCTGCCTACCTAATCAATCAGTACATTTCGAACTAGGTCCAATTCTCTGCTCACCTGCACACACCTCCAGTGAGTCTGGGGTTGTCCTTCATATCTCCTTTGATATGAAGATCATCAGCTATGGAATTTGTGGAGAGATTTGTGCTGAGAAGTGTGGACAAAGGGGAAGTCAAGATACAGCAAACTTGAATAATCAGGTGGGCACATGGGACCATGCCAACAATGCATGGCTTCTCCACTTATCTGTTCAAGAGGGAGGAGAAGAACATTTTCCACTCTCTAGCAAAAAGGTAGTGGAGCCTCACGGGACCTAATCAATTTTGGAAGGTCCACCACTGACTTCAGTCCCTACCACCACCAACTTTGTTGCCCCACACTGTGTCTATCAAATCGTGGTAGTCAGTTCTCCTTTGGTTGTGAAATCAGCATGGCCACAGATGGTCTACAGTGCAGATAAAGGGGAAGGAGGAGAGCTCTTGCTTGGTGAAGCCAGGAAAGAATGGCAGATAAAAATCTCTATAGTCACATTTTTCAGTTTGAAAAAAGTGTGTGACTTTCCCATGACCAGTTGGTCACTATGAACTGTATGTGAACTTGAGGACATTATTGGCGCAGATCCATTTTCTTGGCAGAACAAAGTGACATCTTAATCTCACATTACTTCATGAAATTAATTTTGAGAATGACATAAAAAAAGAGATACCGGTAGTCTTCAGAAAATCAGAGAATGGCAGAGTTGGAAGTAGAACTCTCTGTGTAGAACAGGGAAGTATCAAGAACCAAGAGTAGTAATCTTTCCAGAAGGACATTTATGAGCAAGATTAACACTCAAGAGCCCACCTTCTGATCTCATCTCACAATTCTCTACAGGCTGATCCTGGCCATGAGATAGGAACACACCTATTCATTGACATCCCAGTGGGTATGATGTGCAGGTACTTATCACAGTGGGATAAACTGTACACATGTAGTAACAACTATCTTGTGAATCACTTCCCCAATAAAGAAACAAAAATAATTTATCTTTATGAATCCTGGAGGGGTTCATAAAATGGTTAGACTGTACTCACCATTTACATACACATAGGTGCCTGTACCAGACATGAAATTGTCAGGATACCCTTTTCTTAACTTGACACAGTAGTAGGTACCAGCATCCTCTGGCATCACATCACTGATGAGGATGGAATAGTTTGTTTGGCTGGCCTTGTTTTTTTTTTGCATTTGAGTTACTCTGGGAAAGTAATGTCGACTTCCATTGAAACTGTAAATTAGCTGTTTCTTTGGTCCAAGCTCCTTGAACCACACTACAGTCCCTGCCGGGGACAGAGCAGATACGTTGCAGCTGAGTGGTAGAGTATCTCCAATATTGACTGACACAACACTCTCAATCTGGTTCACTAGATGTTCTTCATTTGATGCTTCTAGAAAGAAACATGAACTTGTTTATATTGCACCTTATCTTGGACCCAGATAGTTTGAGGTTTCGGTGTTACTCAAGATGAGGTCTGACTATAGACTCCCTTATTTCTTTCTCTCTCTTTTCCTTCCTTCCTTCCTTCCTTCCTTCCTTCCTTCCTTCCTTCCTTCCTTCCTCTCTCTCTCTCTCTCTCTCTCTCTTTCTTTCTTTCACTTTACTAGTGACTTAATAATAACTATAGACTCTGCAGCGTGTTCTGGCACTAACTGCATGAAAATTATAAAGCATGTTGCCATATGGGGCAGGGGTATCTGCTAGGAAAGGAGGGTGGCACTGTTCTTCTGTATCAGGGTTAAAGGGGACTGGAGTTCATAAGGAACTAAATAAAAATATTTTCAATGAATACATTTGCATTAAGTAAAAAGGGTATAATAGAATTTGGGTCAGATATTTCTTTATGTCCTGTGATTAGAGCTAAGGCCCCAAGCTAAGGACAAGGTGCTGGTAGTCCACATACTGAATTCAGAGATTATCTGCCAATGGAGACATCTGTTATTATACTTCTGTACCAGTTACTCCATGGTGCAGAAGCACACTTATTTAGTTCTACAAAATAAAAATTGAGGTATGCAGTTTCAATAAATTGCTATTTTCTGTATTGAGTGAAAGATGAATCTTGGGGGTATTAAAAACATCTTAGTATGATAGTTTTTATTTCACTGACACCCAACTCCCCCATCTTTTTCTTTCTTTCTTTTTTAAGTGCATTTGATTTGGTCACCTCTATTCATTTTTAATATATATTTATTTATTCCCTTTTGTTGCCTTAGTTGTTTTATTGTTGTAGTTATTGTTGTCGTCGTTGTTGGATAAGCCAGAGAGAAATGGAGAGAGGGAGAGAAAAATAGACACCTACCAACCTGCTTCACCACTTGTGAAGTGACACTTCTGTAGGTGGGGAGCTGGGGGCTTGAACCGGGATCCTTACGCTGGTCCTTGCGCTTGGGGCCACGTGGGCTTAACCTGCTGTGTTACTGCCCGACTCCCTCCCCCATCTATTTCTTTAGCACTTAGTAATTCTTGCAGTGTTTTCTAGGGTATCACAAAACAGCTTTGACACTGAGTTCATGGAATACATATAAACACTATGCAAGGTAAGTTCTAGAAAACAATGGAAGGCCCTCTCTTAACCTATCTTATTCAGTGCCGTGGGGCAGGGCTCGAACCTGGGTCACACAGAAGATAAAGCAGCACACTATTCAGGTGAGCTATTTTACCACTGGTGCCTTGTTCTTGAATTTCCATCTTCCAGAATCCTGGGAAATAATTTGTTATTATTTATGCTAGTCTGGAGTGTTTTGCTACAGATGGTCACCTCCCCTAGTACTGAGACTGTACACTTATTATTGCCTCCAGAGTTATCCTGCACTATGAATCCACTTCTCCTGGAGGCCATTTTTCTCATTTTTGTTGCCCTTGTTGCCCTTGTTGTTATTGTTGTTGGATAGTACAGAGAGAAATCGAGAGAGGAGGGTAGGACAGAGAGGGGGAAAGAAGGACACCTACATGGCAGGGGTAGATAGCATAATGGTTATGCAAACAGACTCTCATGCCTGAGGTTCTAAAGTCCCAGGTTCAATCCCCTGCACCACCATAATCCAGAACTGGCAGCGTTCTGGTAAACAAACAAACAAACAAACAAACAAAAAACCTGCAGACCTGCTTTACCACTTGTGAAGTGACATCCCTGCTGGTGGGGAGCTGAGGCTCCAACCAGGATCCTTATGCTAGTCCTTGTGCTTCCTCACACCATGTGCACTTAGCCCACTGCATTACCGCCCAGTCCCTCAATTATTTTCGGAAGGTGTGTATTCTTTGGGGTTGTGTGAGTTCTGTTTTGTCAGATGTCCTAAGCAGCTTGCCTATTTCTTTTTAAGAGTTCACAGTCTCTTTTTCCCTTGGTATCTTCCTATGGAATCCCATTTCTGGCAGACTTCTTCCCTGGCCTATTTTCATCACTTCTAAACCATGCTACTATCCCTATTAGTGCTCTGAGTTAAATGAGATATAATTTACTCCCATGGAAGCCCCCAGACAAGCCAGAACAGTGACTTGCATGTTATGCTCTGTTTTCATGTAGTGTAGAAAAAGAAGAAACCCTACTATGTGAGGTTCCTCACAGCTAGGCTCTCCACTAGGCTGCAGGTGGGATGAGAACGTACAAAACTTTCCAAACTCTCCTGGAGTTTTTACTAGAATCTCTCCTTGTTGCAGCTGCTTCACAGCTGATCTCTATGGAGTCCTCACAAAGGAACTGTGATTCTTACGTTGTCAGTTCAGTATTACCATGAGAAAATAAGGCTAGGATCTTCTTGTCTGCCTTATTGTTGATGTTTCTCTCCTAAATGATTAAAAGTAGCATTTCTATCATTTTCATTGGGAGTAGTTCCATGGAAAGCTTCACATTGTTATGCCATCTACATATTGTCTTAAGCTCTCAATTTTGTCACAATTAATTATAGCAGTCACATCTAACATAATAGCATTTTAAAACTGTGTGTACTTTTTATTTATTATGTAGTAGTGGTATCAATTTTGCATACCCTTGGCTCCCTTGACTACTTGACTTTTAATAGGGAAATCAAACCCATTAATTGTATTTTTCCTTTAAATCATCTTTATGCATATTCATAACTCTACCACAACTACAGTCTCCTTGGAAGGAAGACAGCAAAGACATAGTCCAAACATTTTGGGAGTAGGTAACCTAGGCCCAACTATCCATCCATGCCTGTGTAACTTTAGGCAAGCACAATCTCTGAGTCTCAGAATCTGCATGTTAAATGAACCTTATGGTGACATATGCTGTTTTCACTTTGTTGAGCAGTTTCTTCTTTGTGTTGATGGCTTCCCTGCCTACTATCTCTTCCTATAATAGTGAGTGAGGGAAAAGTACAGATGAGGCAAATTCAAACGATTCCCTGGGGCTCCTTTGTGGAGTTGAGGAAGAAGAAGGGCCTGATATGATTGAAACAAGCTTTTTTTTTTCTCACGTATTTTTCCCTTCACATGGGGAAGGGTTATGTGCAATGAGAGAGAAAGTAAGGCAGAGATGAAGAGAGATAAGAGATTTCAGAGGATAACAGTCTGAAATACACAGAACCCTAATTCAGACCTTTATTCCTTGATTCCAAAAACTCTGCTGTACATTCTGCAAAGGAGCTAGAACACACCTCAGCTACAGGATCACTCAGAGCCTATTTTCAGCTTAAATGAATGCATTTGGTCCCTATTCATTCTAAAAAATGCTCTCCACTAATACAGAGCATGTGGACATAGTTCATGCCAACCTTACCTCTTTCCACTATGCTCTGTGCCCCTGATTCCCCTTTGAGTCTTTTGTTTTCTCATCTAAACAATGAAGACAAGCATCTTTATCCTCAAACTGCTATACAGACCAGATGAATAAAGTACTGTGGGAAATGTGCTTGGGTTATAGTAGATTCTAATAAACAGTCAGGTTACAGAATTACTGATTTAGTAATTTCTCAGGCTCTGTGTATAGAATTTTTAACAAAATAGAAAAAAAAAAGGGCTTTAGAGACAGAAAAATTGATTTTCAGTTCTGTGTGGACACGGGGCCTTTATCATCGGTCATCCCTTTGGGCACAGATGACTTTTAACAAACTCAGCAAAGCAGTGTTGTCTTTCCTATAATTGGAGGCCAAGGTAGGGCTGGAATGAGGACCAGTGTAACTATTCAGTGCTGTTAATCCACTTTTATATCTTTGCACCTCTCTAGGGAAAATTTTCCATCTGCTTGGTTTCCCTAACGGTTATAAGCTATCTGTCTGGAACTTGAACGTGCAATGATAGCTGGTACCTAGCCAAAGTAGAAGAATTGCCCAAGTTTTCCAGACCTCTCTTCACACCTGTCCTCTAGTGGTATTACATGTTCAATTCAGTCATTAGCAGGAGACATGATATTTACTTAAATTGGTTTAGTATAGCTATTGGGGTTGGCTGAATATTGGCATGGCAACTAAAATATTCCTCATCACTCAACTGACTTGAGACTCAGTTTTCCCTCTTGTAAGACACTTAACTCACAAGTTACTGAGAGAATGACAAGTTCAAGTGTACATTGCCCCTTCAACAATAATTAGCATAATATTCCATGAGTGGAGTCCATCCACTGAGATATTGCAAAAAGGGTGAGGGGAGTCACACTTACCAGTCACTAACACCTGGGTACCCTGACCTGACTGGTACTCTATGTCAGGTTTCCCCTCCTTGAACTTGACACAGTAGTAGGTGCCAGCATCTGTAAGAGAGATTTCACTGATGCGGATGGAAAAGTCTGTATTGTCATCTTCAGCACTGTTTCCAATTTTGTCTACTCTGGGAAAGATACCTCCTTTGAAACTGTAGATTAATTCCCGGTTTGCCCCAGTTCCTTTGAACCATAAGACAGGTCCTTTGGGGAGTGAATCTGGTACATGACAACTTAAGGTGACTGCCTCCCCCGTTGATACTGTCTTTAACATCTCAGCTTGTTGCACCCGGAATGTGTCATCTGTGGTTCCTAGAAAGAAACTCAAAGTCATTTCATATTTTCCCTGCTTTGGTTTAGGCAGGATTGATGAACATGGAGCACATCTTGTTTGGGACCCATTCACTAATTTCTTTCTTTCTTTTTTTCTTTTTTTACTAACATATAGGAGCACACATGCTCACTTTAAGGATGACTAACTAGTGAAGTCAGTCCAGGGAACCACATTCAACCTCCAATCCTTAAACAAAGTAAGAGGAGACAGGAAAGGAGAAGGCTAGAGTACAAATGGTAGTATTCACAGAGAGAGACTTTGTTTCTCTAATGCTCCAAATCGATCAGAGCTTGGTTCAAGTCTGCCCACTCACACATACCTCCAGTGAGTTTGGGCTTATCCCTCAGATCTCCTTTGAATGCTCATCAGCTACAGAATTTGTGGAGAGATTTGTGCTGAGAAGTGTGGACAAAGGGGAAGTTAAGATATAGCAAGCTTGAATAACCAGGTGGGCACATGGGACCATAACAACTAAGTATGGCTTCTCCACTTACTTGTTCAAGGAGGAGAACATTTTCCTCTCTCTAGAGAAAAGATAGTAGAGCCTCAAGGGACCTTATCAGTTTTGAAAGGTCCACCACTGACTTCAGCCCCTACCACCACCAACATTGCTACCCACACTCTGTCTGTCAAATCCTGTGAAATTAGCATGGCCACAGATGGCCTACAGTGCAGGTAAGGGGGAAGAAAGGGAGCTCTTGCTTGGTGGAGCTAGGAAAGAATGGTAGATAAGATCTCTACAATCACATTTTTCAGTCTGAAAGAAGTGTGTGACTTTCCCATGACCAGTCCGCCATTATGGGCTGTGTGTGAACTTGAGGACATTAGTGGGCAGATCTGTTTTCCTGGCATCTTGATCTTAATTTTCTGCCATCTTAATCTTCCTGTCTTACAGGGACATCTTAATCTTACATGACTTCATGAAATTTAGAGAATGACATGGAAAAAGAGATACTGATAGTCTTCAGAGAATGGCAGAGTTGGGAGTAGAACTCTGAGCAGAACAGAGAAGTGTCAACTACTGAGAAAGTAGCAATCACTTTTTAAAAAAAATATTTACTTCCTTTTGTTGCCCTTGCTGTTTTATTGTTGCTGTTATTGATGTCGTTGTTGTTGGACAGGGCAGAGAGAAGTGGAGAGAGGAGGGGAAGACAGAGTGAGGGAGAGAAAGATAGACACCTGCAGACCTGCTTCACCACCTGTGAAGCGACTCTCCAGTAGCAATCACTCTTGAAGGACATTTACAAGCAAGGCCTTTTAGTAGGTGACACCCAAGAGCCCACCTTCTGGGCTTACAGTTGTCCAGTAGATGATATGGAACATGATGGAAAATAACACATATAGATTTTCTGTGTTGTGAAGCCAGAACCCAGACTGGATTGTAATGACCATTCAGTAACTGCTATCAGGCCCCAGTCACATTCCAACTGACACTGGGTCTGTGGGAATTATCTGGACTTTAGAGATTATGCTTGCCTGAGATATTGAGCATTTGGGGACACACTTAGCCAATGTTGAGATTTTTATCTTGAATTCAGAAGCTTAAAAACGTTGCATGTGTCTGTGACTGATAGTCAGGTCAGGATATATGTTGTAATAGACACGGCATGCTCTCTCCTCTCTTCTCCTCTCCCGGATCAACTAGGAATACCAAAGGAGACCACCCGGACCGAAACAAGTCAGGACTAGAATGACCACAGGAACCCAGTAAATCACCCGTGAGTACAAACACGTGTGGCTGGTGACAGAGAGGAGAGAGGGGCCTAAGGAGAGATTAAGTGACTGCTAACAGTTCAACAGTTTATCAGTGGAGACACCACCTCCAGTCGGCTCCACCAACAAGGGGACAGCTGAAGGGAGGAAAGGACTCCCCAGAGACTCACCAAGTGCAACTCTGAGTCTCCATTGCTACTACCCTCAGAATCTGGAGCAGCAACAGGGAGGGACACCAGGGGACAGAGATCTAACCGGAAACTCAGGAGAAGACCTATACCTCGGTGGCATAGCTGAGGGGCTGTGAAAGTCTCTTTGCATAACCACTGGATTATCTCTGCCACACCCTGCTTTATCTCTTGGTCAGGAGTCAGTGATTAAGCTAAGAAGCCTATTGATAGTTTAAAAGCCCTCAGGCTCCCATAGCTTACAGGGAAGAAAAAGAAAGAGGCTTTTACACCACTGAGCTCCAACTCAGGGATTGAAAAAACTGTTAACTTCCACCACGGTAAACCCTTTAATTAAATTACTTAGACACAAGTCAATCCAGGCAATAGTGATCAATAATTTGAAAAGTACTGATAAAGGGAACTCATAACATAATATATAAAGTGGTTAAAACAACAAGAAAAAATATTGGAGACTCGAACCAGGACAAGAGTCCAGCTAAAAGTCCTCCAGAGGGTGAAGCACAAAACAACGAGTTCAACATCCAAACATTAGCTAAGGAAATAATAACAGGAGTGAGTAAAGAATTTGAAAAAATTGTAATCAGAAATGCAGGAACAACAAATGAGAATATGGAAGAAAATTCTAATAATCTCATGGTTATTAGAGAGCTGAAAGCTGAAATCGCTGAGCTAAGAAGGCAACTAGCTGAACAAGCTAAAACAGTATCAGAGCAGGGCAACAAAATAGATGAACTCCAGAAAGCAGTAGAGGGCAGAGAGAATAGAATCTATGAGGCTGAAGACAGAATTAGCAAGATTGAGGATGAATTAGAGACAACTAAAAAAGAAGTAAGAGATCTCAAAAAGAGATTAAGAGATGCTTAAAACAACAACAGAGTCCTATGGGATGACTTCAAAAGAAACAATATACGCATTATTGGCTTACCAGAGGAAGAAAGAGAAGGAGAGGAAGAAAGCATTCTCCAGGCCATAATAGCTGAAAATTTCTCTAGTCTAGACAACACCAAAGACATAAAGATTCAAGAAGCCCGGAGGGTCCCAAACAAAATTAACACAGACCTAAAGACACCAAGACATGTCATACTTAGAATGGAAAGGAATAAGGATAAAGAAAGGATCCTCAAGGCTGCAAGAGAAAAACAAAGAGTCACCTACAAAGGAAAACCCATAAGATTAGCAGCAGACTTCTCCATACAAACACTACAGGCCAGAAGAGAATGGCAAGATATCTATCGAGTGCTCAATGAGAAAGGCTTTCAGCCAAGAATACTATATCCTGCTAGACTGTCATTCAGACTAGATGGAAGCATCAAAACCTTCTAAGACAAGCAACAGTTGAAGGAAGCAACCATCACCAAGCCTGCCCTGAAAGAAGTTCTGAAAGGTCTCCTATAAACAACCAGACCACCACAAATAGGACATATATCAAAACACTCTAAAACTCTAGAAGAATGGCGTTAAAATATCTTCAATCTTTGATATCAATAAATGTCAATGGCCTGAATTCACCTATTAAAAGACACAGAGTAGGAAGATGGATCAGAAAACACAACCCAACAATATGTTGTCTACAGGAAACTCACCTAACTCAACAAGACAAACACAGACTTAAAGTGAAAGGATGGAAAACTATCATACAAGCCAATGGCCCACAAAAAAGGGCAGGAACAGCTATTCTCATATCTGACATGATAGACTTTAAAATAGATAAGATTAAAAAAGATAGGAATGGACACTACTTAATGCTCAGAGGATCAGTCAATCAAGAGGACTTAACAATTATTAACATCTATGCACCCAATGAGAAGCCATCTAAATACATCAAACTTCTACTGAAAGAGCTACAGCAATATATTAACAGTAACACAATCATAGTAGGGGACTTCAATACCCCACTATCTCAACTTGACAGATCATCCAGGAAGAAAATCAGTAAAGACATAAGGGAGCTAAATGAAGAGATAGATAAACTAGAACTATTGGACATTTTCTGAGTCATTCATCCCAAGAAACTGGAATACACATTTTACTCAAATCCACATGGATCATTCTCAAGGATAGACCATATGTTAGGCCACAAAGACAGCATCAGCCAATTCAAGAGCATTGAAATCATCCCAGGCATCTTCTCAGACCACAGTGGAATTAAACTAACACTTAACAATCAACAAAAGATTAGTAACAGTCCCAAAATGTGGAAGCTCAACAGTACACTTCTTAACAACTTCTGGGTCAAAGAGGAAATCAAGGAAGAAATCAAAATGTTTCGAGAGTTCAATGAAAATGAAGACACAAGCTATCAAAATATTTGGGACACAGCTAAAGCAGTCCTAAGAGGGAAGTTCATAGCTATACAAGCAGACATTAGGAAACAAGAAAAGCACAAATAAATAGCCTGATTGCACATCTTAAAGACATAGAAGAACAACAACAAAGGAATCCTAAAGCAACCAGAAGGACAGAAATCACTAAAGTTAGGGCAGAAATAAATAACATTGAGAATAGGAAAACCATACAAAAGATTAATGAAAGTAAATGTTGGTTCTTCAAAAAAGTAAACAAAATTGACAAGCCTTTATCCAGACTCACAAAACAAAAAATGGAGAAGACCCAAATAAATCGGATAGTAAATGAAAGAGGAGATATCCCAACAGACACCACAGAAATTCAACATATCATGCGAGGCTTCTATGAACAACTATATACCACCAAGCTAGAGAACCTGGAAGAAATGAATGATTTCCTAGATACCTACCAACTTCCAAAACTAAGTCAAGAGGACGTGGATAACATGAACAGGCCCATCACAGCTAATGAAATTGAAACAGTTATCAAAAATCTTCCCAAAAATAAAAGTCCTGGACCAGATGGTTTTATAAATGAATTCTACAAAACTTTCAAAGAAGAACTAATACCTCTACTTTTAAAAGTCTTCCAGAAGATTGAAGACACTGGAATACTCCCTGCCAGCTTCTATGAAGCCAACATCACCCTGATACCAAAAGCAGACAGGGACACAACCAAAAAAGAAAACTACAGACCAATATCTCTGATGAACATAGATGCCAAAATATTGAACAAAATTCTAGCCAACCGGATACAGCAGTATATCAAAAAGATTGTTCATCATGACCAAGTGGGGTTTATCCCAGACATGCAAGGTTGGTTTAATATACGTAAATCAATCAATGTGATCCACCACATCAACAAAAGCAAGACCAAAAATCACATGGTCATATCAATAGATGCAGAGAAAGCCTTTGACAAAATACAACATCCCTTTATGATCAAAACACTACAAAAAATGGGAATAGATGGAAAATTCCTGAAGTTAGTGGAGTCTATACATAGCAAATCTACAGCCAACATCATACTCAATGGTGAAAAACTGGAAGCATTTTCCCTCAGATCAGGTACCACACAGGGCTGCCCACTATCACTATTACTATTCAACATAGTGTTGGAAGTTCTTGCCATAGCAATCAGGCAGGAGCAAGGAATTAAAGGCATACAGATTGGAAGAGAAGAAGTCAAACTCTCCTTATTTGCAGATGACATGATAGTATACATGGAAAAACCTAAGGAATCCAGCAAGAAGCTTTTGGAAATCATCAGGCAATACAGTAATGTGTCAGGCTATAAAATTAACATTCAAAAGTCAGTGGCATTCCTCTATGCAAACACTAAGTTAGAAGAAATTGAAATCCAGAAATCAGTTCCTTTTTCTATAGCAACGAAAACAATAAAATATCTAGGAGTAAACCTAACCAAAGAAGTGAAAGACTTGTATACTGAAAATTATGAGTCACTACTCAAAGAAATTGAAAAAGACACAAAGAAGTGGAAAGATATTCCATGTTCATGGGTTGGAAGAATTAACATCATCAAAATGAATATATTACCCAGAGCCATCTACAAATTTAATGCTATCCCCATCAAGATCCCAAGCACATTTTGTAGGAGAATAGAACAAATGCTACAAATGTTTATCTGGAACCAGAAAAGACCTAGAATTGCCAAAACAATCTTGAGAAAAAAGAACATAACCGGAGGCATCACACTCCCAGATCTCAAACTGTATTATAGGGCCATTGTCATCAAAACTGCTTGGTACTGGAACATGAACAGACACACTGACCAGTGGAATAGAATTGAGAGCCCAGAAATGAGGCCCCACACCTATGGACATCTAATCTTTGACAAAGGGGCCCAGACTATTACATGGGGAAAGCAGAGTCTCTTCAACAAATGGTGTTGGAAACAATGGGTTGAAACATGCAGAAGAATGAAACTGAATCACTGTATTTCACCAAATACAAAAGTAAATTCCAAGTGGATCAAGGACTTGGATGTTAGACCAGAAACTATCAGATACTTAGAGGAAAATATTGGAAGAACTTTTTTCTGCATAAATTTTAAAGACATTTTCAATGAAATGAATCCAATTACAAGGAAGACTAAGGCAAGTATAAACCTATGGGACTACATCAAATTAAAAAGCTTCTTCACAGCAAAAGCAACCACTACCCAAACCAAGAGACCCCTCACAGAATGGGAGAAGATCTTTACATGCCATACATCAGATAAGAGTTTAATAACCAACATATATAAAGAGCTTGCCAGACTCAACAACAAGACAACAAATAACCCCATCCAAAAATGGGGGGAGAACTTGGACAAAATATTCACCACAGAAGAGATCCAAAAGGCCGAGAAACACATGAAAAAATGCTCCAAGTCTCTGATTGTCAGAGCAATGCAAATCAAGACAACAATGAGATATCACTTCACTCTTGTGAGAATGTCACACATCAGAAGAGGTAACAGCAGCAAATGCTGGAGAGGGTGTGGGGTCAAAGGAACCCTCCTGCACTGCTGGTGGGAATGTCAATTGGTCCAACCTCTGTGGAGAACAGTCTGGAGAACTCTCAGAAGGCTAGAAATGGACCTACCCTATGACCCTGCAATTCCCCTCCTGGGGATATATCCTAAGGAACCTAACACATCCATCCAAAAAGATCTGTGTACACATATGTTCTTGGCAGCACAATTTGTAATAGCCAAAACCTGGAAGCAACCCAGATGTCCAACAACAGATGAGTGGCTGAGCAAGTTGTGGTATATATATACAATGGAATACTACTCAGCTGTAAAAAATGGTGACTTCACCGTTTTCAACCGATCTTGGATGGACCTTGAAAAAATCATGTTGAGTGAAATAAGTCAGAAACAGAAGGATGAATATGGGATGATCTCACTCTCAGGCCGAAGTTGAAAAACAAGATTAGAAAAGAAAACACAAGTCGAACCTGAAATGGAATTGGAGTATTACACCAAAGTAAAAGACTCTGGGGTGGGTGGGTGGGGAGAATACAGGTCCATGAAAGATGATGAATGTCATAGTGGGGGTTGTATTGTTAAATGGGAATCTGGGGAATGTTATGCATGTACAAACTATTGTATTTACTGTTGAATGTAAAACATTATTTCCCCAATAAAGAAATAAATTATTAAAAAAAAAAGACACAGCACATATTTATGAGCCTTAGCTTATGCTTATCTCTAAGTCTCAGAAATCCTAGTCATCTTCTAGGTGAACTTTCTAACTTTTGAACTATGCAATATTCACTTGCAGGTACATCTTACCTGCCCTTTTTTTTGGGTGGGGGGGTATAAGCGGGAGAAGGGAATTACCCACTAATCTGTGTTAGGATTCTGGTGAATTGGCTGTGAGGGAAGGGCCAGTAAAATGTCTCTCTCTTCTTAAAAACTTTAAAAAATATTTTTATTTATTATTGGATAGAGACAGAGAAATTGAGAGGGGAGGGGGACATAGAGAAGGAGACAGATACTGGGAGCCCTACTTCACCACTCTTGAAGCTTTCCCCCTGCAGGTGGGGACAAGGGTCTTGAACCCGGGTCCTTGCACATTGTAGTTTGTGTGCTTAACCAGGTGCACCACCACCTGCCCCCGCCCCCATGGCTCCCTATCAGACAGAGGATATCTGAATGACTAAATAGACTCTCTATTTACTAGGTTGGTTGTAAATAATGGGATCCAGTATCTAGTGTGTTGTAACGGCTAAATACATGTTGCCACTTAAAAAATTACCTTTACAAACCAAGGCAAGGAATTTATCATCTTGTACTCACCATTCACAGAAACATATGTTCCTGGGCCTGATATATACTCCATGTCAGGATGTCCTATTATTAACTTTACACAATAATAGGTGCCAACATCTTCAAGTGACACATCACTGATGCGGATAGAATAATCTGTTTGGTTGGCATCTGTGTCTTCCACTGGGGTTATTCGGGGGAAGTGACTCCCATCAAATTTATAGATTAAATGTCGTTGGGTTCCTGTATCTTTGAACCATAAGACAGGTCCTTCTGGGGTGAGAGCAGACATGTTGCAGGCCAGGGTTATCACACCGCCAGCATTCGCCGACACAGAACTCTGGGGCTGGTTTACCTGGATCTCATCACCTGAAGTTCCTGGAAAGGAACTGCATTATTTTCTTATGTCCTCTGATCAAGATTTTTTATAATAACATCTAATTTTTTCATAATAACATCTAAATCTCATCACATACATCAGCAATGTTTTAGCACTACTGTATGAAAATTACAAATTTAGTTTATGGGATGAAGGGAAAGGTACCAGTATATAGAAAGAAGCATGGCATTATTCTTTTGTATCATATGAAAGAACTCGAGGAGCATAATAAACGTGAATATATTTTCAACAAGCAGATGAATACACTTCTCTTAACAGAAAAAAAGTGAAATAAAATTTGGCTCAGATTTTTCTTTAAATACTGAAATTAGAAGTAAGGTTCCAAGCTAAGAAAAATTTGATAATGTCAAAGATGTATTTGGAGATTCAGCCTCATGGACATGAGAAATGAATACAAGATTAAATAAATGGGATTACATGAAACTAAAGAGCTTCTACACACTGAAAGCAAACTATACAAGAATAACAAGGCAACCCAGTAAATGGGCAAAAATATTTTCACATCACACATCAGACAAGCTGCTGATATTAAGCATGTATACAGTATTGGTACAGCTCTACAAAGCTAACTCAATAAAAAAGTGGCCAAAGAACTAAACAGTTTTTTTTCTAAGTATTTTATTTATTTTATTTTTGAGAGAGATGCAGAGAGAAAGACACAGGGAAACACCAGAGCACTGCTCAGCTCTGGCTTATGGTGGTGCGGGGGATTGAACCTGGGACTTCAGAGCCTCAGGCATGACAGTCTCTTTGCATAACCACTATGCTATCTACCCCCATCCATAAACAGTTTTCTGGAGAGTCGGGCAGTAGTGCAGTGGGTTAAGTACAGGTGGCCTAAAGAGCAAGGACCAGCCTAAGGATCCCAGTTCGAGCCCCTGGCTCCACCTGCAGGGGAGTCACTTCATAGGAGGTGAAGCAGGTTTGCAGGTGTCTCTCTTTCTCTCTCCCTCTCTGTCTTCCCCTCCTCTCTCCATTTCTTTCTGTCCTATCCAACAACAACGACATCAATAATAACTACAACAATAAAAAACAGCAAGGACAACAAAAGGGGATAAATAAATAAATAAATAAATATTAATTTAAAAAGTTTTCTAAAGAGATACACATGGCCCACAGACACAGGAAGAAATGCACCATCTCACATTTCTCTAATGAGAGAAATGCAAATTGAAACTACAGTGAGATACCATCTCACACCTGAGAGAATGGCTTCCATCGACAAATCAGGGAATGACAGATGTTGGTAAGGTTGTGGAGGAAAAGAAATTCTGCCACACTGCTGGTGGGGAATGCAAACTGGTACGGCCCCTTTAGAAGACTGTATGGAGAACATCCTTAAACAAATTAAAATAGAATTACTTTATGATCCAGCTATTCCACTCTTAGACATTTATCCAAAGGGCTCTGAAACACTAATTCAGAGAGACGTATACACTCCTACATTCATAACTACATTTATTGACAATAGCCAAAAAGTGGAAGCAGCCTAGATGCCCATAGTCAGGTAACTGGCTAAAGCAGTTATGGGATATATCTTCCATGGAATACTACTTCACAGTCACAAAATATATTGTGTCCTTTGGGACAAAGTAGATGGAACTAGAGGTTATGGATCCTGAGTGAAATACGTAAAGAGATAAAAGACAAACTACCAGATGGTTTCATTCATATGTAGAATCTAGAGGTTGGTACACATAAACTTGGAAACAAACAAACAGAAGCATGCAAGTGTTTCTAAGACTTGTGATCTAAGTAGGTGAATAAAAGCTATGACACCACATGATGGAAACCTTAGGGTTTGGGGTACCAGGTAAAATAGGGGGTGGCTAGTTAATTGAAAATGTCAGAACAACAGTCAAGCCATTCACTTGAAGTCTGTTTCACATGACAAGTGAGACAATCTTATATTACTATCTATTTGTCATTTGAAACTCAGCTTCAGTGGGATGTCCTGGAGTATTAGTTCCTTCTGGTAATTCTCCCTGGAGTGGACAAAATTCCTGGAATTTTCAGGCCATGTAGGTATGTGCACATAGGAGGCATGGAACCAAAGCAAGTAGGAAGAGTGTTTTTATCTTGGGGGGAAATAATATCTGGTCATAGGTCATTTCATACCTTCTTCATGCCTTTACTCATTTATCTTTTGCCACTGGGGTTATTGCTAGAGCTTCATGTCTGCACAAATTCGATACTTCTGGTTACTATATATTTTTTTGATAGAGGGTGACACACACACACACACACACACACACACACACACACACACACACACACACACGAAAAGAGAGAGACAGAAGGGGAGACATCATTGCTCCACAACTAATGAAGCTCTTCCTTGCTCAGGTGGAGACTGGGGTCTTGAATCCAGGTCCCCTAGTGTATGCTCCACCTAGTGAATCATCACCGGAATCACCATGCCCCTCTCCTCTCCTCTCCCCTCCCCCTTCCCTCCCCTCTCCCCTCCCCTCTCCCCTCCCCTCCCCCCTCTCCCCTCCCCCTCCCCTCCTGTCTTCCCTCTCCCTCTTCTCCCCTCCCTCCCCTCTCCCCTCCCCCTCCCCTCCCATCCCCTCTTCTCTCCCATCCCCTCTTCTCCCCCTCCCCTCCCCTCTCCTCTCCCCTCCCCTCTCCCCTCCCCTCCCCTCTCCTCTCCCCTCTCCCCTCCCCTCTCCTCTCCCCTCCCCTCTCCCCTCCCCTCCCCTCTTCTCCTCTTCCCTCCCCTCATCAAGGATAATTGTTAATAACTTTACATTAATTAATCAATTTACATTTTTGCCATCAAAAACATTTTGACTCTCAGTTCCTGTGTAACTCTACCACTATTTCCCAGACACCAGTTTTTCTATTCTTTACTTTTTTGTTTTTGGTAGATGCCAGAGATATAAATATATAGAGAGGTGAGACACCTGTAGGACTGTTCTACTTGTGAAACTTCTCTCACTGCAGATGGGGACTCAGAGCATGAATTCAGCTCCTTACATATGATAATGTGTGTGTTTTGCTGGGTGCACCACCAGCTGACCCCAACTTTACTTTTATTCTTTTAAAATTTTCATTAGTTTTGGGAGAGAGGGTGTCATCACCCTCATTTATAGAGAAGGACACACTCAGGTTGCCCAGAGTTACACAGAGTCTGGAGTAGTGTGGCAGGGAATTTCAGGCCTGAAGCTAAAGTCCAGCTATTTTCTCAGCGAGGTCATTTCTCACCAATCTGGGCCCCAGACAGAATTTCTGCTTGGTCTCACTGTGTATTGCTGTTCTAGCAGACCTCTTCTGAAAACCTGAAATGAACCTACAAATGAAATGTCTGTGAAAGTGACTGCAGGAAGGCAGGGCCACACAGCACCCATGGGAGCTAGAGGCTGGCAGCCAGCTGTGAGGTGAGGTTGTGCAGTCCCAGTTCCTAAACTGAAATGGGAAAACAGGCCCTTTCCTTTCCTCTAGTTTCCTCTTGTCTCCTCCCAGCCTCCTCCCCTCCCCTTCTTCCCCCTCTGCTCCCCTCCCCTCCCCTCCCCTCCCCTCCCCTCCCCTCCCTTCCCCTCTCCTTCCCTCCCCTCTCCTCCCCTCCCTTGTCCTCCCCTCCTCTCCCCTCCCCTCTGCTCCTCTCTTCCTCTTCCCTCCCCTCTCCTGTTCTCTTCCTCAAACTCTTTATCCTCCTCATTCTCCTCTTACTTCTTCTTTTTAGCCCCACTTCCCCAGAGCCCCCATCCCACTAGGGAAAGAGAGAGACAGGCTGGGAGTATGAATCAACCTGCCAAAGCCCATGTTCTGCGGGGAAGTAATTACAGAAGCCAGACCTTCCACCTTCTGTATCCCGTAATGTCCCTGGGTCCATACTCCCAGAGGGATAAAGAATAGGAAAACTATCAGGGGAGGGAATGGGATACTGAGTTCTGGTGGTGGGAATTGTGTGGAGTTGTACCCCTCTTATCCTATGGTTTTTGTCAGTGTTTCCATATATATAAAATTTTATTTTCCCTTTTGTTGCCCTTGTTTTTTTTATTGTTGTTGTAGTTATTATTGTTGTTATTGATGCTGTCATTGTTAGATAGGACAGAGAGAAATGCAGAGAGGAGGGGAAGACAGAGGGAGAGAAAGAAAGATGCAGACCTGCTTCACCGCCTGTGAAGTGACTCCCCTGCAGGTGGGAAGCCGGGGGCTTGAACCGGGATCCTTACTCTGGTCCTTGCGCTTCACACCACCTGTGCTTAATGCACTGTGCTACCCCCCCGACTCCTAGTGTTTCATATATATATATATATAGTCACTTTGGGGCAGGAAAACCGACTTCATTGGCACAGGCCCAGAATTAGCTCACACGGCAAATTCTGGGCCCTGAATATCAGTTTTTTTTTTTTTCTTTTTTAATAGTGAAACAGTACACAAAACATGTTGGCTAATGATTGCCAGTTGAGTATGTGAGGACTAGGTGACGGGCAGAGCTAGTAAAAGGCTTAAAGCCCTCAGGGTCATACAAACACTAGAAGATGGAAGGCAATTAAGCTTGGGATTTATAGGTGTCCTGAAAACCTGGTACAGATATTTGCAATGAGAACTGTGGTGGTTATCTTTGGGAAATGGGAGGGTAGAGATACAGAACATTGGTAGTGGGTGTGGTGTGGAACTGTATACTGATTTCACAATTTTGAAACCAAGTATTAATCACAAATAAAAAAAGGAATAAAAACGATAGAAAACTAAAACAAACAAACAAAAGATGAACAATGTGCGATTAACCAACACACTGTATTTATCATTTAGGCTGCATATAGAGGCCTTTCCCTCTCATTCTGTTGGCTTGGAAGTTCACTTTTCTAATTCTGCCCAAGTAAACAATAAGATATGAATTCTTGATGAAATTGATATTTTTGCCATGGTATAATCGGGTGTAAAGACATCATAACAATTACAGTGCTGCATATTAATTACTGATCAGCCTTTTCCACCAAATCTTACTCCTTAGTATTTATTTGGTTTTGTTATGTGTTCTTGGGTAGCACACAGGCAGTACTGATTTTTGGTTCACGTAAGATAAACAAAATGTATGCAAATTAAGCTTGACAGAACTCTGGAACAGATTTTTTTTTTTTTTTTTTTTTTAGCAATTTCTCAATCTTAGTGTATTTTTCCTTTTTTTTTTCCTCCGGGGTTTTTGCTGGGGCTCAGTGCCTGCACTATGAATCAATCCACTATTCCTGGAGGCTATTTTTTCCCTTTTGTTGCTATCGTTGTTCTTGTTATTATTATTGTCATTGCTGTCATTGTTGTTGAATAGGACAGAGAGAGGGAGAGAAAGATAGACACCTGCAGACCTGCTTCACCGCTTGTGAAGTGGACCACCCCTGCAGGTGGGGAGCCGGGGACTCGAACCGGGACCCTTATGCCCGTCCTTGCGCTAACCCACTGTGCTACTGCTTGACCCCTTATTTTTCTATTTTTATGAATCAAATTGCTTTAAACATAGCAATTTAAAAGCACATAATTAGGACTGGGGAGTTAGTGTAGTGGTTATGTGAAAGACTCATGCCTTAGGCTCCTTGGCTTTAGGTACAATTTCCCATTTTTCTGGGAGAGTAAAGGGGATATGTCTTTATTTATTTATTTATTTATTTTTATTTATTCTTTTCACCATCGCTAAATGTCTGTGTCCCCATTCCCACCCCTATAGGTAACCACTATAGTCCTACAGTCCCGTAACTTTTTTATCCAGTCATCTGTCGAAGGGTGTTTAAGCTGTTTCCAGGTTTTTGCTATTGTGACTAAAGCCACTATAAACATGGGGGTGCCTGTGTCCCTTTGAATCAGTGCTATTATATCTTTTGGGTATAAGCCTAGTAGTGGAATTATGGGGTCATATGGCATGTCCATTTGTATTTGTTTAAGGATTCTCCATGGTGGTTGTACTAGGTACACTTTCCTGCACCACCCTAGGCAAGAGCTGAGCAGTTCTCTGGTAGAAGCAACAACAATAAAAAATAAAACAACTGCCCCTCATGCATTTATTATTTAACAGTTCTGTGAATTAGGACTTCAAGTCCAACTTAGCTTAGTTTTCATGTACAGAAAGAAGATAAGAGGAAAACACAGGAAAACTCAGTCTATTATGCAAGAAATGTTTGAGGGGACCAGAAGCTAGGAAAGAACCCTGAGACAGTTTTTTCCTGTGTTTATAGCAGCTTTATTCACAATTTCCAAGGTTTATAGCAACCAGTATGACCTTCAGTAACTAAACCTAAAACAATTTTGTAAAAGAATGTTACCTCAATAAAAAAACAAATTGTGGTACATTAGACAGAAATATTATTCAGAACTCAATAGAAATGAGTTATCCAGCCCTGAAAACATAGGCAAGAACCATTAACTGCTTATTACCAGCTGAGAGGAAATGACTACATACTGTATGATTCTAACTACATGACATTCTGGGAAAGATAGAACTATGGAGATAGTAAAAAGATCTGTTGTTGCTGCCAGGGGGTAGTGTTGGCAAGACTGGTAAACAGGCACAACATGGATTTTTTAGGGCAATAAAACGGCTTTGCATAATACTATATAGGGGGATCCATCATATATTTACCCAGCACCATACGTTGAACAGCACTGAGAATAAATAATAATGTAAACTATCCACTTCCAGTGTTAAATGATGCCAAATGTATCAGTTATGGCAAACGCACTTTTTACATTTAAATTCTGGTGCAGATAATAGGGGCTATGAAGTAACGGGGCAAGTAGTAGTATGGTAAACCTTGCCCATTTTGATGTGACCTTGAAACCATTTTAAGGTATGAAATGTACTATTTATTATTTAAACATATATTTATTAATATTTATTATAGAATCATTAAATTATCTTTTTAAAAATGTCGTTGCCATACCAGCCAAAATCTAGATTTTCCTCCATGTTAAGTGTCCTGGGGGTTTCATGTTCTGTTTTTTAAATGTTATTTATTTTATTTTTGTGAGAGCTGCACAGAGAAAGAGAGACAGAGAGACAGAGAAACACCAGAGCACTACTTGGCTCTGGCTTCTGTGGTGTGGGGGATTGAACCCGGGACTTTGGAGCCTCAGGCATGAGAGTCTGTTTGCATAACCATTTTGCTATCTCCCCAGCCCAGGGTTTCATTTTCTATATTTAGGTTTATAATTCATTTTAAAAGCATTATTTTTATTATTATTGTACCAGAGCACTGCTCAGCTCTGGCTTATGATGGGGCAGAATATTAAATCTGGAGCCTCAGAGCCACTGAGAACCTGTTTGCATAACCACTATACTATCTCTCCTGTTCAAAATTTATTTATTTATTTATTTATGAGAGAGAGAGAGAGAGAGAGTTGAGAAAGGAATCAGAGTACTGCTCAAGTCTGCCATAAGGTGGTGCTAGAGATTGAGTTTGAGGCCTTTGAGGCTTCAGGCATTTAAGTTAGTAATCTTAACAGGCTGAGCTCTCTCCCTGGCTCTGTAAATATTTGAGTTAACTTTAACTTTTGTAATGGTTGCTAAATCTGTATCCAGAGTGGATGTCTGGTTATTTAGGCATAACTTACTGAAAGGACTACCTTTGCTCCATTATATTATCTTTGCCAAAGAAAGAATATATGCTATTGATCTGTTCATTTTTCTTTCACCTATGTCACATTTTGATTACCGTAGCTTTATAGTAAGTCTGGGATGCATTGGATCGACCTTCCCGTGGTGCATCCCGTGAGTACCCATTCATTGGGGAAACTGACGATCCTTCCTAGCCGACTGAATCCACATGGATCCCAGTCACTTTCAAAGCCAGTAACTGGCTACGGAAGAAGGGCAAACGCTAGAAGAAGAATAGTAAGGCTTATAGTCAGACAGCGTTAATTCTGAAAGTTTCTTCTTTAATATTGTGCTTGCTATTCCAGGTCTTTTGTCTTTTTCATATAAACAATCAGATTTCTGATATCCATAAAACTACCTGCTGCTATTTTGATTGGAATTGAATTTAATCTATAGATCAAATTGGAAGATATCAATTGGAACTGGTATCTTAGCAATACTGAGTCTCCTATCCATGAATATGGACTATAGCTCTCATTTTTAGCTTTTTAAATGAAACTTTTATAAATTTTTTGGACATATTTTGTCTGTGCTTTATTAGATTTGTACATAAATATTTCTTTTTTTGTTACTAATGTAGATAGTCACCTGTTTATTTTTATGATAGAGACATAGTTGAGGGTGCTGGACAGTGGTACACCTGGTTAAGTGCAGCACATAGTACCAAGCACAAGTACCCACATAAAGATCTGGGTTCAAGCCTCTGGCTCCCCATCTGCAGGGAGAATGCTTCACAAGCAACAGAGCAGGTCTGCAGGTGTCTATCTTGTCACTTTGCTGAATTTATTTAGCTCAGAGAGGGATTTTCTAATAAATTCCCTTAAATTTTATATGTAGACAATTATATCAACTGCAAATAATTTCATTTTCCCTCCTTTCCAATCTATATACCATCATTCCTTTTTTCCCCCCAATATATATAGTAGTTTTGGTATTACTTTGATGAAAAGATATATAAAGAAAAGAAAAAACCCAAAACATAGCATGGGTTCCATGGCAGCTTTACCAGCTAACACTAAAGTTCTCTCTAGTGGGTGATACTATCTATATTATTATTATTATTGTTATTAATATATTTTTATTGGGGGAATTAATGTTGTTACAGCCGACAGTAAATACAATAGTTTGTACATGCATAACATTTCTCAGTTTTCCATATAGCAATACAACCCCCACTAGGTCCTCTGCCATCCTGTTCCAGTACCATCATTCCTTTCGTCTTCACCATCCTTCTATTTCTTTTCTGCCTGCTTCTCAGCCTTCCTTTCTTCCTTCCTTTTTCCTTCCTTCCTCCCTCCCTCCCTCCCTCCCTTCCTCCCTTCCTTCCTTCCTTCCTTCCTCCCTTCCTTCTTTCATACTTTCACTTTCTTAATCCTCCTGAACAACCTAGTTTATGTTGAATAAGAGTTGTGAGACTTGGGGAGGGGGTGTCAGGGGGTTAAATGCACGTGGCACAAAGTGCAAGGACTGGCATAAGGATCCTGGCTGGAGCTCCCCGGCTCCCCACCTGCAGGGGAGTCACTTCACAGGAGATGAAGCAGGTCTGCAGGTGTCTTTTTCTCTCCCCCTCTCTGTCTTCCCCTCCTCTCTCCATTTTTCATTGTCCTATCCAACAATGATGACATCAATAATAACTACAACAAACAATTAAAAAAAAAAACCAAGGACAACAAAAGGGAAAATAAATTTAAAAAATTAAAAAAAGAAATTAGAGTTGTGAGACTGGAAATATTTACCTTTTGGGGTGGGGCAGAGGTTTGGGGGAATAGCATAATGGCTATGCAAAGAGACTCTCAGGCCTGAGGCTTTGAAGTCCCAGGTTCATAGCCAGAGCTGAGCAGTGCTCTGGTAAACAAACAAACAAACAAACAAAAATTATCTTTTTCATTAGGAAGAAAAAATTAAGTCTTCTAAGATTAAGTATAATGATTACTTGGAACTCCTGGAGGTGAAGCCATGGTGGAATAGTCACTAGCAAATAATGCTCCTTTCAGACAGCCACATAAAAAGCACAAGCCATAGAAAAACTTCTCCAGAGCAGGGTCAGGTTTGCCTGAAAGATGCACCTTTTTCTGAAGGTGAAAGTGGGTAAATGCAGACAGCACTTGGTAGAAGGGAGTGAAGGTCTGGTGCTCACCTGCTGCATTGTTGCTCGTAGCATGGTGTGGCTTGAGGACAAAGCAGAGACTGTGGGATCAAGGACTCATCTCTGGGGCAGAACAGGAAGTCATCTGAAAACTGGCTATTGAACCCAGTAGTATGAGTCTGGCTGAATCCCCCTCTCCCCAGTGGAGGGGATTTTGGGTGAGAACAGCCTCATGTAAAACTAAATGGTTGACATCCTGCATGACCTGGAAATTGAGACTGTCCTGTTGAACACATGCAGAGGAAAGTTTTACTGCATTGACTGAATAGGGGGTCTGGACAGCCAGGGCACAGCAGAGCCCTCCTGCTGAGCTGTACACTCTCCAGTTCTCCTCAGGCAAGCTCAGGTGCCACTGTTAAATTTCATCTTTCCGTTGTCCTCTCCTGTCCCACCAAGCCTCCTCCTCCTCCTTACTCAGATAATGGTCTTGATTTTCTTTTCATCTGGTTTGAACTGCTCATGCCAACTGCTGTGGTGACTTCTATCAGTGGGAACTAATGGCCTTGGGAAGGTGACTACATGTCTATTGAGCTTTTTCTGCAAGTAGAGATAGTATTTGATATGCGGACTCTCTCAAAAGCCTAGACCAAGTAGATTAGAAGCTCCCAATAGCACAGCTATATACAAGATACTGGGTACAGTACAGCAAACCATAACAAAGGGACTTTTCAAAGTTAACCCAATTAACAAATAATGTGATGATAATATTAACTATTGATTGTCTTTTTGAACCCTAAGACAGCAGGAACCTCACATCTTCACTATAGAGCCCCTACTTCCCCCAGTCCTGGCACCCTTGGATAGGGCTCACTTTCCCATATGCATCTCCCAATCCATACCAAATAATGTTGCATCCGCCGATCACAACCTAACCAAAGCAACGATTGCCATCTCAACATGCTTCACCTCAGAGTGTATCCAGAGACTTCACGTGTGGAATGACAACCCTTCAGCTTCATTACTCGGGTGAGACCTTTCCTTTTATAGTACATTCTAATTTCATCTCAGGTAGTTCACTTTCTAACAAAGTCCCATAACCTAGACATACACCAGTTTCTGTGAGAGAGAGCGTATGTGCACACGTATCCATAAACTACTGCAAAATATATACCTGAAAGCAGGATTACACTAGAGTTTGCAGTGAGTACCTCCCTAACACTTCCTCTCCACTATTCCAAACTTGGGATCCATGATTGCTCAACAAATTGTTTGGCTTTGTATGTTAACTCTCTTTTCAATCACCAGGTTCCAGATGCCACCAGGATGCTGGCTAGGCTTCCCGGGATTGAAGACCCCACCAATGTGTCCTGGAGCTCAGCTTCCCCAGAGACACACCCTACTAGGGAAAGAGAGAGGCAGACTGGGAGTATGGACCGACCAGTCAACGCCCATGTTCAGCGGGGAAGCAATTACAGAAGCCAGACCCTCTACCTTCTGCAACCCTCAACGACCCTGGGTCCATGCTCCCAGAGGGCTAGAGAATGGGAAGGCTATCATGGGAGAGGGTGGGTTATGGGGATTGGGTGGTGGGAATTGTGTGGAGTTGTACCCCTCCTACCTTATGCTTTTGTTCACTAATCCTTTCTTAAATAAAAAATTAAAAAAAAAAAAAGAATAGTGCTATTCTGCTGGGAAGCCTGTAAGACTTAGCTCCCATTGCTGACCCAGGAGACTTTTAGTGAACACTCCTAGTTAGTGTTCAATAAGCACTCGGAACTCTGTAAAATTTGAATAGTGTTTTTTTTTTTCTGGATTGAAGCATTATGGATTCTTTCCTTGTTTCATAATTTCATGTTTTTCTCCACTGAGCATGAAGTATTTGTGTGGTGGCAATAAATTTAAAAGACAGATCTTTTGTTCCCAAAGACTGAGGGATATTATGTGTGCTGTGCTCAGCTCTGTGACAATGAGCAGTACGTCCATTACCTGAACAAAAAGATGTGGAATAGAAACTGCCACTGGGAGGTTTTGTGAACCCAGGGCTATTCCTGTCTAGTTTTCTAAATTTCGCCATCTTTTGGGAGAGAGCAGCGGAAACCTCTTCAAAAGAAACTCTATGGAGACAGGCAGAGGGAAGTTCCCACCACATACACCTGAAGTTCCACTCACCCATGAGCCCTAGCAGCATAGGCAGCAACAAGGATGGCAAAGGTGGATGGGGAGGGGAGGCAGGTACAGGCATTGTGGTGGCTCTTGGACTCTGTTCTGTCTGACTGTAGTCCTCTTGAGGCCTGGGAAACCTCTGCTCTGAGGAGAGAGAACAAGACATGCCTCCATGATGTCAGAGTAAGAGGATTGTGATGAGAGGAAAGGCAGAGGGACTGTGACACTTTTTCTTCATGATTGTGAATTACACAAAGTTGCTACAAGCTTGGAAATTACTGTTGGGAATGTTTGGGGTTTTCAGAGATGGTGGGACACAACACTTGCAGGTTTTTCTCCTTCTCAAATACCATTCCATCTCAGAGATTCTTTCCAACCCCACAGCTCTTGCTTATCTAGGAGCCCCAGAGACATGGTCTGAGACAAAGGCTTTTGGAACCTTGTGATGAGTTGGTGTGGACCAACACTATGAATACAACATCTGAGCCTCGATGAGCTGTGCAAGAGCTCAGAAGAGGATGGATCTTGATTCCCTTGCCCTTTCATGATAGATAAGAGATCCATTTCTTCCAATTTAGAGGTAAAACACAAGTCTTAATGCAACATGTGCAGGAGAATCTTAGCTTTATAGTATCTCGCTGCACAGAGTGTAAGAAACTCCCTCCGTTCTCCTTTCACTGGGATAGGTGTTAAGAGTTTTGGAGATTCAGAAGAGATCCAAAAGTCTGAGAAACACGTGAAAAAATGCTCCAAGTCTTTGATTGTCAGAGAAATGCAAGTAAAGACAACAATGAGATACCACTTCACTCCTGTGAGAATGTCATACATCAGAAAAGGTAACAGCAACAAATGCTGGAGAGTGTGTGGGGTCAAAGGAACCCTCCTACACTGCTGGTGGGAATGTAAATTGGTCTAGCCTCTGTGGAGAACAGTTTGGAGAACTCTCAGAAGGCTAGAAATGGACCTACCCCATGATCTTGCAATTCCTCTCCTGGGGATATATCCTAAGGAACCCAACACACCCATCCAAAAAGATCTGTGTATACATATGTTCTTGGCAGCACAATTTGTAATAGCCAAAACCTGGAAGCAACCCAGGTGTCCAACAACAGATGAGTGGCTGAGCAAGTTGTGGTATATATATATATATATATACTACTCAGCTATAAAAAATGGTGACTTTACCATTTTCAGCCAATCTTGGATGGACTTTGAAAAATTTATGTTAAGTGAAATTTAAGTTAGAAACAGAAGGATGAATACGGGATGATCTCACTCATGGGCAGAAGTTGAAAAACAAGATCAGAAGAGAAAACACAAGTAGAACCTGAATTGCACCAAAGTAAAAGACTCTGGGGTGGGTGGGGTGGAGGGGGAGAATACAGGTCCAAAAAGGATGACAGAGGACCTAGTGGGGGTTGTATTGCTATATGGAAAACTGGGAAATGTTATGCATGTGCCAACTATTGTATTTACTGTTGAATGTAAAACATTAATTCCCCAATAAAGAAATAAAAAATGTTTTGGAGATGGTGATTATTCATACATTAGAGAGTGGAAGGGAGCTACAGGGGAGGTGAAGGAATGCTCTCTTAGGAAGAAAACAGAACACTTAATGATATACATGAAAAATGAGGGCTTCTTGTCCTGTCCTGGGTCTGGGGTCAGCTCTGAAGGAAAAGAGTAGTGGGACACTGTCAGGAAAAGGAACTAGTCTGTTGGCCTCTTTGTCTATCATCTCTAGAATAAACTCTGTTTAAGCATAAAGATTGTGTACAGGATTCTCAACCTATACTCAACTGATGACCTTCTATTGTCTAATCATCCATAGCCAGGCACTGGCTACAATAGCTGTTTCCTTTGCTTCCTTGTGACTTTTGCCTCTCCAGGGACCAACTGAATATTAGGGTTAGGAGAGGTATTTATTACAAGAAGACTAGAGTGCAGAGCAAGACTTCAACACCTTCTATGAGATAACAGGTCACCCTCTTCCCTTGTGATGTCACTGTCCTATCTCACTGGTTTGGAAACTCCACATTGGGAGGCCCATCCATGTTGCTTGTTAAAAGGTAGACCTCATTTTTCTTCCTACCTCCATCATCCTGTTCTTCTTCCCACCTCCAGGAATATTTAACCTCTCCATCAAACCCTTAACTCTTCAGAGATTTGGATTTTTTTGGTGTTGTGGCGGACAGGAACACTGTCTTTGGAACCATATATATGTGCATATTTTGATTCTACTTAACAGCTGAAAAATTTTGACTCCATCATCCAGACCTGTATATCCTTTTGCTTTGAAATATTTTATATACATTGATTATTCAGAGCAGTTCATGGTATATAATTAGACATTCTTTTTTTTTCTCAGATCACTCTGTCCAGGGTGTATCAATTAATCATGTATCAATTTAGTCAAACCAAGAAGAAGCTCATGATCTAGACCTATACTTGTCCACTCATATCTATCCTCTACTAGATCCTTATCAGTTCTATCTCCTAAGTATCTTCTGATCTATTCCACCATCCATATCCCACCCCCTCTTTTTCTCTCAAGTCTTACAATTTTATTTTCTTATTATCTTTAAACAGTTTGTTATTATCTTTAAGCAGCTGCTCAGCTCTGGTTTATGATTGAACCTGGGACATCAGAGCCTTAGCATGGAAGACTTTTTGCATAACCACTATATTGTCTCCTAGCCCCACAATATTTTCTTGCCTAAATAGAATTGCCCTTTTTTTATTTATAAAATGGAAACACTGACAAGATCATAGGATAAGAGGGGTGCAATTCCCACCATCAGAACTCCGTATCCCACCCCTGCCCCTGTTAGCTTTCCTATTCTTTAACCCTCTGGGAGTATGGACCCAGGGTCATTGTGGGGTACAGAAGGTGGAAGGTCTGGCTTCTGTAATTGCTTCCCTGCTGAACATGGGTGTTCACAGGTCAATCCATACTCCCAGCCCCCCCCCCCTCTCCCTAGTAGAGCAGAGCTCTGGGGATGTGGGGCTCCAGGACACATTGGTCATCTTCCCAGGGAAGTCAGGTTGGCATCATGGTAGCATCTGGAACCTGGTGGCTGAGTAATGATGCTGAAGGGTTGACATTACACCCCTGACATCTCTGGACACAGTCCGAAGTGAAGCATGCTGAGGTGGTACTCATTGCATTGAATAGGTTGGGATCAGCAGATGCAGTATCAGTTGGTATGAATTGAGAGAAGCATGCAGGAAAGTGAGCCCTACTCTACAGTTTTCAGGACTGGGGGAAATTTGGTCTTTATAGAGGAAGTGGGAGGTTCCTGCTGTCTTAGGGTTTAAGAAGGCAATAGATAGTTATTGCTATAATAAAATTATTTGGCAATTGGGTTGACTTTGATAATCCCTTTGTTAGGATTTTCTGTATCATGCATGAATTCACCATAATTTGTCCTTTGATGTTAATTGTGTATATCTGTGTTTTATAAAGTAACGCCACCAGTTGCTTCTGTTCTCCTGGTCTAAGCTTTTAGGAGAGTCAACATTTCAAAGACTCAGCCTATGGTCTGTGCATTAAAAAGTTTGAGACATTCAATCAATTTTTCCCCTCTCATATTAATTAAATAGTTATTTATATGAAATAGTTATTTATATGACTACAAGTTGAAAATCTACCCTCACCCTCCACTCAGATTTTTTATTTTGGTGTCCTACTCTAAACTCAGTCAGATCCTGCTTTGAGTTTCCCTTTCTGTTCTCGTTTCTTAGCTTCTGTTTATGAGTGGGATCATCCCATACTGGTCTTTGTCTTCTGACTTAGCTCATTTAACATAATCCCTTCTAGCTCCATCCAAAATGGGTCAGGGAAGGTGGGTTCATTGTGCTTAATAGCTGCGTAGTATTCCATTATGTAAATATACCACAGCTTTCTCAGCCATTCATCTGTTGGGCACCTGGCTTACTTCCAGGTCTTGGCCACTATGAATTGTGCTGCTATGAACATAGGTGTGCACATATCTTTTTGGTTGGGTATTATGGAGTCCTTAGGATATATCCCCAAGAGAGAAATTCCTGGGTCATATGGGAAGTGTATTTCTAGCTTTATGAGGGTTCTCCAGACTGTTCTCTACAGAGGTTGGACCAATTTACATTTCCCACTAGCAGTGTAGGAGGGTTCCTTTGTCCCCACAGCCTTTCCAGCATTTGTTGCTGCTGTCCTTTTTGATGTATGCCATCCTCACAGGGGTGAGGTGGTATCTCAATGTTGTCTTTATTTGCATTTCTCTGACAATTAGTGACCTGGAGCAATTTTTCATGTGTTTGTTAGCATTTTGGATCTCTTCTGTACTGAACATTCCATTCCTATCCTCTTCCCATTTTTGGATGGAGTCATTTGCTTTTTTGTTGCTAAGTTTGCTAAGCTCTTTGTATATTTTGGTTATTAGTCTCTTGTCTAATGTATGCCATATGAAGATCTTTTCCCATTCTGTGAGGGGTCTATTTGTTTGTGTGATGGTTTCTTTTGCTGTGCAGAAGCTTTTCAGTTTGATGTAGTTCCACTGGTTTGTTTTAGTTTTCCTTGCAACTGGATTTGTGTCATCAGAGATGTCCTTGAGGTTTAGGTGGGAAAGTGTTCCACCAATGTTTTCCTCTAAGTATTTGATAATTTCTGGTCTCACATCCAAGTCTTTGATCCATTTGGAGTTGACTTTTGTTTCTGGTGAGATAAAGTGGTTCAGTTTCATTCTGCATGTTTCAACCCAGTTTTCCCTGCGCCATTTATTAAAGAGAGCCTCCTTCCTCCATTTAATATTTTCGGCTCTTTTATCAAAGATTAAATGTTCATAGGTGTGGGTTTAAAAAAAAATTAATTAATTATTATTATTTTTAGCCAGAACACTACTTAGCTCTGGCTTATGGTGGTGGGGGGATTGAACCTGGGACTTTGGAACTTCAGGCATGAGAGTTTCTTTGCATAGCCATTATGTGATCTAAACACCCCCCCACCCCTGCCAGCTTTAAGTATTTTTTTGCCTCCAGGGTTATTGCTGAGGTGGTGCCTGCATTATGAATCCACTGCTCCTGGAGGCTGTTTTTTCCTTTTGTTGCCTTTGTTTATCGTTGTTGTTAATTATTATTGTTGTTATTGTTGTCATTGTTGGATAGGACAGAGATAAATCGAGAGAAATGGGAAAGACAGAAAGAGGAAAAGACAGACACCTGTAGACCTGCTTTACCACTTGTGACGCGTCCTTCCTGTAGGTGGGGATCTGGGGGCCTTGAACCCAGATCCTTATGCTGGTCCTTGCACTTTGCGCCATGTGTGCTTAACCCACTGTGCTACCACCTGGCCCCCATGGAATTGCCTTCTAACTAGGCTACCTTTGTCTCCTTTTGCCCCTGTAGTTTCTTCCACTCCAACCAGAGCGACCTTTCATAAGATCTATCTGATGACTCCCTCTAGTGTAAATACTCTTGTGGATTCTCATTTCTCTGATAGAGGAGACTAACAATTCATCCTCCCATAGCTGAATTGATTCCTAGTGGTCAACAGACTGCTTACCCACCCTTTCCTGGTACCCAGCACTGCCTTAGTTGTTAGGGAAAGCAACTATGAAAATTATCAGCCAAAGACTATTTTTCAGGAAATACTTGTGGGGTCCTCCTGTGGAAGAGAGAAGGGAGGAGGACTGGATAGAAAGAGTTAAGCATCATTAATATCCTGATGAGGACCACAGTTGACCATTATCTCATGGCATTCTGGTGCTATAATGTCCTTTCAGGGTTTTCCCAAGCTGGGCTGAGAAGGCTGGGCCTTTCTATTATGTATCTATAGGTCACTGGATGTGATATGTTACCACGCAGGTATGATCTTGGGTGAGGTAGCATTCTTCTGCTGAGGTAAGCCCAGAAAGCTGAGGGTCATCTCCTGTAGCAAGGTACTTTGCACCATCTGCTACACACTTTGCAACGTTTCCCACCAAGAGATTCCTGGAATTGGGACATGTATTATGTCCCTCAAAGCCCTCAAGAAAACTTCATCGAACCAAAAGCTCTCTGACCCAACTTAGCCCAGGGTGGGACTTGCTAACTGAAAAGGGTTAGGATGAATATCACTGGGGTTTGAGAAACAGGTTCCTGTGGGATCTCTGAGTGCTTGGGTCTGAGCTTTGACAAAATACAAAGGAAGAGAAGGAAACCTCAGTACTGTGAAAGGAGTATATTAGCTAAGACGTCTCCTTCTTCTCCATATACTAGTGAGTTATTCCCCTAAGGGGTGGGGTGCAGGAGGCAGTGACCTAGCTGAGGGGAAGATGTTGTATGATTGTTTTTCTTATTTGTTTATTTACCTTCTTTCCTACTTACCAAGAAACAGGCTGTAGACATGATTTATGACTGTTGGTGCTGAGTTATCACTGCTGATGAACTCCTGATTGCCTGGATGAATTATATTTGTTAGGTTTCTCTGCTGTAAAATTACTTTTTCTCCTTTCCATTGTGGAAGGAAGTCACTATGCATAGGAGTGAGGAGTTAGGCTTCTCTCTCTCTATCCCCCCACCTCCCTTTTTCCTGCCAAGACTTTGCTGGGTCTTTGTATCTGTATGATCCCACCATTCCTGATTAACTATTTTTTCCCCATTTTTTCCAGATAGAGAGGTATAGAGAAGAGAAACGGGGGGGGGGAGAGGGGAGAGACACCAAAGCATCACTGCACCACTGTTCATTGTGTGTAGCCCTTTGCTTGCTGCTCCTATGTGATGCTGAAGATTCAAACCCTGGTAAAATATGTGCTCTACTGGGTGAGCCCTTCCCCAGCCCTAGGCTTCCTGGGTGAAATATCTACATAAATGTGGGACTTCAAACACAAAAGGAGATTTTAACAGAAGAACTTTAGAATACAAGAACCAGGTGATTATTATGAAGTATTTTACCTAAGAGAAAATAGTTTTCTTAATGAAGTCTTCTTCATTTTTTAAAAATTTCTTTATTGGGGAATTAATGTTTTACATTCGACAGTAAATACAATAGTTTGTACATGCATAACATTTCCCAGTTTTCCATATAACAATACAATCCCTCTAGGTCCTCTGTCATCCTTTTTGGATCTGTATTCCCCCCCCCCCCCCGACCCCAGAGTCTTTTACTTTGGTGCAATACACCCCAACTCCAGTTCAGGTTCTACTTGTGATTTCTCTTCTGATCTTGTTTTTCAACTTCTGCCTGAGAGTGAGATCATCCCATATTCATCCTTCTGTTTCTGACTTATTTCAGTTAACATGAGTTTTTCAAGCTCCATCCAAGATGGGCAGAAAATGAAGTCACCATTTTCAATAGCTGAGTAGTATTCCATTGTGTATATATACCACAACTTGCTCAGCCACTTATCTGTTCTTGGACACCTGGGTTGCTTCCAGGTTTTGGCTATTACAAATTGTGCTGCCAAGAACATATGTGTACACAGATCTTTTTGGATGGGTGTGTTGGGTTCCTTAGGATATATCCCCAGGAGAGGAATTGCAAGATCATGGGGTAGGTCCATTTCTAGCCTTCTGAGAGTTCTCCAAACTGTCCTCCACAGAGGTTGGACCAATTGACATTCCCACCAGCAGTGAAGGAGGGTTCCTTTGACCCCACACCCTCTCCAGCATTTGCTGCTGTTGCCTTTTCTGATGTATGACATTCTCATAGGAGTGAAGTGGTATCTCATTGTTGTTTTTATTTGCATTTCTCTAACAAAGACTTGGAGCATTTTTTCATGTCTTTCTTGGCCTTTTGGGTCTCTTCTGTGGTGAATATTCTGTCCATGTTCTCTCCTCATTTTTGGATGGGGTTATTTGTTTTCTTGTTGTTGAGTTTGGCAAGCTATTTATTATATTTTGGTTATTAAACTCTTGTTTGATATATGGCATGTAAAGATCTTCTCCCATTCTGTGAGGGGTCTCTTTGTTTGGGCAGTGGTTTCTTTTGCTGTGCAGAAGCTTTTTAATTTCATGTAGTCCCGTAGGTTTATGTTTATGCTTGTCTTAGTCTTCTTTGTAATTGGATTTGTTTCATTGAAGATGTCTTTAAAATTTATGTGGAAAAGAGTTCTGCCAGTATTTTCCTCTAAGTATCTGATAGTTTATAGTCTAACATCCAAGTCCTTGATCCACTTGGAATTTACTTTTGAATTTGGTGAAATATAGTGGTTCAGGTTCATTCTTCTGCATGTTTCAACACATATTTTCCAACACCATTTGTTGAAGAGACTCTGCTTCCCCCACTTAATAGTCTGGGCACCTTTGTCAAAGATTAGATGTCCATAGGTGTGGGGGCTTGAAGTATTCTTCATTTGCTAAGACAAAAGAAGAAAGAAAGAAAGAAAGAAAGAAAGAAAGAAAGAAAGAAAGAAAGAAAGAAAGGGAGTTGGGCTGTAGCGCAGCGGGTTAAGTGCAGGTGGCGCAAAGCACAAGGACCGGCATAAGGATTCCGGTTCGAACCCCGGCTCCCCACCTGCAGGGGAGTCGCTTCACAGGTGGTGAAGCAGGTCTGCAGGTGTCTATCTTTCTCTCCTCCTCTCTGTCTTCCCCTCCTCTCTCCATTTCTCTCTGTCCTATCCAACAACGACAACAACAATAATAACTACAACAATAAAACAACAAGGGCAACAAAAGGGAATAAATAAATAAATAAATTTTAAAAAATTAAAAAGAAAGAAAGAAAGAAAGAAAGAAAGAAAGAAAGAAAGAAAGAAAGAAAGAAAGAAGATGGCAGTCACTGTTTTGTCCCTGGAGGAGACAGCCCCTTCTCCATGAGAACTGCCATTCTGTTCGGGGCAGAGGAAAGCATGTGTAGGCAGCTCTCACTGTGCAGAATGTTGACATGCATCCATTTCAGTCATTAAATAGTGTCATTCACCTGACACACGGTTCAAACTTGAGTTAGCTCAGTAAATTTACGTCGAGCAATTGTATAAAGCTCAAGCTTTGCAGTCCGCTCTTTCTCAGTTCACACGTCACTGGATAAGTAACAGATGTTCATCGTAATCAGTAACCCAGCCACATTGCTCCTTTCAAAGATGGATCACTGGGACTCTTTCATTTGGTTTACACACAGGCAGCAAAGCCTATAGTGCTTTTGTCTCCAAGAGGGACTCCAGTGACATTTTATAAAAACAAATATCTGCCAACGGGGATTAGGATCGAAGATAAGAATGCAGTGTAGAAATGAAAAGTGACAACCTGGAGGTGAGATTCAAATTGAGTGTAAATGGAATTTTAGAAGTACTAGCAGAGAGTGAAGTTGCTAACTGACACTGATACTGCAGCCAGAGACACTTAGTGAAGGCCACTCACCACAAAATGAGGAAAAAGGTGGTGAAGAGAAGGGTGCACCTGTCCTAGAGGAAGTGACATCAGCAAATCTGTCAAACTGTTGTAAAGATTCTGCAACACTGCAAGTGCTGAAAACAATGCTGGACACTGATCCACTTAAAAAGGAGTATCAGAATTTACCAAGGTTTAGAAAAGATGCTTGCTTTATTTTATTTACTTATTTATTTGTTTTTGTCAGAGCACCGCTCAGCTCTGGCTCAAGGTGGTGCAAGGATTGAACCTTGGACCTCTGATGCTCAGGCATAGGAGTCTTTTGTATAACCATATGTTACCTTCCTTCTTGCCCTCCCCCTGCCCACCAAGATGCCTGCTTTATACCTTAAACTATGCAGCAAGTAAACAAATATAATCCAAACTATTCTTGGTACATTTTTACAAAGAAATAAAACACTTTGCTTCTCAGTGTTTTGAATTGCAGTAAAAGCCTCAGCAAGGCTGGGGAATGGGTAAGCTTAACCTAGAAGACAGGATGATTCATGAGAGCAGAGCATGGCTGTTTAGATCATGACCAGCCCTAAGGCGATGGGCTAGACACATCCTATATGTGTATCTTGAATGAGCCAGTTTTCATATTGATTGGGAGTGTCCTCAGTTAGTCCTCAGCACTGCTCATGGTTCCTGCTTGGCACCCGGGGCCTTAGGACTATGAGATGGAGCAGCAGAGGCATGTCAGAGGTAGGTCTTTGGGGGAGTGGAGTTATCTGGAGCAGAATCTGTGGAATCTTCTGTCACTCCTCATCTTAGCTGGGCCTCTCAGGGAAGGGAGGAGGCAACAGAGATGGAAGTTACAGGTGGTAGAAGAAGAAGGAAGGAGCTTTGGGGAAATAAAATCACATTTAAATATCTGTCATTCAAGAAATGGCCCTTGGGGGGCTGGGTGGTGGCATACTCAGTTAAGTGCACATATTACCATGGGAACGGATCTGGGTTTGAGTCCCCACTCCCCACCTGCAGGGAGGATCCTTCATGAGTGGTTGTAATTTTAACTCAAAAAGGAGTTTTGAGGGCTGCTGCTGTGGCGCATAAAATGATTCACAGTGGGGAGCTGGGAACAGGTTTAAATAATACAAGGTTTATTAGGGTGAAACAGGTAAAAGACAAAATAAGCAGTTATCATCAAGGGTTAAGAGTATGCTAGGTCCATAAAGTCTGAGAATAGTTATCAAAAGTTTAGTCCCATAAGATAAACAATTATCCGCTGAGGTAGTGGTGGCTCACGGCTGTAGAGGGGTCTAAAAGTTTACCAGCTAGCAGTCACAGGTGTTTAGTTCCCAGGAGAACTAGCCATGGTGGATACCTGGAGCGCCTCTGCCAAGATGCTTCTGACCAGGAGAAGAAGCAACAGCCAAAGAGAGCAACCTGCTCCAAGTCCATGCTTTTTATACATTCCCTTGTGTCCTGCCTCAGGCTGCTGTCATTCGTATGCTAATAGTTCCAAATTCCTGTTGAGGTCACAATCTTGCCCTTCTGACACAGATCTTTGACTCCCTCTCTCCCCCACACTTACAGCCAGGGCCCATCCTTCCTGTAGTTGTAGATGATAGAGACACCAACCACTAACAGCACCTTTGGACCAAGGAGGAGGCCTAGGAGGGCAGCAATGAAGAATGGAATAGACATCTCTAGTTCTGGAAATTAAGGACAGGAGAAACCATTAGAAGGCTCAGATAGGAGCCTATACTTTGTGGTTTTCTGCACCCATCAGTGCACTGAACTTTTAAAATCTATTATTTTTGCTATGACTGGTATGTTACAAGATTGTAAGATTAGAGTGTGCAGTGCCACACCACACCCACCACCAAAGTTCTGTATCCCCACTCTCCACCTCCCAAAGGTAACCACCATACTTCTCATAAGTCTTAAAAACAGTTTACTTGCTTCTGTTTTGTTGTTGTTGTTGTATGTTTGTTTCCTTGTGCTAAGCTTTTGAATCTGTATCTTGCTCTAGGTTCAGGATTACGACAGAAATCAAGACAAAGAAACCTTTTTCTTGGGGCCAGGCAGTGGCACACCTGGTTAAGCGCACACATTACAGTGTGCAAGTTCCTGGGTTCAAGCTCCTGGTCCCTACGTGCAGGGGGAAAACTTCACAAACGGCTGCAGATGTTTCTGTCTCTTTCCCTCTCTCTATCTCCCCTTATCCTCTCAGTTTGTCTCTGTCTCTATCCAATAATAAATAAATATATACATTTTTTTTAAAGTACCTTATTCTCAATCACCTTTTTCTCAGGCTGCCTAGGTTCTTCCATAAGAAAGTAGTGGAGAGCATGTGCACCCAGTCATGAGAATTTGGCACCTGGTTTAGTGACTTGGTGGGCACCATTATCCTCTGCTGGTACCTGACATGGGGGTATTGGGAAGCCTCCAAGGTGGGTGGAATTGGAATAGTACAGGACAGAAGCTCTGACTGTATGGGACAGATAGATCATAGGGAGGAACTACATTCCTTAGGTCCTACCCAGAGCAAGGGAGTCAGCCAGGACTGGGCTAAGCATGCAGCAGAAGCACAGAAATGGGGGTCTTTGCACATGAGTGATAATGCTAGGCACACAGTAGGTGCTCCAGAACTGATAACATCTATTAGTATAGTAGTGAAATTAGTAAGCACAGCCCCTGCCACTCAGTGGGAACACACATGTTGCAAAATAAAAGAACACCAAGCACAGAGTCTCTTGCTTATAGTTTTTGCTTAATAGAGTTGCTATTGGTAAAGTCACTGAAACCACCTAGCACAGTGATTGGCAGATGGTACCTGTTCACCTGGCAGCTGTCATGAAACCAAGAGTGACCAGATCATAAAGGAGACTAGAGATTGGAAAGGACTGTTGGGAAACTTTATCACATTCAGAAGAAGCATTTATAGAAGTAGGTTCAGGGCAAGTAGTAGGACAGTGGGACTCCATGGAATCAGATTGCCAGCAGAACAGTGGGGTGTGGCCATGGCACTTCCTACTTTCTCCTCAGTGAAATGTAAGACCAAGCATTTGTCTTTCCTAAGGCTGCAGGGAGGAGACATCAAGCAGCAGAAATATTTTGCTATGAATAAAACAAACAAGCAAACAACAAAATACATTACAAAAGTAAGCAAACACACAGACTTTATTTATATCCACTGCTTTCCCCACAGGCTTTTACAAATGTACTGTGTAAGTTTTCATCCTTTCCACAATTATTCCAGCAGAACCTCAAGTACCAGTTCCTGAATTTGAAGGGGGAGAGATGAAAGAATATTTCTGGACCTGTGTGTATTTAGGTCAATTTTTCATTAAAAACAAACGTGAGTGAGCTTTGAGAAAGACTAAGGTGGTTAATTTCTTAATCGTTTTTAAATTAGAATAGACAGACTCAGGTTAACTATGCAGACAGAAGGACCTTCTCTGCCCTCAAAATATAAACAAATCAGAGATTCAAAAGTAAGGGTGGATATCCCTGTAAGGGTCCCATTGGATGCCTCCAAATTGTTTCTAATTACTCACAATTTCTGTAACAGACAGGAGACAGCAAATGTTACATATACTCAGCTTTATAACATACTAGAGAAATGATCTCTGAAAGTTTAATCTCAAATATTTGACTTTGTAAATACTTCCTTTGCTTCCTAAAACTCATTGAACATTTTTGAGAACAGGGAAAGGAGATGTCCCCTGAAAAAGTCAACACTTAGAAACCCCAGTAGTCTGGATAACCCTGGAGGGCTAAGGTGCTATGGTCAGTTGCTGTTTAGCAAGTATTGGGTGGTGTCCCCCTCATTGTACATTGCACTAATTTACCATCTCTGTTCCATAGCTCTGAGCCTCACTGATTGCTTTTGTACAAAGTAGACTAAAACCCAACTCTGGTCAGATGAGTGTAAAATCTGGTTTATAGTAGGTGCTTAGTAAATAACACCTATGAGGTTATCATAAGGTCTGCTTATTATATGTGGAAACTTCTTTAGGTAGAAACTATGGGAGGTAGAAAAACAGTATCACAGAAATGCCAAGGGAAGTCCTACATCCTGCTCCCTAGCACTACTATGAAAAAAACCTAAATTTAAGTTACAGCCCCAAGATATGCTGTCTTATTGTAAAAAATAATCCCCTCAGGAAAGATTTCCAATTGGCTTTTGGAATACAAACAACATGTGTTTTATATAAAACAATGTTTGTTTCTATTCAGATTAGATCTCTAGAGCTCTAGGAGCATATTGAAAGGAGGGAGACAGATTTCATTAACATTTGTTGAGGCAGGGAGAGCTCAGAGGCTATGGTGAGTGTGTGTAGGGATTCTAGCACCTGTTTAGACACAGGAGTTTAAAGATGGGGAGGTTTTTCTTAGCAGTGAAATTCAGGTCCTGGGCACAGTAGGTTAAGTGCATAATGGTGAAAAGCACAAGGACTGGCATAAAGATCCTGGTTTGAGCCCCCAGCTCCCCACCTGCAGGGGCAGGAGTTGCTTCACAAGCGGTGAAGCAGGTCTGCAAGTGCCTATCTTTCTCTCCCCTTCTCTGTCTTCCCTTCCTCTCTCGATTTCCTCTCTGTCCTATCCAATAACAATAACAACAACAAAGGCAACGAAACTGGGAAAAACGTCCTTCGCGAGCAATGGATTCGTAGTGCAGGTACTGAGCCCCAGCAATAACCCTGGAAGCAAAAAATATATATATTTGCATATATATATTTGCATATATATATATTTGCATATATATGCCTGGATTGCCTCTGCTCAGCTCAGAGAGGACAGGTAACCACTCTCAGCTCTAGCTGTGCTCTTTGAGAAGCTGTTTTGACACTCGGTCCACTTGGGCTTAGTATCTTGTTTTCTGAGTCATGCTATGCTACTCTGAAGGAGTAACACTGACTATGGCATATCTAGTGCTTTTTAGATAAAACCTCCAGACACACAGATCTCTGAACCTTGATTATCATTGCTTCACATATAGAAAAACTGAGGAATCCACTGACACTGAGATGTGTCTGAGACCACAGGACTTTGGAATGACACTAGCGCCAAAGAAGGTCTGTTGTCTCACTGCATTTGCTGCATCATCATACTTTCCTGTGAAGGTTTGTGTGACTGTGTCCTTTCTACAGGTGAGGAAACTGAGCATGGGGAAAGGGAACTGGGTCACTCCATCTTAAAGTAACCCCTCAATTTGGGAGATTTCTAGCTGTGTTAGGTGATTTAGAGCTTTTCCACTTTCTTAAATGGAGTCCATGACTTACTATTTTATCAATGAGAAATCTGAAGGAGTTTTCTCCTAATTCTTGTGCATTCTAAATTATAGAATCTCTCTGGATCCCAATTTATTGTTTATAAAAATGAACTTGTACTACCTACTGTGGAGAATTCGGGGAGGCTTAGGAATAAGGGCTACATTTGCTGGATGTTATGCACTTACTTAATAGACCTGCAAATATCCATAAAAGTTGCATCCTTTTCTATTTCATGCTTTACTAGGTTGAGGGGCAAAGACTATCAAGGAACCTGTTCTCTTAGAACCAGACCTTTTGAGAGGCTAATAAGGAAATGAATTCACTTCAGTTGCAGGAGAGTCAGAAAATTAGGTTTATATACCAGCCAGACTGTCCTGACCTAGAGAGCTACTTGCAAATTCAGGTCAAGGCATTGTTTTCTCAGTGGACAACAACAAAGGGTTGGAGCCTCAACTTCTGCATACTTTGGTCCTGTGGCCAGACTACATGCGATATCACTTCTCTAATAGTAATTTTCTTGGCAGATTTCTGCTAAGAGGCCTGTAGAATCAGCAGAATACTCTGAAATTATTACAAAGGATAAGGCCTCTCTATAGACTCAGTTACTCAAATATCTTTAACAAAAATCTACAAAAATTTTGTAATCTGAACTTCTCTTGAATGCTCCCATCTGAGCAGAGTGATGTATGGATAAGATGATGTGCTATAATGCAGTTTTAATAGTCCTGGTTTGGGAAAAACTTACATCCATCAAGATAATACTATAAAATACATAAAACAAGTGGCATATAATGAAGTGTTAGGCAGCTGTGGAACAATGGGCAGCTGTACTTGTTGACAGGGAATGCTTGATTTGGGGTGATGTGAGTAGAGATTGGGTGAGGTTCTCAGTCTCCAGTGGAACTCAGACTCAGTGCAGGGGGCATTGTATACCTTTGGGCAGCGGGTAGAGTGGAGAAATCTGGCTCCCCGTGCAATGCTTTGCTATAATGAGCTTTTATTCAGCACCTACTACGCACCAGTCCCTGCTTGGAAAGAGAGTCTAATGTCAGGGTAGGAAGGAACTTGGCCTGGATGAGATCTGGATAGCACTCACCTACTTGCCATTTGCCTGTGGGCAAGAATTTGGTTATTTTATAGTCTAGGCTTCCCATTTGTACATGGGGGACACTGAGCTGCCAGGGTTTAAAGGTCCTGTGTGTGGTGACATTGCAGGAATCAGGTTGCAGGGTGCCTGGTGGAACACCCTAAATGAGCATTTTTGTTGTCTGAATGGAAAAATTCCTGGGTCATCCAAATGTAGAATATCTTATGGGGAGGCATTCTAAAGCATCATATTCTGCTAGAAAACATTGCACTGTGTGAATTTGTCCCTGAATCATGGGAATGTTTTGCCACAAATCTTAATAAATGGCCAGTTGTTAGCATCTCCTCTGACCAGGAGTGTCAGAGCAAACATCACTATGAAGTTTTTGACAACAACCTAAAGGGTAACACACTCTCCTCTCCATGTCCCAGATGAATTTTTTGTCGTTGGAAGAAAGAGAATGTAAACTTTGCCTGTTTTGGTCATTATTGCTTCCATACACCCAGAGCATAGCCCAATGCAGAGCAGGTGCTGAGTGAAGAGAAGGCTGTCCACATTGAGCGGACCCTTTGTTGAAGGAAGGGGTGACCAGGCACTTACCCAATCTTTAGCTACTTTACCCCTGGAGCCCAAAGAATGAGCAAATTGGACCCAGGTAGATTTGGGTTCTGAATTTTCCTACCATTTACCTGTCAGGGGCCTTGAGCAAATAGCACAGACTCTGCAGCCTCCCTGATCTGTAGAAGGACTGAGTCAGATAATGAACAAAAACTCACATCTTTACTTGATTCTTAGTTGTTCCAAGATGGAAGGATGGTTCTTAGTGAGTCTCACAGCAGGGAATGAAAGAGGATCACATGGTACTCACCACGCACAATGAGATGGGTGCCTAGTCCAGACTTAATCTCCACATCATCAGGGCTCCCTTTCTGGAACTTCACACAGTAGTAGACGCCGGCATCTGCTGGGGTGATGTTACTGATGCGAATGGAAAAGTCCATGTTTTCTCTCTTTGTGTTGTGTATAACAGATGTTACTCGGGAGGAATGGCCCTCTTTGAAAATGTAGATTTCCTTCCTGCCTGGCCCTTTGCCCCTGAACCACTTGACAGGCCCTACAGGGAGCAGGGAGGTCACAGTGCAGGGCAGAGTGGCTGTCATTCCAGCTGAGACTGACACTAATGTCTCAGACTGGATCACGTGCAGCTCCTCACCCAGCACTCCTGGAGAGAAACACAGGCAGTTATTCACTCCTCCTGCACCAGCCTGGGGCTTTTCTCAGGGTCTTCTCAACAACACTATCATTGACCCAGTGCCTACCCTCAGGGGCCTTGAGCTCAGCACACTATGTGGATCAGCACCTCTGACCCTCACAATGAACCTGAAGGAGAGACTGTTACAGATGAGGACACAGAGGCACAAAGAGCTAAAGTGATGTGACAGAGAGTGAATTTTGATGCTTTTCTGGAAGCACCATGCTTCACTGTTTCACAATCTCACATTTCTGGTTATCAACTTTCTGTCTCCCAGAGTATTGCACCTTCTCAAAATAGCGTTGGAGGTGGGAGGGAGAAGTAGGGGTATTGTGTTTAATGGACACAGAGTTTCTGCTAAGGATGTTGAAAATGCTCTGGAATGTGTATGGTGATGGTTTTACAACTTTGTGAATAAACATAATTTCCACTTAACTGTTTCCTTAAAATGATCAAAGTGTTAACTTTTTATTATGGATCTTTTGCCACAATAACAGATATGTAGTAATATGAAGTGATACCTTGCTGTACAGCCTTTGACTTGGACTCTGTGGCTCAAGGAAAAAAGAACACATGTGGTTTCAGAGGTGGTATATGAGAAACCAGTACTTGGATGGGGAGGGAGAAGAATAAAGGCAGTGAACAAGGAAACAGCAGACTTGAGACTTGTGTTTTGAAGAGAATGCTGGGTGGTTGATTATAATTGGACAATGCACTATGAGTTGAAGGGACCTTGATCTTTAAGTTTAGGTGAGGGTCTGCACATTTGATTTTATTTCCCCAGGACTAGCTAGTTTCTGGAGACATAGAGAAATAAATACAAAAACACTTTTTCCTCCTGGTTTGAAGTATCCTAAAAATCAGGTGTGGGCTCTGGTGACAGAACTATAAATCAGAGCAACAGCCTGCTGTTTGAATGTAAATGACCCTGTGTGATTTCTATTTCTTAGCTACTTGTCAGGAAAATAATTCATGGTTCATCTTTGTTTGCAGAGCAGGAGCTGGTAAAACCCACCCACTCAGTGCAATTTGTAAGCAGCATGGCACCTAAGGTGCTCGTCCCTTCAGGGCAGGTCCCATGGAGTGCTCAGTGCATACAGTGGTCTATGTGTTTTCTTTTTTTTCTAGATTTTTTTTTGTATTGGGGGAATTAATTGTTTACAGTCAACTATGTAGTTGTTATATATGTATAAAATTTCTCAGTTTTCTGCTCAACATTCTGACCCTCTACCTAGGTCCTCCTCTACCATCATACTCCAGGACCTGACACTCCAAGCATCCTTTATTTTGGTACAATACAGCCAAACCCAGTCCAAGTTCTGCTTTGTATTTTCCATTCTGTTTTTACTTCTTAGCTTCTGTCGATGAGTGAGATTATCCCATATTCATCCTTCTCTTTCTGGCTTCTCTCACTTAACATGTTTCCTTCAAGCTCCACCCAGATGAGGTGAGGAAGGTGAATTTACCATTTTTAATAACTGAGTAGTATTCTGTTGTGTATATATACCACAACTTTCTCAGCCACTCATCTGTTGTTGGACACCTGTGTTGCTTCTAGTTTTGCACTTTTTAAAAATATGGATAAGATTGGATGGCAGGGAAGCTGAACTGCTAAGATAAAGAGAGAAGAAATCTGACTGAGCCTGAGAGGAGAGATGGAGGAAACAGTGAAGGAAGTGATACGAGCAGTCAGAGGGGCAACAATAATAAGGGAATGAGTGAAACTGCCATCAATGTGTCCATAATTTCCACAAATACATCTCTGGTTCTGACTCTGGACTTGTATGTGCAGCCACCAATAAGACATGTTTCTTGGATAGGATAGATGTGAACTTCTGTAGAGAACTGAACACAGTTTTCTCCACAATCCTCTGTATTTCAGCAGAGGCAACTATCGTTCCAGACGCTCAGGTCCCCAAACCCTGCAGGCTTTCTCTACTACTCCAGTTGTGCTCACTAGGAAATTCTATTGCCTAACTTAAACATGCATCCCTCAACTGCCTGATGCCTCATCTCTGCTAGTCTCTGTCCTATGAGGCCACCTTTTATTATTAAAAAAAAATATTTTGGGAGTCCAGCAGTAGTACAGCTGGGTTAAGCGCACGCAGTGCTAAGCGCAAGGACCGGAGTAAGGATCCTGGTTCGAGCCCTGGCTCCCCACCTGCAGGGAGTTGCTTCCCAGGCGATGAAGCAGGTCTGCAGGTGTCTATCTTTCTCTCCCCCTCTCTGTCTTCCCCTCCTCTCTTCATTTCTCTCTGTCCTATCCAACAACAACAACAACAACATCAATAACAACAATAATAACTACAACAATAAAACAAGAGCAACAAAAGAGAAAATAAATAAATAAATATTAAGAATTTATTTATTTATTTATTTAATAGAGACAGAGAAATTGAGAAGGAAAGGGGAGATAGGGAGAGAGAAGGACAGACACCTACAAATCTACTTCACACCTTGTGAAGCATCCTCCTTGCAGGTGGGGATCAGAGGTTTGAACCCAGGTCCTTGCACTTCATACTATGCATGCTTAACCAGGAGTACCATCACCTGCCTTCCAACCTTTTCTTATTTGCACGAACACAAGGATCTCTTCTCTGTCTTGTAATAGTATGTTCTCAATCAAATCATTTAGGAATTGAAAGCTCAAACCAGGTCATTTTTCTTTTCAAAGCCTTGCAGTGGTGATCACTTCATTCAGAGTAAAAAAAGAAAAAAAGACAACCCAAATCCTTGAGTAGAACAGAAAGATTCTTTTCTGGGGTCTTTGTTCATGCTGTTCCCTGTCAGGAAGACCCTTCCCACCCCAACCCTCCATTACATCCACTTCTTCTTTTGCTGAAATCCCTTCTCAGTGATGCCGCCCAGAGTGCCTGTGAACATACATCCTCTCCCATTGAAAATTTCAGTTCTATCATCCAACAGTACTTGAATTTGCTCCTTAACACTTTCTGATGTGCTATATTATTTTTTATTGTGCTGTTGTTACCATCACTTACTCCACTTGGATCTAAGCTCCACGAGGCCAACAACTTTTACTTTCTTTGTTCAGCAATATCCAGCTAGTTCCTATCACAGCTCCCGAAGCACAGTAGCTAGCCAATAAATATTTTTGTGATGGGTAAATTGTTGAGTTCGATACCTTCCAGAAACCCTGAAGCCTATTTTTAAGTGTAAATTCCATATGGAAATTAAGTCAGATGCTAATTTCTCATGTAGATGAAAACAAAAGCAAAAGCCACCTGCATACATGCAGGAAACCAAAGAGCCCAGGAGAAGAAAACCACAAATCCTCTTCCCTGTACCCTCATCCTTGCACTTACCTATTTATTTAATTAATTATTTATTTTTTTGCCTCCAGGATTATCAATGGGGCTCGGTGCCAGCATTAGAAATCCACTGCTCTTGGAGGCCATTTTTCCCATTTTGTTGCCCTTCTTGTGGTTGTTATTGTTGTTATAGATGTTGTTGTTGGATAGGACAGAGAGAAGTGGAGAGAGGAGGGGAATTCAGAGAGGGGGAGAGAAAGATAGACACCTGCAGACCTGCTTCACTGCCTGTGAAGTGACCCCCCTGCAAGTGGGGAACTGGGGATGGGGCTCGAACTGGGATCCTTATGCTGGTCCTTGTGCTTTGCTCCATGTGCACTTAACTCTCTGTGCTATTGTCCAGCCCCCTATCCTCACACTTATGAATAGAAGTTGAGGAGATCACATGAGGTGGAGATAGAGACAAAGGATTTTTGTTTGCTTGTCTGCTTCTGATAACAGCAGAGAAAGAAAGTGAAAAGGATCACAGCACCAAAACGTTCTTCACTGAGGTAGGGGCTGGATTCATACCTGGTTGTGCACATGGCAAAGAAGCACACCACTATTCAAGTGAGCTATCTGGCTGACCCTTGCCATGGTTTTTTTTTGTAAAGAGAAGTGGTTAAACTTAGGAACTTTAGAATCAGGCTGTCTGAATTCAAATTGAAAGTTATCATTTACATTAAGTGACCGTGACCATCTCTGTGTTTCCCTTTTCTCATCTGTAAGGTAGGGATGCCAAGAGTATGGTCTCTGGAGATAATGATCATCGGAGCTGACAGCCATAGACATTTCCAACAATGTCTAGCACATGGTAAATGTTTAGGAAATTGAAATTCACTCAGATTTTCTGAGGCATAAAGGCTTCAAATGGCAGGAAGGATATGGAAAAAGATAGTTATATGTGATTATGGATATAATTATAATCTGGAGCTTATTGACAGGACTTTCTGTATATTTCATCATCTTTTTTTCTCCTTACCTATATCCAAAATGAAAAATGACTCCAAGATAGTAATGCAGGATATTCTACTCATTTAACCCAGAGAGAAGTTTGTTTAAGAGTTTATGGTAGGGCTAGAGGTGCCTTTAGAAATAGACAGAGAGGGCTGGGGAGCTAACTTAGGCCACTGGAGCACCAGTTTGCGTGCCTGGGAGTCCAGAGGTCACAGGTTAAGTCCCCAGCACTAGAGGTGATAATGCCAGAGTTGAGCAATAATATAGCATCGTTCTTTTCTTCTTTTAAAAATATTTTTTTATTTCGTTATTACTAGATAGAGATAAACATTGAGAGGGGGGAATTAGAGAGACACCTGTAGCACTGCTTCACCACTTGTGAAGTTTTCTCCTTGCAGGTGGGCACCAGGGGCTTGAACCTTGGTCCTTGTGCCCTCTATATGTGTGCACTTAATCAGGTACCACTGCCTGGCCCCAGTCTCTTGCTATATATACCCTCTCATAATAAATGAACAAATATTTATTAAAAAACAAATAGAAGAGGAGGGACAGTGATGGTACACAAGAAAAAGCAAACACTTGTTTAGTGTGCATTATATGTAGACTGGAAAATGCTGTGAAGAGAAGAATGTCTTGAAAAATCTTGTGGGTGATGGTAGATAGCATAGTGGCTATGCAAAGAGACTCTCATGCCTGAGGCCCCAAGGTCTCAGGTTCAATCCCCGCACTACCATAAGCCAGAGCTGATCAGTGCTCTGCTAATAATAAATAGATAAATAAATAAATAATAAAATAATCTTTTGTTCATTTACATTTCCTCACACTCATATACATACAGACAGACACATTCACAAACATATAATGAAACTGTTGCAAAGTATGCTTGTGTAGTTTGTTTTGAGAATTCAATGAAATTTCAAGTCTCTGGCCCTTACGACTGGGGAGAGTTTCACAAGTGGTGAAGCACTGTTGCAGGTATCTCTCTAGTTTTCTCCCTGTGTATGTTCATTGCCTCCCCCCAATTCTATTTGTCCTATTAAATAAAAAAAAAAAAAACAACATGACTGCCAGGACTGGTGATTTTATTGTTCAGGTACCAAACCCCAGTGATAACTCTGGTGGCAGTGCAAAAAAGAAAAAAAATTAGTAATTAAGTTGGGACATAGGAAGCATCCAACACATTATTAACAAGAGTTTGTGACTACACACAGCAGAATTTGAACTCTGGAGATCTCTGAGTGGCATTTTGGGTGATTAAGTCTTCTGTTTGTTTCTCTGTATTTCTTTTTTTTTTCCCTCTGTATTTCTAACTTTTCTGAAGTTACCCTCTATGAAGAAGTTGAGTAGTATAACATGGCTAAGAGGACAAATTCTGGGAGTCAGGTGGTAACGCAGCAGGTTAAGCACACGTTGGGCAAAGCGCAAGGACCGGCGTAAGGATCCCGGTTGGAGCCCCGGCTCCCCACCTGCAGGGGAGTCGCTTCACAAGCGGTGAAGCAGGTCTGCAGGTGTCTATCTTTCTCTCCCCCTCTCTGTCTTCCCCTCCTCTCTCTATTTCTCTCCTATTCAACAACGATGACAACAATAACCACAACAATGAAAAGCAACAAGGGCAACAAAAGGGAGTAAATAAATAATTTTAAAAAATCTAAAAAAAGGAGGACAAATTCTGGATCATAACCAAATGTATATAAATCAGCACGGTGTCACTAATTTTGATAGGTGACACTGGGTACCTACTTCATCTCAGTTCTCCCAATCTGAAAACCAGGGCTGTTAAAGTAGTTATCACACAGGGGTGTCATTGGGGTGGGGTGTTCTCAGGATTTATATGCATAAAGCTATCCCATTGTGGTTTGAAGTATCATCTGTTTCAGTGCTTCTAGTAAACTCTGTGGTGATGGGTCCACAGAGGAAGAGCTCAAGCCCCAGTTTTTATGATCTCAAACAATGACCCATTCTTCCTCTTTTTGTGGTGGCACTGGGTGGTACATTCTGCTTACCTGAAAGTGCTAAAATTTGAGGATAACTGGAGGTTTAGGAGCAGAGTTAAAGGCAGTGCTCACCTGTGGCTATTAGCAGTAGAGTCAGTAGCAGGCAAGGAAGCTCTTGGGTCCAGAAGGTAGGGGCAGACATCCTAGAAGTCTGAGGAACCTTCTGTGTCAATGTATGTGCTGGAGGAACTCAGCCTGTCTGCTCTGCAGGAGAATGGGAGCCTGGCTGCTGTGAAATAAGAGGAAGTGCATATGAAGGGGTGGAGTGGCTGAGATAGTAACTTGCTTCTCGATTCTGGCTGTCATTTCCTGCCTTTACAGTAGAAGTTAGGCAAAGAAGGAAGTTACGAAAGAGACTGGCTTAGACCCAACAGAAACAATGCCTTCTTCTCTCTGAATCTCCATTCTTCTAGACCCTATGTCTCTGGTATTGCCCCATTCAGGAGCCTCGAACCAAGAAGGCTCTGTGATTGTGGGCTGTGTCCCAAATTCCAAAACTCAGGATTCTAAAATGTGACTGACTGGCTCACTGCTGCTTTCTACATCAGTCTCAATGAAGAGCTAATTAGCTGCAGGGGAAAAAAGTGTGGGAGGGGCGCTGATCAACATTGGGATGAAACCATGTTTGTTCCTGAAATGTCTTTATTTCAATCCTCTATTGATGAAACTGGTAAAAAGTTGTCCCAATGCACAATGCAGTACAGATATCAGATTTACATCCCACAAAAAAATCAGTTCTCAACTTTTTTTCAGGTGCAAGTGGGCTATATGAATTAGCACTTAAATTCATAAATTTTTGTCTCAGAGTATAAAAACTCCGTCCTCTTAAAATTCCATGCACCAATGCTTGTAACAACTGTCATTGAAATTACAAAGATAAAACAACCAAAATATCCAATAATAAGTGAATGACTAATCAAAATGTGTTCCATCCATAACAGGAAATACTACTCAGAAGAAAAAGGAGTGAGTTATTTATGTGCACACAACTGACAAGATTCCAAAAGGCATTATGTTGAGTGAGCAAAGTCAATCCCCAAATGTCACATATTACATCATTCCCCTTCCATAGGGTAGAGAATATATTGATACTGGAATGGTGAGGATGGGTGTTGTTCTTTAGGGATGACACAGAGGAGAACTTTGTCGCCATGAACTTGTTCTGTATCCTAATTATGGAGGTGGCTACACACATACATGTGAGAGGAGGAAACTAAGCAAGAAAAGAAAATATTATAAGATTCCATAAGATGCAGCTATATGTATATCATGAAAGGACATAAATTATTGTGAGGTCTTGTATGATACAGCAAATCCTAACAATGGGATTTCCAAAGTAAACCAAATTTCAAAGTAATTTGGTTGTAACAATAATTATCTATTGCCTTCTTAAACCTTAAGATAGCAGGAACCTTCCCCCATTCTCTATATAACCCATATTTCTCCCAGTCCTGGGACCTCTGGGTGGGGCTCACTTTCCTGCATGCTTCTCTCAGTTCACACCAACTGATACTGCACCTGCTGATCTCAACCTAGTCAATGAAACCAGTACCACCTTGGCTTGTTTCACTTCGGACTGTGTCCAGAGATGTCAGACGTGGAATGTCAACCAGACAGCTGCATTACTCTGCCACCAAGTTTCATATGCCAACCTGACCTCCCTGGGCAAATGACCTCACCAATGTGTGCTGGAACCCCATTTCTCCAGAGCCCTGCCCCACTAGGAAAAGAAAGAGACAGGCTGCGAGGGGATGGGATACAGAGCTCTGGTGGTGGGAATTGTACCCCTCTTATCCTACAGTCTTGTCAGTGTTTCCATTTTATAAATAAATTAATAAAAAAGAAAATATTATAAGATCTATCTATCAATACCAATATCATAGTCATTATAATGGAGGCCCTATCCAGTTACCTAGAATTTCAATATAATATTTGGGTTAAGGGAATAGAAAATGTGGCATACCTTCCCTGGGTAGATGACCTCACCAATGTGTCCTGGAACCCCATCTTCCCAAAGCCGTACCCCACTAGGGAAAGGTAGAGACAGGCTGGGGGTGTGGATTGACCTGTTAATGCCTATGTCCAGCAGAGAAGGAATTACAGAAGCCTGACCTCCCACCTTCTGCACCCCATAGAGATCTTTGGTCCATACTTCCAAATGGATAATGGATAGGGAAGCTTCCAATCAAAGAGATGGGATATGGCACTCTGGTGGTGGGAATTGTATGAATTGTACTCCTCTTATACCACAATCTTGTCGACTATTATTAAATCACTACTAATAATAAAAAGTTGAAAAATAAGAAAACATGGGAGATGGATGGTGTATTGCAGCAAAATCAAAGACTATGGGTTTGGAGGGGGGGGTTCAGGTCCTGGAACATGATGACAGAGGAGGACCTAGAGGGGGTTGAATTGTTATGTGGAAAACAGAGAAATGGTTCAAGCCCCCGGCCCCCACCTGCAGGGAGGAAGCTTCACAAGTGGTGAAGATGGGTTGCAGGTGTCTCTCTGTCTCTCTCCCTCTCCCTCTCTCTCTCCCCCTTCCTTCTTGATTTCTGGCTGTTTCCATCCAAAAAATAATAAAAAATAAGTAAAGATAATAAAAAAATTAAAAAAGAAAACAGAAATTTTGCATATGTACAAAACAGTATATTATACTATTGACTGTAAACCATTAATCTCTCCAAGGGGAAAAAAAAAAAAGAAAATGTGGCATAAGGTCATGAGTAAGTGACAGTGTATCCCCATCACCCATATTTGTAAATTAATATAAATGCCTATGAATGAGAAGTCCAAAAGCAACGTGTTCTACGTGAGCTGTGAATGTAATATCTAGTCAATGAAAAAAGTTGATACCATGCACATGGATCCTGATTCAAGACCCCTTCTCCCCATCTGCATGGGGGGGAGCTACACCAGAAATGAAGAAGGTGTCTCGCCTTTGCTGTATCTCTCTTTCCCTCTCTATCTCTCAATTTATACAAAGAAATAAAAAGACCCCCCCCCAGGAACAGTGGAGCTACGTAGGCACCAAGCTCCAACAATAATTTTGGTGTCAAAAAAGCAAAACAGGGAGTCAGGCGAGAGTGTTAGGTGCACTTGGCACAAAGTGCAAGGACCAGCATAAGGATCCCGGTTCAAGTCCCCAGCTCCCCATCTGCAGGGGTGTCGCTTCACAAGCGATGAATCAGGTCTGCAGGTGTCTATCTTTCCCTCCCCCTCTATGTCTTCCTCTCCTCTCTCCATTTCTTTCTGCCCTAACAATGACGACATCAATAACAACAATAATAATAACTACAACAACAATAAAAAAGGGCAACAAAAGGGAAAATAAATATTAAAAAAAAGAAAAAAACAAAAAAAAGTTGAAAGCAGTTGCCTTTGGGAGGTGGAAGTAGGGGGCAGTCTGGGATTCTCTTGTTTTCATATTTGAAACTTGTTCAGATATTTGACATGTAAGCCCTGTGCACATATAATTTTTATGATGGTAAAAATTAATTTTAGATAATTATATTAATGCTATCAACATGACATATCAAAAGGATATGCTATTAAGATGAGTGGAATTTCATAAGATTTATATATACCTATATCTATGAATGATGTTTAAAAATAATTACAAGGGCAGGGAGATAGCTCACCCAGTAAAGCACATACTTTCCAAGCACGAGAGCCTGTATTCAAACCCTGGTACCACTTGGGAGCAGTATGGACACAACTGGGGAGGCTCCATGAATGGCAGCATGCTGCTGAAGTGTCTTTCCTTTCTATCTCTTCCTGACTCTTCTCTCTCTACCTCAAATATTGGGAACGAAGGACTGGAGGGCCACTAGGAGTCATATCCTATGTATGTGAATCCCTGGTTCACCACATTAAAAAATATTACCAAGAGCCCCACCCTACTAGGGAAAGAGAGAGGCAGACTGGGAGTATGGATCCACCAGTCAACACCCATGTTCAGTGGGGAAGCAATTACAGAAGCCAGACCTTCCACCTTCTGCATCCCACAATGACCCTGGACCCATACTACCAGAGGGATAGAGACTGAGAAAGCTATCAGGGGAGGGAATGGGTTATGGAGACTGGGTGATGGGAATTGTGTGGAGTTGTACCGCTCCTATCCTATGGTTTTGTTAATGTCTCCTTTCTTAAATAAATAAAAAGAAATATATTACCTAAAAAAAAAAACCCAGAACAATCTTATACTGTAGTCAAATGCCACTGAAAACAGTAATAATAATTTTCAAAGAATATGCAAACTAGAAAAATTTAAAAAATAACTCTTACTAGGTATATATACAGTTATGGGAAAAAACTGAAAATGGGAACTAAAAGTCATAAAACAAAATAGAGATACTCATCCCCATTTGGTACATCCTGTTTATCACCCATCATGATCTGATGAATGATAATTGACTAACTGAATATATAAATTCAATTCAATAATAATAAATGTGTTTTTCATGAAATTTGAAAAAGTGATCTTAAAATGCCTTTAGGTCAGAATAACCACCACATTTAAAAATTGTAATATAAGGTAATAATAAAATCCAGTTCGAGCCCCTGGCTCCCCACCTGCAGGGGTGATCATTCACACTCTGTCTTCCCTTCCTCTCTCCATTTCTCTCTGTCCTATCCAACAACAATGACATCAATAACAACAACAATAGCTACAAAAATAAAACAACAAGAACAACAAAAGGAAATAAATAATAATAATAAGGGTGCCAGGTGGTGGTATATGCGGTTAAGCACACATATTACCAAGCTCAAGGACCCAGGTTTGAGCCCCGGCTTTCCACTGGCAAGGGATCTGATTCATGAGTGGTAAAGCAGGTCTGCAGGTCTTTCTCTCCCTCTATCTCCTTATCCTCTCTCAATTTCTCTCTGTCCTATATAATAAAAATAAGAAAGAAAGAAAGAAGGAAGGAAGAAGAAAGAAAGAAAGAAAGAAAGAAAGAAAGAAAGAAAGAAGGAAAGAAAGAAAGAAAAAGAGAAAGAAAAGCTGACCACCACTGGGAGTGGTGAATTTGTAGAGCTGCCACAAAGCCCCAGCGATAACCCTGGTGGCAAAAACAAACAAACAAACAAAAAAAACCCCTATACACACGCACTGTAATAATCATATCAATAATCAGGTAATCTGTCCAGAAGGTGACACAGTGGGTATAGAATTGGATTCTCAAACATGAAATCCCAAATTCAGTCCTTGGCGTTGAGTATACCAGAGTGATGTTCTCTCTGTCTTCTCTTTGTTTCTCATTAATAAGTAAATAAATAATCTTTGAAAAAATTAAGGTAGCTTTAGCTTATAAGACTGATTATTTTTCCTTTCTTTTTTAAAATTCCACCACCAGAACTCTGTATCCCCCTCGCTCCCCCCCCCCCCCCCATAGCTTTCCTATTCTCTATCCCTCTGGGAGTGTGGACCCAAGGTCATTGTGGGATGCAGAAGGTTGAAGGTCTGGCTTCTGTAATTGCTTCCCCGCTGAACATGGCTGTTGACAGGTCGATCCATACTCCCAGCCTGTCTCTCTCTTTCCCTAGTCGGGTGGGAGCTCTAGGGAAATGGGGCTCCAGGACATATTGGTGGGGCTGTCTGTCCAGGGAAGTCTGGTTGGCATCATGGTAGCATCTGGAACCTGGTGGCTGAGAAGAGAGTTAACATATAAAGCCTAACAAGTTGTTGACTAATCATGAACCTAAAAGCTGGAATAGTGCAGATGAAGAGTTGGGGGGTGGTGGTCTCCATTTTGTAGATAGTTAGTAGGCATACTTTAGTTATATTCCAAAGGGCCTGTGGCTATACTAGTTTTTTTTTTTTTTCCCCTGAGTCTGAAATCTGATATGCAGGTGGATCCAAGTTATTGTCTGGGGAGATGATGTCATGGCTGAAAAAAGGACCAAAAAGCTGGATCAGAAAAGAGAGTAGCTCGCTATGGGGCAGCTAACTCCAGGTTCCCCACCTCACCAGCCATTGCGCAATGGAGGGTCAGAGCGCTCCCCCCCCCCAGGGGTCCCAGGGCAGCTCAGTGAGTCAAGGGTGACGTGTACAGGGAGACAAACACTCAGTCAGCCCTGGGAAAAGCCTCAGAGGGTGATTCGTTTACTTGAGAGAGAAAGCAAGTACATATACTCACCCATTGCCCAGGTAGAAGGTCAAGGTAATCATTAACCTAAGCACAGAGCAACACAATGCATAGCTTCATGTTGACCTATAAACTATTTGATCACAAATGAAGAATTACCATACAAGGTTTGATCACAACCCTCACAATGCATGTTTCCCCAGGGGTAAATTACAGGCACTTCAGAGGAAGGGGGAGGAGAAGGGGACAGTTAAGCAAAAACATATGTGGTGGCTTTCAAGTTAGGCCAGACACAATGTACAGTAATTCATCGTCTTTGTTTTAAGGGGAGTGGAGAGGCATGTGCAGAAAGGTAGCCCCCCTTCCAGAGAAACCATCCATCATTAGTGCAAAAGGCCAGGGGGACCTGCCCTCATCTCGACCTGAAGGGAGATTCAGGGGTCAACTCTCTTGGACCTCATGGAAACAATGGCCTGGACTTCCCAGGACAGTGGGCCCCAGTCTCCAACAGCTCCCAAATACTGGAAAGTTGTATAAATATTATTGACTGTAAACCCCATCGATTTAATGTGATCTGGAGCCCATATTCAGTTTAGGAGCTTATGTGACCTCTGCATCCCTGTAGATTTTTTTGCCTCCAATGTTATTGCTGGGGCCTTGGTGCTGGCCATTGCTCCTGTGGTCATTTTTAAAAATTAATTAATTAATTTTTTTGGATATGACAGAGAGAAATTGAGAGAGGAAGGACAGATAGAGAGGGAGAGAGAAAGATAGACACCTGTAGACCTGCTTCACTGCTTGTGAAGCAACCGTCCTGCAGGTGAGGAACTGGGATCCTTGCGCTTCATATTATGCACACTTAACCTGGTACACCACCACCTACCCCCCTCCCTGACTATTTTATTTTCTTTGAAAGTATTTTACTTATATTTTAATGAGAGCAATCCATAGGGAAAGATACAGAGAGAAATAGAGATAGATAGATAGATAGATAGATAGATAGATGATAGATAGATAGATAGATAGATAGATAGTCAGAGCACTGCTCAGCTCTGGCTTATGGTGGTACAGGGGACTGAACCTGGGATGTCAGAGCTTCAGCCATGAGAGTCTTTTGCATAACCATTGCTGTCTTCCCAGGCCAAGACTGCTTATTTTTCAGTGGGTACAATATCACACCTTTTCAAAATATATATTGCCATCCCATACCCCATAATCAAAGTGTCAATATTTCCTTTTCCCCCTTTTAAAATAAAAAATATTTAATTATTTTTATTTATTTATTGGATAGAGACAGCCAGAAATTGAGAGGGAAGGGGGAGATAGAGCTAGAGAGAGACAGAGAGACACCCCCAGGATTGCTGCAGCACACCTTTAACACTCAGAAAGCTTTCCCTCTACGGGTGGAGACCAGGGACTCAAACTCAGGTCCTTGCATATTATAACATGTGTGCTGAATGGGGTGCTTAACCACCCAGCCCCACAGTGCTAATATTTCTACATCACAAATCATGAATGCCCTTTATCCTTTCAGCTTCCTCTTCCTTTTCACCTTGATAGCTTCAGATCTACAGTCAGATGAAGGGTTTGTTTATGTTTGACTTAGTTCCATTGCTTTGCTTCTTTATATCCTGTGTGTGGGTAAGATCACTTGGTATTTGTCTTTTTTCTTCTGTTTTGTTAATTCCATCTATGTTGTGAGAAAAGTCAAGATTTCACCCTTTCTAATAGCTAAATAGTATTCTTCTTTTTATAACAGCTTTATTGGAGAATTAATGTTTTACATTCAACAATAAATACAATAGTTTGTGCATGCATAACATTTCCCAGTTTTCCATATAACATACAATACAACCCTCATTAGGCCCTCTGTCATCCTTTTTGGACCATCCTTTTTGGTGCAATACGCCAACTCCAGTTCAGGTTCTACTTGTGTTTTCTCTTCTGATCTTGTTTTTCAACTTCTGCCCATGAGTGAGATCATCCCATATTCATCCTTCTGTTTTTGACTTATTTCACATAACATGATTTTTTCAAGCTCCATCCAAGATCTTCTGAAAACGGTGAAGTCACCATTTTTTGCAGCTGAGTAGTATTCCATTGTGTACATAGACCACAACTTGATCAGCCACTCATCTGCTGTTGGACACATGGGTTGCTTCCAGGTTTTGGCTATTACAAATTGTGCTGCCAAGAACATATGTGTACACAGATCCTTTTGGATGGGTGTGTTGGGTTCCTTAGGATATATCCCCAGGAGAGGAATGGCAGGATCATAGGGTAGGTCCATTTCTAGCCTTCTGAGAGTTCTCCAGACTGTTCTCCACAGAGGTTGGACCAATTGACATTCCCACCAGCAGTGCAGGAGGGTTCCTTTGACCCCACACCCTCTCCAGCATTTGCTGCTGTTACCTTTTCTGATGTATGACATTCTCATAGGAGTGAAGTGGTGTTGTTAAAATTCGGAGGCTCCAGCTGGCTGGGCTAGCTTCACAGGTGGGTAACAGAGACGACCAGAGACATACGGTTGGTCAGGGAAGCTGTATTTCTTTATTCAGGAACAACGATTCATAAACTAAACCAAACTAATCACCAAACAGAACTCTGCTGCCTCTTTCCCGCAGCGGCGCCAAGAACTCTCTCTAACTCTGCCACTCTGGAACTCTGTCTGGGTTCCTAGGGGCGGGGCCAAGCAGGCCCGCGAAACTAACAGGACTGATCCAATTCTCTTGGCGTGGGAGAGCTAGAACAAACCAATGTAAAGCATACAACAAAGTGGTATCTCGTTGTCTTTATTTGCATTTCTCTGACAATCAGAGACTTGGAGCATTTTTTCATGTGTTTCTTGGTCTTTTGGATCTCTTCTGTGGTGAATATTCTGTCCATGTTCTCTCCTCATTTTTGGATGGGGTCATTTGTTTTCTTGTGGTTAAGTTTGGCAAGCTCTTTATATATGTTGGTTATTAAACTCTTGTCTGATGTATGGCATGTAAAGATCTTCTCCTATTCTGTCAGGGGGTCTCTTTGTTTGGGCAGTGGTTTCTTTTGCTGTGCAGAAGCTTTTGAATTTTATGTAGTCCAGTAGGTTTATGCTTGCCTTAGTCTTCTTTGTAATTGGATTCATTTCATTGAAGATGTCTTTAAAATTTATGTGGATTGTCATTCCACACCTGAAGTCTCTGGACACAGTCTGAAGTGAAGCATGCTGGGTGGCACTCATTGCGTTGATTAGGTTGTGATCCGCAGATGCAATATTATTTGATTTGAATTGAGAGAAACATGCAGGAAGAAAACTGTCAGGGGAGGGGATGGGATATGGAGATCGGGTGGTGGGAATTGTGTGGAGCTGTACCCCTCTTATCCTACGGTTTTGTCAATGTCTCCTTTCTTAAATAAATAAAAGAAAATAAAAAAAATTATGTGGAAAAGAGTTCTGCCAATATTTTCCTCTAAGTATCTGATAGTTTCTGGTATAACATTTAATTCCTTGATCTACTTGGAATTTACTTTTGTATTTGGTGAAATATAGTGGTTCAGTTTTATTCTTCTGCATGTTTCAACCTATTTTTTCCAACACCATTTGTTAAAGAGACTCTGTTTTTCCCATGTAATAGTCTGGGCACCTTTGTCAAAGATTAGATGTTCATAGCTGTGGGGGTTTACTTCTGGGCTCTTAATTATATTCCACTTCTCAGTGTGTCTATTCATGTTCCAGTACCAAGCAGTTTTGATTACAAAGGCCCTATAATAATACAATTTGAGATCTGGGAATGTGATGCCTCCAGTTCTGTTCTTTCTTCTCAAGATTGTTTTGGCAATTCTAGTCTTTTCTGTTCCAGATAAACATTTGTAGCAATTGTTATATTCTCCTAAAAAATGTGGTTGGGATCTTGATGTGGATAGCATTAAATTTGTAGATGCCTCTGGGTAGTGTATTTATTTTGATGATGGTAATTCTTCTAACCCATGAACATGGAATATCTTTCCACTTTTTTGTGTCTTTTTCAATTTCCTTGAGTAGTGACTCATAATTTTCAGTATACAAGTCTTTGACTTCTTTGGTTGGGTTTATTCCTAGATATTTTATTGTTTTTGTTGCTATAGTATAATGAATTAATTTCTGGATTTCATCTTCTTCTAACTTAGTGTTTTCATAGAGGAATGCCATTGACTTTTTAATTTTGTAGCCTGACACCTGACTGTATTGCCTGATGATTTCCAAAAGCTTCTTGCTGGATCCCTTAGGTTTTTCTGTGTATACTATCCTGTCATCTGCAGATAGGGAGAATTTGACTTTTTTTTCCAATCTGTATCCCTTTTAAACTATAAGTAGGCTCCTTAGCTTAATCACTCAGTCCGGTGATTTGATGGGTTCCTGAAGTCATTCTAGTCCTGCCTTGTTGTGGTCCCAGATGATCTCCTTTCATTAAACAGTATTCTTATTACTTATGCAAGTGCACTTTCTTTATCTGCTCATATGTTGTTGGGAACATAGGTTATTTCCAAATCTTGGGTACTGTGGATAGCACTACAATGAACATAGATGAGCATATGTCTTTTTAGAATGGTGTTCTTTGGGTAGATACTTAGCAGAATTGCTTTATCATATAGCAGGCATATTTTAATTTTTTTCAGAAGTTACCATGCTGTTTTTCATGGAGGTTGGTCTAATTTACACCCCCGCCAACAATGTAAAGGTTTCTGTTTTCTCATCTTCTCTCTAATATTTGTTGTTTCTGACCATTGGTTGATGCCAGCCTTTCTCACTGGCATGGTTTCTCAGATGTTTCCCTGATAAAAGTGATGATGGGCATTTTTTTTTAATTGGGGGGATTAGTGGTTTATAGTAAATACAGTTGTTGATACCTATGTAAAATTTCTCAATCTTCTGTAAAACACTCGCACCCCCAGCCTGGGTCCTCCACCATCATGAACCAGGACCTGAAAGCCCACCTCCCCTCCCCCTAGAGTCCGTTGCTTTTGTGCAATACACCAAACCCAGTCCAAGTTCTACTTCGTGTTCCCCTTTCTGTTTTTATTTCTCAACTTCTGTCCATGAGTGAGGTCATGATGATGGGCATTTTTTTCATGCTTCTCTTGGCCAGCTGTATGTCTTCTTTGGTAAAGTGTTTCTTTAGCTCTTCTACCTGTTTCTTTTTTAAATGGTTTCTTGGTTGTATAGAAACTTTTCAGTTAGACATAGTCCCACTACTAGATTTTACTTTTATTATCTTTGTTTTTTCATGTGTATTTTTTTTAACTAATGGTTTATAGTCAAAAGTAAGTATAGTCATTGGTACATATGTAAAATTTCAGTCTTCAGCATGACCCCTCACCTAGGTCCTCCTCCAGGTCCTGACCCCCCCCCCCCAAGAGTTCTTTACTTTGGTGCAAGACACTATACCTTTGCTTTTGAGTGTGTGTGTGTGTGTTTGTCTTGTATATCCTTCAAGGTCAATATCAGAGAACTTCTTCCATATAATTACTTCTAGGAGTTTTCAGATAATGTAGTCAAGTATTAATAAAGTTTGACTTGACTTTTGTATATGGTCTAGGATAGACATTCCAGGGCAAGGTGGTGACACATCTGCTAAATGTATGCTGCAATGTGCGAACACCTGGGTTTAAACCTCTGGTCCCCACTTGAAGGGTGAGTGGGGAACTTTATGAATGGTGAAGTGGTAGTGAGGCATCTCTCTTTCCCTGCCTTCTTCCCTTTCCTCTCAATTTATTTGTCTCTATCAAAAAAAAAAAAGAAGAAATTCAAGGTTTTTTTTTGCATGAGATTTTGTCATTAAAAGTATTTTTAAAAATATTATTTATTTGATAGAACAGGGATAATTTGAGAGGGGTATGGAGAGAAAGAGAGACAGAGAGAGGGAGACAGAAGGAGACAGAGAGAGACTTGAAGTACTGCTTCCCTACTTCCTTCACGTAGGTAGGGAACAGGTCCTTGCACATTGTAATGTGTGTACTTGACCAGGTATGCCACCACATGACCACCAAGATTTAGTTTTTATTTAGCATGTGGAAAGAAATTCTCAGTACTATTTATAGAAAAGAGTATTTCCTCCTTGTATATTCTTGACTCCTGTGATGTAAGTTGACCAAGTATTGATTCCAGGAATTTCTATTCTATTCTTGAGCTATAGCAGTGTTTTAATACCAACACCATAGTATTCTGATTACTATAGCTTATAACACAATTTGAAATCAGGAAGTGTGATATCTCCAACTTAGTTATTTTTGCTCAAGATTACATGAATTATTTTACATTTTTTTGCTTCATAAAATTTTCAAGTTTGCTTATTCTATTTCAGTGGAAAACAGTACTTTGCATTGTTACGTTTTGTTTTGAATATGTAGACTGTTTTGGTTAGAATGGGTATTTGAGAGTATTAAGTCTTCTATCATGAGCACTAAATGCCTTTCAATTTATTTGTATTTTTTAAATTTCTTTCAACATCTTATGATCCTCAACGTATAGACCTTTCACCTACTTATTTGTATTATTCCTATGTATTTTATTGCCTTTGGTGCAATTACCAATGGTATTGTTTTCTTATTTATTTATTTATTTATTCCCTTTTGTTGCCCTTGTTGTTGATGTCATTGTTGTTGGATAGGACAGAGAGAAATGGAGAGAGGAGGGGAAGACAGAGAGGGGGAGAGAAAGATAGATACCTGCAGACCTGCTTCACTGCCTGTGAAGCAACTTACTTGCAGGTGGGGAGTTGGGGGCTCGAACCAGGATCCTTATGGTCCTTGCACTTTGAGCCACCTGCGCTTAATCTGCTGCGCTACCTCCTGACTCCCAATGGTATTGTTTTTTAAATTTCTTTCTTTCTTTCTCTTCCTTTCTTTCTTCCTTTCTTTCTTTCTTTCTTTCTTCCTTCCTTCTTTCCTTCCTTCCTTCCTTCCTTCCTTCCTTTCTTTTTTTAGGTAAAGAGATATTTATGGGTATAGACTATGAACAGTGAGTGGAAGACCATACACAAAAGAGAAATCACTTTAATGAGGATGGACTTAAGTATTCTATTTAAAAAATTTTTTATTAGTGATTTAATAATGATCCACAAGGTTGTGGGATAAGAGGGGTACAATTCCATACAATTCTTACCATTAGAGTTTCAAATCCTATCCTCTCTATAGGAAGCTTCCCTATTCTTTATCCCTCTGGGAGTATGGACCAAAGATCTCTATGGGGTGCAGAAGGTGGAAGGTATGGCTGCTGTAATTGCTTCTCTGCTGGACACAGAGAAGCAATTTTTTGGCAGTTTGATCCATATTCCCAGCCTGTTTCTATCTTTCTCATCTTAGTTTCCTTCATTCTCTTTCTTCTTTATCTCTCTTCCTCCATCCTCCCCCATCCTACCTGCCAGACTCCCTCCCCTCCCCTCTCTCTCCAGAACTTCACTGCTCCAGGATAGCTTTTTCAGAGAGAGAAAGAGAGACAGAGAGATAGACAGAAAGAAGGGAAGAAACCACAGCACCAAAGCTTCCTTTAATGTGGTGGGATGTGCACTCATGCAAAAAACCAAAAAAACAAACAAACAAACCCTTGTGTTCTCATAATGAGCTTTCTCTAGTCTTTCTCTGGTAGTTCCTCTATGTCTGTATTTTCTTGGAGTCCTATTTCATTTCCATCTCTATGATTTGGTAGTTTGTTTCTGCGGTATTTCTGTTTAGTCATTTTTTAAAAATATTTATTTTATTTATTTATTCCCTTTTGTTGCCCTTGTTTTATTGTTGTAGTTATTATTGTTGTTGTCGTCATTGTTGGATATGACAGAGAGAAATGGAGAGAGGAGGGGAAGACAGAGAGGAGGAGAGAAAGATAGACACCTGCAGACCTGCTTCACCGCCTGTGAAGCGACTCCCCTGCAGGTGGGGAGCTGGGGTTCGAACCGGGATCCTTATGCCGGTCCTTGTGCTTTGCGCCACCTGCGCTTAACCCGCTGCGCTACAGCCTGACTCCCTCTGTTTAGTCATTTATTGTGCTGGGTTATTGCTGGCCAGTAGGTGTTGCTATTGTTGTGGTCTCTGGGCTTGTTGTCTCTTGCTTGTTACCTAGTGGAGGGGTGGGGGCTGGGTTAGACCTTTTTGTTTGTTTGTTTTTCCCTGAGCTGTTCTGTGCTTTCTGTGGTGCACAATCTGAAACCAAACCTCGGGTATGCTGCTGGGCTGCAGCTATGTTCATAGAATCAGGGCTAACTTGACCATTTAGCTGCTATCAACTGCCACAAATTACCTTTATGTTTTGGTGACAGATTCGACTTTTTTGGTTACAAATACTCCCTGCTTTTTTGGTGTGCCCTTGCCTGAGACCATGGATTAAAACGTCATAAATTCCCATTTCTTACCACCAGCACTGTGTTGCCTTTACTAGTTGCTGTGTGTAGAGAGAAAATGGTGCTGTGCTCTGCTGGAACTCTAAATTCTTTGTTTGACTCCCTTCCCATCCCCCTTGTCACCCCAACTATGTGCAAACACCCACCTGAGGCTGAGATGCTTCTGCAGAAGTCTCAGCTGTAGTTGGTGAGTTTTACTAGGATCAATAGTTGTAAATATTTGTTGTTTGGGGGAGCAGGTGGAGACTAGTTCTGTTTCCTCTTACTCCAAGGCCACACTTCCCAGAAGTCACCTGGGTTTTTTTTTTTAATTGGGGGGTTAATGTTTTACACGTGACAGTAAATATAATAGTTTGCACTTGCATAACATTTTCTGATTTTCCAAATAACAATACAACCCCTACTGGGTCCTCTTTTTTGCCTCCAGGGTTATCACTGGGGCTTGGTTCCTGTACTATGAGTCCACTGCTCCTAGTGGCCATTTTTTTTTTCTTGGATAGGACAGAGAGAAGTTGAGAGGGGAGGAGGAGATAGGGAGAGAGAAAGGTAGACATGTGCAGATATGCTTCACCGCCTGTGAAGTGTCCCCCTACAGGTGGGGAGCTGGGGGTTCAAACTGGGATCCTGCACTTAGTGCTGTGTGCATTGTCTGACCCTCTCTCTTTTTTTTTTTTTTTAGTGAGAGCTTTTATTATTATCAAATTGCCTTATTACTAATTGCCCCATTCAGATTTCCTGTTTCCTCGTTATTCAGCCTAGGTAGGTTGTGTGTTCCTAAGAATGAATGCATTTCTTCAAAATTGTCCAATTTACTGCATATATTATCATAACTTGTCTCAGATTTCTATATAGTTGAGGAACCAGTTGTAGTGTCTCCTCTATTTATGACTGTGTTTACCTAAGCCATCTCTTAATTGTGTTGTCTAAGAATTATTTTTATTATATTTTTTTTGAAAAAAAACTATGTCTTTAATTCATAAAAATTGTCTGGTGCCTTATACTCTAGTTCATGTATTTCTGCTTAGATCTTAACTATTTCCTTTCTTCTGCTAACTTTGGGTTTACTTTCTAGTTTATGTGGTATAAAGGCAGGTTGTTTTACTTGAGCTCTTTATTTTATCTTCTTTTTTTAACATTTTATTTATTTATTATTGGGTAGAGGCCAAGAGAAATTGAGAAGGGTGGGGAAGAGAGAGGAAAAGAGACACAGACACCTGCAGACCTGCTTCACCATTTATGAAGCTTTCCTTCTGCAATTGGGGGCCAGGGACTTGAACCTGAGTCCTTACACATTGTAATGTGTGTGCTTAACCAGGTGCACCATCATCTGGCCCCTCTTTATTTTCTCTTAACATTGACATTTATCAATATGACTTCTTTGTTAGAACTTCTTTGCTGTGTACTCCATTTCAGAGTGGTTTAGCTAAGAACACAGGTCTCCTTGAACCAGCTCCTAGTTGAAATACCATGTCAGGATTCTTAAGTTACTTGAAATTATTGCATCTCAACTGCATAATACCCTTAAAAGTTCTACAAAGAGATGCAAAGTATTCATATTTATTATTGAACCAAAGTCATTTTAATGTGGCTAGTTGACAGATTTTTACATATTGGTCACAGTTTTGCTTCCTCTTCCTTTGATTCCAAGAATATTGGTAATAGTTCTGGTTGCATTTTAACGTCATAGTCCACTTCTGGTCCTAGCAGCCTCCAATCACATTTCAGCTATGCTCTAAGATAGGGAGCAGCAGATTATTTTGGATTCAGCACTGTGTGTTTCTGAGAGGACCTTGACATCTCACCCCTCCCTACCAGCACGTATAGCCAGGCCCCTTGTTTCTTGTGCAAATAGGTGATAGAGACACTAACCACCAGCAACATCTTGGTAGCTAGGAGGGCAGCTATAAGGAGTGGAGTAGACATGTCTGGACCTAGAAATTAAGACAAGAGGAGCATTAGAGGAGTCACATAGTCTATTCTCAGGGGCTCCACTTAGTTCACTGGAGGCTGCCTGGGTTCATCAGCCCTTTGGAGACTTTGTATCTGTGGGCAAGAATGGGCAACCTGGACTTAAGATCATGGCAGAAATCAGGATAAAGAACTTTATTCTCACTCATTCCCTTCTCATACTGCTGAAATTGTCTCTGCTGTGGAAAGAAGTGGAAGGAAAGTTTACTCAGTGACATAGGCACTTGGCCAGCCCATTCTCCCTCAGGGCAGACTGTATGGTGCTCATTCTGATGAGAAAACTGAGGTGCAGAGAGTTTAGGGAGCATCACATGACCATGGGATTCAAAGGTAGGGAAATGTATCATTATTGTCTAGGAGGGTGACTTTGAGACCTTGCCATTTTTTCTAAGACATGTTCATCTTTTCAGAGTCAGAGGAATAAATGTCCACACAACATGCAAGTATAATGAAAAGAAGATTCATTCTGAGGGAGTTTATAGCTTCTGTACTTGAACAGGGGTGGTACAATTATAGGCAGGGACTGTTTTGGCATCTGACATTTGAAAATGAGTTGGCAAGTTGGAATACTGTTGCTGGGGCATTAATCCTTTGGCAAAAGCCAAGTTGAAATAAAGAGGGATTAATCACAAGATTTTGCACTAAGGCAAAGAACTTGGGGGAAGGAGGAAAGGGGGAGGGGTAGCGGGAAGGAGAGCTTTCAGGTCCTAGTACGTGTTGATGGGAAAGAGCCTAAGATGAGGGTCAGAGTGTGTCTTTGCAGACACTTATCATGGTGAGATGGAAAATTGTACCCATGTACCAATAACTATATTGAAAACTATTAACCTCACAAGAAAATAAATAATAGAAAAGCAGTGGAAGGGTAGGTGGCTCAGTGGGTAAAGTGCAGGACTTACATGGAGTGCTGCTTTCAACCCCCATTACTGCATATGTTAGAGTGTGGTGGTACTCTGATATCTTTCATGAAAATAAATACATCTTTGGGGGAAAAGAGTGAAAGAAAACTTCCTTCATGATAATTTTGAAGAATTTTAAATTAGATTTATTTATGAAAAAGAACCAGAGATTTACTCTAGCATGTATAATGCTAAGACTTGAGCCTGATCGCCAATGCATTGCAAGTCAGGCACTCTATCTGCTGCACAGCCTCTCAGACTTTAAACTCATAAACTGTACAGGTTAGTGGTTTCTGTCCACAGGAACTCAGATAGACCTGCAAATATTAGCTCAGTCACCTTCTCTAACAGCAGGAAGTCTTTATAGCCTCCCCTTACTGCTCCCCAATCTCTTCTGTATAATTCTAAAATCACCATAAAGTTGAAACAGGAAGGGGATAATAGATAAACTGAAAGTTAGAGTAAATATGCAGGGTAGTTGTGATCATTGTTAGTCTGTTTTTACAATCAAGAGACAAAGAAGATCTTTGCTATAAGCAGTTACCATAACCTTAATTCCTGCTTCCAGACTCAAACTCCACACCCTCAGAGCAATCTGCATAGATGAAAGGTGGCAGGATAAACCGGGTGATGTGACTGATGCAGAGGGAAAGCTTGAGATGGAATAAAGACACAGCAGGGCTTAGAGAACTAGGAGGAAGGTGGGCTGACTTGGATATGAAAGTGATTACAAGACAGCAGAAGCAGGGCACTATGAAAAGGAGGCTTTCAGGGAGTTGGGCGGTAGCGCAGCGGGTTAAGCGCACATGGCGCAAAGCGCAAGGACCGACGTAAGGATCCTGGTTCAAGCCCTCGGCTCCCCACCTGCAGGGGAGTCGCTTCACAGGTGGTGAAGCAGGTCTGCAGGTGTCGTTCTGTCCCCCTCTCTGTCTTCCACTCCTCTCTCCATTTCTCTCTGTCCTATCCAACAAGGACGACATCAATAACAACTACAACAATAAAACAACAAGGGCAACAAAAGGAAATAAATAAATATTAAAAAAAATTAAAAGAAAAGAAAAGGAGACTTTCCCTACCCCCCCCCCACTTTTAGGTGTATTTATGTCTAAAGATCTATGAAGACATATCAGACTCTTGTGGTCACAGTATGAACTTTGGGGCAGGATGCCCATTTAAAGGACTTCTAGATTAGTCTATAACAAGAATGCTTTCCTATACTCACCATTGGAAAGATAAGATCGAAAGAGGAGAAGGAGTAAGAGAAGGAGGAGGAGGAGAGAAAGCTAAGCCAGTTGGAGTTGATCCTTATAAGGTGGCTCACTTATACCTTGATCTGTCTTGTAAGCAGAGACCTCCAGGATGTCAACTGTGGTGACTTCCATCTCCCCATTGTGCTCAACCCGGCAGGTGCATGCTACATTCTTCCTGTGGGCAGCGGTGTTCATCAGGAGCAAGCTCATCCCGTTAAAGGTCCCATCCTTGTTCTCTCGGAGGGTTAAGGCCATTTCTGTTTGGGACACATTTCCATTCTCCAACCAGGTCAGCTTTGCATTCTTGGGGTAGAACTTCTTCACTAGGCAGGCAACCAGCACCAGGCCTCCTGACACTGGGTGTTGGGAAACTTCCAAGGTGGGTGAAACTGAAACAACACCAGGCAGATGAACTTCGGAGACAGACCACAGTCAGGAGTTGCCACTCATAAAGCAGGCACCCAGGACAGGGATAAGGTATGCTGTGGGAGCTCACATTCTGGGGCATCATTGCACATGAGTGATCACTAAGTTGAATGCTAGACTCACTGTAAGTAACACTGAGCTCCTGTTAAGGATAATAAAAGTAAACTCAACAAGCACAGTTCTGGAAGGAGGGAATATAACTATAGCAAAATAAATGAATTCCCCAAACATATGAGTGCTTATCACAGTAGTTGCTGAGTAACTGGAGTTGCTATTGGGTCAGTCAATGAAGCCACCTAGCACAGAGGTTGGCAGGTGGTAGGTGTCCACATGGCAGCTGCCATGAAAACAGGGGTGAGTGACCAGCACATTCAGGGGCCTGGGAATGGGAAGGACTGTTGGGAATTAGATCCCAGGCAGTTCAGGGTCTGGGGAGACCCGAGGGAGGAGCAGGCTTGCAACATGGAGTCAGGGTGGGCTTGGGCAGGGTGTGTAGGTTTACTGTACCTCGGATGGTCTGAGACAGGTTGACAGTCGCACGAAGAGGAGAGCTCTCTGTCAGGGTGATGTGGTCACCTCGCAGATGACCTGGGAGTGTATGTCCCCCGGAGCCAGGGTCACCTCAGCTATGCTGGTCACTCTATACGTCATGTCACTCCCCTGTGACTCTATGTTTGTCTGGGATGCTGGGAGCTCGTTCCCGTTTTTGAACCATTTCAGGTTGATGCTTCTGGGGGAGAAGCCGTGGGACTCACAGGTGAAGTTCACTCTCTGCCCAGGTGTGGCCCTTGCCGGGGGACCATGGACTACAGGGCAAATGGGTTTGACTACAAAAGGAGCAATAACACACAGTAAGTATGATAGTGACAATTAACATCAAGGATAATTGTTAATAACTTTACATTAATTAATTAATTAATTTACATTTTTACCATCAAAAACATTTTGACTCTCAGTTCCTGTGTAACTCTACCACTATTTCCCAGACACCAGTTTTTCTTGTCTTTACTTTTTTGTTTTTGGTAGATGCCAGAGATATAAATATATAGAGAGGTGAGACACCTGTAGGACTGTTCTACTACTTGTGAAACTTCTCTCACTGCAGATGGGGACTCAGAGCGTGAACTCAGTTCCTTACATATGATAATGCGTGTGTTTTGCTGGGTGCACCACCAGCTGACCCCAACTTTACTTTTATTCTTTCAAAATTTTCATTAGTTTTGGGAGAGAGGGTGCCATCACCCTCATTTATACAGAAGGACACACTCAGGTTGCCCAGAGTTACACAGAGTCTGGAGTAGTGTGGCAGGGAATTTCAGGCCTGAAGCTAAAGTCCAGTTATTTTCTCAGCGAGGTCATTTCCCACCAATCTGGGCCCCAGACAGAATTTCTGCTTGGTCTCACTGTGTATTGCTGTTCTAGCAGACCTCTTCTGAAAACCTGAGCACCTACAAATGAAATGTCTGTGAAAGTGACTGCAGGAAGGCAGGGCCACACAGCACCCATGGGTGCTAGAGGCTGGCAGCCAGCTGTGAGGTGAGGTTGTGCAGTCCCAGTTCCTAAACTGAAATGGGAAAACAGGCCCTTTCCTTTCCTCTCCTTTCGTCTCATCTCCTCTTGTCTCCTCTTGACTCCTCCCATCTCTTCCCTTCCCCTCTCCCCCCTCCCTTCCCCTCTCCTCCACTCTCTTCCTCTCTCCTCACTCTCCTTTTCTCTCCTCTTCTCTCCTCTCCTTTCCTCTCCTCTCCTCCTTTATTTTTTCCCTTTTTCTTCTCTCTTTTGTTTTTCCCTCAACCCCTCCCTTCCTTTCCCTTGCTGTCTTTTAACTAAGGACAGAGAGAGTATGAAAGAGACAACTGCAGAAGCTTCCTTCATGAGGTGAGGACCTGGATTGAATATGGGTTGTGTATATGACAAAGCAGGGCATTATCCAAGTTAGCTTTTTTCCCATTAATACTGAGCACTGACCAAAGGCACACAGGGAATGAAGGCCAGTGCCATCTCATAGGCACTATCTCAGTGCTGCATTATGAAACTACTTGCTTATTCTATTTATTTGTTTATTTATTTGAGACAGAAATTGAGAGGGATGGGGGAAGATAGAGAGGAAGAGAGAAAGGCACCTGCAGTACTGCTTCACTGTGAAGACGAGTAAGTGTGTGTGTGTGTGTGTGTGTGTGTGTGTGTGTGTGTGTGTGTGTGTGTCTGTCTGTCTGTCTGTCTGTCTTCCGAAAGCTGTTGGTTCTAAGTATTTAAGAATTTTCTTTGTGGAACAATTTTGGGACACATGAAACTTTGCAGTAGATATTTGCTGTGGGATTCTGCAGGTAATCTCATGGGTCACAGGCCTTATTTTAAAATGTTTATTCTGAAGAACAGAACAATTTGAGATTTGTAACATGAGTATGGAGCTTTTCTCTGTGCTATGAGTACCCTGGGCTGCAAAACAGAGTTTGAGTTGGGCTGCATGGGATTTACATATTGGATCTCCTCCTTGGTCTGGTCAGGTGTTTTCTCTGAAGTTCAGTGTTCTGGTCTGTAAAAGGGGCACTATGATCTCACCCTTATTCCCTCTGTTTATCAGCCAGGGGAATTTTGAGCAAGTATCCCAAGCTCTGCAGCCTCAGCCTCCCTCAGCTGTTTAAAAGGTGGATCATCATGAACAGAAGCACTCACTGCCACACATGATCCCGAGATGCTATTCAAAGATAGGGGAGAATTGTGTTTGACTGTTCACCTCTCAGAGGATGAAGGAGAGATGCAGTACTCACCATGCACAATGAGCTGGGTGCCTGGTCCAGACTTAATCTCCACATCAGGACTCCCTTTCCGGAACTTCACACAATAGTAGACACCGGCATCTGCTGGGATGATGTCACTGATGCGGATGGAGAAATCCATGTTCTTTGTGTTGTCTGAAACACGTGTTACTCGGGGGTAGTGGCCATCTGTGAAACTGTAGATTTCCTTCCAGCCTGACCCTGTGCCTTTGAACCACTTGACAGGCCCCTTGGGGAGCAGGGAGGTCACAGTGCAGGGCAGAGTTGCTGTCTCTCCAGCTGCGACTGACACTGATGTCTCAGACTGGATCATGCGCAGCACCTCACCCCACACTCCTAGAGAGAAACAAGCATTTATTTATTATTCACCCTTGTAACCTGTAGGTTTCTGAAGTCTTTGCCAATAAAGGGTTTCACTGATGGAGTGCACAGCTTGAGGGACCCTGAGAGCAGCACCCAGTTTGCATCAGTGCACAGTATCTTACAACAAAATGCAAAATGAGAACGACTCTCTTTGCCAGTTAGTAAATGGAGGCACATGGGGGTTGATAGCATAATGGTTAAGCAAAGGGACTCTCATGCCTAAAGCTCTGAAGTCCCAGGTTCAATCCCTGCACTACCATAAGCAGGAGCTGAGCAGTGAAAAAAAATTAAAATATTAAATACATAAATATATAAAAAATGAACACAGAGATTATATGGTATAGGAAAGGGTATTGATTACCTGAGCCATCTCTGGAAGCCCCAAACTTTACCAAGTGCTCCTGCTGTGCACATTCTGGACTCATGGATTTTGTACTTTGTGCCCTTTTAAATGGGGGGGACCTTCAGACTCTAGCAGTAAGTGTGATCAGAAATGAGGAAAATATTTGTGCACATCCACTGAGCTATAGGAACATCTCTGTTCAACATCCTGCATTCAGAGATCATGGTGGGGTCTGCTCTGTCTCCTGAGTGACAGTCTAAGGGGACATTCTGGCTCAGAACGAACATGGAGATTGAAAAGAGAAACAGTGTATTAAGTTTCTGTGTGGCTTCCTTCCAGAGGGGATAATGCTATATATTTGTAATGTTGCTGTAGTAATTACTAAAATTGTGATATATTTAAGTCAGCTCATTATAGTTATTTTTAATATTTATTTATTTATTTATTCCCTTTTGTTGCCCTTGTGGTTTTATTGTTGTTGTTGGATAGGACAGAAAGAAATGAGGAGAGGAGGGGAAGACAGAGAGGGGGAGAAAAAGAGAGACACCTGCAGAACTGCTTCACCGCTTGAGAAGCAACTCACCTGCAGGTGGTGAGCCAGCGGCTCGACTGGGATCCTTATGCCAGTCCCTGAGCTTTGTGCCACCTGTGCTTAACCTGCCGTACTATCACCCAACCCCCAGCTGATTATAGTTATTGAGTTTAGTAACCCTACACTGGTGCCATTGAACTAAGATCAAGACATCAGTTGAGCTCATTAGCTTTTTTAAATGAGGAAATTAAACATTGAAGAAATGTTTCAGAAGACTAAATATACTGCAAATACTATTTCACATCACCCCAGAACATGTGTCAGTATAACTCTCTTATTACCAAAAATGCTGTCTCCTTCCATCAAAGGGTGCTGGGTGCACCTCTCATTAAACCCCTTTATTCTTCAAGTATAGACAGAAATGTAGGCATCTTTGTATATGTACATACAAAATAACTACATATATGTGTGTGTATATATAGATATATATATTCTCTGTCATAGTAATATGTGGCTTGACTAAAATAAAAAAAAATTCACCTATGCCTTCCCTTGATTTATGTCTTAATTCCCACACAGGAGTGAGATCATCTGGTATTTATCTTTCCCTCTGGGATATTTCACTTAGCATGATCCCCTCCAGTTACATTTATGGGGACATTCACTTTATTAATTTTATTCACCAGAACACCCTAAGCACTCTGCCAGCTCCTGGCACATAGTAGGGATCCAACACATATTTGAATGGTGTGTGGATTTGTCAGTTGGCCAGTGTGACACCCCTCTATGAGACCTGTGTTTATTTTCAACCAGTAATTTCTTTGCAAATTGAGAAAAAAAACCTATGTTTTTCATGTACATGACCTGATGGAGAACAAAATCAACATGTATATACAGAAGAAGTAGAAGAGCCCAGGAGAAGAAAAAACCCAACCTATGTCTCCCTTCCCACCCAGTCCCACATCCACTGATAGAAGCAGTCAGAACCACATGGTGTGGAAGTGGGACTATGGTAACTGAAGAGACCAATGATTTACCCCAGAGTGCTAGAATCAGACTGCCTGAGGTCAAATCATAGTTGTCTGCACTTACAGAAGTGACCTTGGATCTTTCTGTGCTTCGTGTTTTTAAGTACATTAGTGGTGACAAGAGGAATCTCCTTGGGGAGCATAATTGCAGGAGCTGACATTTCCTATGGCACATGCTGAGTGTTCAGGATATTGGGAGGTCAGTGGCCATTAACCTTCTGAGGTTTAAGCTATCAGCTGGTACAGCTATCAATACCAATGTAAAATGGATATAGATAATGTTTGTGATTACAGATGATAAGAGTCTCTGGATCTTTTCCAATTGTCCTCAATCTGAACTTTAATTCATCCTGAAAAGTTGAGTCTCAAACTCTACTAATTTTATTAATAAGGTAGTGAGCATGCCTTAAATAATGTGGTAGTATACGGAGGAAGTTAATAGAGTAGAGAAGATGGGAGGATGACAGAGGCTCAGAAAGCTCATTTGTAAATGTGCATTTCATGTAGACTGAGAAATATTATGAAGACAGTAAGAATGTGCTTCCAAAATCCAGCATGTGTTTATGTGTGTACACTTCTCAACCCTACTCACATACACACACTTAAATATTTGTTTGTGAATATACTTATAGGTAAGGCCTCACATCTTAGTTACAAGTAAGCTTTGAGGAGTCAATGAAATTTGAAAAATATTAAAAGGACAGTGTGATTTGGGCAAGTAGTACCAACCCAGTACAACCTCAGCAGGAGCTAGTGAGCACACACAGAGAAGCACTGGAGGACTGGGGAGTCTCTGAGAGGTGAGCTGGCTGAGAAATATTCTTCTCCTTGTAGCTCTGAATCTGATTTTTCTTTTCTATTTTTTTCTTTTTTTTTGCCTCCAAGTATATTTCTGGGGCTCACTCAGTGCCTGCACCATGAATCCACAGCTCCTGGAGGCCATTTTTTTTCCTTTTTTGTTGCCCTTGTTGTTGTAGCCTCATTGTGGTTATTATTGTTATTGTTGATGCCGTTTGTTGTTGGATAGGACAGAGAGAAATGGGGAGAGGAGAGGAAGACAGATAGAGGGAGAGAAAGATAGACACCTGCAGACCTGCTTCACTACCTGTGAAGGGAATCCCCTGCATGTGGGGAGCCGGGGGCTCAAACCTGGATCCTTACGCCAGCCCTTGCACTTTGCACCACGTGCGTCAACACACTGCGCTACGGCCCGACCCCCTGAATCTGATTTTTCTGATATTAGCCTTCACTGAGAGAGAAGTAGAACTGCACAAATTAGTAAGGAAAAAAAAGAAAGTAAGAAAGAAAGAAAGAAAGAAAGAAAGAAAGAAAGAAAGAAAGAAAGGAAAGACAGACCTGATCCCTGGAAGTGCTGGTATTAGATTTGAATTCCAAAAGTTTAGCCGACTTGGTAGGTACCATTGGGAAAGTTACTCTTTCTGCTTTATGTTTCTCAGTTACAAATCAGGAATAATAATCATGACTGTCTCTGGTATTTTGTGAGGATCAGATGAGCTTATTTGTACCAAGTTGTTGTTTCTGTTTCAAATACCCATCTTGACATCTCTGCCAACTGCTACAGATGATGGAGGCACAGGTAAAAAGCTTAGCAGATACTGCCGTGTCCTTATAATTCTGTTCCATCATTGGGTGCATATCTGTGTGTTTACTTGGATGCCCTTCAGGCCCACAGGCAGAGGGACATGGGAGCCAGGAAGAAGGGATCCTTCTCCCAAGGCAGTGCTCACCTGTGAGTCCCAGCAGTAGAGTCAGCAGGCACGGAGGAGGAGAGAAGCACCAGGGGGCAGGACTGGGCATCCTGGAGTCCTGAGAGCCTGCTGTGCCCAGTGTGGCCAGGGGAACCCAAACTCTGCTGGGAGAGGAGTGTGTGGAGCAGAGGAGTCTTGTCTTGTGTAATATAAGTGGAACTACGTGATGGGGAGAGAATTCTGTTCTAGATTCTGAGCAGTTCCTGTTTTTACGTTGTGAAATTGAAGTTAATTATGAAGAAGACAGCTGGCTAGTTCAGGAGAAACTCTTATCTTCCATCGAGACTTGCACAGATCTGGCAGAAATAAGTGTTTCTTCTGTTGGAGCTTCCTCTCCGTCTCTGGGTGTTCTAATTTTTTTTTGCACCAGGATTATTACTGGGGCTTCCATATGGCTGTATTACTCCAGCACCCCTTATTTTCCTGCCTGCCACCTGCCTTCCTGCTGCCTTCTTTCCTTTCTCTTTCTTAATAGAGAACAAAAAAATGAAAACAAACAAACCAACAACAACAACAACAAAAAGAGGTGGAGTTGGAGAGTAGGAAAACACTGACAAAAGGAAACACTGACAAAACCATAGGATAAGAGGGGTACAACTCCACTCAGTTCTCACCACCAGAACTGCGTATCCCCTCCCCTCCCTTGACAGCTTTCCTATTCTTTAATCCTCTGGGAGTATTTTCCTCTGAGTACTTGATAGTTTCTGGTCTGACATCCAGATCCGTGATACATTTGGAGTTTACTTTTTTTTTTCTGGTGAGATATAGTGCTTCAGTTTCATTCTTCTGCACATTTCAATCCAATTTCCCCAGCACCATTTATTGAAGAGACCCTCCTTTTTCCATTTACTAGTTTGGGCCCTCTTATCAGAAATTAGATGCCCATAGGTGTGAGGTGTTCTTGACTTTTGGTAATTTCACAATGATGTGTCTTGGTGTAGGTATATTTGGGTTTAGGAGTTTGGGAGTTCTCTCTGACATCCTGATCATACCCCAGATATAGAAAACTTTCTGGTATTAACTTTTCGAATATGGTTTCTGCCCCATTCCTTCTCTCCTCTCCTTCTAAGACCCCTATAATTCAATACTTGATTTTTTAATGGAGTCTTCAATCTTTTAACAGTTGCCTCATTTTTCTTAAACCACTTTTCTTCTTCTACTTTGAAGTCAAAGAGCATGGCCAGTTTGTCATCTCTTTGTTAGATTTGCTCTTCCACATGGGTAAGTTAACTTCCGTGACTTGGTATTTGAGAGTGAAATAAATTCAAAGTGTCCTTCATATCCTGTTACACTGTTTTCAATTTTTCCACTTCCCTACCAGATGAATCTTTGAAGTCATGGATTTCTTTTTTTTTAATATTTATTTTATTTATTTATTCCCTTTTGTTGCCCTTGTTGTTTTATTGTTGTAGTTATTATTGTTGTTGTTGTTGGATAGGACAGAGAGAAATGGAGAGAGGAGGGGAAGACAGAGAGGAGGAGAGAAAGATAGACACCTGCAGACCTGCTTCACCGCCTGTGAAGCGACTCCCCTGCAGGTGGGGAGCCGGGGTTCGAACCGGGATCCTTATGCCGGTCCTTGTGCTATGGATTTCTTTCTTAATATATATCTGCATACTAAATTTATAGCTTAAAATATAAATAAATAGGGGGATGCACGGTAGCACAGCAGGTTAAGCACACATGGTGCGAAGCACAAAGACCAGCATATGGATCTGGGTCAAGCCCCCCGGCTCCACACCTGCAAGGGGGGTTGCTTCACAAGCGGTGAAGCAGGTCTACAGCTGTATATCTTTCTGTCATCTCTGTCTTCCCCTCCTCTTTCAATTTCTCTCTCTTTTATCCAACAAAAAGACTTATAACAACAATAATAGTAACAAGGGCAATAAGGACAACAAAAATGGTAAAAGAAAGACCTCCAGGAGCAGTGGATTCGTAGTGCAGGCACTGATAGGTCTGGGAGTGCTTGACCATTGATACATCTGAAGGTGAAAACACTCAGCCATAAGAATGTGGAATCTGGCAAAACCAGTCCATCCCTGGAATGCGTGCCAGAGGCTAGCAGTTTCGTAAAACCACAGACCGGGGGCAGGCAGGTAGCACAGCTGGTTAAGTGCACGTGGCATAAAGCTCAAGGACAGGCATAAGGATCCTTGTTCAAACCCCTTGTTCCCCACCTGCAGGGGAGTCGCTTCACAGGCGGTGAAGCAGGTCTGCAGGTGTCTATCTTTCTCTCCCCCTCTCTGTCTTCCCCTCCTCTCTCCATTTCTCTCTCTCCTATCCAACAACAATGACATCAACAACAACAATAATAACTACAACAACAAAACAACAAGGGCAACAGAAAGGAAAAAAAAATACCCACAGACCCACCAGACTTACCATTATGGAAAATCCCCACTGAACTCTCACCTGACTTCCTTCTTCTCCTCTCCTATAAGAATCTCCCTCCCCTGAATCTGGGTGCAACTTCACAGACCCCCACTCTCTCGGGACCTGCTAACCTCGGCCTGGAATGCCCTAAGAAAGCCCTTATGATAATATTCATGACCTTACTTTTCCTATCAGGTCCCTTTCACCACCAACCAGACCTTACAGGCACCAAGCCTACATTTGTAAAGAATATTTTCATTTTTATGAGATAAATTTTGTTTTAAATGGTTGTCTATCTGCTTGTTTCTTCCTTGGGCATGAATATTTTTATTTGCAATATTCTTACATGATTTAAAATTCACTTTGCAACATTGTATATTTCAATGACCATATAACAATTTTTTCTAACTTATTTTAATCACATATTAGTCACTGTTATTTCCCTTATAATACATAGTATCCTTGTCATTATTATTATAGATTTAATAATGAGTGACAAGATTGTAAGATAATAGTGGTACAATTCCCACAACCAGAGTTCCATATCCCATCCTCTCCATTGGAAATTTCCTTATTCTTTATCCCTCTGGAAGTGTAGACTAAAATTCTTTATGTGGTACGAAGGTGGAAGATCTGACTTCTATAATTGCTCCTCTGCTGAACATGGACACTGACAGGTCATTCTATAGCCCCAGCATGTTTATTTCTTCCCTGGATGGCACAGGGCTCTGGGGAGGAGAAGTTCCAGGACACATTGTTGAGGCCATCTGCCCAGGGAAGTCAGGTTAGCATCATGCTAGCATCTGCAACTTGGTGGCTGAAAAGCAGTAAGCTATTGTCTGGTTGTGTCATGGGGGAGAGAGAGAAGGGATCGAAGCAGAGAGGGAACACAAATCTTTATTCACACGGGCACCTCAGAGTCGGGTGAGAGTGCAGCACTTCAGGCTAACCACTTCAGGTAACGTGGAGTCACCAAATGGTCGCCTCCCGCTAAGCACAGCATCCTTCTCTGCATCAGGTCGCCGAGGTGAAAAGGGGCACAGAGAGAGACTGGACCTGCAGCAGCAGTGGGCTTTATAGGATAAAAAAATGGAGTGGAAGTCGGGACAGGATTGGTAGGGAAAGGCACTCTAGGAATACAGTTTCAACTCTCGTGGGAATTGACAATATCCTGAGGGGACAACATTGTGGAAAAAGGCACTCCGGGAATATAGTTTCAACTCTCGCAGGAATTGACAATATCCTGAGGGGGCAACATGGTGGATGTGATCACATCTGCACAATTTCCGAACAAGGTATAAAGTAGAACAAATTGTTTAGTAACCAGGAACCTAAAGGTAAGAATAAAGCAGATGGGTCTTCATGGGGGAGGAATCCAGAAAGTCTATTTTAGGCAAATTCCAAGGGGCCCATGAATTTACTAATTTTTGCCTGAGCCCAACAGCTAACACGCAGGTGGTCTAGGAGTATTGCCTGGGAAGATGGTGTCTGACAGTTGAGAACAGGACCAGAAAGCTGGATCAGGGCAGAGAATAGCTCCCAAATATGGGAAAAAAATATATAGATACTATTAACTGCAAAAACTCCATCGATCTGACCTTGGGCCCATGTCTATTCATATTTAGCACAGGAGCCTGTGTAACCTCTGCATCCCTGTCAGTCTGAGCTCACATTCCATGGTCATAGCTAGGAACATTCTAGGCTGCCTGCATTCATTTCAGGACCAGTCTTTCTTGAGTGGCAAAGTATACTGACCCAACCTCCCTCTGAAGAGTGTGCCAACTTCTACCACTGTTGTTCTACATTGAGGGCAAGGTCCTGTAGAGGCCCACAAGAGGGTTTATGATGTAGACTCTGCAGCATCTCTGTATTATAATTCTTTTAAAATTAATTTAATTTATATATAAAATGGAAACATTGACAAAACCATAGGATAAGAGGAGTACAACTCCACACAATCCCTACCCCCAGAACTCCCTATCCCCTCCCCCAATAGCTTTCCTATTCTTTTTTTTAATAGTTTACATTTGACAGTAAATACAATGGTTTGTACATGCATAACATTTCCCAGTTTTCCATATAATAATACAACCCCCACTAGGTCCTCTGTCATCCTTTTTGGATCTGTATACTACCCCCAATCAACCAACCCACCCCAGATTCTTTTACTTTGGTACAATATGGGCAGCCCTGTCTAGTACTGATCTGAAGGGAAATGGTTTCAGTTCCTCACCATTGAGTATGATGTTGGCTGTAGGTTTGCTATATATAGATTCCACTGTCTTCACTAATATATAGGGTATATATAGACTTCACTGTATTCATACTGGAGTTGGTGTCCCAGTTGGCAAACCACCAGACTGTCACCAGCCACGCAATCTCTCCCTAGGCTCCACTCCGTCCACGAGCTACACATGTCCACACTCAGTAGTGACTTGGAGGGTTCCTGAAACTGCTCTAGTCCTGTCCTGCTGCAGTCCCAGGTGGTCTCCTTTGGTATTCCTAGTTGACTGGGAGAGGAGAGGAGAAGAGAGGAGAGAAAACCAGCTTTCCTGTTCTTTAACCCTCTGGGAGTATGGACCCAAGATCATTGTGGAGGCAGAAGATGGAAGCTCTGGCTTCTGTAATTGCTTGCCTGATGACCATGGGCATTGACAAGTCGATCCATACTCCCAGCCTGCCTCTTTCTTTCCCTAGTGGGGCAGGGCTCTGGGGAATCAGAGCTCCAGGATACATTGGTGTGTCTTGTCTGTCCAGGGAGGTCTGGTCGGCCTCCTACTAGCATCTGGAACCTTGTGGCTGAGAAGAGAGTTAACATATAAAGCCAAACAAATTGTTGACCAATCATGAACCTAAAGGCTGGAGTAGCGCAGATGAAGAGTTGGGGGGTGTCTTTGTTTTGTAGCTAGCTAGTAGTCATATTTTAGTTATATTCCAAAGGGCCTATGGCTATACTAGTTTTTTTTTTCCCCCTGAGCCTGAAATCTGACATGCAGGTGGAACCAAGTTATTATCTGGGGAGACGATGTCATGGCTGATAAAAGGACCAGAAAGCTGGATCAGGGGAGAGTAGCTCCCAAGTATGAGAAAGTTGTATAAATATTGTTGACTATAAACCCCATCAATTTGATGTGATCTGGGGCCCCTATTCAGATGAAGAGCTTTGTGACCTCTGTATCTGTGTAGATATGAGTTCACATTTTGTGGTCATGAGTAGGAACGTTCCAAGCTGCCCCAATATCAGGACCCATCTTCCTCAGGTGTATCATACAGTATGTTGCTATCCTCCCTTCAGAGGATGGAACATTTTCTACCGTTGTTGATCCAAGTTGAGGGCAGGGTCCTATGGGGCCCACAAAGTGGTCTATTTTGTTGTTCCTGATAGAGATGACCAATAACAATGGAGAGAGGGATTTATTTGAGGTCTAGTCCCATTATGTCTGTCTGGGAATCTCAGGACTCCCCAGATAGGGCTGCCGCTGATGGGGTGATCTTTGTACTATAATTCTGTAGTCAACAAGTGTAGAGTAGAAGCTTGTCACTGCAGTACTGATACCAACTGCAGAAAGTTGCCCTAAGGGGAGTGTATGTGGGAACCTGTGTAATCTGTATGGGAAGTCATGCTAGTAGCTGTCATAGATAGGATTTATATAGGGCTGAACATGCATGATAATGCATGATTAATAATGGTAAGACCACAAGAGTGAATTTATGCATGAATGCATGGTAGGATGGATGGATGAGTGATAGAGTGGATGAGACTTGTGTGGTATGACCATCACTCTTATTCTTTTGTCTTCTCTTGTCTTTTATATTACATGCTACAACAAATGACACTTTCAGACATTAATGTTAAGTGCATTAAGCTTATCCCCAAAAGCCAAATACTGACTGACCTACCAATATAGGTGGATTCAAGGAGTAGTCAAACTCAGAAAGAGAGCAAAACGTGCTTATCATGGAGTGGTGGGAGTGGCAAGTGTTTAGGGTTATAGAGCTTCAGTTTTGTAGAAGGATAACGTCTGTGGAAATACATTTCTCAGTAATGTGAATATAATTAGTGGTCTTGAACTGTGTGCTTAAAATGACTGAGATGGCTTTTCAAATGGGGTGGGTACGATTAAGAAAGATACAAATTCAACTAGAGTAAACTCACAGAAGTGGGTCCATGACTGTTCTTTTATCCAGTTCTGATATTTGTGCAGTGGCAGAATCTAGACGGTGATTGTCTTTCCCTATATATGTATTACTGCTGATAATACACTAGGGAGGTAGTCTAGAGTGTTTTCTACCTTAGTTATTAGAAATTATCAATATCTATCTAAGAGATCCGAGTAATTATGTGTGACCACATATACGTAGGTCCATTTGAAATAATGGAAAAGATTTCCAGTTTTAATTTTATTAATTTATCCAGAGGGATTTTTTTTGTTATTATTGTGATTACTGTCCCTCTGGCTTCATTTCTGTAGGATGACTTTTTCATATAGAGACGGAACAGGGTGCAGTGGCGGAGGTGGGAAGTAGAGAGCTAGAACCCCACAGCAGATAAATTTTTCCCAGTGCCATAAGGCCAGGATTGAACTTGGGCCATACACATGTGGCAAAGCAGGCACTTTACCAATGAGCAATCTTGCATATGAATCCACTGCTCCTGGAGGCTATTTTTCCCATTTTGTTGCCCTTGTTGTTGAGCTTGTTATAGTTGTTATTGTTGTCATATCTGTTGCTGTTGTTGGATGGGACACAGAGAAATGGGGAGAGGAGGGGAAGACAGAAATGGGGAGAGAAAGACAGACATCTGCAGACCTGCTTCACTGCTTGCGAAGAGACTCCCCTGCAGGTGGGGAGCCAGGGGCTCAAACTGGGATCCTGATGCTGGTCCTTGCGCTTGGCGCCATGTGCGCCCAACCCGCTGCACTACCGCCCGACTCCCCCATTCAGTTGTTTCTATCTATTTGAATTTTATTAAGTCTAGGCTATAAGGAAGCAATGATCATTTATTACATTTCACAACAAACTATAGAATGTTAATGCAAAGATTGATGATAAAGAATAATTCCTTAAATAAAATTGATTACCCTTTCTGGCCCAGTTTTGTTGAAATATGATTAACATATGACATTGTATTTAAAATGATCCTGGGTCCATACTCACATCGGGATAAGGTGTAGGAAAATTCTCAAGGGAGGGAATTGTATTGTTATGTGGAAAACTGAGAAATGTTATGCAAGTGCAAACTATTGTATTTATTGTAAAAAGTAAATCATTAATCCCGCAATAAAGAAATATAAAAAAGGGAGGGAATTGGATACAGAGTTCTGGCAGTAGGAATTGTGTGGAAAAGTACCCTTCTTATCCTATGTTCTTGTCAATATTTTCATTTTATAAATAATTGTTTTTAAAGTACAACATAATGGTGTGACATACATGCTTACATATTTGTATATTGATTGTAAAATGGGTACCACAAAAAGATGGTTCAACATCCATAGCCTCACAGAGTCAAAATATAGCTTGTTGTGAGAACTTGCTTTTTTGTCATGTCTGTGATTTCACTACTACTCCAGACCAACTTTTTTTGACAGAGAGACAGCTGCAGAAAGATAGACAAAAATACAGCACCAATGTTTCCTTCAGTTCTGTTAGGGCTGGGTTTGGAGATGAGAACTTTTTGAGATGGACTCAAGGAGTAACTTTAGGAACAGTGCTGTATACTACAGATCAGGTTGATTATCTGTAAAGTTTTTACCTCTTTACCATGTTCACCTTCTTCTAACCTCCTTGACCCCAGTATCTGGCAACCACCACTCTAGTTCTGTATCTATGCATTTGACATTTTTAATTCCATAATGTAGTATTTGCATTTATCTGGCTTATTCCACTTTCACCATGTACTAAAGTACACCCATAATGTTATAAAGGATACAAATCTTTTCTTTTATGACTGAATAATATTCCAAGCATAGCCATAGAGATTAGCTTGTTTTCATGGGGTTGCTGTTGTAAATTCATGTTTTAGTGAACAAGGGTATGTAGCTATTTCATTAAGAGAGTAATTTTGTTTGCTTGGAAAATAGATCCAGAAATGTGATTAGTGGGTTAAATACTACTTATTTTTCTATAATTTACAGAGCCTTCTTATTGTTTGACATACTAGCTGCCCATTATATATTCAGTGCCAGTGCTCAGAGTTCCTGTTGTTCACATATTGGCCAAACCCTGTCTTGTAGCTCTTGGTGGCTGCATTTTGACAAATGTGAAGTAATAGTTCCTATGGTTTAGATGAGCATTTCCTGGATGCAGAGCCATGTGAATATCTTCCATGGAGCTGGAGGCCATTTGTTTGTGTCTTTGGAAAATATCTCTGCCCACTTCTTTAACTGGATGGCTTGTGAGTTTGCTGTGGAAAATGGAGCAGCTGATTGTTTTAGATTCTGCAATTCATATTTCTGTAAGGACTGTAGATGAAGATCAGATACAGATCTGGGGTAGCAGAAGTGTTTAGGAGGCAGGTCTTCTGGGGGAAGAGGCATCTAGAAGAGAATCTGTGAAAGCTTCATGTTCTTCCTCCTCCTAGAATGGACCCCCAGAGAAGGAAGGTGGCAAAGAGACTGGAGTGGCAGCTAACAGGAGAGAAAATATATTCACATTAGTAATCTGCCCTTCTTCTTCTTCTCCTTCTTTTTCTTTTTTTTTATTTAAGAAAGGATTAATTAACAAAACCATAGGGTAGGAGGGGTACAATTCCACACAATTCCCACCACCCATTCTCCATATCCCACCCCCTCCCCTGATAGCTTTCCCATTCTCTATCCCTCTGGAAGCATGGACCCAGGGTCATTGTGGGTTGCAGAAGGTAGAAGGTCTGGCTTCTGTAATTGCTTCCACTCCTTCTTTTTCAATTGGGAGGATTAATGATTCACAGTAAATACAGTTTTTTGGTACATGTGTAATATTTCTCCATTTTCTGCAAAACACTCTGACCCTCAGTCTTCCCCTCCACCATCATGCACCAGGACCTGAAAGCCTCCCTGTTTCCCCCGAGTCCTTTACCTGTTTTTTTTTGTACCAGAGTGCTACTCAGCTCTGGATTGTGGTGTTACGTTGGATTGAACCTGGGACTTTGGAGCCTCTTTGCATAACCATTATGCTATCTATCTGTTGTCAAAGTCCAGGGCGCCAGTATGCCAGGCTAGCTTCGCGGTGGGAGAGAGACGACCAGGGACACACGGCTGAGAGGAGAAACAGTATTTCTTTATTAATGAGCAAATGGTTCACAACCCCATTCTGTCCTGCATTCTTCTCCTATGGCGACAGCATCTGGAACCAAGGAAGTATGTAGGATAGGGGGCTGGGAGAAGGGAGAAGTGTGAAAAGGCAAAGACTAAACCATAATCTCCTGGAGGCAGGGGGAGTGAGACCAAACTAATGTAACAGAATGATCATGTAAATAGACCACAATATCAAGCAATGTAACAGAAGGGATCCCAGAAACAGAACTAGAAGCATACCAACAATTCCCCCTTTTCTTTTTAACTAATTGACCATAGTATCAGGAGTGTGGGGTGAACAGAAACCTATATCGTACAGGCATTTTCAAAAAGAAACTGGCACAAACATGGAGGAACAAGTAAGCGAGCAACAAGAACCAGTGTGATGCCAAGGGAAGGCCTGAGGGGGGTGTTTCGTGCCTCTGTGGGCAAGGCTTATCAGCTAAAGAACATTTCCTGCCTCTGTGGGCTTTTCTTGCCTCGACAGGCATTACCTAGAAAGGGGGGAGGGTATGGCTTATACAGTCTCAAGGCAGCTGGCTGCAGTCAGTCTTTGAGAAACCCAGCAGCATAAAGGGAAGCCACTGTAGTTTTGTGCAAAGTGTCCAAGAGGTGTACCAGTGAGTCTGATGGAAGTGCCAGTCCAAAGCAGATGTCCATGGAAGAATTGCCGGGGGGTGAATTGTTGCATGAGGAAGGTCAACCGCTGGAATTCTGCTTTTCTGTAGAGAACTTGACAGCTGCAATTCACTTATGAAACAAAACTTGTAGCAGGTTATAAGTTTACCACAATTGATAACTCGATGATTATAATTGGTTTAGGTATCATTATAAATTTGGAAAGTCTTTCTCATTTCATTTTAAGGCTCCTTAACCATTTTAAGCACAATAAAATGTGGTAAGGCAAAGAACCTCAGGTATGAGAATCATTAGCATAACCTCAATTAGCATAACAATTGTGCAATCCACCATTTGTAATTGAGAAGGTATCTGAGAGCTTCACATATCAACAACGTCTTTTTTTAACCCTTTGTTACACCCATACAAGATGGAGACACACCCTACGTGTGCGCAGGTTTTTTAGACCAAGTTAGTTAAAATATATTGATTTTTAACTAATTTTTATCTCAGACTTTAAATCTAATTTTACCTTTATGAGAATTATGTTGAAAATCTTTTTCATTTAATTTTGCCTAGTAAGAATGTAGCCTTAAAGTTACATTTTTAACTTTAAGTTAATGTTTACCAAACACACACATAAACATGGCCTTCAGTACGCAAGGAGAAAAACTTTTGTTATGAAGACATGTGATTTTGAACACGAATTTAGATCTGTACTGTCTTAGTTGTTTGGGGGGGTGCGTTGTCTGGCAGTGGCAGGGTGTGATCATTGCACGGGTCTCTGCATATTCTAGCTCTTCTGCCTTCAGAGCCGATCTGGGGATCTCGGCCAGGGGGCCCAGTCCCGGAAGGGAGCCCGCGGTCTTCGGGGGTCTGGGATCTGACCAGACTTCATAGCAGGAGGGCGGGTGGGCCAGCTGTGTAGAAGGTGCAGGCCAAGGTGGCCTGGGGTGGGGGCCAGGATGGGCCGCTGCCCTGCCCCTGGCAGCAGAGCAGCATGTAGGGAGCCCACGGCCAATGCCCCATGTCCCGCAGCGGTGAGTAGGCTCCGGCGGGCCGGCGGTGGGCGGAAACCAAAGTGTGGCCCATAACAAAATGTTCCAGAGATGGAGAAGCTGTCTCATGAAGAAAGAGTAGGGGCTTTTAGAAACCTCTCAATAAGTAGAAAGGTAGGCCATAGTGACTTTACTTATATGATCTACTTTGGTCTGTTGCACGTGTGTGGAGCTGAGATTCTTGTCCCTATTCAGGGCGCCATTATGTTGTTTTCTCCAGGGCTGGCTTCACAGGTGGGAGACAGAGACAACCGGAAACTCGTGGCTGAGCTGAGAACACAGTTTAATCTTTATTCAAGAGCGGGCAAGCAGTCCAACAACTTAATCACCACACAATGTGCTCCTCCACCTCTCTCCTCTGGCGTCAGGAACCCACGTTGGTGTGCCATATGTAATCAAAGTCCAGGGTGCCAGTATGCTGGGCTAGCTTTGTGGTGGGAAACAGACAACCAGGGACACACAGCTGAGAGGATAAGCAATATTTCTTTATTCACGAGCAAAGGATTCAAAAAACTAATCTAATCTAATCTAATCTAATCTAATCTAATCTAATCTAATCACAACCCTATTCTGTCCTGCATTCTTCTCCTACGGCAGCAGCTTCTGGAACCAAGGAATTATGTAGGATAGGGGGCGGGGAGAAGGGAGAAGCACGAAAAGGCAAAGACTAAACCACAATCTCCCGGAGGCAGGGGGAGTGAGACCAAACCAGTGTAACAGAATGACCATGTAAATAGACCACAACATCAAGCAATGTAACAGAAGGGACCCCAGAAGCAGAACTAGAAGCATACCAACATCTATCCCTACCATATGTGTTCTTTTGTTTTGTTTTGTTTCCAATGTTATCGCTGGCTTTTGCTGCCTGCATCTGAAGGCTATTTTCCTCCTTTTGTTTCCCTTATTGTTTATCATTGTTGTTATTACAGTTGTAGATATTGCTGTACTTGTTGTTGGATAGGACAGAGAGAAATCAAGAGAGTAGGGGGAGAGAAAGAAAGACACCTGCGGAACTGCTTTATGGCTTGTGAAGCGATGCCCCCCCACCACCCCGCAAGTGGGGAGCCAGGGACTTAGGCTGAGATCCTTACCAATCCTTGCATATCACGCCATGTGCACCTAACCTGCTGTGCTACCATCAGGCCCCCATCTGTTCATCTTTTAAGAATTATTATTCCCACTTCCATAGTACATTTTCCTTTATTAAGGACTTGTTCAAAGCCCTAGAGACACATTTCAGCCACTTCAGCCTTCTCTCCTAGGTCCTGAACCCCCAAGGCTCCATTCCTTCTACCCCATCACACAGAGGGTCCCTCAGACAGGAACGTCCCTCAGAGCAGCCTCTCTAGGACTTCTCAACAGAGCTCAGAAAGGAGGATTCTTTGTAACCCCTGACCCCTATGTTGAAATGATACACATGGGCTGCTAGAGAGCCATTTCCTCAGTTGCTCCTTATTCAGTTTCCTCTGCTGACTCCCTAGAACCCTGGGCCTCTATCATTATCCTTGAGCACACTACACCCACCCATCTCTTATGGCTCTCAACCTCTTCTTTGGGAATGCTTTCAGGGATTCACAAAGCTCCTGAGGGAGTTGAGGAAAGCTTATCCCCTCTTATCTCCACTTGATCCCTGGCCCTGTGTGTTGACCTTACTGTTCCCTGAAGAGACTTTGCCCACCCCCACTTCCTCCACAACTTACTTCAGGCCCTCTGCTTCCTGTAAACATAGATGACAGAGACACCAAGCAGCAATAGCACTTTGGGGCCTACGATGAGGCCTAGGAGGGCAGTCATGATATTTGGAGTAGATGTGCTGGGACCTAGAAATGAAGAGACAGAGGAACATGAAAGGGTCATACAGGTGTTCATTCCCAGAGACTCCTTACTCCATCTGAGGTTGCTGGGCCATCAGAGTGCCTGCACTCTTCTCAGTTCAATATCATGGTAGAAATGAGAGTAAGAAGTTTTCTCATTCTTATTTACCCTTTTTCCAGACACCAGGCTTGTCCTCCTTGAGAAAAAGGGATAAAGAGAGTATTTTTTAAAAAAAATTTTAGAATTTATTTCAAAAAGGAGACATTAAGAAAACCATAGGATCAGAGGGGTACAACTTCACACAGTTCCCACCATCAGATCTCCATATTCCATCCCCTCCACTGGTGGGTTTCCTATTCTTTATCCCTCTGAGAGTATGGACCCAAGGTCATTGTGGGATGCAGAAAGTGGAAGGTTTGGCTTCTGTAATTGCTTCCCTGCTGAACATGGGCATGGGGTGATTGATCCATACTCCAAGCCTGTCTCTCTTTCGCTAGTTGGGCAAGGCTCTGGGGAAGCAGAGCTCCAGGACACATTGGTGGGTCATCTGTCCAGGGAAGTCTGGTCAGCATCATGCTAGCATCTGGAACCTGGTGGCTGAGAAGAGAGTTAATATACGAAGCCAAATTTTCTCTGTAATGGGCACATATCTGTGTCATATACTTTAGTCCTGAGTTGTCCTGTATAGCTATTTCCTATTGGATTATGAAATGGAGGCTACAAGTTTAAGAAATTTCACAACAGTAGAATAGTGTCTTTTTTTTTTTTTTACAGCCGGAGTGTTGCTTTTATTTCACATAAGTATATATATGTGCTTCTAATAAAAGGTTGATAAAGAGATCTTGTTACTGTTGAAGAACAAATATTGTCTTATAATTTACAAACTCCAGCCAATAAATTCTGGGCTCTTGGACTTGTGGACCTGTGAGCATGCTTTCTGGGTCTGACTCTAAAACTTCTGATTCAGAACTTCTAAGTGAAATACAAAAGACAGAAAGGTTACTAATTGTGCCTTGCAATTTGGATGCAAGAGGTCTATACACTTCACTTTGAGAACAATTAAAGATTAGCCTAACAATAGTGTGATTTAAAGCCAAGAAAGTCCTGTAGCATGTGCTGAGACCTTGCAGGAGACAAGCCTACCCTCTCAGGATCTGAGGAATGAATGTCCACATATGTGGGTGGAGGGGGTGGGAGTGTGGGGCAAACCAGGTTTCAAAATGACAGAGTTAACAGTGTGGGTCTAAACAGCCTCATGACCCAGGATGTGAGACACTCACAATGAGATCTCATCTTAAGGTCTGCTGACTGGAGAACATTGAAGAATCGAGGAAGTGTGTCAGACGTTGGAGGAGACTTCAGACATTATCCAGCTCACCTTGACCTCAAATGGTGTCAACTGGCATCTTTCTTTGGTGATAGAAACATACTTTTGTATTCTTAGCATTTTGAAAATGAAGCTTTAAATTTAAAACCAAAATAAAATGATTGTACACACACACACGCGCGCACACACACATGCACACACACACACACACAATTTTCTTACCATAATGCAGGGTAAGGAAAGTTGACCTTATTTTTCCTGGAGTGTTATGGATTAGTTTTCTTTCTTTTTTTATGATTTTATAAAAAAAATATTTATTTTATTTATTTATTCCCTTTTGTTGCCCTTGTTGTTTTATTGTTGTAGTCGTTGTTGGATAGGACAGAGAGAAATGGAGAGAGGAGGGGAAGACAGAGAGGAAGAGAGAAAGATAGACACCTGCAGACCTGCTTCACCGCCTATGAAGCGACTCCCCTGCAGGTGGGGAGCCGGGGTTCGAACCGGGGTCCTTATGCCAGTCCTTGTGCTTTGCGCCACCTGCGCTTAACCCGCTGCGCTACAGCCCGACTCCCTGGAGCAGTTTTCTTAGCTGAGTGTCTCTGATATTCTCTCTCAGTTAAGACAACAGTGGAAAAAATGACAGCAAAATAACTGATTTATACAAAATGGATTTTATGATCTAAAGAAACAAAAAGGTGTGGTGCAGTGGAGAAAGCATTGAACTTTCAATCATGAGGTCTTGAGCTTGGCCCCTTGTAGTACACGTACTAGAGTGATGCTCTTGTTATCTCTCTCTTCCTCCTATCTCTCCCAGTAATGAATAAACAAATGAAGATGAAGGTGAATCCTGTTTACACTGACTTCCAGTATCACTTGACCAAAAAGATAACTCATTCAAAAGTGAAAATTCCCATCTCCTATGGGTCATGTTCTCCTTAGGATGCCAGTCAAAACTTGTCAAGAACAAGGCCAAGTACAAGAAATAAGTATTGGCATCTGCAAAAGAGAGTGAGAGTTATTTAGAAATCACTCCACCAATGTTACCTACCATAACTGTGAAAATAATGAAAGTTGCTCTGCATATCTAAGTATAGACTCTAGAAAAACACATCAAAACACTATCTCAGAAGCATATATGCACTCTTATCTTCATACCTGCACTGTTCACAAAACAGAGCAAAGTGTGAGATCAATGTAAATACCCACAGAAAGATGACTGAATTATAGGCCCATTGTCATCAAAACTGCTTGGTACTGGAACATGAACAGACACACTGACCAGTGGAATAGAATTGAGAGCCCAGAAATGAGGCCCCACACCTATGGACATCTAATCTTTGACAAAGGGGCCCAGACTATTCAATGGGGAAAGCAGAGTCTCTTTAACAAATGGTGTTGGAAACAATGGGTTGACCCCACAGCCTGTCCAGCATTTGTTGCTGTTACCTTTTCTGATGTATGACATTGTCACAGGAGTTAAGTGGTATCTCAATTTTGCTTTTATTTGCATTTCTCTGAAAATCAAAGACTTGGACCATTTTTTCATGTGTTTCCTGGTCTTTTGTATCTCTTCTGTGGTCAGTATTCTGTCCATGTCCTCTCCCCATTTTTGGATGGGTTTATTTGTTGTCTTGTTATTGAGTTTGGCAAGCTCTTTATTTTTGTTATTAAACTCTTGTCTTGTTATATGGCATGTACAGATCTTCTCCCATTCTGTGAGTGGTCTCTTGGCTTGGTTAGTGGTTTCTTTTGCTGTACAGAAGTTTTTAATTTGATGTAAAAAAACACTTTCTTTTAAAAAACATTTGTAAATATTTATTTTCCCTTTTATTGCCCTTGTTTTTTATTGTTATTGTAGTTATTATTGTTGTTATTGATGTAATTGTTGTTAGATAGGACAGAGAGTAATGGAGAGAGGAGGGGAAGACAGAGGGGGAAGAGAAAGATAAGAAGCCTGCAGACCTGCTTCACCACCTGTGAAGGGACTCCCCTGTGGTGGGGAGCAAGGGGCTCCAACCTGGATACTTATGCCCTTGTGCATTGCACCATGTGTGCTTAATCTGCTTCACTACCACCCAACTCCCATAGAGATAAATATCTTAAAGTCAGCAAGAGAAAAGAGAAAAAAACAAAGATTCACATAATCCCCCTAACACTGTCAACTGAGATTTCAACAGAAACGTCAAAGGCCAGTAAGGACAGATAGGATATGTTCCAAATTGTAATGGAAATAATGACTTCTTTCTAGGAATAGTCTACCCGACTAGGTAATCACTCAGATTTGCAGGAGGGACCTAGATTTTCTTCAGACAAACAACAGTTAAAGAAACTTCTGCCACACCTGCAAAATAGCTCACGTGGACAGTGTGTGGCTTTGATCTCTGCATAACCCATATTTGAACATGGCCAATACCGCACTGAAGGAAGCTTTACTCTTTAGTCTTTGTTCCTCTGCTTTCTCTGTCTCTAAAAAATAAAATGAAATAAAATAAAATAAAATAAGAGAAAATTCACTGCCACTGAACCAGCTGACAAGAAATAATATAGGACTTGTATAAAAGGAAAGTAATGAATGAAAATCCCTCATAGGGAATGTGTAAGAAAGAGCAAAGGAAAAAGCTAAGACAAATGAAAGTAAGCATTTAACTTGGAGCATAGAACTGAGGTTGCCAAAGAGGGATGGGGGAAGTAATTGCCAAGGTGGAGGGGAACTCGAAAACTGTGGTGAAGAATTATTGGTACTGAGGTGATGGATGTGGTGCTGTGAAATGTTTTGAAGAGATGTGAAGTAGGTTGTCAAAAATATACACATAATCTTGTATACCAGGGTTTTTCTCTTCCTCTTCTCCCTTTCTTTCTTTCTTTCTTCCTTTTTTTCTTCTTTGTCTCTTTTCTTATTTCTTTCCTCTTTTTTTTTTTCTTTTCTTTTCTTTTTCTCCTCACCAGGGTTAATGCTGAGGCTCAGTGCTGACACTACAAATCCACTGCTCCTGTTGGCTATTTTTCATTTTCATTGGATAGGACAGAGATAAATTGAAAGAGGAGGGGAGACAGAGAGGGAGAAAGAAAGATAGACACCTGAAGACCTGCTTCATGGCTTGTCTGCATGTGGGGAGCTAGGGGCTCCATCTGGCATCCTTGTGCAGGTTTTTGTGCTTTGAACTATGTGTGCTTAACCTGGTGTGCCACTGCCTGGCCCCCACACCAAGTTTTTTAAGCTCAAAATTGGAAAATGATAAGGTCAGTTAGAGTTGATCCTTACCAGGTGGTCCACCTGTGCCCGGTACCTTGTGCTGAGCAGAGACCTCTAGGGTGTGAGTTTTGTTGACGGCCTGCTGCCCATCATGCTGCACCTGGCAGGTGAACAGCATGTTCTCCCTGTGGGCAGACGAGTTCACCAGCATCCAGCTTGTCCGGTTAAAGGTCCCATCCTTGTTCTCTAGCAGAATGGAGGTCGTTTCTGTTGTAGACACGTTTCCGTTCTCCAGCCAGTTCAGTTGTAGAGGTCGGGGGTAGAACTTCATCACCTGGCAGGTGATGTTCACCTGGCTGACCACTGTGGGATGTTGGGACACCTCCAAGGTGGGTGGAACTGAAACAGCACAGGACAGAAGCTCTGACCTTATGGGACAGGCAGATCGTGGGGAGAGTCTCCATCCTTTAGAGCCCACCCACAGCAAGGAAGCCTCCCAGGGCTGGGCCAGGTGTGCAGCAGGAGTGCAAACACGGGGGATCTTTACATGTGAGTGGTATCACTAGGCACAGTGCCAGGCACACAGCAGGTGCTGGAGAACTGGTAGTTCCTGTGGGGTAACAGTGAAGTTAACAGGAAAAGTCCCTGGCTAATAACTGTAGCAAAATAAATGAATTCCCCAAACATATGGGTGCTTGGTCAAAGTAGTTGCTGAGTAGCCAGAGTTGCTGTTGGGTCAGTCAGTGAAGCCACCTAGCATAGAGCTTGGCAGGTGGTAGGTGTCCACATGGCAGCTGCCATGAAAACAGGGGTGAGTGACCAGCACATTCAGGGGTCTGGGAATGGGAAAGACTGTTGGGAATTAGATCCCAGGCAGTTCAGGGTCTGGGGAGACCCGAGGGAGGAGCAGACTTACAACATGGAGGCAGGGTGGGCTTGGGCAGGGTGTGCATGGATACTCTACCTCGGATGGTCTGAGACAGGTTGGCAGTCCCACGAAGTGGAGAGCCCCCCTTCAGGGTGATGTGGGTCACCTCGCAGATGACCTGGGAGTGCACGTCCCCCGGAGCTAGGGTCACCTCGGCTATGCTGGACACGCTGTAGGATATGTCACTCTCCTCTGGTTCTATGTCTGTGTGGGAGGCTGGGAGCTCGTTCCCATTTTTGAACCATTTCAGGCTGATGTTTCTGGGGAAGAAGCCATGGGACTTGCAGGTGAAGCTCACTCTCTGCCCAGGTGTGGCCCTTGTCGAGGGGCCCTGAACCAATGGGGGAGACGGTTTAGCTACAAAAGAGCAATGACACACATAAACGTGATTGTGAGAATTAGTCTCAAGGATAGCTATTAGTAACATTTAGTTATTTACTTATTTATTTTTGCCATCAGATATAATTGTTGGTCTTAGTGCCTGAATAATACTACCATTTTTCCCAATTACAAGTTTTTTTTTTGTTTTGTTTTTGGTAGGTGCAAGATAGATGATAGATAGATAGACAGATAGATAGCTAGCTAGCTAGATAGATAGACAGACAGACAGCACTGTAGGACTATTCTACTACTACTGATGCTTCCTCCCCTACGGTGGGACCGGGGGCATAAACTCAGGTCCTCACACATGATAATGCGTGTGCTTTACTAGATGCACCACCAGCTAGTCCCAACTTTATTTTTATCCTTTTAAAATTTTCCTGTTAGTGTTGGGAAGGGGGTGTTATCATCCTAATTTACAGAGGAGGACACGCAGGTTACAGTGGAGTCAGGGGGAGAGAGGCAGGGAATTTTAGGCCTGAAGCTAAAGAACAGCTCACAAACAGCAGTAAGGGCACACATGGAGTGAAGGGAAGTGCCACCTCCTGAGGCTCACGGGACTGATCACTTACTGTTTTTGTGCTGAAACTACCTGCTTATTCTTTACAATGTAAGACAGCAGGAGAAAACTATCAAGGACACAGTATGGAATGTCTTACACAGTGTTCCCTGGTGCTCCTTGAAAATATGAAAATGACAAGAGTGTCTTCTAGTCTTCAGGGTGCTGTCCTGGTGACTGTTTATCAATAAACTGAACATGACTTCTGACAGTTGAGTCCTGAATATCAATTTTTGCTGACATGGGGCACTGGCAACTCTAGGAAAACCTTCACCCTGCCCATCAGTCTGCAGGACCAGGACAGATGTGGATGGTTTGTGGATTGCAGTCTCTCTCTCCCTCTCTCTCCCTCCCTCCATGCCTTCCTTTCTCTCTCCCAGAACTGCTTCTTGTTACTTTTGAGTGTCTAAGAATTTTCATTGTGTAACAATTTATGGACAAATGAAACTTTGCAGCTGATGTTTGATGTAGAAAGGTGCAGGCGGTCTCCTTATCATACAAGACATTGTTCTTTTTATTGGGAAGTTAATAGTGTACAGTACAAATGTTGGCAAGTTGGTCACAAGAGTTATTTTAAATGCACATAAAGAAGAACAGAACAATGTAATATTTGTAACATGAGGATGGAGCTTTACTCTGTGTTATCAGCACTGTGGATTATGCAGAGGAGAATTGTGAGTCAGGCAACATGGGGTTCAGATCTCGGCTCTCCCCCCCTGATCTGGTCAGGTGACCTTTCTGAATTTCAGTGTCCTCATCTGTAAAAGGGCCACCACGATCCCACCCTCACAGTGCTGGTTAACAGGGTTAGTTCCAACACAAAAGTCTTTGGTGGGCAGACTTCCTACCTTTCTGGCTCCCTCCTGAATAATCCAGGACCTCATCACAGGGTGCTGCTGTGCCCCTACCCTCAGGGCACCCCCTGCCTTCTTCAATATGTAAAAATGTGTGTATGTATCTCTCCTCCCCTGCTCTCTGTATATATGTATATTCCACCTCTGCTTTGAACCTTCAGTGCCTGTGAGTCCTCCCTTGACCGACAGGATGATCTTAAGGATGGATTCATGGAAAACACCCCGAACTCTGCACATCTCCCTGACCCAGCACTGTGAGAGTAAGCAGTGAGTCTGTGCCACTCAGGAAACTCTTCTCAGTGTGATGATTTGGACAGTGAAAGAAGAAAACAGAGAACACACATTATCTATTTTCTCCCATGCAAGGATTTCTTGTTAGTGGAAGGAAGACAATGTAAATGTTGTGGGAGAAGAGCCTTTTTCTCTATGGAAAAAGAGTCACTGCTCTTCCACAGCACCCAGAGCAGAGCCTAGTCCACAGTAGGTGCTCAGTAAGAGCTGAGTAAACAGAAGACTTCCTTTGACAGATCCTTCTCTACAGACAGGAATGAAGTCCTACTTTGTGACTGAGTAAGACACCCAGACCTCAGCTCCCTTATCCTGGAACCAAAGAGCTGGTTGGGGTTGGGAAAGGCAGGACCTGTGCAGCCAGGCAGACTGGAGTCTAGACTTTTCCCTCTACTAATCAGCCAAGAGAAGGGAATGGGGAAGTTTGAGCAAGTATCCCAAGCTCTGTAGCCTCAGCCTCCCTCCGCTGTTTAACAGGTAGATCACACCATGAACAGAAGCACTCACTGCCACACATGATCCCGAGTTGCTATTCAAAGATAGGACAGAATTGTGTTTGACTTGTCACCTCTCAGAGGATGAAGGAGAGATGCAGTACTCACCACGCACAGTGAGCTGGGTGCCTGGTCCAGACTTAATCTCCACATCAGGACTCCCTTTCTGGAACTTCACACAGTAGTAGACGCCGGCATCTGCTGGGGTGATGTTACTGATGCGGATGGAAAAGTCCATGAACTCTCTCTTTGTGTTGTCTGAAACAGGTGTTACTCGGGGGTAGTGGCCATCTTTGAAACTGTAGATTTCATTCCGGCCTGACTCTTTGACCCTGAACCACTTGACAGGCCCCACGGGGAGCAGGGAGGTCATAGTGCAGGGCAGAGTGGCAGTCTCTCCAGCTGCTACTGACACAAATGTCTCAGACTGGATCACGTGCAGCTCCTCACCCAGCACTCCTGGAGAGAAATAAGCATTTATTTATTTATTTTTTAAATATTTATTTATTTTCCCTTTGTTTCCCTTGTCGTTTTTAATTGTTGTTTTAGTTATTGTTGTTGTTATGGATGTCGTCATTGTTGGATAGGACAGAGAGAAATGTAGAGATGACGGAAAGACAGAGAGGGGGATGGATAGAAAGATAGACACGTGCAGACCTGCTCCACCGCCTGTGAAGCGACTCCCTTGTAGGTGGGAAGCCAGGGCTAGAACTGGGATCCTTATGCCTGTCCATGTGCTTTGTGCCACATGCGCTTAACCCGCTGTACTACCACCCGACTCCCTAAGCATTTATTTATTATTCACCCTTGTAACCTGTAGGTTTTTGAAGTCTTTGCCAATAAAGGGTTTCACTGATGCAATGCACAGTTGAGGGACCCTGAGAGCAGGACCCAGTTTGCACAGTAACTTACAATAAAATGCAAAATGAGAACGACTCTCTTTGCCAGTTAGTAAAATGAGGCACATGGGGGTTGATAGCATAATGGTTAAGCAAAAGGGACTCTCATGCTTAAGGCTCTGAAGTCCCAGGTTCAGTCCCTGCACTACCATAAGCAGGAGCTGAGCAGTGATAAAAAATCAAAATATTAAATAAAAAATATATAAAAAGAAAAAAGTGAAGCACAGAGATTACATGGTATAGGAAAGGGCATTGATTACCTGAGCCATCTCTGGAAACCCCAAACTTTACCAAGTGCTCCTGCTGTGCACATTCTGGGCTCATGGATTTTTGTACTTTGTGCCCTTTTAAATAGGAGGGATCTTCAGACTCTAGCAGTAAGTGTGATCAGAAATAAGAAAAATATTAATGCACACCCACTTAGCTATAGGAACATCTCTGTTCAGCATCCTGCATTCACAGATCATGGTGGAGTCTGCTCTGTCTCCTGAGTGACAGTCTAAGGGGACATTCTGGCTCAGAAGGAACATGGAGACTGAAAAGAGAAACAGTGTATTAAGTTTCCGTGTGGCTTCCTTCCAGAGGGGATAATGGTATATATTTGTAATGTTGCTGTAGTAATTACTAAAATTTTGATATATTTAAGTCAGCTATTATATTTTAAAATATTTATTTATTCCCTTTTATTGCCCTTGTTGTTTTATAGTTGTTGTCGTTGTTGTATAGGACAGAAAGAAATGAAGAGAGGAGGGGAAGACAGAGAAGGGGAGAAAAAGAGGGACATCTGCATACCTGCTTCACTGCTTGTGAAGCAACTCCCCTGCAGGTTGGGACCCGGGGGCTCGAACTGGGATCCTACGCTTATCCTTGTGCTTTGTGCCACCTGTGCTAAACCTGCTGCACCACCACCCGACCCCCAGTTTATTATAGTTATTAAGGTTAGTAACCCTACATTGGTGCCATTGAGCTAAGATCAAGATAACAGTTGAGCTCATTAGCTTTTTTAAATGAGGAAACTAAACATTGAAGAAATGTTTTAGAAGACTAAATATACTGGGGATACTACTTCTCATCACCCCAGAACATGTGTCAGTATAACTCTCTTATTACCAAAAATGCTGTCTCCTTCCAACAAAGGGTGCTGGGCTGCAACTCCCCTTTATTCTTTAAGTATAAACAAAAATGTAGGTATCTTTGTATATGTACATACAAAATAACTATATATATGGATATATATATATATATATATATATATATATATATATATTCTCTGTCATAGTTCTTCTAGCGTTTGCCCTTCTTCCGTAGCCAGTCAACAGTGTCATGTTGAGCCTGATGTAAAGTTTCGAGACCTCCTTTGAATCTGGAGAGGTGGCAGTCGTTGACTATGTGGGTCATAGTCTGTCTGTAGCCGCAGGGGCAGTTTGGGTCGTCTCTGGCTCCCCAGCGGTGGAACATAGCGGCGCACCGGCCATGGGCTGTTCGATAGCGATTGAGGAGGACCCAATCATAACGTGCTAGGTCAAAGCCGGGTTGACGCTTGCAGGGGTCTGTGATGAGGTGTTTGTTCTTTACCTCAGCTGACTGCCAACTCTGTTTCTAAGAGTCTGGGACAGAGAAATTCAGTGTAGGTGTAGGAGACCAGATTGGATGACGAGACGTCAAGCGTTGGGCAGGGTGGGCGAAGATATCCGCGTATATTGGCAGGTCTGGTCGAGTTTAGATGTGGGAAATGAGCTTAGATGATGCCGCATCCCGACGAATATCTGGCGGGGCGATGTTGCTAAGAACTGGCAGCCATGGAACCGGGGTGGAATGGATGGTTCCAGAAATTATCCTCATGGAGGAATATAATTTGGAATCGACCAAGTGGACATGGGGGCTATGGAACCATACTGGGGCACAGTATTCTGCAGTGGAATAGCATAATGCCAGAGATGATGATCGTAGTGTGGAAGCACTCGCGCCCCATAAGGAGCTGGCCAGTCTTGCAATGATGTTATTCCTCGCGCCCACCTTTGCTGCAGTTTTTATGAGATGATTGTGAAATGACAAGGTGCGATCGAGAGTAACGCCAAGATAGACTGGCTGGGCTTCATGCCGGATTCTCGTATCGCCAGGCTGCACATTAAGCTCACGCGAGGCGGAGGCATGGTGTAGATGGAAAACAGATGATACCCGCCCAAGCTGGTTTCGGCCCAGGAAGATCTACCTGCGAACAAGTCCTGGCCCTCTCAACTTACATTGAAAATGGATTCCAGAAGAATTTAAAGACTGGTGCTGTCTTTGTTGATCTCACAGCAGCCTATGACACGGTATGGCACCGTGGTCTCCTAGCCAAGATCTCAAGATGCCTGCCTCCATGGGTGGCCAACACTATATTGTTTCTTCTCCAAAACAGAAGATTCCGGGTGCAACTGGGTGACAAGTCTAGCAGATGGAGACTTGTCTCAAGTGGCCTCCCTCAGGCCTCTGTTCTGGCTCCTACGCTATTTAATATTTACATCAATGACCTCCCAGAAACTTCTTCAAGGAAGTTCATCGATGCCGATGACATCTGCTGTGCAACTCAGGCATCCAAGTTCGACATCCTCGAGGAAACACTCATGAAAGACATGTCTCTGATATCTGATTACTGTAAAAAATGGCAACTAATCCCTCTGTCATAGTAATGTGAGGTTTCACTACATAAAATAAAAATATTTCACTTATGCCTTCCCTTGATTTATGTCTTAATTCCCACACAGGAGTGAGATCATCTGGTATTTATCTTTCCCTCTAGGATAGTTCACTTAGCATGATCCCCTCCAGTTACATTCATGGAGACATTCACTATATTAATGTTATTTACCAGAGCACTCTAAGCACTCTACCAGCTCCTGGCACATAGTAGGGATCCAACACATATTTGAATGGTGTGTGGATTTGTTAGTTGGCCAGTGTGACACCCCTCTATGAGACCTGTGTTTATTTTCAACCGGTGATTTCTTTGGACATTGAGAAAAAAACTATATTTTTCATGTACATGACCTGATGGAGAACAAAATCAACATGTATATACACTTGTAGTAGAAGAGCCCAGGAGAAGAACACCCCAAACCCTGTCTCCCCTCCGACCCAGTCCCACATCCACTGATAGAAGCAGTCAGAACCACATGGTGTGGAAGTGGGACTATGGTAATTGAAGAGAGCAATGATTTACCACAGAGTGCTAGAATCAGACTGCCTGAGGTCAAATCATAGTTGTCTGCACTTACAGAAGTGACCTTGGATCTTTCTGTGCTTCGTGTTTTTAAGTACATTACTGGTGGCAAGAGGAATCTCCTTGGGGAGAATAACTGCAGGAGCTGACATTTCCTATGGCACATGCTGAGTGTTCAGGATATTGGGAAGTCAGTAGCCATTAACCTTCTGAGGTTTAAGCTATCAGCTGGTACAGCTATCAATACCAGTGTAAAATGGATATAGATAATGTGTGTGATTACAGATGATGAGAGTTTCTGGATCTTTTCCAATTGTCCTCAATCTGCACTTTAATTCATTCTGATAAGTTGAGTCTCAAACTCTACTAATTTTATTAATAAGGAAGTGAGCATGCCTTAAATAATGTGGTAGTATACAGAGGAAGTTAATAGAGTAGAGAAGCTGGGTGGATGACAGAGGCACAGAAAGCTCATTTGTAAATGTGCATTTCATGTAGACTTAGAAATATTATGAAGACAAATGCTTCCAGACTCCTTGCATGTGTTTATGTGTGTACACTTCTCAACCCTACTCACATATACACACTTAAATATTTGTTTGTGAATATACTTACAGGTAAGGCCTCACATCCTAGTTACAAGTAAGCTTTGAGGAGTCAATGAAGTTAGAATAATTTTTAAAAGCACAATGTGAAGTTGGGCAAATAGTACCAACCCAGTACATCCTCAACAGAAGCTAGTGAGCACACAGAGAAGCACTGGAGGACTGGGGAGTCTCTGAGAGGTGAGCTGGCTGAGAAATACTCTTCTCCTTGTATCTCTGAATCTGATTTTTCTGAAATAGCCTTCACTGAGATAGATGTAGAACTGCACAAATTAGTAAGAAAGAAAAAAAAAAAAAAGACAAACCTGATCTCTGGAGCTTCTGGTATTACCTTTGAATTCCAAAAGCTCAGCTGACTTGGTAGGTACCATAGGAAAGCTACTCTCTCTGCCTTATGTTTCTTAATTACAAATCAGGAACAATAATTGTGACTGTCCCTGTATTTTGTGAGGATCAGATGAGCTGATTTGTACTGAATTATTGTTACCAATACCCATCTCGACATCTCTGCCAACTGCTACAGATGATGGAGGCACAGGTAACAAATTTAGCAGATACTGCCGTGTCCTTATAATTGTGTTCCATCATTGTGTGCATATCTGTTGTTTACCTGGATGTCCTTCAGACCCACAGGCAGAGGGACATAGGAGCCAGGAAGAAGAGATCCTTCTCCCAAGGCAGTGCTCACCTGTGAGTCCCAGCAGTAGAGTCAGCAGGCACGGAGGAGGAGAGAGGCACCAGGGGGCAGGACTGGGCATCCTGGAGTCCTGAGAGCCTGCTGTGCCCAGTGTGGCCAGGGGAACCCAAACTCTGCTGGGAGAGGAGTGTGTGGAGCAGAGGAGTGTTGTCTTGTATAATACAAGAGGAACTAGTGTGATGGGATGAGAATGAGAAGACTGTGAGATTCTATGCTAGAGTCTGAGCAGTTCCTGTTTTTACATTGTGAAACTGAAGTTAGTCATGAAATGGACAACTACTTGAGGTGTGGCTTTTATGATTCCATTGAGACTTGCCCAGACCTGGCAGAAACAAGTCTTTCTTCTGTTGGTGCTTCTTCTCTGTCTCTGGGTCCCCTAATTTTTTTACAACATAATTATTACTGGGGCTCAGTGTCTGAATGGCTCTATTACTCCAGCACCCCCATTTTTCCTGCTTGCCTTCTGCCTTCCTGCCACTTTCTTTCTTTCTTCCTTCCATCTCTCTCTCTCTCTTCCTCTGTTGATAGAGAACAAAAAAGAGAGAGAAAGAGGGAGAGAAAGTTGGAAAGGAGAGACACTGCCGCATTGCCTCTCTATTCCTGTAGCTTCTCCCTGCAGGTGGAACCTCTTATCCCAGCTTGAAGTTTTTGTGGTATAATCCCCTACTAGGGACCCCAGACTAGGAGGGATGTGGGATGTTGTAGGAGATGAATCTACAGAGAAAGGCTCAGTCTTCTGCTCTCACAGTTTCTCGATGCTGGCGTGTCCTGGACCTTGTGTGGCATCTTGGATGAACATACATGTTTATCAAGATGCCATAAAGTCCACAGGCAGTAGGATTCATGTTCTGGGGAGGACGGAGACCACACTTCTGTGGTGGGTGAATTGTATTGACACAGATTATTGTTTGTTTGTTTTGTTTTTAAAAATATTTTATTTATAAAAAGGAAACATTGACTAAACCGTAGGATAAGAGGGGTACAACTCCACACAGTTCCCACCACCAGAACTCTGTATCCCATCCCCTTCCCTGATAGCTTTCCTATTCTTTATCCCTCTGGGAGTATGGACCTATGTTGACACAGATTTTGTGGCAATGTGACATTATACTCTTATCACAACAACTTTTTTAAAAAAATGTATATGTGAATACAAATAAAGAGATCTAAGAGAGTCTTCTTAAACTGTTCCATGCTTGAATTTATTCTATTTCTTCATTCCCTTTCACACTTTAAACTTGCTCATAATTTTACGACTTGTGTTTCTAGGTCTGTTTTCACTGTGTGTCAACTTGTTGATAGTTACATGTTCCTTGTTTCTCTCTGAATAGCCTTTTAAAAAATTTTTAAATTTTTTGTATAAAAAAAAATTACATGTCAACAGGGGTTTAATCCACACCACCACCAGAGTCCTGAATCTTCAGTCTCCCCACTGCAAGTCACCACAGTTCTCTTAAGATTATATCATGGCGAGAATTATGTTAAGTGATCTAAGTCAGAAAGATAAAGATGAGTATGGGATGACCCCACTCATCAACAGAAGATGAGAAAGAAGATCAGAAAGGGAAACTAAAGGCAGGATCTGACTAAACTGAAAGTATGGCAGTGGGCGGGGGAGATAGCATAATGGTTATGCATACAGACTCTCATGCCTGAGGCTCCTAAGTCCCAAGTTCAATCCCCCGCACCACCATAAGCCAGAGCTGAGCAGTGCTGTTGTGAAAAAAGAAAAAAAAAAAAGTAGGGCACCAAAGTAAAAGCCCTGTGGTGATCAGGAGGGCGGACATGGGACCTCCTGGGCCAGCAGGGTGGTGGTGGTGGGGGTGGGTGGGTGGGATGGGACACAATCTTTTGGTGATGGGAATGGTGTCTATGTACACACCTATTAAATTGTAGTCATATAAATCACTATTTAATTAATATGAGAGGGGGAAAATTGATTGTATGTCTAACAAAGGGACTTTTCAAAGTTAAGCAAATTACCAAATAATATGATGATAACAGTAACTATCCACTGTCTTCTTGAACCCTAAGACAGCAGGAACCTCACACTGCCACTCTAGAGCCTAAACTTCCCCCAGTCCTGGGACCCGTATGCTTTCCCAATTCTTATCAAATAATATTGCATCCACCGATCACAACCTAATCAACGCAATGGGCGCCACCCCAGTATGCTTCACTTCAGAGGGTGTCCAGAGACTTCAGGTGTGGAACAACAACCCTTCAGCTTCATCACTCGGGTGAGACCTTTCCTTTCATAGTATTCTCTAATTCCATCCCAGGTGGATCACTTCCTAACAAAGTCCTAAAACCTAGATATAGACCAGGTTCCAGGAGATAGAGCATATGTTCACGCATATCCATAAAGCAGGGCGAATATACACCTGAAAGCAGTAGTACACTTTTGCAGTGAGTACCCCCCAACACTTCCTCTCCACTATTCCAACCTTTGGGTCCATGATTCTTCAACAATTTGTTTGGCTTTCTATGTTAACTCTTTTCAGCCACCAGGTTCCAGATGCCATCAGGATGCCAGCCAGGCTTCTCTGGACTGAAGGCCCCACCAATGTGTCCTGGAGCTCTGCTTCCCCAGATACCCACCCTACTAGGGAGAGAGAGACGCAGACTGGGAGTATGGATCGACCAGTCAACACCCATGTTCAGTGGGGAAGCAATTACAGAAGGCAGACCTTCTGCAACCCACAACGACCCTGGGTCCATGCTCCCAGAGGGATAGAGAATGGGAAAGCTATTGGGGAGGGGACGGAATATGGAGATTGGGTGGTGGGAATTGTGTGGAGTTGTACCCCCCCATCTTATGATTTTGTTAATGTCTCCTCTCTTAAATAAATAATTTTTTAAAAAAAGATTGTAACATGGCTAACCATCATCTCTACAACTATTTGTCTACATTTATAAATAATTGCACCCTTTTTCTTTCTGATCCAATCCTGTCTTCCTCTCCAAGCCATTCATGACAACATTACTACTGCCATATGTCTCGCTCCCTTTCCTTCTCTCTCTGTCCCCGGTTGGAACTGGAGTTCAAAGCCCTCTTATCTTCCTCCTATCACTTCTCCTCCATTGGGAGTATGGATCAAGATGTTTTTGAGGTGCAGAAGGTAGGAGTTCTGGCTTCTGTAATTGCTTCTCTGCTGAACCTGGGCATTGGCAGGTCTATCCATACCCCCAGCCTGTCTCTATCTTTCCTTAGTGGGTCAGAGCTCTGGAGATGCAAGGATCCAGGACACATAGGTGAGGTTGTCTGCCCAGAGAAGCTGGGATGGAGTCATGGTAGCATCTGTAACTTGGTGTCTTCAACTCCAAGTCTGCAAACTCTTAGCAGGGGTACACTGGCAGCCTGAGGGACGGACCCTCTGACTTCCATCACTTTCTTACTGAATCTTGTTCAAGAACCATGCAGCTTCTTTTATGGGGAATAATAGTGGTGGAAATCTTATAAATGGTAAGTATTGTTTCAGTCACAAGGGCATGACATAGGCTACTGTAAAAATGATAGAAGCATGTTCACACTGTAGAAGATTTTAGATTGGAGAAAATGAGCTTGAACTCCCTAAAGAAGCCCTAATTATGTGACTGACTGAGCAATGACCATGACCAGAACTGACAGACAAGTCTGGTAGTCTTGTGAATAGCACTCTTTTAAGTAACTCTTGCAATTCAAGTCTGGTAATGGCAAACTCCTTTCACTTTTGTATTTTGGTACTGTTTTAATTGCTTCTTCATATTTGAATGATAGTCTTATAGGGTAAAGTACATGTGGATGGCAGTTGTCTTTTAAAACCTTGAATATACTACTTCACTTTCTCCTAGCCTCCATGTTTTCTGCAGAAAGATCTGATGCAAGTCTGGCCGTGTTGCATTTATAAGTCACTTTTTTCTTTTCCCTGTCAGTTTCTTAAAAAAAAATGTTCTTGACTTTTGATAGTTTCACAATGATGTGTCCTTCTGTAGATCTATTTGGGCTTAGGAATTTGGGAGTTCTTTTTGCCCCTAAACATCTACATCGTGACGGATTTAGAAAAATTTCTGTTAATTATTTCTTTAAATATAGTTTCTGCTCTATTCTTTCTCTTCTTTCCTTCAGAGATCCCTATAATTCTGATACTTACTTTTCTGATGGAGTCTTCAATCTCTTAAGAGTTGCTTCATTTTTCCTAAACCATTTTTCTTCTTCTCCTTTGAAGTCAAAGAGTCAGTATGTCTTTTATGACCAGTATGTCTTCTAGTTCTGATATTCTCTTTCTCTCTCTTGGGTAAATCAACTTCCTTGGCTTAGTATTTTAGACTGGAATATATTCAAGGTGTCCTTCATATCCTGTCACACTGCTTTCATTTTTTTTCCATTTTCCTATCAAGTGAATCTTTGAAATCATGTATTTATTATTTTCTTAATGTATTTATCCATATAAAATTGAGAGCTCTGTAGTTTTCAAATTTCCTGACATTGTGCTTCCTAAATTCTTTCTCAGCTCTTCTGGATTTGCCTCTTTATGTTTCTGGCCCTCCAGAAACATGGTTTATTCAATGTTTCCCAGAACCTCACCACTCTAGAGCCCCACTCCACTAAAGAAAGATAGAAACTGTTTGGGGATATGGATTCATGTTCCCATGCCTATGTCAAGCAATGAAGCAGTTACAGAAGCTCATCTCTCCACTTTTGCATACCATATAGAATTTTGGTCCATATTCCCAAAGGGGTAAACATTATGGGAAGATGACCAGAGGGCTCTGAACTCCAGTTGCATCAGGACCTGGACCTGGACTTGGAGAGAGGAGTAAGAAGAGGAGGAGGAGGGAAAGGAGAAGGAGTAGAGTCTGATGTAGTAGATGTGACTTAGAAAGGAAGAGGAGGCAAGGACTGCAGGGAAAAAAGTACAAATATATATAACTATAGTAGTCAGCCCATATCTGTGATCTTGGGGGAACTAATGCAGTTTCCAGTGGAGAGAATGGGACACAGAACACTGGTGATGGAAAAGGTGTGAAATTATACCCGTTGCCTCACAATTTTGCAAATCAATATTAAATCACTAATAAAAACACTTTGAAAAAGGTTCTGACCCTCATTTTGATTTTGCAGAACTAGCATTTTCCTAGTTTTACCCATCTGCTTTTCCTCACAGGTGGTTTAACTTTGTATGAGATGCTGAGAAAGAGTGGAGGAGCTTTACAGATTTGACATAGTCCAGGAAAGGACAGGCACTGGAGAGGTTTGGAGGAAAAGGAACCCTGCTATGTTGCTAGTGGGAATGCAAACTGGTACAGCCCCATTGGAAAGATTGTATGGAGAGTACTTAAACAAATAAAAATGGAAGTATCTTATGATCCAGAAATAGCACCCTTAGGCATTTATCCAGTGGACACTCAGACACTAATTTGAAGGAACATAAGCACCCCTGTGTTTATAGTTGCAGTATTCACTATAGCCACAGAATGGAAGCAACCTAAATGCTCTTTTTATTTTATTATTATTATTATTTTATTTTTAAAAATTTTTGTTTAAGAAAGGATTAATTAACAAAACCATAGGGTAGGAGGGGTACAATTCCATATAATTCCCACCACCCAATCTCCATTTCCCACCCCCTCCACTGATAGCTTTCCCATTCTCTATCCCTCTGGGAGCATGGACCCAGGGTCATTGTGGGTTGCAGAAGGTAGAAGGTCTGGCTTCTGTAATTGCTTCCCCGCTGAACATGGGCGTTGACTGGTCAGTCCATACTCCCAGTCTGCCTCTCTCTTTCCCTAGTAGGATGGGTCTCTGGGGAATCGGAGCTCCAGGACACATTGGTGGGGTCTTCAGTCTAGGGAAGCCTGGCCGGCATCCTGATGACATCTGGAACCTGGTGACTGAAAAGAGAGTTAACATACGAAGCCAAACAAATTGTTGAGCAATCATGGACCCAAAGCTTCGAATAGTGGAGATGAAATGTTAGGGAGGTACTCACTGCAAAGTCTAGTGCACTTCAGCTTTCAGGCATATATTTTGCAGTAGTTTACGGATAAGAGGGGAACATATGCTCTCTCTCTCACAGAAACTGGTGCATATCTAGGTTTTGGGACTTTGTTAGAAAGTGAACCACCTGAGATTAAATTAGAGTATACTATGAAAGGAAAGGTCTCACCCGAGTAATGAAGTTGAAGGGTTGTCATTCCACACGTGAAGTCTCTGGACACAGTCTGAAGTGAAGCATGTTGAGGTGGCAATCGTTGTGTTGGTTAGGTTGTGATCGGCCGATGCAATATTATTTGATATGGATTGGGAGAGGCATACGGGAAAGTGTGCCCTATCCAAGGGTTCCAGGACTGGGGGAAGTAGAGGCTCTATAGTGGAGATGTGAGGTTCCTGCTGTCTTAGGGTTCAAAAAGACAATCGATAGTTAATGTTATCATCACATTGTTTGGTAATTGGGTTAACTTTGAAAAGTCCTTTTGTTAGGGTTTGCTGTACAGTACCCAGTATCTTGTATATAGCTGTGCTATTGGTTGCTTCTGATCTACTTGGTCTAGGCTTTTGAGAGAGTCTGCATATCAATTACACAGCCTATATATTGAAAAGATTCAGTTTGTGTTTTGAAAAACTTCGAGACATACAATTAATTTTCCCCCTCTCATATTAACTAGTGATTTATATGACTACATTTTACTAGGAGTGTACATAAACACCATTCCCACCACCAAAAGACTGTGACCCATCCCTCCCACCCACTCCCACCCCCCACTGCCCCAGGAAGCTGCATGTCTACCCCTCACTACAGGGTTTTTACTTTGGTGCCCTACTTAGAATTTGGTCAGGTCCTGCTTTTAGTTTCCCTTTCAGATCTTCTTACTCAACTTCTGTTGATGAGTGGGATCATCCCATACTCATCTTTATCTTTTTGACTTAGCTCACTTAACATAATTCCTTCTAGCTCTGTCCAAGATGGGTCAGCGAAGGTGGGTTCACTGTTCTTGATAGCTGCATAGTATTCCATTGTGTATATATACCACAGCGTTCTCAGCCACTCATCTGTTGTTGGGCACCTGGGTTGCTTCCAGGTTTTAGCTATTATGAATTGTGCTGCTATGAATATAGGAGTACACACCTCTTTTTGGTTGGGTGTTATGGAGTCCTTGGGGGTATAACCCCAGGAGAGGAATTACTGGATCATATGGAAGGTCCATGTCTAGCCTTGTGAGAGTTTTCCAGACTGCTCTCCACAGAGGCTGTACCAATTTACATTCCCACCAGCAATGTAAAAGGGTTCCTCTGTCCCCACAACCTCTCCAGCATTTGTTGCTGCTGTCCTTTTTGATGTATGCCATTCTTACAGGAGTGAGGTGGTATCTTAGTGTTGTCTTAATTTGCATTTCTCTGACAATCAGTGACCTAGAGCAGTTTTTCATATGTTTGTTAGCCTTTTGGATCTCCTCTGAGGTGAATGTTTTGTTCATATCCTCTGCCCATTTTTGGATGGGTTCATTTGCTTTTTTGGTGCTAAGTTTGCTGAGCTCTTTATATATTTATATATTTTGATGATTAGTTTCTTGTCTGATGTATGGCATGTGAAGATCTTCTCCCATTCTGTGAGGGGTCTCTTTGTTTGTTTAATAGTTTCTTTGGATGTGCAGAAGTTTTTCAATTTGATGTAGTCCCATTGGTTTGTTTCTGCTTTAGTCTTCCTTGCAATTGGGTTTGATTCATCAAAGATGTCCTTGAGGTGTAGGTGGGAAAGTGTTTTACCAATGTTTTCCTCTAAGTATTTGATTGTTTCTGGTCTGACTTCTAGGTCTTTGACCCATTTGGAGTTGATTTTTGTTTCTGGTGAGATAAAGTGGTTCAATTTCATTCTTCTGCATGTTGCAACCCAGTTTTCCCAGCACCATTTATTGAAGAGAGCTTCCTTTTTCCATTTAATCCTTTGGGCCCCCTTATCAAAGTTTAGATATCCATAGGTGTCCTAAATGCTCTTAAACAGATGACTGGCTAAAGAATATATGGGATATATATTCCATGGATAAATGTGTGTGTGTGTGCGTGTGTGTGTGTGTGTGCGTGTGCGTGTGCATGTGCATGTGTGTGTGTCTGTGTGTGTTGTCTGTGTGTGTCCTTTTGGGACAAAATGAATGGAGCTGTAGGTGATTGTCCTTAGCAAATAAGTAAAGTGAAGAAAGACAACTGCCTGATGGGTTTCATTCATATGTGGAATATAGAGATATGGTTTATGAGATCCTTCCCCTTCTTCTTCTAGCGTTTGCCCTTCTTCCGTAGCCAGTCAACAGCGTCAGGTTGAAAGCTGTCAGGAGCTGCTTGTTGCTGGTTTTGAAAGTGACTGGGATCCATGTGGATTCAGTCGCCTAGGAAGGATAATCATTTTCCCCAGTGAATGGGTACTCACGGGATGCTTCCCCACTAAAATTCCAAACAAAACAGAAGCAAGCAGACTGTAAGACTTGTGAGAACTATGGTGGTTATCTTTGAGAAGTTAGAAGGTTGGGATGCAGAACTTTGGTGGTAGGTGTGGTGTAGAACTGTACATTATAATCTTATAATATTGTGACAAACTATTAATAAGTAATAAAAAGCATTAAAAAGATGTGACATAGTATTATGACATGTAATATCCCTTAAACAGAGCCCTAGTCTGCAGGAGGTGTAGGGGGGCAGAGAAAGGGGATAGCTTCAAGAACTCTTTCTTTTCTCAGACTGATTCCTGAAAGTAGAAACTCTGCTTTGAGGTCAAGGTCACTTTCTTCCATACTCCCAGAGGGATAAAGAATACGGAAGTTTCCAGGAGTTGGGCGGTAGCTCAGTGGGTTAAGCGCAGGTGGTGCAAAGCTAGAGGACCAGCATCAGGATCCCAGTTCAACCCCCCAGCTCCCCACCTGCAGGGGGGTCACTTCACAGATGGTGAAGCAGGTCTGCAGATCTTTCCTTCCCCCTCTCTATCTTCTCCTCCTCTCTCCATTTCTCTCTATCCTGCCCAACAATGACAACATCAATAACAACAATAGTAACTACAACAATAAAACAACTAGACAACAAAAGGGAATAAATAAATAAATAAATAAAAAGAATACAGAAGTTTCCAATGGAGGGGATGGATCATGGAACTTTAGTGGTGGGAACTGTATGGAATTATACCCCTGTTATCTTACAATCTTGTTAATCATTATTAAATCACTAATAAAAATTTAAAAGAAAGGATATGGCAAATTAAAATATTCAGGCTAAAGGAAAAGATAGGCAGATAGACAACAGTTATCTTATAAAACAACACGTATCCCCCAAAAATGAAAACACTTTTATAAGAAGGTAAGATGCACATTCTGTAGAATCTCTGTAGGGAGGATAACAGTCAGCAAGTGAAGACTGGGACATTGTCCTTGCAGGAGAACTGACACAACTTGGAGAAAGGGAGTGCTTGTGGGAGTCAGGGGAATCCATATGGGTGAGTCACTCTAGGAGCTGCAACTGATAGGATTTAGGTGGGGTGAGCAGGTGCATGCCTGGCAAGTGTATGATTAGTAGGGAGTTGATGCATGTGTGAATGTGTGATAGGATGGGTGACAATGAATGGAACTCTTGTGGGATGAACATCATCTTTATTCCTCTTTTTTTCTCCATGGTGATTAACTTATATGCTACAACAAATGACATTTTCAGGCAGTATGATAAATGTATTAAGCTTACCACAAAAAAGCCAAGTACTGTCTAGTCTTCTAATATGGGCATGGTCTAACTCACAGAGGGAAAGAAAAACATGCTTATCATTTATTGGCTGTAGAGGAAGAAGTGAGAAGTGTTTAGTAGTTATTGAGTTTCAGTTTTGTAAGAGGAAGAGGTCTGAAGATCTATTTCACAATAATATGAGTATAATTAACAGTCATGAATTGTGTGTTTTAAATGACTCATGATTTTTAAAAAGAGAATATTGGAAAAAAATTTAATTCTGTTTTCTTTTTAACAACTTAATGTGTTCCCCAGATTCCACATATGAGTAAAACCATCCAGTAGTTGTCTTCATCTTTTCATATATTTTGTGAGGTGTATTTACCTCCATTTCCAAGACTTTGTGAGACAAAGTGGTTATCTATGGGAGGTGCGGAGTGTGATGTGACGGTGGGTGTTAATCTTACAATCTTATAACCAACTATTAATCATAAATAATGAAAATAAAATTAAATAAACATAAAAAGGGAAAAATTCAAAGGACACAGATCCAACTTTAGTGAACTCACAGAAGTGGCTATACTCTTTGATTCAATGATATAATATTCTAATATTCGTGTTTGACAGAATTTAGACTGTGACTGCTTTTCACTATACATGTATTAAGGTGGTACTATTTTGAGGAGGAAGAATAGAATGTTTCATATCTTTTAAAAAATAAATACATAAATAAATAACATGTATTCCTTTTGGATAGAAACAAAGAAATTGAGAGGAGAGTAGAAGATAGAGGAAGAGAGGGAGGGAAGGGAATGTGAGGAAGGAAGGAAGGAAGAGAGAGAGAGAGAGAGAGAGAGAGAGAGACCTGCAGCATTGCTTCACTACTCCTGAAACTTACTCCCTGCAGATGGGGACCAGGGCCTTAAACTCCTTGCACATTGTAACATGAGCACTCAACCAAGTGTGCTAATGCTGGGCACCTATATTTTCTGTGTTATCTAGTATAAATTACCAAAACTTACCTGAGAGATCCTAATAATTATGCATGCCCAATAGTTTTGAAATAATAGTTGAAGATTCTCAGTTTTATTTATTTATTTTATTTATTTATTTATTTTATTTATCCAGTGGGTTTTTGTTGTTGTTGCTCTGGCTCACCATCATCATCATCATCATCATCACCATCTCATGATCATCATCATAATCAACATCATGATAATCACCAACATCTCATCAAACAACCACGGACTCTCTTACCCCTATAACCACCATCATCTTCAGAACATAACAACAATCACAAACATCCCCTCCTCCACTATTGTTTACACCCTCATGATCATCTCCATCACCACCTCATGATCACCTCCTGTCACCTGGTGACAGTCTGGGCTGACTTTTTCAGATGGAGAAAGAAACAGGGTGAGAGAGAAAGAGAGAGAGAGAGAGACAGAAAAAGAAACATCACAGCACCAAAACCATGCATCTGACAAAGCAGACATTCTATCAGTGAGCTATCTCATCAACTCAGTTTGTATCTATTCACTTGAATTTTATTAAGTCCAGATCAAAAGGAAGCAGTGGTCATTTATTATCATTTGATAAAGGATTATAGAATGCTAATGCTAAAGATAGACAACAAAGAACAATTATTTAAAGTTGATTTAGCCTGTCTGGCCCAGTTTTATTGAACTGTAATTGACAGTTGACATTGTATTTGAAATATACAGCATAGTAGTGTGATATATACGTATATAATATATATATATATATATAATACTTGCAAAAGAAGTACTAACATGAGATGATTTGACATCTATAGGCTTACAGAGTCAAGACTTTTGCTTGTTACTATTTTTTTTTTTTTGGTCATCACTAGGATTTCTCTGTTTCAGATGGACTTTCTCAGAAAAAATGACAGAGTCAAAGAGAGCACAATACCAGTGTTTCCATCAGTCCTGTGGAGGCTGGTCTTGGTGATGAGAACATTTTGAGATCAACTCAAGAAGTTACTTGCAATATATATCCACAGTTGTTACATTTAGAAACATCAAATGCTGTACATTACAGATACAGGTTGATTGTAAGTGGAAGATTTTACCTCTTTACCATCTTTACCTTCCTCTAACATCTCCTGCCCCAACCTAGGGTAGCCACCCCTCTATTCTCTGTATCTTTAAATGTGACTTTTCCAGATTTTGCAATGTAGTATTTGTATTTATCTGACTTATTTATTACCACAGTGTACTAAAGCCCATCCATAATATTACAAGGAATGCATTTTTTTCTTCTTTTATGGTTGAATAACATTGCAAGCATAGCAATAGAGGTTGGATTATTTTCATAGGTTGGGTATTGTAGATCATTGCTTTAGTGAACAGCAGGTATAGATATTCCTTTATGTTAATAATTTTATTTTCTTTGAAAACAGATCCAGAAATGTGATTGTTAGATCATATGGTACTCATTTCCCTATAATTTCTTAGAGCCTCCTTAGTGTTTGACATAGTGACTGCTCAGTATATATTCAGTAACAGTGCTAAGAGTTCCCACTGTTCACATCTTGGCTAAAACTCTTGTTACTTATCTTCTTGGTGACATCATTTCCTCAGCTGTGAAGGGATAGCTTATCATGGTTCAGACTTACATTCTCTGGATGTAAAACTATGTGAGAACCTTCTTTTGAACTGGAGGTCATTTGTTTGTGTCCCTGGAGAATGTCTCTTCTGTTCCTCCGCCCATTTTTAAAATCAGATTCCTTATGTGTCTACTATGGAAAATGAGCAACTGATTCTTATAGATACTGCAGCTTGTGTTTCTGTAAGGACTATGGATGAAGACCCAGCTCTAGAGCAGCAGGACAGTGACAAAGAGCAACAGGAGTGTGTGGAAGGCAGATCTCAGGGAAGGGAGGCATCTAGAGGAGAATGTGTAGAAGCTTTTCACCATTCCTTCTTCCAAGCTGTTCCCTTCAGAGAAGGAAGCAGGCAAGAGACTTGAATCTCAAGTGGTAGGAGAGAAAAGATGTAACTGTGTAAAGTAAGTTAACAGTTAATGATGTGCTCATCATATAAGAATTATTATTCTTTGTGTGTGCTCTATGTCCCTGGTACTTATTTCCTCCTTTGAGTAGTGATGGGGAGCCCCTGACATGGAACTCTGCTACCAAGCCTTCCCCTAGGTCCTGAACCCCCTTCTCCATCCTTCCACCCCATCACACAGAGGGTCAGACAGGAAGGTCCCTCAGAGCAGCCTGTCTAGGACTTCTTAACAGATCTCAGAAAGGAGGATTCCTTGTAACCCCAGACCCTATGTTGAAATGATACACATGGGCTGCTAGAGAGCCATTTCCTCAGTTGCTCCTCATTAGGTTTCCTCTGCTGACTGCCTACAGAACCCTGGGCCTCTGTCATTACCCCTTGAGCACACTTCACCCACCCATCTCTTATGGCTCTCAACCTCTTCTTTGGGAATGCTTTCAGGGATTCACAAGGCTCCTGAGGGAGTTGAGGGAAGCTTATCCCCTCTTATCTCCACTTGATCCCTGGCCCTGTGTGTTGACCTTACTGTTCCCTGAAGAGACTTTGCCCACCCCCACCTCCTCCACAACTTACTTCAGGCCCTCTGCTTCCTGTAAACACAGATGACAGAGACACCAAGCAGCAATAGCACTTTGGGGCCTACGATGAGGCCTAGGAGGGCAGTCATGATATTTGGAGTAGATGTGCTGGGACCTAGAAAAGAAAAGACAGAGGAACATGAAAGGGTCATACAGGTGTTCATTCCCAGAGACTCCTTACTCCATCTGAGGTTGCTGGGCCATCAGTGCTGCACTATGCTCAGTTCGATATCATGGTAGAAATGAGAGTAAGAAGTTTTCTCATTCTTATGTACCCTTTTTCCAGACACCAGGCTTGTTCTCCTTGAGAAAAAGGGATAAAGAGAGTATTTTTTTTTAATTTTAGTATTTATTTTAAAAAACAGACATTAAGAAAACCATAGGATCAGAGGGATACAACTCCGCACACTTCCCACCACCAGATCTCCGTATTCCATCCCCTCCACAGGTGGGTTTCCTATTCTTTATCCCTCTGAGAGTATGGACCCAAGGTCATTGTGGGATGCAGAAAGTGGAAGGTCTGGCTTCTGTAATTGCTTCCCTGCTGAACATGGGCATGGAGTGATTGATCCATACTCCAAGCCTGTCTCTCTTTCGCTAGTTGGGCAAGGCTCTGGGGAAGCAGAGCTCCAGGACACATTGGTGGGTCTTCTGACCAGGGACGTCTGGTCAGCATCATGCTAGCATCTGGAACCTGGTGGCTGAAAAGAGAGTTAATATACAAAGCCTAATTTTCTCTGTAACGGGCACATATCTGTGTCATATACTTTAGTCCTGAGTCATCCTGTATAGCTATTTCCTATTGTATTATGAAATGGAGGCTACAAGTTTAAGAAATTTCATGACAATAGAATAGTGACTTCTTTTTTGTTGCTGGAGTGTTGCTTTTATTTCACATAAGTATATACATGTGCTTTTAATAAAAGGTTGATTAAGAGATCTTGTTACTGTTGAAGAACAAATATTATCTTATACTTTACAAACTCCAGCCAATAAATTCTGGGTTCTTACACTTGTGGGCCTTGGAGCATGCTTTCTGGGTCTGACTCTAAAACTTCTGATTCAGAACTTCTAAGTGAAATACAAAAGACAGAAAGTTTACTAATTGTTCCCTACAATTTTGATGTAAGTGTTCTATACACATCACTTTGAGAACAATTAAAAATTAGCCTAACAATAGTGTGATTTAAAGCCAAGAAAGTCCTGTAGCATGTGCTGAGACCTTGCAGGAGACCTAGACAAGCCTACCCTCTCAGGATCTGAGGAATGAATGTCCACATATGTGGGTGGAGGGGGTGGGAGTGTGGGGCAAACCAGGTTTCAAAATGGCAGAGTTAACAGTGTGGGTCTAAACAGCTTCATGACCCAGGATAAGAGTCACTCACAATGAGATCTCATCTTAAGGTCTGCTGGCTGGAGAACATTGAAGAATCGAGGAAGTGTGTCAGATGTTGGAGGAGACTTCAGACATTATCCCGCTCACCTTGACCTCAAATGGTGTCAATTGGCATCTTTCGTTGGTGATAGAAACATACTTTTGTATTCTTAGCATTTTGACAGTGAAGCTTTACATTTAGAACCAAAATAAAAATGATCGTACACACACGCACATGCACACGCGCGAGCGCGCGCGCGCGCACACACACACACACACACACACACACACACACACACACACACACGTTTCTTACCCTAATGTAGGGTAAGGAAAGTTGACCTTTTTTTTTTTCTTGGAGTGTTATGGAGTAGTTTTCTTAGCTGAGTGTCTCTGATATTCTCTCTCAGTTAAGACAACAGTGGAAAAAATGACAGCAAAATAACTGATTTGTACTAAATGGATTTTATGACCTAAAGAAACAAAAAGGTGTGGTGCAGTGGAGAAAGCACTGAACTTTCAATCATGAGGTCTTGAGTTTGGCCCCTTGTAGTACATGTACTAGAGTGATGCTCTTGTTATCTCTCTCTTCCTCCTATCTCTCCCAGTAATGAATAAACAAATGAAGATGAAGGTGAATCCTGTTTACACTGACTTCCAGTATCACTTGACCAAAAAGATAACTCATTCAAAAGTGAAAATTCCCATCTCCTATGGGTCATGTTCTCCTTAGGATGCCAGTCAAAACTTGTCAAGAACAAGGCCAAGTACTAGAAATAAGTATTGGCATCTGCAAAAGAGAGTGAGAGTTATTTAGAAATCACTCCACCAATGTTACCTACCATAACTGTGAAAATAATGAAAGTTGCTCTGCATATCTAAGTATAGACTCTAGAAAAACACATCAAAACACTATCTCAGAAGCATATATGCACTCTTATCTTCATACCTGCACTGTTCACAAAACAGAGCAAAATGTGAGATCAATGTAAATACCCATAGAAAGATGACTGAATAAAGATGTTGCTGAATATGTCCTCAATAAAATTCTTCTCTGTGCGTGCGCACACACACACACACACACACACACACACACACACACACACAGAGATAATGCTGCATCATTTGGAACAAAATGAATGGAACTGGAGGTGATTATGCTAAGAAAAATAAGTGAAAGACAACTAATATAAATAACTTAGAAAAAATAGTAACTGAAGTGTCTGCTAGACTTTGTGAGCACTGGTATTTATCAAGATGGAGGGGTCATAGGTACACTAGTGGTGGATTCAGTGAGTTATGTGTGTGTGTAAGACTATATCTACAACATCTTATACTTTTATAAGCTATTGATATTTTACTACCAATAAACTAATTATTAAAAACTGAAGCCAATGTGGAAGTGATGAGCTAGATGGTAGGGTAGAGGAAACCATAGGAAAAGAAAAAAATTAGCTAAAAAAAATGAGGACAACATAAGAAAGTTCTTGGAAATAAACAAAAATAATAATGCTTACATTATGGGGTGCAAGAGGAAGAAAAGAGAATGGGATAGAATTCTTAGTTGCAAAATAATAACTGATAATCTCCCACATTTAGGAAGGACATATAGAGTTCCAGGAACTCCTGCCTCTCAAAGAAAATAATCTCTAATCAATGCACATCAAGATGAATTATAATAAAAATGTCAGAAATCAAAAATAAAGTGGGGACAGCAAGATAGTTTACAAGATAGAGTACATGCCTTGCCATGCTGGCAGCCCTGGTTTGATCCTGGACACCACACAAAAGCGCATTGACACTGGTGGGCACTCTGCTGTTGGGTGTCTCCTTCCTCTTTTTCTCAATGAAAAAACCAGCCTAGGAGCAGTGAGACTGTAAATGTATGAGGACCTAGTCAGACATATAGAGATAGATATCTTTTTTTAATACTTTATTGATTCGTTCATGAAGATAGAAGGAGAGAGAGAAAGAACCAGACATTACTCTGGTACATGTGCTGCCGGAAATGAACTCAGGACCTCATGCTGGAGAATCCAATGCTTTATCCACTGCCCCCACTTCATGGACCACAGATATCTTTTTTTCTTTTTAAAGACTTTCTTTTAAAAAAATTCATTATTGGGGAATTAAAGTTTTACACTTGACAGTAAATACAATAATTTCTACATGCATAACATTTCCCAGTTTTCCATATAACAATACAACTCCTACTAGGTCACTTATCATCCTTTTTGGACCTGTATTTCCCGCCCCCCCCTCACAACCCCCAGAGTCTTTTACTTTGGTGCAATATACCAATTCCAGTTCAGGTTCTGCTTGCGTTTTCTTTTCTGATCTTGTTTTTCAACTTCTGCCTGAGAGTGAGATCATCCCACATTCATCCTTCTGTTTCTGACTTATTTCTCTCAACATGATTTTTTCAAGGTCCATCCAAGATCGGCTGAAAATGACGAAGTCACCATTTTCAACAGCTGAGTAGTATTCCATTGTGTATATAGACCACAACTTGCTCAGGCACTCATCTGTTGTTGGACACCTGGGTTGCTTCCAGGTTTCGACTATTACAAATTGTGCTGCCAAGAAGATATGAGTGCACAGATCTTTTTGGATGGGTGTGTTGGTTTCCTTAGGATATATCCCCAGGAGAGGAGTTGCAGGATCAGAGGGTAGGTCCATTTCTAGTCTTCTGAGAGTTCTCCAGACTGTTCTCCACAGAGGTTGGACCAATTGACATTCCCACCAGCAGTGCAGGAGGGTTCCTCTGACCCCACAGCCTGTCCAGCATTTGTTGCTGTTACCTTTTCTGATGTATGACACTGTCACAGGAGTTAAGTGGTATCTCAATTTTGCCTTTATTTGCATTTCTCTGAAAATCAAAGACTTGGACCATTTTTTCATGTGTTTCCTGGTCTTTTGTATCTCTTCTGTGGTCAGTATTCTGTCCATGTCCTCTCCCCATTTTTGGATGGGATTATTTGTTGTCTTGTTATTGAGTTTGGCAAGCTCTTTATTTTCGTTATTAAACTCTTGTCTGTTATATGGCATGCACAGATCTTCTCCCATTCTGTGAGTGGTCTCTTGGCTTGGTTAGTGGTTTCTTTTGCTGTACAGAAGATTTTAATTTGATGTAAAAAAACACTTTCTTTTAAAAAACATTTGTAAATATTTATTTTCCCTTATCTTCCCCTTGGTTTTTTATTGTTATTGTAGTTATTATTGTTGTTATTGATGTCATTGTTGTTAGATAGGACAGAGAGTAATGGAGAGAGGAGGGGAAGACAGAGGGGGAAGAGAAAGATAAGAAGCCTGCAGACCTGCTTCACCACCTGTGAAGGGACTCCCCTGTGGTGGGGAGCTAGGGGCTCCAACCTGGATACTTATGCCCTTGTGCATTGCACCATGTGTGCTTAATCTGCTTCACTACCACCCAACTCCCATAGAGATAAATATCTTAAAGTCAGCAAGAGAAAAGAGAAAAAAACAAAGATTCACATAATCCCCCTAACACTGTCAACTGAGATTTCAACAGAAACGTCAAAGGCCAGTAAGGACAGATAGGATATGTTCCAAATTGTAATGGAAATAATGACTTCTTTCCAGGAATAGTCTACCCAACTAGGTAATCACTCAGATTTGCAGGAGGGACCTAGATTTTCTTCAGACAAACAACAGTTAAAGAAATTCCTGCCACACCTGCAAAATAGCTCACTTGGACAGTGTGCAGCTTTGATCTGTGCACAACCCATGTTTGAACATGGCCACTACTGCACTGAAGGAAGCTTTACTCTTTAGTCTTTGTTCCTCTGCTTTCTCTGTCTCTAAAAAATAAAATGAAATAAAATAAAATAAAATAAGAGAAAATTCACTGCCACTGAACTAGCTGACAAGAAATAATATAGGACTTGTATAAAAGGAAAGTAATGAATGAAAATCCCTCATAGGGAATGTGTAAGAAAGAGCAAAGGAAAAAGCTAAGACAAATGAAAGTAAGCATTTAACTTGGAGCATAGAACTGAGGTTGCCAAAGAGGGATGGGGGAAGTAATTGCCAAGGTGGAGGGGAACTCGAAAACTGTGGTGAAGAATTATTGGTACTGAGGTGATGGATGTGGTGCTGTGAAATGTTTTGAAGAGATGTGAAGTAGGTTATCAAAAATATACACATAATCTTGTATACCAGGGTTTTTCTCTTCCTCTTCTCCCTTTCTTTCTTTCTTTCTTCCTTTTTTTTTTCGTTGTCTCTTTTCTTATTTCTTTCCTCTTTTTTTTTCTTTTCTTTTCTTTTTTTCCCTCACCAGGGTTAATGCTGAGGCTCAGTGCTGACACTACAAATCCACTGCTCCTGTTGGCTATTTTTCATTTTCATTGGATAGGACAGAGATAAATTGAAAGAGGAGGGGAGACAGAGAGGGAGAAAGAAAGATAGACACCTGAAGACCTGCTTCATGGCTTGTCTGCATGTGGGGAGCTAGGGGCTCCATCCGGCATCCTTGTGCTGGTTTTTGTGCTTTGAACTATGTGTGCTTAACCTGGTGTGCCACCGCCTGGCCCCCACACCAAGTTTTTTAAGCTCAAAATTGGAAAATGATAAGGTCAGTTAGAGTTGATCCTTACCAGGTGGTCCACCTGTGCCCGGTACCTTGTGCTGAGCAGAGACTTCTAGGGTATGGGTTTTGTTGACGGCCTGCTGCCCATCATGCTGCACCTGGCAGGTGAACAGCACGTTCTCCCTGAGGGCAGACGAGTTCACCAGCATCCAGCTTGTCCGGTTAAAGGTCCCATCCTTGTTCTCTAGCAGAATGGAGGTCGTTTCTGTTGTAGACACGTTTCCGTTCTCCAGCCAGTTCAGTTGTAGAGGTCGGGGGTAGAACTTCATCACCTGGCAGGTGATGTTCACCTGGCTGCCCACTGTGGGATGTTGGGACACCTCCAAGGTGGGTGGAACTGAAACAGCACAGGACAGAAGCTCTGACCTTATGGGACAGGCAGATCGTGGGGAGAGTCTCCATCCTTTAGAGCCCACCCACAGCAAGGAAGCCTCCCAGGGCTGGGCCAGGTGTGCAGCAGGAGTGCAAACATGGGGGATCTTTACATGTGAGTGGTATCACTAGGCACAGTGCCAGGCACACAGCAGGTGCTGGAGAACTGGTAGCTCCTGTGGGGTAACAGTGAAGTTAACAGGAAAAGTCCCTGGCTAATAACTGTAGCAAAATAAATGAATTCCCCAAACATATGGGTGCTTGGTCAAAGTAGTTGCTGAGTAGCCAGAGTTGCTGTTGGGTCAGTCAGTGAAGCCACCTAGCACAGAGCTTGGCAGGTGGTAGGTGTCCACATGGCAGCTGCCATGAAAACAGGGGTGAGTGACCAGCACATTCAGGGGCCTGAGAATGGGAAAGACTGTTGGGAATTAGATCCCAGGCAGTTCAGGGTCTGGGGAGACCCGAGGGAGGAGCAGACTTACAACATGGAGGCAGGGTGGGCTTGGGCAGGGTGTGCATGGATACTCTACCTCGGATGGTCTGAGACAGGTTGGCAGTCCCACGAAGTGGAGAGCCCCCCTTCAGGGTGATGTGGGTCACCTCGCAGATGACCTGGGAGTGCACGTCCCCCGGAGCTAGGGTCACTTCAGCTATGCTGGACACGCTGTAGGATATGTCACTCTCCTCTGGTTCTATGTCTGTGTGGGAGGCTGGGAGCTCGTTCCCATTTTTGAACCATTTCAGGCTGATGTTTCTGGGGAAGAAGCCATGGGACTTGCAGGTGAAGTTCACTCTCTGCCCAGGTGTGGCCCTTGTCGAGGGGCCCTGAACCAATGGGGGAGACGGTTTAGCTACAAAAGAGCAATGACACACATAAACGTGATTGTGAGAATTAGTCTCAAGGATAGCTATTAGTAACATTTAGTTATTTACTTATTTATTTTTGCCATCAGATATAATTGTTGGTCTTAGTGCCTGAATAATACTACCATTTTTCCCAATTACAAGTTTTTGTTTTGTTTTGTATTTGGTAGGTGCAAGATAGATGATAGATAGCTAGATAGATAGATAGATAGCTAGATAGATAGATAGATAGACAGACAGACAGCACTGTAGGACTATTCTACTACTAGTGATGCTTCCTCCCCTACGGTGGGACCGGGGGCATAAACTCAGGTCCTCACACATGATAATGCGTGTGCTTTAAGATGCACCACCAGCTAGTCCCAACTTTATTTTTATCCTTTTAAAATTTTCCTGTTAGTGTTGGGAAGGGGGTGTTATCATCCTAATTTACAGAGGAGGACACGCAGGTTACAGTGGAGTCAGGGGTAGAGAGGCAGGGAATTTCAGGCCTGAAGCTAAAGAACAGCTCACAAACAGCAGTAAGGGCACACATGGAGTGAAGGGAAGTGCCACCTCCTGAGGCTCACGGGACTGATCACTTACTGTTTTTGTGCTGAAACTACCTGCTTATTCTTTACAATGTAAGACAGCAGGAGAAAACTATCAAGGACACAGTATGGAATGTCTTACACAGTGTTCCCTGGTGCTCCTTGAAAATATGAAAATGACAAGAGTGTCTTCTAGTCTTCAGGGTGCTGTCCTGGTGACTGTTTATCAATAAACTGAACATGCAGACTTCTGACAGTTGAGTCCTGAATATCAATTTTTGCTGACATGGGGCACTGGCAACTCTAGGAAAACCTTCACCCTGCCCATCACTCTGCAGGATCAGGACAGATGTGGATGGTTTGTGGATTGCAGTCTCTCTCTCCCTCTCTCTCCCTCCCTCTATCCCTTCCTTTCTCTCTCCCAGAACTGCTTCTTGTTACTTTTGAGTGTCTAAGAATTTTCATTGTGTAACAATTTATGGACAAATGAAACTTTGCAGCTGATGTTTGATGTAGAAAGGTGCAGGCGGTCTCCTTATCATACAAGACATTGTTCTTTTTATTGGGAAGTTAATAGTGTACAGTACAAATGTTGGCAAGTTGGTCACAAGAGTTATTTTAAATGCACATAAAGAAGAACAGAACAATGTAATATTTGTAACACGAGGATGGAGCTTTACTCTGTGTTATCAGCACTGTTGATTATGCAGAGGAGAATTGTGAGTGTGGCCACATGGGGTTCATATCTCGGCTCTCCCCCCCTGATCTGGTCAGGTGTCCTTTCTGAATTTCAGTGTCCTCATCTGTAAAAGGGCCACCACGATCCCACCCTCACAGTGCTGGTTAACAGGGTTAGTTCCAACACAAAAGTCTTTGGTGGGCAGACTTCCTACCTTTCTGGCTCCCTCCTGAATAATCCAGGACCTCATCACAGGGTGCTGCTGTGCCCCTACCCTCAGGGCACCCCCTGCCTTCTTCAATATGTAAAAATGTGTGTATGTATCTCTCCTCCCCTGCTCTCTGTATATATGTATATTCCACCTCTGCTTTGAACCTTCAGTGCCTGTGAGTCCTCCCCTGACCGACAGGATGATCTTAAGGATGGATTCATGGAAAACACCCCGAACTCTGCACATCTCCCTGACCCAGGACTGTGAGAGTAAGCAGTGAGTGTGCCACTCAGGAAACTCTTCTCAGTGTGATGATTTGGACAGTGAAAGAAGAAAACAGAGAACACACATTATCTATTTTCTCCCATGCAAGGATTTCTTGTTAGTGGAAGGAAGACAATGTAAATGTTGTGGGAGAAGAGCCTTTTTCTCTATGGAAAAAGAGTCACTGCTCTTCCACAGCACCCAGAGCAGAGCCTAGTCCACAGTAGGTGCTCAGTAAGAGTTGAGTAAACAGAAGACTCTTCTGCCACACCTGTCTGGCCAGATAGGCAGGCCACGACCGCGGTGTGACAAAACAGTGCGGGTGACCTGGTTAGGGAACCGGACAGGGGCCTTACAAGCTCCTGTACGGAAGACCGTACCCAAGATAGGTGGTGGACAGAAGCCTGGATATTTGTGTGGACGGATCCCTGGGTCTCCCGGTTGGCGGAAAGGCCTTGGAGGGCTAGGTGGACTTGGTTTCGCTTCTGAAAGCTTACTGTTGTTGTTTATCATGCTTTATGCAGGCCACCCAGGGAATGTCCAGGAGACTCCGGAGACGCTTATAGTGCAACCCCCCAAGTCTAGTCTGGACATTCCAGATGGGACCCCACTGGATGAAAAGCCCCTTACAACAGTAAATCCCAGCACTTCAAGCCCCAATGACTTGGCTATCCAGGTTGAGCAAGGACTGAGCACTATTCTCAGAAATATTACATTCAATCATACAGACAATGGTCCTTTAGCTTTCCCAGGAAACATGTTACATAGCAACCCTGAAATGCACCTGCATATTGTCTTAGGTAGATTACAGGAAAGTGAGCTTGGCTTAAGGATCAGAGCAAGGCGCCGTGTTCCCACTAGTGCCCCCCCCTATTCTGGGTATTAAGGTCCAGTGCTTGGAAGGAGAAAGAATAGCCTTTTGGATAAATGAGAGCAGTGAAAGCATTTAGTTCTTACTGATAAATTGACTTTTGTCTGAAACCAAAGGGATGTGGTTAATAACCCATGAAAGAACAGTATGGCTGTGCTTTCGTTTTGCTAGTAGTTGTATGCCTTCTGTTGTAGTTCCTTGTAGTTCCTCCTGTCTGTGTTACTTATAAAAAATGTACCCTGCGTACTTTGTGGTCAACTGACTTGGCCAGCTTTTGATTTATGCTTCTTTGTTATGCTATTATAAAAAGAATCTCTATATCAGTAAAAGATTGCAGCAGCATTGAAACTCATGTGTCTCAGTGTTGTCTGTCGCGCCGAATCCACCTCCCACCTATAAGTCTCATTCTCCCTGGATCGGCCTGCTGAGCCCCCAGTTGGGTGGTCGGCGGCACTCTTCCTTTGACGGATCCTTCTCTACAGACAGGAATGAAGTCCTACTTTGTGACTGAGTAAGACACCCAGACCTCAGCTCCCTTATCCTGGAACCAAAGAGCTGGTTGGGGTTGGGAAAGGCAGGACCTGTGCAGCCAGGCAGACTGGAGTCTAGACTTTTCCCTCTACTGATCAGCCAGGAGAAGGGGGCTGGGGAAGTTTGAGCAAGTATCCCAAGCTCTGTAGCCTCAGCCTCCCTCCGCTGTTTAACAGGTAGATCACACCATGAACAGAAGCACTCACTGCCACACATGATCCCGAGTTGCTATTCAAAGATAGGACAGAATTGTGTTTGTCTTGTCACCTCTCAGAGGATGAAGGAGAGATGCAGTACTCACCACGCACAGTGAGCTGGGTGCCTGGTCCAGACTTAATCTCCACATTAGGATTCCCTTTCTGGAACTTCACACAGTAGTAGACGCCGGCATCTGCTGGGGTGATGTTACTGATGCGGATGGAAAAGTCCATGGTCTCTCTCTTTGTGTTGTCTGAAACAGGTGTTACTCGGGGGTAGTGGCCATCTTTGAAACTGTAGATTTCATTCCGGCCTGACTCTTTGACCCTGAACCACTTGACAGGCCCCACGGGGAGCAGGGAGGTCACAGTGCAGGGCAGAGTGGCAGTCTCTCCAGCTGCTACTGACACAAATGTCTCAGACTGGATCACGTGCAGCTCCTCACCCAGCACTCCTGGAGAGAAATATGCATTTATTTATTTATTTATTTTATTTTTTAAGTATTTATTTATTTATTTTCCCTTTGTTGCCCTTGTTGTTTTTAATTGTTGTTTTAGATATTGTTGTTGTTATGGATGTCGTCATTGTTGGATAGGACAGAGAGAAATGTAGAGATGACAGAAAGACAGAGAGGGGGATGGATAGAAAGATAGACACCTGCAGACCTGCTCCACCGCCTGTGAAGCGACTCCCTTGCAGGTGGGGAGCCAGGGCTCGAACCGGGATCTTTATGCCTGCCCTTGTGCTTTGTGCCACATGGACTTAACCTGCTGTACTACCACCCGACTCCCTAAGCATTTATTTATTATTCACCCTTGTAACCTGTAGGTTTTTGAAGTCTTTGCCAATAAAGGGTTTCACTGATGGAATGCACAGCTTGAGGGACCCTGAGAGCAGCACCCAGTTTGCACAGTAACTTACAATAAAATGCAAAATGAGAATGACTCTCTTTGCCAGTTAGTAAAATGAGGCACATGGGGGTTGATAGTATAATGGTTAAGCAAAAGGGACTCTCATGCTTAAGGCTCTGAAGTCCCAGGTTCAATCCTTGCACTACCATAAGCAGGAGCTGAGCAGTGATAAAAAAAATCAAAATATTAAATAAAAAAATGTATAGAAAGAAAAAAGTGAATCACAGAGATTACATGGTATAGGAAAGGGCATTGATTACCTGAGCCATCTCTGGAAACCCCAAACTTTACCAAGTGCTCCTGCTGTGCACATTCTGGGCTCATGGATTTTTGTACTTTGTGCCCTTTTAAATGGGAGGGATCTTCAGACTCTAGCAGTAAGTGTGATCAGAAATAAGAAAAATATTAATGCACACCCACTTAGCTATAGGAACATCTCTGTTCAGCATCCTGCATTCACAGATCATGGTGGAGTCTGCTCTGTCTCCTGAGTGACAGTCTAAGGGGACATTCTGGCTCAGAAGGAACATGGAGACTGAAAAGAGAAACAGTGTATTAAGTTTCCGTGTGGCTTCCTTCCAGAGGGGAAAATGCTATATATTTGTAATGTTGCTGTAGTAATTACTAAAATTTTGATATATTTAAGTCAGCTATTATATTTTAAAATATTTATTTATTCCCTTTTATTGCCCTTGTTGTTTTATAGTTGTTGTCGTTGTTGTATAGGACAGAAAGAAATGAAGAGAGGAGGGGAAGACAGAGAGGGGGAGAAAAAGAGGGACATCTGCATACCTGCTTCACTGCTTGTGAAGCAACTCCCCTGCAGGTTGGGACCCGGGGGCTTGAACTGGGATCCTACACTTGTCCTTGTGCTTTGTGTCCCCTGTGCTTGACCTGCTGCGCTACCACCCGACCCCCAGCTTATTATAGTTATTAAGGTTATTAACCCTACATTGGTGCCATTGAGCTAAGATCAAGATAGCAGTTGAGCTCATTAACTTTTTTAAATGAGGAAATTAAACATTGAAGAAATGTTTTAGAAGACTAAATATACTGGGGATACTACTTCTCATCACTGCAGAACATGTGTCAGTATAACTCTCTTATTACCAAAAATGCTGTCTCCTTCCAACAAAGAGTGCTGGGCTACAACTCCCCTTTATTCTTTAAGTATAAACAAAAATGTAGGTATCTTTGTATATGTACATACAAAATAACTATATATATGGATATATATATATTCTCTGTCATAGTAATGTGAGGTTTCACTACATAAAATAAAAACATTTCACCTATGCCTTCCCTTGATTTATGTCTTAATTCCCACACAGGAGCGAGATCATCTGGTATTTATCTTTCCCTCTGGGATATTACACTTAGCATGATCCCCTCCACCTACATTCATGGGGACATTCACTTTATTAATATTATTCATCAGAGCACCCCAAACACTCTACCAGCTCCTAGCACATAGTAGGGATCCAACACATATTTGAATGGTGTGTGGATTTGTCAGTTGGCCAATGTTTATTGAGACCTGTGTTTATTTTCAACTGGTGATTTCTTTGGAAATTGAGAAAAAAACTATGTTTTTCATGTACATGACCTGATGGAGAACAAAATCAACATGTACACTTGTAGTAGAAGAGCCCAGGAGATGAAAACCTCAAACCCTGTCTCCCCTCCCACCCAGTCCCACATCCACTGATAGAAGCAGTCAGAACCACATGGTGTGGAAGTGGGACTATGGTAATTGAAGAGAGCAATGATTTACCCCAGAGTGCTAGAATCAGACTGCCTGAGGTCAAATCATAGTTGTCTGCTCTTACAGAAGTGACCTTGGATCTTTCTGTGCTTCCTATTTTTAAGTACATTAGTGGTGGCAAGAGGAATCTCCTTGGGGAGAATAACTGCAGGAGCTGACATTTCCTATGGCACATGCTGAGTGTTCAGGATATTGGGAAGTCAGTGGCCATTAACCTTCTGAGGTTTAAGCTATCAGCTGGTACAGCTATCAATACCAATGTAAAATGGATATAGATAATGTGTGTGATTACAGATGATGAGAGTCTCTGGATCTTTTCCAATTGTCCTCAATCTGCACTTTAATTCATCCTGAAAAGTTGAGTCTCAAACTCTACTAATTTTATTAATAAGGAAGTGAGCATGCCTTAAATAATGTGGTAGTATACAGAGGAAGTTAATAGAGTAGAGAAGCTGGGAGGATGACAGAGGCTCAGAAAGCTCACTTTTTAATGTGCATTTGATGTAGACTTAGAAATATTATGAAGACAAATGCTTCCAGACTCCTTGCATGTGTTTATGTGTGTACACTTCTCAACCCTACTCACATATACACACTTAAATATTTGTTTGTGAATATACTTACAGGTAAGGCCTCACATCTTAGTTACAAGTAAGCTTTGTGGAGTCAATGAAATTTGAAAAATATTAAAAGGACAGTGTGAAGTTGGGCAAGTAGTACCAACCCAGTACAACCTCAACAGAAGCTAGTGAGCACACAGAGAAGCACTGGAGGACTGGGGAGTCTCTGAGAGGTGAGCTGGCTGAGAAATACTCTTCTCCTTGTATCTCTGAATCTGATTTTTCTGATAATATCCTTCACTGAGATAGAAGTAGAACTGCACAAATTAGTAAGAAAAAAAAAAAAAAAGAAAGAAAGAAAAGACAAACCTGATCTCTGGAGCTTCTGGTATTACCTTTGAATTCCAAAAGCTCAGCTGACTTGGTAGGTACCACTAGGAAAGCTACTCTCTCTGCCTTATGTTTCTTAATTACAAATCAGGAACAATAATTGTGACTGTCCCTGGTGTTTTGTGAGGATCAGATGAGCTGATTTGTACTGAATTATTATTACCAATACCCATCTTGACATCTCTGCCAACTGCTATAGATGATGGAGGCACAGGTAAAAATCTTAGCAGATACTGCCGTGTCCTTATAATTGTGTTCCATCATTGTGTGCATATCTGTTGTTTACCTGGATGCCCTTCAGACCCACAGGCAGAGGGACATGGGAGCCAGGAAGAAGGGATCCTTCTCCAAAGGCAGTGCTCACCTGTGAGTCCCAGCAGTAGAGTCAGCAGGCACGGAGGAGGAGAGAGGCACCAGGGGGCAGGACTGGGCATCCTGGAGTCCTGAGAGCCTGCTGTGCCCAGTGTGGCCAGGGGAACCCAAACTCTGCTGGGAGAGGAGTGTGTGGAGCAGAGGAGTGTTGTCTTGTATAATACAAGAGGAACTAGTGTGATGGGATGAGAATGAGAAGACTGTGAGATTCTATGCTAGAGTCTGAGCAGTTCCTGTTTTTACATTGTGAAACTGAAGTTAATCATGAAATGGACAACTACTTGAGGTGTGGCTTTTATGCTTCCATTGAGACTTGCCCAGACCTGGCAGAAATAAGTCTTTCTTCTGTTGGTGCTTCTTTGTCTCTGGGTCCCCTAATTTTTTTACAACATAATTATTACTGGGGCTCAGTGTCTGAATGGCTCTATTACTCCAGCACCCCCATTTTTCCTGCCTGCCTTCTGCCTTCCTGCCACTTTCTTTCTTTCTTCCTTCCATCTCTCTCTCTCTCTTCCTCTGTTGATAGAGAACAAAAAAGAGAGAGAAAGAGGGAGAGAAAGTTGGAAAGGAGAGACTGCCGCATTGCCTCTCTATTCCTGTAGCTTCTCCCTGCAGGTGGAACCTCTTATCCCAGCTTGAAGTTTTTGTGGTATAATCTCCTACTAGGGACCCCAGACTAGGAGGGATGTGGGATGTTGTAGGAGATGAATCTACAGAGAAAGGCTCAGTCTTCTGCTCTCACAGTTTCTCGATGCTGGCGTGTCCTGGACCTCGTGTGGCATCTTGGATGAACATACATGTTTATCAAGATGCCATAAAGTCCACAGGCAGTAGGATTTATGTTCTGGGGAGGATGGAGACCACACTTCTGTGGTGGGTGAATTGTATTGACACAGATTATTGTTTGTTTGTTTGTTTTGTTTTAAAAAATATTTTATTTATAAAAAGGAAACATTGACTAAACCATAGGATAAGTGGGGTACAACTCCACACAATTCCCACCACCAGAACTCTGTATCCCATCCCCTTCCCTGATAGCTTTCCTATTCTTTATCCCTCTGGGAGTATGGACCTATGTTGACACAGATTTTGTGGCAATGTGACATTATACTCTTATGACAACTACTATTTAAAAAAAATTATATGTAAATACATATAAAGAGATCTAAGAGAGTCTTCTTAAACTGTTTCATGCTTGAATTTATTCTATTTCTTCATTCCCTTTCACACTTTAAACTTGCTCATAATTTTACGACTTGTGCTTCTAGGTCGTGTATTCACTGTGTGTCAACTTGTTGATAGTTACATGTTCCCTGTTTCTCTCTGAATAGCCCTTTAAAAAATTTTTAAAAATTTTTGTATAAAAAAAATTACATGTCAACAGGGGTTTAATCCACACCATTCCCACCACCAGAGTCCTGAATCTTCAGTCTCCCCACTGCAAGTCACCACAGTTCCCTTAAGATTGTAACATGGAGAGAATTATGTTAAGTGATCTAAGTCACAAAGATAAAGATGAGTATGGGATGACCCCACTCATCAACAGAAGATGAGAAAGAATATCAGAAAGGGAAATTAAGGCAGGATCTGACTAAATTGAAAGTAGGGCACTGGGAAGGGGAGATAGCATAATGGTTATGCTATCACACTCTCATGCCTAAGGCTCCTAAGTCCCAAGTTCAATCCCCCGCACCACCATAAGCCAGAGCTGAGCAATGCTGTGGTGAAAAAAAAAAAAGAAAGTAGGGCACCAAAGTAAAAGCCTTGTGGTGATCGGGAGGGTGGACATGGAGCCTCCTGGGACAGCGGGGTGGTGGGGGTGAGGGTGGGTGGGATGGGACACAATCTTTTGGTGATGGGAATGGTGTCTATGCATACACTTATTAAATTGTAGTCATATAAATCACTATTTAATTAATATGAGAGGGGGAAAATTGATTGTATGTCTAACAAAGGGACTTTTCAAAGTTAACCCAATTACCAAATAATGTGATGATAACAGTAACTATCCATTGTCTTCTCGAACCCTAAGACAGCAGGAACCTCACATCTCCACTATAGAGCCTAAACTTCCCCCAGTCCTGGGACCTTAGGGTAGGGGCCCACTTTCCCGCATGCTTCTCTCAATTCTTATCAAATGATATTGCATCCACCAATCACAACCTAATCAACACAACGAGTGCCACCCCAGCATGCTTCACTTCAGACGGTGTCCAGAGACTTCAGGTGTGGAACGACAACCCTTCAGCTTCATCATTTGGGTGAGACCTTTCCTTTCATAGTATTCTCTAATTCCATCCCAGGTGGTTCACTTCCTAACAAAGTCCTAAAACCTAGATATAGACCAGGTTCCAGGAGACAGAGCATATGTTCACAGGTATCCATAAACTAGGGCGAATATATACCTGAAAGCAGTAGTACACTAGAGTTTGCATTGAGTACCCCCCAACACTTCATCTCCACTATTCCAACCTTTGGGTCCATGATTCTTCAACAATTTGTTTGGCTTTCTATGTTAACTCTTTTCAGCCACCAGGTTCCAGATGCCATCAGGATGCCAGCCAGGCTTCCCTGGCCTGAAGACCCCACCAATGTGTCCTGGAGATCTGCTTCCCCAGAGACCCACCCTACTAAAGAGAGAGAGAAGCAGACTGGGAGTATGGATCGACCAGTCAACACCCAAATTCAGTGGGGAAGCAATTACAGAAGCCAGACCTTCCACCTTCTGCAACCCACAACTACCCTGGGTCCATGCTCCCAGAGGGATAGAGAATGGGAAAGCTGTTGGGGAGAGGACAGAATATGGATATTGGGTGGTGGGAATTGTGTGGTGTTGTACCCCCCCATATTATGATTTTGTTAATGTCTCCTCTCTTAAATAAATAATTTTTAAAAAAAATTGTAACATGGCTAACCATCATCTCTACAACTATTTGTCTACATTTATAAATAATTGCACCCTTTTTCTTTCTGATCCAATCCTGTCTTCCTCTCCAAGCCATTCATGACAACATTACTACTGCCATATGTCTCACTCCCTTTCCTTCTCTCTCTGTCCCCGGTTGGAACTGGAGTTCAAAGCCCTCTTATCTTCCTCCTATCACTTCTCCTCCATTGGGAGTATGGATCAAGATGTTTTTGAGGTGCAGAAGGTAGGAGTTCTGGCTTCTGTAATTGCTTCTCTGCTGAACCTGGGCATTGGCAGGTCTATCCATACCCCCAGCCTGTCTCTATCCTTCCTTAGTGGGTCAGAGCTCTGGAGATGCAAGGGTCCAGGACACATAGGTGAGGTTGTCTGCCCAGAGAAGCTGGGATGGAGTCATGGTAGCATCTGTAACTTGGTGTCTTCAACTCCAAGTCTGCAAACTCTTAGCAGGGGTACACTGGCAGCCTGAGGGACGGACCCTCTGACTTCCATCACTTTCTTACTGAATCTTGTTCAAGAACCATGCAGCTTCTTTTATGGGGAATAATAGTGGTGGAAATCTTATAAATGGTAAGTATTGTTTCAGTCACAAGGGCATGACATAGGCTACTGTAAAAATGATAGAAGCATGTTCACACTGTAGAAGATTTTAGATTGGAGAAAATGAGCTTGAACTCCCTAAAGAAGCCCAAATTATGTGACTGACTGAGCATTGACCATGACCAGAATGATAGACAAGTCTGTTAGTCTTGTGAATAGCACTCTTTTAAGTAACTCTTGCAATTCAAGTCTGGTAATGGCAAACTCCTTTCACTTTTGTATTTTGGTACTGTTTTAATTGCTTCTTCATATTTGAATGATAGTCTTGTAGGGTAAAGTACATGTGGATGGCAGTTGTCTTTTAAAACCTTGAATATACTACTTCACTTTCTCCTGGCCTCCATGTTTTCTGCAGAAAGATCTGATGCAAGTCTGGCCGTGTTGCATTTATAAGTCACTTTTTTCTTTTCCCTGTCAGTTTCTTAAAAAAACATGTTCTTGATTTTTGATAGTTTCACAATGATGTGTCCTGCTGTAGATCTATTTGGGTTTAGGAATTTGGGAGTTCTTTCTGCCCCTAAACATCTACATTGTGACTGATTTAGAAAAATTTCTGTTAATTATTTCTTTAAATATAGTTTCTGCTCTAGTCTTTCTCTTCTTTCCTTCAGAGATCCCTATAATTCTGATACTTACTTTTCTTTTTTTTTCTTTTATTTAAGAAAGGATTAATTAACAAAACCATAGGGTAGGAGGGGTACAACTCCACACAATTCCCACCACCCAATCTCCATATCCCACCCCCTCCCCTGATAGCTTTCCCATTCTCTATCCCTCTGGGAGCATGGACCCAGGGTCATTGTGGGTTGCAGAAGGTGGAAGGCCTGGCTTCTGTAATTGCTTCCCCTGCTGAACATGGACGTTGACTGGTCAGTCCATACTCCCAGCCTGCCTCTCTCTTTCCCTAGTAGGGTGGGTCTCTGGGGAAGCGGAGCTCCAGGACACATTGGTGGGGTCTTCAGGCCAGGGAAGCCTGGCCGGCATCCTGATGACATCTAGAACCTGGTGACTGAAAAGAGAGTTAACATACAAAGCCAAAAAAAATGTTGAGCAATCATGGACCCAAAACTTGGAATAGTGGAGAGGAAGTGTTAGGGGGGTACTCATTGCAAACTCTAGTGTACTTCTCCTTTCAGGCATATATTTTGCAGTAGTTTATGGATGCGTGTGAACATATGCTCTCTCTCACAGAACCTGCTCTATATCTAGGTTTTGGGACTTTGTCAGAAAGTGAACCACCTGGGATGGAATTAGAGTATACTATGAAAGGAAAGGTCTCACCCGAGTAATAAAGCTGAAGGGTTGTCATTCCACACGTGAAGTCTCTGGACACAGTCTGAAATGAAGCATGTTGAGGTGGCAGTCATTGTGTTGATTAGGTAATGGTGTTTATGTACACTTCTAGTAAAATGTAGTCATATAAATCACTAGTTAATTAATATGAGAGGGGGAAAATTAATTGTATGTCTCGAAGTTTTTTAAAACACAGACTGAATTTTTTAATATATAGGCTGTGTAATTGATATGCAGACTCTCTCAAAAGCCTAGACCAAGTAGATCAGAAGCAACCAATAGCACAGCTATATACAAGATACTGGGTACTGTACAGCAAACCCTAACAAAAGGACTTTTCAAAGTTAACCCAATTACCAAATGATGTGATGATAACATTAACTATCGATTGTCTTTTTGAACCCTAAGACAGCAGGAATCTCACATCTCCAGTATAGAGCCTCTACTTCCCCCAGTCCTGGAACCCTTGGATAGGGCCCACTTTCCCATATGCCTCTCCCAAGCCATATCAAATAATATTGCATCTGCCGATCACAACCTAGTCAATACAACGATTGCCACCTCAACATGATACTTACTTTTCTGATGGAGTCTTCAATCTCTTAAGAGTTGCTTCATTTTTCCTAAACCATTTTTCTTCTTCTCCTTTGAAGTCAAAGAGTCAGTATGTCTTTTATGACCAGTATGTCTTCTAGTTCTGATATTCTCTTTCTCTCTCTTGGGTAAATCAACTTCCTTGGTTTAGTATTTTAGACTGGAATATATTCAAAGTGTCCTTCATATCCTGTCACACTGCTTTCATTTTTTTCCATTTTCCTATCAAGTGAATCTTTGAAATCATGTATTTATTATTTTCTTAATGTATTTATCTATATAAAATTGAGAGCTCTGTAGTTTTCAAACTTCCTGACAATGTGCTTCCTAAATTCTTTCTCAACTCTTCTGGATTTGCCTCATTATGTTTCTGGCCCTCCAGAAACATGGTTTATTCACTGTTTCCCAGAACCTCACCACTCTAGAGCCCCACTCCACTGAAGAAAGATAGAAACAGTTTGGGGATATGGATTCATGTTCCCATGCCTATGTCAAGCAATGAAGCAGTTACAGAAGCTCATCTCTCCACTTTTGCATACCATATAGAATTTTGGTCCATATTCCCAAAGGGGTAAACATTATGGGAAGATGACCAGAGGGCTCTGAACTCCAGTTCCATCAGGACCTGGACCTGGACTTGGAGAGAGGAGTAAGAAGAGGAGGAGGAGGGAAAGGAGAAAGAGTAGAGTCTGATGTAGTAGATGTGACTTAGACAGGAAGAGGAGGCAAGAACTGCAGGGAAAAAAGTGCAAATATATAAAAATATAGATAGTTATATAAATAGTAGTGAACCCATATCTGTGATCTTGGGAGAACTAATGCAGTTTCCAGTGGAGGGAATGGGACACAGAACTCTGGTGATGGAAAAGGTGTGAAATTATACTCCTGTTGTCTCACGGTTTTGCAAATCAATATTAAATCACTAATAAAAACACTTTTAAAAAGGTTCTGACCCTCATTTTGATTTTGCAGTACTAGCATTTTCCTAATTTTACCCATCTGCTTTTTCTCGCAGGTGGTTCAACTTCGTATGAGATGTTGAGAGAGAGTGGAGGAGCTTTAAAGATTTGACATAGTCCAGGAAAGGACAGGCGTTGGAGAGGTTTGGAGGAAAAGGAACCCTGCTATGTTGCTGGTGGGAATGCAAACTGGTACAGCCCCACTTGATAGATTGTATGGAGAGTCCTTAAACAAATAAAAATGGAAGTATCTTATGATCCAGAAATAGCATTCTTAGGCATTTATCCAGTGGACACTCAGACACTAATTTGAAGGAACATAAGCACCCCTGTGTTTATAGCTGCAGTATTCACTATAGCCAAAGAGTGGAAGCAACCTAAATGCTCTTAAACAGATGACTGGCTAAAGAAGTTATGGGATATATATTCCATGGATAAATGTGTGTGTGTGTGTGTGTGTGTGTGTGTGTGTGTGTGTGTGTGTCCTTTTGGGATAAAATGAATGGAGCTGGAGGTGATTATGCTTAGCAAATAAGTAAAGAGAAGAAAGACAACTGCCAGATGGGTTTCATTCATATGTGGAATATAGAGATATGGTTTATGAGATCCTTCCCCAATAAAATTCCAAACAAAACAGAAGCAAGCAGACTGTAAGACTTGTGAGAACTATGGTGGTTATCTTTGAGAAGTTAGAAGGTTGGGATGCAGAACTTTGGTGGTAAGTGTGGTGTAGAACTGTACATTATAATCTTATAATATTGTGACAAACTATTAATAAGAAATAAAAAGCATTAAAAAGATGTGACATAGTATTATGACATGTAATATCCCTTAAACAGAGCCCTAGTCTGCAGGAGGTGGGGGGGGCAGAGAAAGGGGGTAGCTTCAAGAACTCTTTCTTTTCTCAGACTGATTCCTGAAAGTAGAAACTCTGCTTTGAGGTCAAGGTCACTTTCTTCCATACTCCCAGAAGGATAAAGAATACGGAAGTTTCCAGGAGTTGGGCGATAGCTCAGTGGGTTAAGCGCAGGTGGTGCAAAGCGAGAGGACCAGCATAAGGATCCCTGTTCAAACCCCCAGCTCCCCACCTGCAGGGGGGTCACTTGACAGGTGGGGAAGTAGGTCTGCAGGTGTCTATTTTTCTCTCCCCCTCTCTATCTTCCCCTCCTCTCTCCATTTCTCTCTATCCTATCCAACAACAACAACATCAATAACAACAATAGTAACTACAACAATAAAACAACTAGACAACAAAAAGGAATAAATAAATAAATAAATAAATAAGAATACAGAAGTTTCCACTGGATCATGGAACTTTAGTGGTGGGAACTGTATGGAATTATACCCCTGTTATCTTACAATCTTGTTAATCATTATTAAATCACTAATAAAAATTTAAAAGAAAGAATATGGCAAATTAAAATATGCAGGCTAAAGGAAAAGATAGGCAGATAGACAACAGTTATCTTATAAAACAACACTTATCCAAAAAAATGAAAACACTTTTTTAAGAAGGTAAGATGCACATTCTGTAGAATCTCTGTAGGGAGGATAACAGTCAGCAAGTGAAGACTGGGACATTGTCCTTGCAGGAGAACTGACACAACTTGGAGAAAGGGAGTGCTTGTGGGAGTCAGGGGAATCCATATGGGTGAGTCACTCTAGGAGCTGCAACTGATAGGATTTAGGTGGGGTGAGCAGGTGCATGCCTGACAAGTGTATGATTAGTAGGAAGTTGATGCATGTGTGAATGTGTGATAGGATGGGTGACAATGAATGGAACTCTTGTGGGATGAACATCATCTTTATTCCTCTTTTTTTCTCCATGGTGATTATCTTATATGTTACAACAAATGACATTTTCAGGCAATATGATAAATGTATTAAGCTTACCACAAAAAAGCCAAGTACTGTCTAGTCTTCTAATATGGGCATGGTCAAACTCACAGAGGGAAAGAAAAACATGCTTATCATTTATTGGCTGTAGAGGAAGAAGTGAGAAGTGTTTAGTAGTTATTGAGTTTCAGTTTTGTAAGAGGAAGAGGTCTGAAGATCTATTTCACAATAATATGAGTATAATTAACAGTCATGAATTGTGTGTTTTAAATGACTCATGATTTTTAAAAAGAGAATATTGGAAAAAAATTTAATTCTGTTTTCTTTTTAACAACTTAATGTGTTCCCCAGATTCCACATATGAGTAAAACCATCCAGTAGTTGTCTTCATCTTTTCATATATTTTGTGAGGTGTATTTACCTCCATTTCCAAGACTTTGTGAGACAAAGTGGTTATCTATGGGAGGTGCGGGGTGTGATGTGATGGTGGGTGTTAATCTTACAATCTTATAACCAACTATTAATGATAAATAATGAAAATAAAATTAAATAAACATAAAAAGGGAAAAATTCAAAGGACACAGATCCAACTTTAGTGAACTCACAGAAGTGGCTATACTCTTTGATTCAATGATATAATATTCTAATATTCGTGTTTGACAGAATTTAGACTGTGACTGCTTTTCACTATACATGTATTAAGGTGGTACTATTTTGAGGAGGAAGAATAGAATGTTTCATATCTTTTAAAAAATAAATACATAAATAAATAACATGTATTCCTTTTGGATAGAAACAAAGAAATTGAGAGGAGAGTAGAAGATAGAGGAAGAGAGGGAGGGAAGGGAATGTGAGGAAGGAAGGAAGGAAGAGAGAGAGAGAGAGAGAGAGAGAGAGAGACCTGCAGCATTGCTTCACTACTCCTGAAACTTACTCCCTGCAGATGGGGACCAACCAGGGCCTTAAACTCCTTGCACATTGTAACATGAGCACTCAACCAAGTGTGCTAATGCCGGGCACCTATATTTTCTGTGTTATCTAGTATAAATTACCAAAACTTACCTGAGAGATCCTAATAATTATGCATGCCCAATAGTTTTGAAATAATAGTTGAAGATTCTCAGTTTTGATTTTATTTATTTATCCAGTGGGTTTTTGTTGTTGTTGCTCTGGCTCACCATCATCATCATCATCATCATCACCATCTCATGATCATCATCATAATCAACATCATGATAATCACCACCATCTCATCAAACAACCACGGACTCTCTTACCCCTATAACCACCATCATCTTCAGAACATAACAACAATCACAAACATCCCCTCCTCCACTATTGTTTACACCCTCATGATCATCTCCATCACCACCTCATGATCACCTCCTGTCACCTGGTGACAGTCTGGGCTGACTTTTTCAGATGGAGAAAGAAACAGGGTGAGAGAGAAAGAGAGAGAGAGAGAGACAGAAAAAGAAACATCACAGCACCAAAACCATGCATCTGACAAAGCAGACATTCTATCAGTGAGCTATCTCATCAACTCAGTTTGTATCTATTCACTTGAATTTTATTAAGTCCTGATCAAAAGGAAGCAGTGGTCATTTATTATCATTTGATAAAGGATTATAGAATGCTAATGCTAAAGATAGACAACAAAGAACAATTATTTAAAGTTGATTTAGCCTGTCTGGCCCAGTTTTATTGAACTGTAATTGACAGTTGACATTGTATTTGAAATATACAGCATAGTAGTGTGATATATACGTATATATTATATATATATAATACTTGCAAAAGAAGTACTAACATGAGATGATTTGACATCTATAGGCTTACAGAGTCAAGACTTTTGCTTGTTACTATTTTTTTTTTTTTTTTTGGTCATCACTAGGATTTCTCTGTTTCAGATGGACTTTCTCAGAAAAAATGACAGAGTCAAAGAGAGCACAATACCAGTGTTTCCATCAGTCCTGTGGAGGCTGGTCTTGGTGATGAGAACATTTTGAGATCAACTCAAGAAGTAACTTGCAATATATATCCACAGTTGTTACATTTAGAAACATCAAATGCTGTACATTACAGACACAGGTTGATTGTAAGTGGAAGATTTTACCTCTTTACCATCTTCACCTTCCTCTAACATCTCCTGCCCCAACCTAGGGTAGCCACCCCTCTATTCTCTGTATCTTTAAATGTGACTTTTCCAGATTTTGCAATGTAGTATTTGTATTTATCTGACTTATTTCTTACCACAGTGTACTAAAGCCCATCTATAATATTACAAGGAATGCATTTTTCTTCTTTTATGGTTGAATAACATTGCAAGCATAGCAATAGAGGTTAGATTATTTTCATAGGTTGGGTATTGTAGATCATTGCTTTAGTGAACAGCAGGTATAGATATTCCTTTATGTTAATAATTTTATTTTCTTTGAAAACAGATCCAGAAATGTGATTGTTAGATCATATGGTACTCATTTCCCTATAATTTCTTAGAGCCTCCTTAGTGTTTGACATAGTTACTGCTCAGTATATATTCAGTAACAGTGCTAAGAGTTCCCACTGTTCACATCTTGGCTAAAACTCTTGTCACTTATCTTCTTGGTGACATCATTTCCTCAGCTGTGAAGGGATAGCTTATCATGGTTCAGACTTACATTCTCTGGATGTAAAACTATGTTGAGAACCTTCCTTTGAACTGGAGGTCATTTGTCTGTGTCCCTGGAGAATGTCTCTTCTGTTCCTCCGCCCATTTTTAAAATCAGATTCCTTATGTGTCTACTATGGAAAATGAGCAACTGATTCTTATAGATACTGCAGCTTGTGTTTCTGTAAGGACTATGGATGAAGACCCAGCTCTAGAACAGCAGGACAGTGACAAAGAGCAACAGGAGTGTGTGGAAGGCAGATCTCAGGGAAGGGAGGCATCTAGAGGAGAATTTGTAGAAGCTTTCCACCATTCCTTCTCCCAAGCTGTCCCCTTCAGAGAAGGAAGCTGTCAAGAGACTTGAATCTCAAGTGGTAGGAGAGAAAAGATGTAACTGTGTAAAATAAGTTAACAGTTAATGATGTGCTCATCATATAAGAATTATTATTCTTTGTGTGTGTTCTATGTCCCTGGTACTTATTTCCTCTGTGAGTAATGATGGGCAGCCCCTGACATGGAACTCTGCTACCAAGCCTTCCCCTAGGTCCTGAACCCCCTTCTCCATTCCTTCCACCCCATCACACAGAGGGTCAGACAGGAAGGTCCCTCAGAGCAGCCTGTCTAGGACTTCTCAACAGATCTCAGAAAGGAGGATTCCTTGTAACCCCAGACCCTATGTTGAAATGATACACATGGGCTGCTAGAGAGCCATTTCCTCAGTTGCTCCTCATTAGGTTTCCTCTGCTGACTGCCTACAGAACCCTGGGCCGCTGTCATTACCCCTTGAGCACACTTCACCCACTCATCTCTATGGCTCTCACCTGCTTCTTTGGGGATGCTTTCAGGGATTCACAAGGCTCCTGAGGAGTTGAGGGAGACATGTCACCTTCTCTTATTTGCATAGGATCTCTGGCCCTGTGTGGCCTGTGTGTTGACCTTGCTGTTCTCTGAGGAGAATTTGCCCTCCTCCACTTCCTCCACAACTTACAGTCAGGTCCTCTGCTTCCTGTAAGCATAGATGGCAGAGACACCAAGGAGAAGTAGCATTTTGGGGCTTATGAGGAGGCCTAGAAGGGCAATTATAAAATTTGGAGTAGATGTATTGGGACCTGAAAATTAAAGGAAATAGATTAAAGGAAATCAGAAAAATTAAAGGAAATAGAAATTAAAGGAAATAGAAATTAAAGGAAATCAGAGGGGTCATACAGGTTTCCCTTCCCAGAGATTCATTCTTCCTAGTACTCACTACTTACAGTAAGTTGGATGCCTGATCCAGATTTAAACTTCACATCATCAGGGGTCCCTTTCCAGAACTTCACACAGTAGTAGACACCAGCATCTGCTAGGGTGATGTGGATGGAAAAGTCCATGGTGTCTCTGTGTTGTCTGAAACAGGTGTTACTCAGTGGGTAGTGGCCATCTTTGAAAGTATAGAGTTCCTTCCTGTTTCGTCCTGTGCCCCTGAACCATTTGGCAGGTCCCATGGGGAGCAGAGAGATTATGGTGCAAGGCAGAGTGGCTGTATCCCCAGCTGTGACTGACACTGATGTCTCAGGCTGGATCACCTGTAGCTCCTCACCTGGCATTCATAGAGAGAAACAAACCAGTTTTGTTTGAATCCATCTCATGTGAGCCTGTATGCTTTCTGAAGTTTTTGCCAACAAGGACTTTCATTTTTTGAATGCATACCATGAAGGGCCCTGAGAGCAGCACACTTCATGCTTCAGTGTATGTACCCTAACAATTATATGTAACATGAGGCCCTACTACAAATTAGGAGCTGAGGCACAGTGAGGTTAGGTGGTGTGGGACAAGGTGTTGAGTACCTGAGTCATCTCTTCAAGCACCATGATTTATCAGGTATTTTTGTTGTAAACAGTCTAACCATAAGGAATATTGTACTTTCAGGACCTTCCATTGGGTGGGGCCATGAGATTTGTCCTAGCAGTAAGTTTGACCAGAAATGAGAAATGTCTTTGTGGACATGCATGTAGCTCATGAACATCTATAATCAGCTTCCTACATCACAGAGAACATGGTAGGGTCTGCTCTGAGTATCACCTGAGTGCATATGATGACTGTACATTCCAGCTCACAATGAATGGGAGTTCTATAGAAGGAAAATGTTATATGAATTCTCTGTGTGATTTTTCCCACAGAGCAGTTTATACTATATTAGTTTTCCTGTGCTTCTGTAACTGAAGTCTTGTTGACTAAGGAGTTAAAAGTTTATTACAGTTATGGAGATCAGAAGTCCCAAATTGGTGTTTTGAGTTAAAAAAAATCAAGGTACCAATTGAGCTCTTTCTGTCTCCCTCTTTTTTATTGAGGAAATATAGTTTACATGACTTTGTTATATCAAAAATACAATTTTGCATCTCTCCAAAATATGTGTTAGCACTATTTACTGTCACTAATATTCCATCTCTCTCTTTACCACAGGATGTTGGACCCCTCAGCCCTACTTAACACCTATTGTTCATCAAGTACATATAAAGATACTCAAGGGAGATATATACATACATGTGTATATATATACCACCTTACATCTGAAGATATCAACCAAATACAGCACTGAAGTTAACATCAATAAATGTTTGGCCTATTTTCTTCAGTGTATCTTATGATTTCAAGTTTAACATTTAAATCAGTGATTCCTTTTGGGTTAACCTTAATGCCTTAATGTATGATATGAAATACTGAACAGATTTCTTCTTTGGCATGAGGATATCCAATTTTCCCAATTTCATTTGTTAAAGTGGCTTTCCTTTATGTTATTGGCTTATAGGTCAATAAACTAGAGTGCAGGACATACCTACATGAGGCACAGGTCTTGAATCCCTAGCTCCCATGTGCCAGAATGGTGCTCTGGTATCTCCCTCTCTCACAAAATAAATCCAAAAGTTAGCAGAAGGAAAAGAATGATAACAATTAATGGAGAGATATCTAGACTGCAGGTAGAAAACTCAAAAGCAACAATGGCTCCTCAGAAAGGTCAACAAAGAAAAAAAAGTCAATATGAATGAACCATGGAGGGGAGAAGTGGACAGAGAAAAGAAGAGGAATAATAGGGTCAAGAGGAACCAGTGAGTGGGAAAAACTGCTATCTGTATCCATAGTGCTCATAATTACATCTTGGGCCCAGCTTCCCCTATCCCCTCAACACTGAACTTGTATCTCCTACCATCTCTCAACATGTATTCATCCTTACATGAAAATAAATATCTTGGGAGTCGGGCGGTAGCGCAGCGGGTTAAGTGCACATGGCACAAAGTGCAAGGACCAGTGTAAGGATCCTGGTTCAAGCCCCCGGCTCCCCACCTGCAGGGGCATCACTTCACAAGCAGTGAAGCAGGTCTGCAAATGTCTATCTTTCTCTCCCCCTCTTTGTCTTCCCCTCCTCTCTCCATTTCTCTCTGTCCAACAACAATGACATCAGTAACAACAACAATAATAAAACAACAAGGGCAACAAAAGGGAATAAATTTAAAAAATTAAAAAAAGAAAATAAATATCTTACAGTTAACATGTCTAGAACAACTGAACTCCTGAATTTCCACCCAGTCTCTATATTTCAACGCAGGCAGCTGAGCTATAACAGATGCTCAGATTCCAAATCTTTGTTTTGTTTTATTTTGTTTTTTCTCACACTCCATTCTATGTCCAGTAGATCCTGTTAGCTCTGTGTTAGCAGGCATCCAAAAACTAACCTGTTTCTCTGTCTCTGCTGACTACTATCATGGCGCAGTCACTTTTCTAGCTCCCCTTTCAATGGTTTTTCTGGGTTTATTTATTTATTTTTATTTATAAAATGGAAACACTGACAAGACCATAGGCTAAGAGGGGTACAGTTCCCACCACCAGAACTCTGTATGTCATCCCCTCCCCTGACAGCTTTCCTATTCTTTAACCCTCTCGGAGTATGGATCCAGAGTCATTATGAGGTGCAGAAGGTAGAAGGTCTGGCTTCTGTAATTGCTTCCCCACTAAACATGGGCGTAGATAGGCAGATCCATATTCCCAGCTTGTCTCTCTCTCTTTCCCTAATGGGGTGGAGCTCTGGGGAAGCAGGGCAGGACACAATGGTGGGGTTGTTTGTCGAGGGAAGTCCAGTTGGCATCATATTAGCATTTGGAACCTGGTGGCTGAAAAAAAGAGTTAACATATAAAGCCAAACAAATTGTTGACTAATCATGAAACTAAAGACTGGAATAGTGCAGATGAAGAGTTGGGATCTCTGTTTTGGAAATAGCTAGTAGGTCTATTTTAGGTATATTCCAAAGGGTCCGTGACTTTACTAGTTTTTTCCTGAGCCTGACATCTGATATGCAGGTGGACCTGTTATTGTCTGCTTTTCTGGTTTAAGAATGAAGTCACCTCTTAATTGCTTTACCTAGTTACTTTTATCTCAGTCTTCTGTGATCTATTATTAATCATGTATAAATTTAAAACCCATGTTATATCTTGCCACTTCTTTCTTCAAATCCTGCAGTGAGAAGTATGTCTTTCATTGCAAAACTGAACCTGAAGTTTCAGTAAGAAAGAGGCTTTCTTCTTAGTGTCTCTGTGTATGTTGTTCCTGCTGTTTGTGTTCAGAAAGGTTCTTTCCTCAGAAAGCCACACAAATTATCCTGCACCTTGAAAAGTATTTCTCCGGGGCTGGGCGGTAGTGTGTATGCGTAATGACGGGCGGGCGTAAATATCCCGGTTCTAGCCCCTGGCTCCCCACCTGCAAGGGAGTCGCTTCAAAAGCAGTAAAGCAGGTCTGTAGGTGTCTACCTTTCTCTCCCTCTCTCTATCTTCCCCTCCTCTCTTGATTTCTCTCTGTCCTATCCAACAACAGTGACAGCAATAACAACAACAACAATAAACAGCAAGCAACAAAAGGGAAAAAATAGTCTCCAGAAGCAGTGGATGAGTGCACCTCACAACTTTCATGAACATGGAGTTCTACAAGGAAGAAAACACCATTTTAATTCTGCGAGGGCAGTTCAAGTTTGTAAAGTTGCTGTGACTGACAATGAATATCTTAATGCCTTAAAAGTTAAAAGTTATGAGGGTCAGAAACCCAACACTGGTGTCACTAAGCTAAAATCAAGGCATCAAATTGAGCCTATTGCCTTTATTAATGAAAAAAATTAAACATTGAGAAAATGTTTTGCAAGACTTAACTTATTTGGTATACTTTGTCATATCTCACCAAAACATGTGTTTGTATAACTCTTCTTCTGCCAAAGTGTCATTTCTGTCACCCAGACCCTCCTTTAACTTCCTATTGTCTTCGAGTATATGCAAAATATGCATGTGCAAAATGAAAATCAGAGAAAACTGCAAGATCATCAGGCAATGCCGAAAGCACAATAATATTTGGGAAAAGAAAAATGACAAAACAAAAGCAGTTGTATTATCCCTAGATAACTGTCCCTCTTGATTCTTTGCTTACCCATTACTGTGACTGACAGACTTCTGCATCATTTCAGGGAGGAGAGAGATAAGCAACTAGAAAACAGTGAAAAGCAAGTTCTTGGGAAAGATTTTAGTACCTGAACGTGATTTTTTTGACTTGCTCAAATGCATACACAAGAAGGGTAATAAAGTTAGAAATTAAAAAAAAAATCAACAAAAAGTATGTCTGTGCCTTAGTAATCTCAGTTTTGAAGATAGAGTCTGAAAGTTCACTCAAGTTACCTTGCTTTATGTCTTATATTGTTGGGGGCTAATGGTTTACTGTAAAGTTATTGATATGTGAGTAAAATTTGTCTACAAAACACTCTCACCTCTAGCCTAGGTCCTTTCCCATCATCATGCACCAGATCCTCTACCCTTCCCACCCCCTTCCTGATTTCCTAGGTGTAATGGTCCCTGGAGCTGATAGTCAGAGGCATTTCCAGTGTTACATGGTAAATGTTTAGGATATTAGAAAGTCAGTCACTATTAGATTTCCTGAGGCTTAAGCTGACATTAAGTGATACAGCTATCAGTATCAATAGAGTTCATACAGATTTGGGGATATGTACAGATATATATCACATGAGGAAGGTCTCTTTGTCTTTTATCCCTGGCTTTCCTCCTCCTTATTTAGTTTGAAAAATGGGCCTCAATTTAGTAACATCTCAAAAACTACTTGTTATACAGAAAGAGAGGTTTGCTTGTTAGAAAGTTTGAGGTAGGATAGGGAGTACATTTATAGTAGTAAAAAAGAGGGGGGAGATTAGTAGAAACTTAGTAAAGTGCTCAGAAAAATGCACTGAAAAAGCCCATTTGTAAATGTGCATTTCATCTAGACAGAAATATTCGAAACCAATTACAGAAGCCACACATTCCACTTTCTGCATCCCATAATGATCCTGAGTCCATACTCCCAGAGGGTTAAAGAATAATAAGAAAGCTATCAGGGGAGGGGATGGGATATGGAGTTCTGGTGGTGGGAATTGTATCCCTCTTATCTTATGGGTTTTTTTTTTCAGTGTTTCCATTTTATAAATAAAAATTATAATAAATAAAGGAAGAGAAATTAGTAGAATGAGAAATATTCTTGTCTCTCTTAATTTCTTACTTCCAGAGGGATAAAGAATAGGGAAGCTATCAGAGAGGGGATTGGATATGGAGGTCTGGGGGTGGGCACTGTATGGAAATGTAGCCCTCATTGTAGGGTGCAGAAGGTGGAAGATCTGGCTTCTGTAATTGCTTCTCCACTGAACATGGGCATTAGCAGGTTGATCCATACTCCCAGCCTATCTCTCTCTTTCCTTAGTGGGGCAAGGATCTAGAGAAGCAGGGTTCCAGGACACATGGTGAGGTCCTCTGCCTAAGGAAGTTGGGTTGGCATTATGTTAGCATCTGGAACCTGGTGGCTGAAAAAAAAGAGTTAAGATATAAAGTAGAACAAATTGTTGACTAGTCATGAACCTAAAGGCAAGAATATTGCAGATGAAGATTTGGAGACTCTATTTTGAAAAAAGCTAGTAGTTCCATTTTAGGTATATTCCAGAGGGCCTATGACTTTACTAGTTTTTGCTTCTGCCTGGCATCTAATATGTAGGTGGACCCAGATTATTTTCTGGGGAGATGGTGTCATAGTTAGAAAAAGGGCTAGAAAACTGGATCAGGGAAGAGAATAGCTCCCAAATATGGGGATATATAAATATTGTTAACTGTAAATCCCACTGGTTTGATCTGGGGCCAATATTCATCACAGGAGCCTATGTAACCTCTGGATCCCTGTAGGTCTAAGCTCATATTCTGTGGTCATGGCTAGGAACAAAAGTTTTCTGAAATTAGCCTCCACTCAGAAGTAGACCAACTTAGTAAAAACCATGAACCCCAGAACTGCTGACTTTAGACTTGAATTTCAAAAGCTCCACTGATCTAGGTAGATGACACAGGGAAAGTTACTCTCTGCCTCACTTTTCCCAATTTCAAATCAGGACCAGTAATAGTAACTATATCCAATATCTTATGGGGACTGGACAATTACAAAGTAGTAATTGCTGTGTCTATTTTGTGCTCTTTTGACCCCTCTGTAATAGCTGCAGGTAGTGAATCATCAGAAAAAGACAGTTTCCTGGGGGTCAAGCGGTGGCGCAGTGGGTTAAGCGCATGTGGCGCAAAGCGCAATGACTGGCGTAAGAATCCCGGTTCAAGCCCCCGGCTCCCCACCTGCAGGGGAGTCACTTCACAGGCGGTGAAGCAGGTCTGCAGGTGTCTATCTTTCTCTTCCCCTCTCTGCCTTCCCCTCCTCTCTCCATTTCTCTCTGTCCTATCCAACAACGAACAGCGTCAACAATGGCAATAATAATAACCACAATGAGGCTACAACAACAAGGGCAACAAAAGGGGAGGTAATGGCCTCCAGGAGTGGTGGATTCGTAGTGCAGGCACCGAGCCCAGCAATAACCCTGGAGGAAAAAGAAAAAAGAAAAAAAAAAGAAAAAGACAGTTTCCTAATCCTGCTCTCAGATAATGTTGTCTTCAACATTCTGTGGTAGCATTGGGTGTGTACATTCCTGATGCCCTTAATGTCTACAGGCAGCAGCATAATCGGGGCAAGAAAAAGGGGTCCTGCTCTAAAGCAGTGCTCATCTGTGAGTCCCAGCAGTAGAGTCATCCAGCAGCAGGCAAGGTGGAGGTGAGCAGGGTCAGACTGCAGGAATGGGCATCTTGGAGGTTTGGGGAGCCTGCTGTGTCCAGCTTGTGTGTTGAATGAACCCAGTATCTCTGCTCTGAAATCCTGCCTTATGTAGTGTAAAGGAAGTGCTAAAATGACTGTGAGATTTTGTTCTAGAATTTGAGCAATTCCTGTTTCTACACTGTGAAATAGAGGTCAACCACAGGAAAGGACAAATAAGCCAGAACATACACATTTGTTTTCATAGAGACTTGCACAGGCCTAGTAGGAACAGAAGTTTCTCCTGTCTGAGTTGCTGTGTCCACTGGGCCCCTTAGCCCATCTTAAAGTCTTCATTGTATAATACCCCATTTACAAGCCCAGTCACTCTGTCTTTCCACTTTGGCAATTATGTCACATGCTCTTATTTCTTTATGTCATTTGAAGTGCTAAACATTATGCTAAACAGTTAAGGTTATCACAAAAAGCCAAATATGGTATATTGCAGGAGATGTATCCACATAGAAAGTCTCAGTTTCTTGCCTTCATGTTCTCAGATAGTTGTGTAACATCAGTAACATCATATAAGATATTTCTACTTAAGACAAAGTAAAAGAATAGTCAAACTCACAGGTAGAAAGCAAAGACATTCTATTCATATAGAAGGCAAAGTCACATTTATGGTGTCTGTAGGGAGGAGGAATTGGAGGTCTTTAATGACTACAGAGATTCTATTATTTATTTATTTATTCTTTAATTAGTGATTTAATAATGATCAACAAGATAGTGAGATAAAATGGGTACAGTTCCATACAATTGCCACCACCAGAGTTCTGTATCTTGTCCTCTCCATTAGACGCTTCCTTGTTCTTTATCCCTCTGGGAGTATGGACCAAAGATCTTTATGGGGTACAGAAGGTGGAAGGTCTGACTTCTGTAATTGCTTCTCTGCTGGACACGGGCATTTATAGGTTGGTCCATACTCCCAGGCTATTTCTATCTTTCCCTAGTGGGGAAGGGCTCTGGACAGGTGGGGCTCCAGGACATATTGGTGAGGTTGTCTGCCCAGGGAAGTCATGTTGGCATCATGGTAGCATCTGCAACTTTGTGGCTGAAAAACACCAAGATATAAAGCAGAAAAAATTGTTTAATAATCAGGAACCTAAAAGTAAGAATAAAACAGGTGAGATTTGGGGTCTTCATGTTGGAAGAAGCTAGGAATTCTATTTTAGGTATATTCTAATGGGCCCATGAATGTACTAATTTTTGCCTGGGCCAGGCAGCTAACATGCAGGTAGGCTAGGAGTATTGTTTAGGAAGATGGTGTCAGAGTTGAAGATAGAACTACAAAGCTGGTGTAGCTCCCAAATATAAGGAAAGTGTATGAATACCATTAACTGTAAACCTCATCAATCTGACCCAGGGCCTATGTTTATTCATGTTTATCATAGGAACCTGTGTAACCTCTGTGTCCTTGTTGGTCTGTGTTTACATTCCATGGTCATAGCTAGGAACATTCTAGGCAGAACTTATTTGAGTGCTGGGATGTTGGAAAAGTCATGGTGTATTTTTCTGGTTTGTTTTTAGTGCAAAAGTATATCATGGTCTTTCTGACAGCCCAATATTTCACAACAATGTGAATATAACTAACAGTCTTGAACTGTGTGCACAGCTAACTGAGATGTGTTTTTTAAAACAAACAATTAGAAAGAACACAGATTCAACTTTACTGAACTTAAAGAAGTGTCTCTGAGTGTTCTTTTATCCAATTGCTAATATTTCTGTCTGGCAGAATTTAGACTGTGATTCCTTTTCACTACATATGTATAATTTGGCAGTAGTGTTGTGGGGAGGTAATCTACTATGTTTTCCTATGTTAATTATCAGAAGCTACCAATATCAGAGGCCAGGCAATGGTGAACCTGGTTGAACATACACATTACAGTGTACAAGAATCCAGGTTCAAGTCCCTGGTTCTCACCTGCAGGAAAACTTCACAAGTGATGAAGCCAGGCTGCAGGTGTCTCTCTGTCTCTTTCCCTTTCTATCTTCCCCTCCCCTCTCAATTTCTCTTTGTCTCTATCCAATAATAAATAATATATATATATATAATTTTTTTAAAAAGAAAGAAAATGATACCAATATCTATCTGCAAGGCCCTAATAATTAAGACCTAATACATTCAAGTTTTTAATAATATCATAAATTTCTAGTTTTTATTTTATTAACTTTCAATTTTATTTAATAAAAACTGAAAAGAAGAAATTGTAATCTACCATCACTGCCATTTCATACATAATATAAAACATTAATGCTAAAGCCATATATTAAGAACAGTCCTTTACATAAAATAGATTTAGCTTTTCTGAGTCAGTTTTATTAGTATATTACTGATATATGATATTCTATTAGTTTAATACATACAACATATCAGTGATGGCTATATACTGAAAAATTAGCACCTCAGTAAGAATAGTTAACATTCATTTTTGCACATAGTCATAATCTTTTTTCTTATGATGAGAAGCTTAAGAACTATTCAAGTTACTAACAAAGATCCAAAATCTAGACTGTTGGGAGCCGGTCCCAGAGAAAGTAATTCAGAGTCCCTGAAGGAAAAAGGGGAGTCGGTGAGATGAATGAAGCGAGAGACACATCAGCTGTTTCAGGTGCAGGAGAGAGGCATCTCTGCCCTCTGTCTGCAGAGGTTTATTATTTAAACACTTTTTGCCCAAATATAGTTGACATTGTGTAAGATTATTTTCATTAACATCAAGGATACGGATGGCATCATATATCATTGTTTTCATTAACATCAGGAATAACCTTAAACAACATTATTATTATTATAGATATGTTTTCCTTAGAAAGTTCCCTAGGACCAAATAATGTGATGATAACAATAGCTATCCATTATCTTCTTGAACCCTAAGACAGCAGGAACCTCACATTTCCACTATAGAGCCATATTTCCCCCAGTTCTGGAACCTTAGGGTGGGTCTCACTTTCCTGCATGCTTCTCTCAATTCATATCAAATAATATTGCATCTGCCGATCACAACCTAATCAACGCAACGAGTGCCACCCCAGCATGCTTCACTTCAGACTGTGTCCAGAGACTTCAGGTGTGGAATGACAACCCTTTAGCTTCATCACTCGGGTGAGACCTTTCCTTTCATAGTATTCTCTAATTCCATTCCAGGTGGTCCACTCCTCAATAAAGTCCCCAAACCTAGATATAGACCAGGTCCCCTGAGATAGAGCATATGCTCACACGTGTCCGTAAACCAGGGAAAAATATATACCTGAAAGCAGAAGTACACAATAGTCTGCAAAGAGTACCCCCCAACACTTTATCTGCACTATTCCAGCCCTTAGGTCCATGATTCTTCAACAATTTGTTTGGCTTTCTATGTTAACTCTCTTTTCAGCCACCAGGTCCCGGATGCCAGCATGATGCCGACCAGACTTCCCTGGACTGATGACCACACCAATGTGTACTGGAGCTCCACTTCCCCAGAGACCCACCCTACTAGGGAAAGAGAGAGGCAGACTGGGAGTATGGATTGACCAGTCAACGCCCATGTTCAGCGGGGAAGCAATTACAGAAGCCAGACCTTCCACCTTCTGCAACCCACAACGACCGTGGGTTCATACTCCCAGAGGGATAGAGAATGGGAAAGCTATCAGAGGAGGGGATGGGATATGGAGATCAGGTGGTGGGAACTGTGTGGAATTGTTCCCCTCCTATCCTACGGTTTTGTTAATGTCTCCTTTCTTAAATAAAAAAGAAAGAAAGAAAGAAAGAAAGAAAGAAAGAAAGAAAGAAAGAAAGAAAGAAAGAAAGAAGGTTCCCTAGGTCTGGGACATCCTGATCTCCCCTTGAAAGTTTCTTGGGTCTGGGGTAGTCTAAATCTACCCTTGAAAGTTTCCTTGGTCAGGAGTAGTCTAAATTTTCCCTTCAAAGTTCAGTTGAAATGGCCATCTGTGTTTTGACCATCTCCCTGTTCTGACCTTCTGTATGAATAAACATTTTCCTCTGGAAAAAAAAAGAAAAAAAGAACTATTCAAGTAGTAACATTCAACACATTCAATCTTTAAGTTTAGAATTGACGCTATACTTTGCATACCTGGACTGATTTGTCTTTAACTAGAATCCTTTTATATTTTTGCCATTTTTACCTTCTTCTATCACCCTTCTCCAACTACTTGCAACCACCAGTCTGTTTTCTATATGTCTGAGCTTGATTTTCCCATAACGCACACATAAGAGAGATAATAAAATATCAGTCTCTGTCTGACTTAGTTCACTTAGCATAATGTATTCAAAGTTCATCCATTCAAAGCCCATGTTGCAAATGCCAGAATTTCTTGATTTTTAAGGCTGAATCATATTCCACTGTATAGAAATGGAGGTTAGGTTTATCATATATCTTGGCTATTGTAAAATAATTCTGTAGTGACAAAGGTTTGCCGATATCTCCTTAAGATCATAATTATGTTACCTTTGAAAATAGATGCAGAAGTATAATTGTTGGATCATGTGATTGTTTTTAATAATTTTTAAGGAGTCTCCATATTGTTTAGTAACTCTACCAGTTTATATTTAGTAAGACTGCTGAGAGTTCTTATTATTCACATTTTGGCCAAACTAATGTCTTGGCCTTTTTTAGTGACAACATTTCCTCAGATGTGCCTGATTGTGGGCTTGATTTATATTCCCCAGATGTACAACTGTATTAGAACCTTCCATGGAGCTGGAGGCCATTTGTACATATTGTTGATTCTCTGCCAACTTTTTCATTGGATTGTTTCTGACTTTGCTATGGAAATGGATCATCTTGAGTTCTGAAGTGTATGTTTCTGAGAGGACCATGCTCTGGGGCAGCAGGACTGTGAGAAGGACCAGAAGGAGTGTGTGGGAGGCAGGTCTCTGGGGAAGGGAGGCATCTAGAAGAGAACCTGTGGAAGCTTCTTGTCATTCCTATTCCTAGGTTGTTCCTCCAGAAAAGGAAGGAGGCAAAAAGACTGTCAGTGGCAGGTAGCAAAAGAAAATATAGAGCTATGGGAAGTAAGTTCACATTTAATGATGATGCACTAATAATTCAAGAATGATTATTCCCTGGGTGCCCTCTGTGTCTGTGGTATTTTATTCCTCTTAAGATTGACTGTCATGAGAGGAAGGACAGCCCTTGAGATAGTACTCTGCCATCCCAGCCATCCTCTAGGTCCTGAATCCTATTTCCCGTCCTTCCACCTGGTCACACAGAGCAGCCAACCTGAGACTTCTCAGCAATACTCTGAAATGTGGATTTCTTTAACCCCATGGAATCCCATATTCAATTAACTGAGAGGTGGTACCATCCCCATCCAGTTTCTCCCCATTGTGCCCTCTGTGTTCAATCCTGCACAAAACACTGGGACTCTATGGTCACCTTTTGTGCACCCTGGACCCAGCCTACTTCCTCTAGGATCCCACCTACTTCCTGGGAGTTGGTAGCCTTTAGAGTTGTCCTCTGAGACTCCTGAGGATATTGAGGGAAGTGAGTCACCTTCTCTTAACTCCACACAGACCCTGATCCTATGTGACCTGTGTGCTTCCTCCTTCTGCTGACCTGCCCCCTATGGCACAGACCTTTGCCTTTCCCCCTCCTTTCTTCCCCCACTTACAGCTCAGAGTCCCTGCTTCCTGTGGATGTAGATGACAGAGACACTAACCACCAGCAGCACCTTGGAGACTAGGAGGCCTAGGAGGACAGCAATGAAAAGTGGGGTCAACATATCTGGACCTGGAAGTTAAGAGACAGAGGGGTATTAGAGGGGCCACACAGCCATCCATTCCCCAAGGTTCCACTTACCTCACCGGAGGCTGCCCATTAATGTTCTGAAGCTGTTGAAGCTATAATCTATTCTGGTTTAATAACAAGGAACTAATAAGGGCAAAGAGTTTCCGTATTCCTTTTTTTCTCTCTTTTCTCTCCTTATCTCCCTCTCCCTCTCCTTCCTTCTCCTCACCTCCTCTCTCTTACCAGAACATTGCTCAGCTTTGATTTCTGGTAGTGCTGGGGATTGAACTTGGGAGTTTAGATTCTCAGGCTTAAAAGTTGGTTGCATAACCATTATGCTGTTTCCCCGGTCCTCACTCAACCCTTCCTAGGCATGAGGATTGTCCTCGAGAGACAGTGTTGTGGGACTGTGTCCTCAGTGACACCTGAGAGTGGCACCTGCTTTACTGATGGATCCTGAGCCCCTGTGTGCAGTTGATATTCTTGCTGGGAGGTGAAGTTGAGGATATTAATTAAGGAGAATTCAAAGAACACTGTGATTTATTTTTATTCCATTTCACATAAGATACAGAGTTTCACATGAGAGCAAAATTAGAACATCACTCTTGTACTTGCAGATTGAACTAGGAGCTTTAGGTATGCAAGTCTTACACTCTACCAACTGAGCCACTTCTCCAGCTGCAGATGGTGTGATTTCAAGCCAGGGAAATGCAACACTTTAATCCAGTAAGGTGATCAGAGAGCTTGCCTTAGACCAAGACAAGCCCACCCTCTCATGGTCAGAGGAATGAATGTCCATATAACATGCAAGTTAAGTGAGAAGATACCCTTAATGATGACAGAGTTGCCAGTGTGGGTCTGAATGTCTGTCTGCTCTCATGTAGTGAAGCACTCTGCATAATGGTCTGATTTCATGAAATCTGCAGACTGAAGAGCACTCTTGAGAGTCAAGGAAATGGGGGTCACAAATTGGGAGGGGCTTCAAACACATTCTACTATTTACTGTCACTCTGTTGGGTGTAAAAAGGTGATCAAGGGCAACACACATTTAGATTCTTTGCATGTTTACAGTGAACAGTCTTGCATTTAAAAATCAAGAAATAAGGATTTGAAATAAATTTTATATAGAAAATAACCCTAATGTGAACGAAAGAAACTTGACCAATTTTTTTCCTAGAACATTGGGGGACTGAGTGCTTAGGAGTGTGGTTTAAGTTTCTTTGTCAATTGTTAGCCTCAGTGCCCAGATTTGGTCCTCTTAGTCAAAGGAATGACTGAACTTGGACAAAACATTCAGCCCCTTCCCTGCATTTGAGCTTTCTTTCTCTCTCTCTCCCCCCTCTTAATATTTTTAACTTATTTTATGATTTTTTTATTTTAATGAGAGAGAAATACAGAGAGAAAGATATATAGCGACCAGAGTACTGCTCAGCCCTGATTTACAGTGGTGCTGGGGCTTAAACGTGGGACTTTGAAGTCTCAGGCATAAAAGTTTGCATGGGGGAGTCGGGCAGTAGTGCAGCGGGTTAAGCACACGTGGCGCAATGCTCAAGGACCGGCTTGAGGATCCCAGTTCGAGCCCCTGGCTCCCCATCTGCAGGGGAGTTGCTTTATGGGCGGTGAAGCGGGTCTGCAGGTGTCTATCTTTCTCTCCCCCTCTGTCTTCCCCTCCTCTCTCCATTTCTCTCTATCTTATCCAACAACAATGACATCAACAACAATAATAACTACAACAACAATGAAAACAAGGGCAACAAAAAGGAAATAAATAAATAAATAAAAGTTTCCATGGTCATTTGCTGTCTCCCCAGCCCCACCTGAACTTTCTAAAGACCATCCTGGCATGCTGTCTGTGGGGGCTGGAGTCTGTTGTGCCTACATAAGTCTAGAATTCCCTTGTTTCCCTGCTTCCATCACTGCCTCAGGCATGTTGGTTACCGCAGCACCCCACAATCACCTTCCTGCATTCTTAGACCCACTCCAGAGTTCTTCCCAGGAAAACTAAACCTAAACCGTGAGAGTTCACTGTAGTAATCTTTAAAGTAAATAGAAAATGCACATTTGGACTCACTCATTCAGCAGTTGATAGGTCAAGAACCCAGCATGGGGGAGGTGCACAGTAGGCAAGGTCAGTTCTTCTCTGCTATGAAGCACTCACCTAGTGGTAACTTGGATGAAGCAACTAACAGAAAAAAAATCATCGATAACAGTCAATTTGAAAGAAGTAAGGAGAGGGTCACTATAAAGGCTATGAACTTGGATGACTGTTGCTGGGGCATTAGTCCTTCAAGAAAAGATAAGGAAACACCAGGAGGGGTTAACCATATGCTAAAAGTTAAGCATTAAGGGCTGGGAGACTGCATAATGGTTATGCAAGACTTTTCACAGTCCAAGCTCTCAAGTTCAATCTCCAGCACTGTCATAAGCCAGAGCTAAGCAGTGCTTTGTTGTTTCTCTCTGTATCTCTCTCATTAAAGTAAAATAAATAAATAATTTTTTAAGTTAAGCATTAAAGACAGAGGACTCTTGGCAATACTGTAGATTCTGAGTTAGAGCAAAAGACAGAAAAAGCTGGCAGTTGTGTCCAGGGCATAATAATAAGAGTATCAAAGGTATAGATGATCTGAATTCTTAACTCTCACAGGCCTGCTAAGTCAGAATAACAGCCCGACTAGGTGTGTGACAGGTAGATATGGGCCAAAGCACTCAAGTCTTTTAGTTCAATTTTGTGCTGCTAAGGGAAAGGAAAGTTGAATCACCAAAAGTAATGACTCCAAATCACAGTGCTAAAAATAAAAAATAAAAGCAAAAAAAAATTTTTTTTAATGGAAAGTAAATTCAGTGCAACACAGATTTTAGTATTATTTGATCAAAATAAATCACAAACTTCAAAATAACTGAATCGGACAAGAAAATTCCTAAATCCTAGTGTTCATGCTCTCGTGAACTTGCCAGTTCATTCTCACCAAGAACAAAGAAATATGTAAGGGAAATATACAAGGGCAGATAATGAAGGGGGCTGAGTTATCTGGCAAGTCACATTCAGCACATTACTCACTCTGAATAGGAAATCATTGGAAAGGTACCTTGCTGATCATAGAGAGAGGCTTCATAGTGTAGCTAATTTAAAGCAGAAAGCACATGATCCCAGGAATCTATAGTACGTAAACTAAGAAAGGAACTAGTAGTTTTGATTATGTTGAGGTGCATTAGGTGGGGATATTCTCTGTTGTTATTTGTGTGGAGGCAATTCAATCACAAAGATCCTAGTAAGTGGAAGAAAATTCAGTGGTATCTGTGATCTCTTTCCCACTGTCTTAGTCTCTAGCTTTCTCTATCTGGGAAGGAAAAAAAAGTGAGTTCAGAATGGTGAAGCATTGGCAATGACAAAAAAAAGAAAAAAATTATTAAAAAAAAAAACAACAACCAATAACAACAACAAAAAACGCCAGTAGCATGCTGGATGTCCTGCATTGACAGATGAGAAGTTCAATGAGCTAGAAAAATTGCATAATATCCAAATGCCATAAAAATGAGCATGAAGTGGTCCGGGAGGTGACGCAGTGATAAAGCTTTGGACTCTCAAGCATGAGGTCCCGAGTTCAATCCCCGGCAACACATGTGCAGAGTGATGTCTGGTTCTTTCTCTCTCCTCCTATCTTTCTCATAAATAAATAAATTTTAAAAAATGGACATGAAGATGTTCCAGAGCCTTGGAGCCTACAACTGAAATCATCAGGGTTTTCACACCCCTGGGCTAGGCTGTGGCAACTCAGTAAAGACATATAAGAGTCTTGCACTTTCCATCAGCCCCCAAACCTAGACATTTCCAGTCTAAGTACACAGGCTGGTGCATCAGTACACCAGCAAGTACAGGGGGAAAAAAAAAAGCAGACAGAGGCCGGGAGGTGGCACATCCAGTTAAATCGTACATATCACCAAATGCAAGAACTTGGGTTCAAGCCCCCTCTCCCCACCTGCAGGGTTTACGCTTCACAAGTGGTAAAGCAGGTCTGCAGGTGTCTGTCTTCCTCTCCCTCTCTGTCTCCCCCATACCTCTCAATTTCTCTCTGTCTGTAAAACAAAAATAGAAAGGGGAACAGAAAGGGGCAAAATAGCCACCCGGAGTGGTGGGTTTATGCAGGCACTGAACCCCAGCAATAATCCTAGAGACAAAAACAAGCAGACACATTAAATCACCCAAAGTTCTAGCAGGAAATAGAAGACTAAAAAGGCAAAACCATGACAGTCCAGAGAAGATGACATAAACTTAACATTTCATTTCAGTACAAGTCTGAACCCATGAAATAACAGAAGAATTAAGATTATATGGACTGTGAAATCTGGAAGAAAATCAACTGGCTGTGGCTGAGGGTTGAAGGGATAACATAGCAGCTAGCTACCATGGGTTCCATTGTTGTGACTCTCTAGACACAAACAGAGAATGAGATGTGGGAAAAGATGTGAAAAAATATGCAGTGATATCAGCAACATGGATGCATGACTCTTCCATTTTTTTCTCTTTGATTTATAAATGATAAATTTCCTTCTGACTTATAAATGGAAGACTCTTACCCCCCCAAAAAAAATCTCTGTATAGTATGCTAGGAAATGGAGAGGCATCCGAAGATGCTTGGATTGGACCTTAGAGGAGGCAATGGATCAGAGAAGTCCAGTGCATGTGGTGGTTGTCGAGGCAGCCATGGCAGAGAAGGTGGGTCTTGCCAGGCATTAAACCAGAGTAGGTGGTGAGTGAGATTACACAACCGTGTGTTGGGGCTGGAGGACTCAATTACTCTGTGTGAAGACAGACCATAGTGACTGGGAGAGGGAGAAAGATGAAAGGAAGTGTAGAAGACAATGACATACGAAGGAAAATGTCTTCGCAATCTGCCTTGGGAGATGTTAGTATCAGCTATGGACATCAGAACTCCTGCTGCCATTTTTGAGGAAGCTTCTGCCAGGCATGGACACACTTAAAGCTCCAATTCCTAATTGTCACCTCACTTCACTGTACCACCATCAACCTTTTTTCTCTCTGTGTTGCCTCCTACCCTTCTTGGCAATCAACTCTGTAAAGATAAATTTAAAAAATGCACTACAGTGCCACCTTCTGGAAAACAAAATAAAGGTTACTAACCACCAAACCATGAAATTTGTACAAAACCTTGCTTAACTAAGAAAGGTGTTGGTCACTAAAGTGTAGTGACGGGTGTATTTGTCATCAAACATGAACAATCATGGCAATATAGTAACAGGAAGACTAGTGATAATGTTCAAAATCGAACCCCATAAATAGATGAAAACAATCTAATTGATAAAGGTCAAAATAACTGCTATGAAGAAATTCAGTAAATTATAAGAAAACATATAAAAACAATACAATGGGATGCCCATGGTAGAATGCAGTAGCTGTATGCAAGTACCTGGGTTCAAGCCCCTGGTCCCAACCTGTATGACAGATGCTTCATGAATAATGAAGCAGTGCTGTAGGTATCACTCTTTCTTTGGTTCCCTTTCTAACTCTCCCTTGCCTATCATTTCCTCTCTATCAAATAAATAAATAAAATCAATACAGGAATCTAATAATCACTGGGATAAAATTACTGAACAGAAGTGTGCTTTACCAAGGATACAGAACTCACAAAAAGAACTAACCAGAAATTTTAGAGCTGAAGAACTCAACAAATGAGGTGAAAAATATATTAGAATGTAGAGGGAATTGAGCAGATGATATGAAGAGAAAACCAGTGAACCTAAGTGTAGAAATAGAGCTACTCAGAATTACCTTTACTCAGGAGAGTAGCAATATGTAATTTGTTTCACAAATGGCTTTACTGGGATAAATAACAATCTATAAGACAGCCATTGTTACACAAGTACAGTGGCTTATCTCCCCATAACAGGTGTCACACCCATCATGAACAGAAGTTCATCACCATCATGTGCTGGGTCTTCATGCCCTCTCAATCTCTCCTGCTTCCTACCTTTAGAGTCTTTGGCTCTGCTGCAGTAGACCATGACCAGGTGAAATTTCACATTGTGAAATAACTAAGATTTTTTTTTTAATAATGAAAGCCTTTGAAAGTCTTTTACTCCATTAGAAAAGGCAACTTAAGGAGAATGGATATCTTAGAGAGAGAAAATGGAGCAGAGAATGTTCTTAAATAATGGCTGAGAACTTTCCAAGTCAGGTAGAAAAACTAGATATAAAAGTCCATGAAACTAATAAAACATCTGTCTCAATGCATAAAGATCTTCTCCAAAACACATTATATTGAAGCTGACAAAGAAGATATTAAAGGTGGTCTTAGAAAAGACAATAACCTACAAAGGTACCCCCTTAGGACATTAGCAGAAAAATAAAACTGCCAGTCAAGAATATACTTCCTGGCAGTTATTCTTCATATATGAAAGTGAAATAAAAAGCTTTCAAACAAAAGCTGAGGGAGTTTACCCTCAACAGATCTTCCTTACAGGAGATATTGGGGAGGGAAAAAAAGTTCTTCAAGTTAAAGCAAAAGAATGGAAGTACAAAAATTTCTAAAAAGGTAACAGATTGTGGCAAATCTTTTTCTAAATATTTGTCAAACCCCTAATCATAGTATATCGATTACAGGGGGGAAAGCATTAAAATATCTATAACTACTATGATATGCATCAAAATCACAGTATAAAAAAGTAAAATTGTGGTGAAAATATAAAAGAGGAAGTATAAAATGACTGAAATTTTATAGTCTTGCTTTGCATGATGAAGATTCTGTGTTCTGATAAATTCATTCTTAGTCTATCTCAGCAGTGACCATGAATTTTACATAAAACATTTCATTGAACACAGTGTGATATTAAATCAAGATTAAATGTGAAATGATGATGTGGTAAGCATGAAATGCATGAGGCTGCTGACTGAGTAAAGTGCTCTGACAGTGTGCTGATTACTTCATCAATAGACAATAAAATTATGTACAAGAAACCTCTCACTAAAGCATCATTATGTAATACATGACTGTATAGGAAAAGGAATAGAAATTGCTATAAACATAAAGAACCCTATTTTATCTATATGATATTTCATGTAAAAATGATCATAGGCACAAAGTACAAATCTGGAGCAGAGATACTAGCCTTGTTCTAAACTCTGGCATCACCTTCCCTGCATGCTAGCTATCAGGCTCAGGTAAAAATTACTAAAGTCATGGGCCCCTTGGAAAATACCTAAAATAGAATTCCTAGCTTCTTCCTACATTAAGAACCCCAATTTCATTTGCTCTATTCCTACCTTTGGGTTCCTGTTTATTAAGCAATGTGTCCTGCTTTATATCTTACTGCCTTTCAGCCACCAAATTGCAGATGCTACCATGACACCATCCTGACTTCCTGGGCAGACAGCCTCACCAATGTGTTCTGATTCTTCATCTCTCCAGAGCCCTACTACACAAGGGAAAGATAGAAACAGGCTGGGGATATGGATCAACCTGCCAACATCCATGTTCAGTGGAGAAGCAATTACAAAAGCCAGACCTTCCACCTTCTGCACCCCATAAATATCTTTGGTCTATATTCCCAGAGGGATGAAGAATAAGGAACCTTCCAATGGAAGGGATAGGACATGGAACTTGGTGGTGGGAATTGTACCCCTATTATTTTACAATCTTGTTCATCATTATTAAATCACTAATAAAAATAAAAAGGGATGAGACTGAGAAAATCATCATAGGAAACCTCAATTCACCAGGAGGACAAAATAGAAGGAAAAAAAAAAAAGAAACAAAGGAGGGCAAATAAACAAAGGCAAAATTTAAATGGCAGTAGTAAATGCTTACATACCAATGAACACCCTAAGGCTAAAAACATTGAACTTACCAGTCAGAAGGAATAGAGTAGATATAACTAACTAAATAAATAAATGGATAAATAAGGCAAGCAAGCAAGGCCAACTTTGCCTGCAGGAAACTCATTTCTATTCTAAAAACATATCTATTCTCAAAGTAAAATGGTAGAAGATGACATTACAAGCAAACAGAAACAAAAGCTGAGAATAAACATATTCTTTTTTTTTTCTTTCCCTCCAGGGTTATCACTGGGGCTCAGTGCCCGCACTACAAATCCACTGCCCGTGGAGGCCATTTTTTCCTATTTTGTTATGCTTGTTGTTGCTGGATAGGACAGAGAGAAGTTGCGAGAGGAGGGGAAGACAAAGGAAAGAGAAAGACACCTGCAGACCTGCTTCACTGTTTGTGAGGCAACGCCCCTACAGGTGGGGAGCCGGGGGCTCAAACCAGGATCCTTGTCCTTCACACTATATGTGCTTAACCGCATGCACTACCACCCAGACCCCTGGGATAAACATACTTTAATCAGGCAAAATAAATTTCAAGTCAAGAAAGGTAATAACTACAAAAAATTAAATTATGTAATGATTAAGGGGGAGATAATCACAAATATACATGCTTTTTACTTCCTTATACACAAGACCTTGATATGTACAAACAATTAACTGCAGATATTAAGAGAAAAATAGACAATATGATAATTATAGGGAACTATAATAACAAACTAGTAACAAAAAATATTCAGTAGATCATCCAGAAAGAAAATCAACAAGGAAACTTTGAAATTGAACCACACATCAGAATAAATGGACTTAATATACAGAACATTCTACTCAATACACATTCTTCCTTTTAATGTTTTTGTATTATCTTTATTTATTTATTGGATAGAGACAACCAGAAATCAAGAGGGGCAGGGAGAGAGAGAGAGAGAGAGAGAGAGAGAGAGTGTGTGTGTGTGGGGGGGGAGAGATTCACCTGCAGCACAGCTTCATCATTTGCAAAGCTTTCCCTTTGCAGGTGGGAACCAGGGGCTCAAACTCTAAAATGTGCATTGTAATGTGTGCTCAAACAGGTGCGCCACCACCTGGCCCCAGTACACCTTCTTCTCAAGTGCACTTGGAACACTCTCCAAGATAAATTTTATAAGACACAAGACACATATAGAAAAATAAAATCATGGAAACTATCTTCTCTGACTACAATGTTATGAAACTAGAAATCAACAACATGCTTCCAGATTTCAAAAAAAAAAAAAACTACAAAAGGACAGCAATATAAACATCATAGTAGTCACACAATAGACATTTCAGCCGACACAGCAGAATAGAGACCCTGAATTAAACGCCAGAACATATGGTCAACAATTATTCTATATGCAGTAAAAACAAACAAACAAACAAACAAACAAAAACCAATTAATTGGAAACAGAGAAATGATTGAGAACCCCATTCAAAGGAAAGAAGTTTGTTAAGGATCAATAAAATTGAAAACATCTAATGAGTCTAACTAAGGAAAAAGGATAAATGACATGTTTGCACTATTAGGAATGAAAGTGTCACGACAGACTTTGCAGGCAACAAAAGAATAAGAAAGGGATATTCTGAGCAGTACTACAAACCATAGATGAAAATGAGGAGAAAACAGAACAAAAGCCACAAAAAGCACAATCTAATAATTTGCCCATTTGAGATGCCTAATTTAAGCTATCAATAACATTAGACTAGTGATATTACAACTCCTGAAAAATCATTTTAAGGGAGTCAGATGGTAGTGCAGCGTAGCAGGTTGAGCGCACGTAGCATTAAGTGTAAGGACCAACTAAGAATCTTGGTTCCAGCCCCCGGCTTCCCACCTGCAGGGGAGTCGCTTCACAGATGATGAAGCAGGCCTGCAGGTGTATATCTTTCTCTCCCCCTCTCTGTCTTCCTCTCCTCTCTCCATTTCTCTCTGTCCTATCTAACAATGACAACATCAATAACAACAACAATAATAACTACAACAATAATAAAAAACGAAGGCAACAAAAGGGAAAATAAATAAAATATTTAAAAAATTAAAAAGAAAAGAAAAATAATCTTAAGATGTTTTCACAGTCTGGTGGTGGGAATTGTGTGAAGTTGTACCCCTCTTATCCTCTGGTTTAGTCAATGTTTCCTTTTTATAAATAGAAAATTAAAATTAAATTAAAAAAGATGTTTTCACAGGATGACTCAACCAACACTCACAGAAGAATTAAAACTATAAAACAGCTATAAGAGAGTCGGGCGGTAGTGCAGTGGGTTAAGCGCACATACCTCCAGGTGGCACAAAGCACAAGGACCACATAAGGATCCCAGCTGGAGCCTCTGACTCCCCACCTGCAGGGGAGTCACTTCACAAATGGTGAAGCAGGTCTGCAGGTGTCTATCTTTCTCTCCTCCTCTCTGTCTTCCCCTCCTCTCTCCATTTCTCTCTGTCCTTTCCAACAATGACATCAATAACAACAACAAAAATAATTACAACAATAAAACAATGACAACAAAAGGGAATAAATAAATATTTAAAAAAACAACAAAAACAGCTATAAGAGAAATTTTGAAAAGTTGAATATATATATGACATTTTAGATGATATTAAGGAAATTATGAATATGTGTTAGTAATTAGCACATGTTAGTTGTAAAGTTACTTTGCTTACGCTTAGTCACCTAGTCTTCACACAGCAGCCCCCATATCCCTCATTGTTTCCGAGTCCTTGTAAAACACAAAACACATGGTGTTGTTGAAACAGGAAAGATGATAGATGGACTGAAACTTATAAAAAGTAAATGTGTGATGAGAAGTTCTTTTTTTTATTTTTTTTTTGTAATTTTATTTATCTTCCCTTTTGTTGCCCTTGTTGTCTTTTTTTTGTTGTTGTTGTTGTAGTTATTGTTGTTGTAGTTGATGTCATCGTTGTTGGATAGGACAGAGAGAAATGGAGAGAGGAGGGGAAGACAGAGAGGAGGAGAGAAAGACAGACACCTGCAGATCTGCTTCACCGCCTGTGAAGCGACTCCCCTGCAGGTGGGGAGCCGGGGGCTCGAACCGTGAACCTCATGCGGTCCTTGCGCTTAGTGCCACCTGCGCTTAACCCGCTACGCTACCGCCCGGCTCCTGGTGAGAAGTTCTGATTGTTGCTAGCCCATAGTTAGGAGACAAAGGAGGTTCAATCTAATGAGTCATGGCCACTCATGTACCTGGGTCTAGATTTAAAGTTCATGTTCAAGGAATTTGTAGACAGCAGATGCTGAGCAAACTGGGTGATGCTACTGATGCAGATGGAAGTCCAGGATGGACTAGAGACCTAGAGATTGGAGAACAAGGAGAAGGTGTCTGCATGAGTGATGAATGTTACCACTGCTAGGAAAAGAAACAGGAGCAGAGGGCTGGGGACATAGCATAATGGTTATGCAAAAAGATTTTAATGCCTAAAGCTTGATTTCTTAGGTTCCATTCCCTAGCACTACCACAAGCCAGAGCTGTGCTCTAGTTAAAAGAAAAAAAATAATAATTAAAAAAAGATTGTCTAACAAAGGAACTTTTCAAAGCTAACCGAATTACCAAATAATGTGATGATAAGAATAACTATCCATTGTCTTCTTGAACTCTAAGACAGCAGAAACCTCACATTTCCACTATAGAGCCTAAACTTCCCCCAGTCCTGGGACCCTATGGTAGGGCCCACTTTCCTGTATGCTTCACCCAATTCTTATCAAATAATATTGCATCTGCTGATTGGCTGCACCCCATACCTCCCTCCCCACAGCAAGGGAGTCACTTAGACAGGACTAGATGTACAGCAGGCGTACAAACACTGGAAACTTTGTAAATAAGTGAACTCACTAAGCACAGTGTCAGGCACACAGTAGGTGCTGGAGGACTGGTGCCTCCAGTAATATGAGTAATAAGTAATATGAGTAAAATCTACAAGCACAGTCCAGTCCTACCACAATGGGAACATGATAACTGTAGCAAAAGAAGTGAATTTTCTTAGCACTTGGGGTTATGGTTACAGTAGGCACTCAGTAGTTGGAGCTGGTATTTGTAAAGTCAGTGAAACTATCTAGCATAAGCTTGGCTGGTAGAACATGTTCACCTGCACCTGCCATGAACACATGAGTGAGTGACCAACAAATTCAGGAAAAAAAGACTGCTGGGATTTCGATTTCAGAAGCAATTCAAGACCAGGAGCAAAAGCTTGAGGAAGAGGGGGTAGGCTTGGAGGATCATGCAGGGAGAGGTGAAACTTGGGCAGACATTGTGGGTCCTCCACCTCAGACTGGCACTCCCACGAATAGGAGGGCCCCCCATCAGGGTGATGTGGGTCACCTCACAAATGACCTGGGAGCGCACATCCCTCGGAGCTAGGGTCACCTCAGGTGTGCTGGACACGCTGTAGGACACGTCACTCTCCTCTGGTTCTATGTCTGTGTGGGAGGCTGGGAGCTCGTTCCCATTTTTGAACCATTTCAGGCTGATGTTTCTGGGGGAGAAGCCATGGGTCTTACAGGTGAAGCTCACTCTCTGCCCAGGTGTGGCCCTTACTACAGGGCCTTGGACCACTGGGGGAGAGGGTTTGGCTACAAAAGGAGTAAAGATACACAGTAACCATGGTCGCTGTTAACATATTAAGTTAATTCTTTAAAAATCTTCCTACTAAGAGGAGTCAGGCGGTGGTGCACCTGGTTAAACGTACATGTTACTATGCACAATGACCCAGGCTCAGTCCCCAGTCTTCACCCGCAGGGGGAAAGCTTCAAGAGCAGTGAAATAGTGCTGCAGATGTCTCTGTTTCTTTATTCCTTTCTATCTTTCCCGTCTCAATTTCTCTATGCCTCTATCCAATAAAATAAAAATGAATATTTTTAAAATCTTCCTATTAATACTAGGAGCATGTGCCATCATTCTCGCTTACAGGGAGGGTGGGGGAGGAGGGAGAAGGATACAGATGTCCTCAGAACTGAACTTTGAGTCAGGGACAGAGCGACAGGGAACTCCAGGCCTGAGTTCAGAGTCCGGCTTCTTTGCTCTGTGGAAGCATTTTCATGAATCTGGGCCTGGGAACAAAGATACCATTTGGTCTCACTTTATATTAACTTTCCCTAGCAGGCCTCGCCTAAACACCTTACCAAATCTTGAGAAAGTGTTTATAGGAGTGAATGAGGGAAGCCCTGATACATCAGGTCCTCATGGATGCTGGAGCCAAATTGCCAGTTACATGTGACCCTATACCTCCTGGATCCTTGTCTGTGAAATATATGGCAGGCATCTCTCCCACAGGGGGTTTCAGGGAGAGGAATTCAGGCCATGGAAGCATTTTCCCTTCCCCAAAAATGTCTTTCTGAATCTGAGTTATCTTGGGTCAGATTTAGATTGAAGCTAAAGATCACTGAGTATTAAAAAACTGAAAAAGACGTTTTTCTTTTCTTTTTTTCTTTTTTTTTTTTTTCCTTTTTGTTTCTTTTCCTTTTTCATCTCCAGGGATCTACTGTTCTGGGCTACTCTTTGTTTTCTTTGTTTTTGTTAGAAAAGTGAGATAGAGAAGGGGAAAGAAATTACAGCACTGAAGCTTCTTTCAGTTTTGATGGAGGCCATGCTCAAACCTAGGCTATGCACTCAGCAAATCAGTGTAATATATAATTAAGTTGTTTTCCTGAATCTCATTTCTTAATGGTTATTAAATTCACACTGAGGACAGTATTTCTGTAAGAGTGCAATAGAGTATCTTTAAACTGTATATTATTACTCAGCATCTTTTGTAACAGTCTCCAGAGAGCAAATATTTGCCTTTTAAAACAATGAATTGACTTTCTAAAACTCTTCAAATATTTTGAAGACAGTCATAGAAACCATAGCAGCCTCACCAACCCTGGAGGATCAAGATACTGAGATGCTGTCATCAGTTACCATTCATTCAGAGTGTCTTGGGAGACTGACCTTGGGCTGAACCCCACTCACAGTTTTAGCTCTCCCACCAGTCTCTGAGGGAGTACATTGTGTGCCATTTATGTTGCAAGCTTAATAGAAAAAGACTAGTCAGGAGTTGGGTGGTAGCTCAGTGGGTTAAGCACTCGTGCGAAGCACAAAGACCTGCATAAGGATCCGGTTTGAGCCCCCAGCTCCCCACCTGCAGGGGAATCGCTTCACAGGCAGTGAAGCAGGTCTATAGGTGTCTATCTTTCTCTCCCCCCTCAGTCTTCCCCATCTTTCTCCATTTCTCTCTGTCCTATCTAACAACGACGACAACAATAGTAACTACAACAACAATAAAAACAACAAGGGCAACAGAAGGTAAAATAAATAAATAAAATTAAAAAAAAAAGAAAAAGGCTAGTCAAGAGCTCATGTGCAATGAAGGGTGGAGCCAAACATTTATAAGATCAGTCATTTAGGGTTATCTGTATTGTATCTTTGAATCTCAGTGTCTCCTTGTATGTACAGGAGATCAAACATTACTCTAATAAAATGAGTGGGTTAGGTGTTAAAATCAGATACAAAGAAAAATGAAGGAGCGCATATGGTACTTACCACTCATGGTGAGCTGGGTGCCTGGTCCAGACTTAATCTCCACGTCATGAGACCTCCCTTTCTGGAACTTCACACAGTAGTAGACACTGGCATCTGCTGGGGTGACGTTACTGATACGGATGGAAAAGTTCATGTTGTCTCTCTTTCTGACACCTGATACACTTGTTACTCGGGGATTGTGGCCATATTTGAAACTATATATTTCCTTCTGGCCTGGCTCTGTGCCCCTGAACCACCTGACATCCCCCACAGGGAGCACAAAGGTCATGGTCCAGAGGAGAGTGACTATCTCTCCAGCTGTGACTGACAGCGACTTCTCAGGCTGGGTCACCTGAAGCTCCTCACTTGCTACTTCTGAAGGGAAACACAATTAGATATTCATCCTTGTGAGTAAGTTTCCTCAAATGCTTATCAGTGCATACTACAACATAAACTCAACCCCTTGAATCACCACAAAGAAGCTTGAAATGAACCTGTATTTGAGATCCTATTACCAATGAGGAAACTGAGACATCTAGAGGGTAGATAATGTGACAGAGAATGTCTGAATGACTAAACTCTTTTTGAGTGTCTGTCTTCACCAACTGTTTCTGGCTGTCTACTCTAAAATGACTGCACTTTCACTGGGTGAACGCTTTGGTGGACTGTGAGTTTCGTTAGACCACTGATTGTGAGCAGAAGTGGTTGATGGGTTTTTGTGGGATATATATTTTTGTGGGAAATCTCTTCCACAGAGATCACATGCTTGTGATGAATCTACTCCATCATCTGGACACTTGAGGTATAGAGCTCTCCATGCACATGGGGTTTAATCAGAAGGAAAACTTGGCCGAAAAGACAAAATAGCTTGGGGTGAATCTCATAAGGGAGGTGAAAGATCTTTGTATGGAAAACTATAGGATATTGTTAAAAGAAATAGAGAATGACACACAGAAACCAAAGAACAGACCTTCTTCCTGGACTGAAGAATAGCATTACTAAAATTCTACCAAAAACTATCTCCAGTTTCAGTGTAATCTGTATCAATGTCAATAGCATTTTTTTTTCGAAGGAATTGAAAAATTTGTCCAAAAATTTGTGTGGAAGCACAAAAACCCATGAATAGCATAGTACTTTTGATAAAAACAGGAAAACAAACAGAGGCCTCATGCTCTCCAATTTTAGTCTATACTACAAAGCAATAGTAGACAAAATAGTGTGTCACTATGTGGTACTGGAATAAAAATGGACACTTGGATTGAGGGACTCTGGAGAGAGAGAAAAAGAGACCTGCAGCCCTGTTTCACTACTTGTGAAGTTTTCCCCTTTCAGATGGGGACCAGGGGCTTGAACCTGGGTCTTTGCACACTGTAATGTGTGCACTTAATCAGGTGTTCCACCACTTGGCCCTAGTATTTATTTATTTATTTATTTACAAAATAAAAAAAAAGCAAATATGAACAAAACCACAGGATAAGAGGAGTAAAATTTCACACATTTCCTGTTGGGGGCTGGGCCCACTATCTGGAAAGTCCAGGCCACTGTTTCCATGAGAGTCTGAGCGGTAGACCCCAGGCCCTCCCCCACTGCAGGTTGAGCTGTGGCAGGTCCCTCCTGACCTCTGGAATTTATTATTTGGATCCCTGGATGTGGGCGCCTCTCTACACATGCCACCCTTCCTCCCTTTTTAAACAAAGAGCATAAATTACTGTGCATGGCTAACCTAAAAACCCACAGCAAACACCCTGGTTGCTCAGCTGCTTCCCTTCCCTCCATCCCCCTCTCCAGTCCTAAAGTGCTTGCAGTCTACCTCTGGAAAAATATACATTGTGAAGCTTGTGATCAAACCCTTTTACTTGTGATCTGTAGGTCTATAGGTCAAAATGTGACTATGCATTGTGTTGCTCTGTGTTTTGGTTAATAATTACCTCAATCTTCCCCCTGAGCAATGGGTATATTTGCCTTCCTTTCCCCCCAATAAATGAGTTGTCCCACTGAGGTTCTCACAGAGATGACTGCTTGTCTCTCTTAGCACTTGCCCTCGACACACAGAGCTACCCCAGGACTCCCAGGGGGCCACTCTGACTCTTGCTTCTGCTGGCCAAGGGGATGGGGGACCCAGAGTGAGCCCACAATTTCCCACTACCAGGGTTCCATATCCCATCCCCTCCACTGGAAGCTTTCCTATTATTTATCTCTCTGGGAATACGGACCCAGAATAATTATGGGGTGTAGAAGGTAGAAGGTCTGACTTCTACAATTGCTTCTCCACTGAACATGGGTGTTGGTAGGTTGATCCATACTCCCAGCCTGTCTCTCTCTTTCCCTAGTGGGGCAGGGCTCTGGAGAGGTGGAGTTCCAGGGTACATTAGTGAGGTCAACTGCCCAGGGAAGTCAGGATGGCATCATGGTAGCATTTGTAACTCGGTGTCTGAAAAAGCATTAATATATAAAGAAGAAAAAATTATTTAATAATCTAGAACCTAAAGGTATGATGAATATAGCAGGTGAGATTTGAGGTCTCTGTTTTGGAAAAAATTAGTAGGTCTATTTTAGGTATATTCTAAGAGGCCCATGACTTTACTAATTTTTGCCTGAGCCCAATAGCTAACATGAAGATGGGTCAAAGGTATTATCTGGGGAGACAAATAAAATGTGTTGATTATATTTACAATGTGATATTATACATTCCTAAAAAGAAATAATATATGATGCATTTTATAATAAGGGAGAATTTTGTATGTATTATCCTAAGTGATATAAGCCGTATACAGGGGGACAAAATATCAATATATTAATATGAAGTGCCTTTAATAAGAAAATTCATTGGCAGAAAAGTAGGATAAAAGATTATCAGGGGTGGGCAGGAGTAGATAGCATGATGGTTAGACAAAGAGATTCTCATGCCTGAGGCTCCAAAGTCCCAGGTTCAATCTCTCGCACCACCATAAGCCAGATCTGAATAGTGCTCTGATAATAAATAAATAAATAAAATTAAAAAGAGATTATCAGGGGGTAGGAAGAAGGAGGATTTGGGGCTTTTTTATTAAATAGGTACAAAGTTTCTGCTGCGGAAGTTAAAAAATATTCTGGAAATATATTGGTGATGGCTTTATAATGTTGTGAATACTTAATACTACTGAATTTTACCTGTGAAAGTGATGGCAATGCTAAACATAATGTTATGTATAGTTTGCCACAACAAAGGTGATCACTCCATGTAGAGTTCTTGTATTGTATAGAATGACTTAAGGAAAAATGTAAATGTGTGCTTTTAATGGATGACAGATTTGAGAAACCTGCACTTGAATGTGGAGACAGAACCATGGTGCAAGAAAGGAAGAAGATATCTGATTTCAAAATTGTCTGTTTTCATATACTTTTGAAAAGAAGTGTGTGTGACTGTGTTTGACAGTGAGTTAATAACTGAAGGAACACAAGTCACCTCTGATCTTTAACTGTAGGTGAAGCATTTTCCAGGTTAGGAAGGTTTCACTTCCCCAGTGTGTGTCAGATTCTGGAGACAGAGAGAAACACAAAACCTATTCTGTTTGTTTGTTTCATTTTTTTTTCCAGAGCTGGTTCCTCAGGAATGCTGGATCCCACTATTCCAGTGCCAGTTTTTTCATTTTTTTCTTTTTCTTTTCATTTTAGGCAGAGAGAGAGAGAGAGAGAGAGAGAGAAAGATCTTACTCCTGGTGTCATAGTACTCTCATTTAGTGCTGAGGCTCACACTGTGGGCCACCTGCATAGTATGGCACTTGCCCTACTGGGTGAGTTATTTCCTATCCCCCAAAACATTATTTTCAAGCATCCTAAAAACTAGACATCATTTCTTGTAGTGACATAAGTCAAAGTAGCATCCTTCTCTTAATCAAAAGCAAATCTTGTGTACGTTTCTTCCAACCCCACCTTATATTCTCCTGATTCTCTTATCCATCAATACTTACTTTTTCCTTTAGCATTTATTCAATTCTAATATCCTAACAATTAATTTTTAGTATGTCTCTTACTTACTGTCATATCTTCCAATAGATGGGAGCCCCTTGTAGGCAAATACTTTTGTATCTTTACTCACAAATGAATTAAAGTTTCCTCTAATATTCCTGACACATGGTAAGTAATCAAAATATATTTGTATACTATGTGACTTGCAAGGTGTGACATATCCCCGAGTCTCTGAAATCTATTCTTTTAAGTTGAATTTTTTTCCTGTAAATTATGTCAAAAGTAATAGGAAAACAAAAGCCACTTGAATATAGGCAAGAAGCAGAAGAGCCCAGGAAAAGAAAACTACAAACCCTCTGCCTGCATCCAACAACAACAACAAAAACAAAAAACAGTTTCTATTTTTGGAGAGGAAATGAACTATACAGCCCCAAAATTAAAGTCCCAGGCATTTATTTCCAATAAATGAAAACTTATTTATGTCCACAAACCTATGAATAAAAGCTGTCTTTTATTATTATTATTATATGACTTTTATTAGCTGTCTTTTATTATTATTATATGTTTTTATTATTTTTATTACAGCAGCTGTCTTTGTAATAACAAAAATGGAACTTCAAATGCTCAGTAGTAAGCAATAATAAGTAAATTATTAAACAAACTATTAAAATGGTGGTACATCCACTCAAAGAAACACTACCCAGCAATGAAAAGGAATGAATTATTTGTATGTCCAACTGTTTCTTTTTTTAATATTTATTTATTCATTCCCTTTTGTTGCCCTTGTTGTTTTATTGTTGTAGTTATTCTTGTTGTCGTCATTGTTGGATAGGACAGAGAGAAATGGAGAGAGGAGGGAAAGACAGAGAGGGGGAGAGAAAGATAGACACCTGCAGACCTGCTTCACCACTTGTGAAGCGACTCCCCTGCAGATGGGGAGCCAGAGGCTCGAACCGGGATCCTTACACAGGTCTTTGTGCTTTGCACCACCTGCGCTTAACCCACTGCACTACTGCCCGACTCTCCTGTACAACTGTTTCTAAATTTCTTAATGTGCATGGCTAACAAACCATTACATACTGAAAGGATCTACTTATGTAGTATTTTCAAAGAGAGATGAAGAACATACTGGCATTAGTCAGAAATTTGGCATATAGTGGGGCTGTAGCCAACTATTTAAGAGTTAGCAAAAAGGAGAATTTTATTGTCATGGATTGTCCTGCATCTTGGTTATAGAGGTGGTTACATACACCTCCATATCAAAGGGTCACCATAAGCAAAAGCTGGGAGTGTTTCAGGATTCATCTATAAATCCCAATCTCGGTCATTGTAATGTAGAAACTGGCTAATGAAGTTATCCAAAATAAAAATATAGGCATATTGGGGTAATGGAGCAGAGAGCGAGCCTGTGAGACATGAGGTCAAGAGAAACAGGATAGGGAATCCCCTTCACTCATCACAAGGAGTCAAGAAACAAACCTAACCAAAATCAAAGTGAAGCAACATGACACACCTGCTGTGTGGGATATAGAAGTAACTGAAATATTCAGTTCAAAAAGTTGAAAATGTCTACCTCTGGAAGATGAGAGGTTGCGATGGGTTGGTTAGGAGACTTCATACTCCATTTATGGAACTTGGGAACTGTTTCATTCTGAAAGCTAACTTTGATAATGATTACTGCTAATTTTAGGTAACTGATAAATTAAGAGTTATCTAGAAAATGAACATCCACACTATTAACATTGTGAGAATTTTATGAGGTTGTTGAATATGATTGAAATTCAAAACCAATTATAACCCTACACCGTAGTAAAAAAAAACCCACTGAAATAGTAACAATATTTTTAATATTCCGCAAGATGAAAATATTAACAAATAGAAAGCATTTGAAACTTAATACATTAAAACCCCCATGTTCCCGAGTCCCCATGACCAAAGTCCATCCTTGACTCAGTCCCAAGACTCTGAGAAGGGCATCTGGAATCTGTGAGGAAAAGAACATGTTCATGGTGGCAATGGGCAGCAGAGCAAAGGGCAGGGGTCTTGGGGAACATTCAGATATTTCCAAGTTCTTCTCATCTGAGGTCCTTGGGAAGGTCAGGAGTCAGGTGTACAAGAAATGGAAGGAAAAATAATTCATTTGTTTATTCACTCGGGTACTAATTTCATAAGTATTTTCAGGATCACCTGCTATCTGCACAGACTCTACTTGGCTTGAGTTCATTGTATAGATCAGAAATAATACTCCTACTCATCACCCCACCACCACTTTCTGAGTTCTAAATGCTCTCCCATACTCATATTCATCCTCCCATCATTACCACCTTCAGTTCCTTCAGATAGCTTCTATTAGTTCATATTAATGGTTCTTTCCTTGTTCTTTCCAAAGATACATCATATCAAAACTGAAATATGTAGCAGTATGTGGGTGTGAGTGGTTATTTTGAAGATTGTACCACAAAGGTCTGAACTTATCCCACTTCCAAATTTTGGATTTCCGCCTCCAGGGTCCTAAGCACTTTAACTTGAAATTTTTTAAACTCCTGATACTATGTATGAGAACTGAAAAACTCAGGAGGAAAATGAGCATGTTCAAGAACCTTCTCATAAGACTAGATCACCCTTGTGAGCACTGTGTGACTTTACAGACTCACCTTGGACACCTTTTCAGTCCATGATGGTGGCCCAGACTCTTGTCTCTAAGGATTAAGTTCTACACATAACTCACCATTAAAGTTTCCACCATGTGTGGATATAGGTGGCTGTGAAAATCATCACCAGCAGCACTTTGAAGCCCAGGAGGGAAGTCATAAAGATAAGGGTTGACATCTCAGGACCTAAATACCAGTAGGCAGAAGGATGAGTCAGCTAGGGCTCTGTAATTTAATATCTTCTTTGAGGTCTGATTGCCAGGAAGTCCCAGAGCCATTAAGTTGTATGAAATTCATGTGATTTCCAAGCCCATATTATTTTTAAAGATTTATTTGCCCCACTAGGGAAAGAGAGAGACAGGCTGGGAGTATGGATCGATCTGCCAATGCCAATGCTCAGCGGAGAAGCAATTACAGACCTTCCACCTTCTGTACCCCATAATGACCCTGGGTCTATACTCCCAGAGGGTTAAAGGATAGGAAAGCTATCAGGGGAGGGGGATTGGATACAGAGTTCTGGTGGTGGGAATTGTGTGAAGTTGTACCTCTCTTATCCTATGGTTTTTGTCAGTGTTTCCATTTTATAAATAAATTTTTAAAAAGATTTGCTTATGTATTTATTTATAAGAAAGGATAATTGAGAGAAAACTGGGGTATCACTCTGGCATGTGATCCTAGGTATTGAGCTCAATGTCCATACTTAAGAGCCCAACACATTAGCTACTTGTCAGGATGTTGAATTCATATTCTTTTCTCTGTACCTAACTCTCTTTTGAAAAGAAATTACCTTAATTAAGCCTTATCTTAAATATGAACCAATAAATATTGATTTGAATGGCTGCCACATACCAGCTAATGTACCTGACTTCGAGGTATGAAACTGGCAGCTCCCTACCCTCCAGTCTTATAGTTGTAACTTATAATCATTCGCACCATCTACAGACAAAGAAATTGAGGCCCCGATGGATAACTGACTCAACTGTCACAATTTCACAACTACAGTCACTATTAACAGAATTTAAATAGCTCTCTTTGAATTCCAATCGTAGTAATTCTATATGACATTTATTGTAGATATATATGGACTTGATATATTTATTCCATTGATTCTCATTAGTGCTTTATGCCCAAGCTGGTTTCCACCCAGTAAGATCTACTTGCGAACAAATCCTGGCCTTCTCAACTTACATTGAAAATGGATTCCAGAAGAATTTAAAGACGGGTGCTGTCTTTGTTGATCTCACAGCAGCCTATGACACGGTCTGGCATCGTGGTCTCCTAGTCAAGATCTCAAGATGCCTGCCTCCATGGGTGGCCAACACTATATCGTTTCTTCTCCAAAACAGAAGATTCCGGGTGCATCTGGGTGACAAGTCTAGCAGATGGAGACTTGTCTCAAGTGGCCTCCCCCAGGGCTCTGTTCTGGCTCCTACGCTATTTAATATTTACATCAATGACCTCCCAGAAACTTCTTCAAGGAAGTTCATCTACGCCGATGACATCTGCTGTGCAACTCAGGCATCCAAGTTCGACATCCTCGAGGAAACACTCACGAAAGACATGTTTCTGATATCTGATTACTGTAAAAAATGGCGACTAATCCCTAGCACTGCAAAAACGGTATCATCTGTTTTCCATCTACACCATGCCTCTGCCTCGCGTGAGCTTAATGTGCAACTTGACGATATGAGAATCTGGCATGAAGCCCAGCCAGTCTATCTTGGCGTTACTCTCGATTGCACTCTGTCATTTCACAATCATCTCATAAAAACTGCAGCAAAGGTGGGCGCGAGGAATAACATCATTGCAAGACTGGCCAGCTCCTCATGGGGCGCGAGCGCTTCCACACTGCGATCATCATCTCTGGCATTATGCTATTTCACTGCAGAATACTGTGCCCCAGTATGGTTCTGTAGCCCCCATGTCCACTTGGTCGACTCCAAATTATATTCCTCCATGAGGATAATTTCTGGAACCATCCATTCCACCCCGGTTCCATGGCTGCCAGTTCTTAGCAACATCGCCCCACCAGATATTCGTCGGGATGCGGCATCATCTAAGTTCATTTCCCACGTCTACGCTCGACCGGACCTGCCAATATACGCGGGTATCTTCACCCACCCTGTCCAATGCTTGACGTCCCGTCATCCAATCTGGTCTCCTACACCTACACTGAACTTCTCTGTTCCAGACTCTTGGAAACAGAATTGGCAGTCAGCTGAGGTAAAGAACAAACACCTCATCACAGACCCCTGCAAGCGTCAACCCGGCTTTGACCTAACACGTTATGATTGGGCTCTCCTCAATCGCTATCGAACAGGCCATGGCGGGTGCGCCGCTATGTTCCACCGCTGGGGAGCCAGAGACGACCCGAACTGCCCCTGCAGCTCCAGACAGACTATGACCCACATAGTCAACGACTGCCACCTCTCCAGATTCAAAGGAGGTCTCGAAACTTTACATCAGGCTCAACCTGATGCTGTTGACTGGCTACGGAAGAAGGGCAAACGCTAGAAGAAGTGCTTTATGAGATAAGAAAACTTTATTAGATCCATCTGCACTTTAGACTCATCTCCAGATGAGTGAGCAGAAGCACAGAGAGAGTGAAATCCCTGTAGGAGTCCAAAGCCTGCACTGTTGTTGAAACAGATGTCACAGGATCCTCAAGATAAGGTAGTTCAATCAAGTCTTACAGACTTGTTTATCTAGTTCTATGGGGTTATCGCTAGTTCATATGGTATTTAACAAGAAAGCATTGCTGATGGCCACCTTTAAATCATCAATGTGACCATCCCAAGCTGAAATTTCTCTTGGAAATTTTCCAAAAGTTTCAGTTGGAAACTTGCTCATTTCTCAGAATGAAAGAAGCACCTAGGGCGGCAGTTACCTAAGAGAAACCACTAGCCAGAATCATTGTAGTTATTTCAAAAATCACAGACTCTTCTGCTCTTCTGTTGGGCAAAACATCAAGAATTATTAAGCCCTCTCTCCTCCAAGTCCCTTCTGGAATTCCCCTCAGGAGACAATGTGACCTAGCTGCTCACAGGAGTAGAGGTGAACTTACCTGGCCTGTCAGTGGACTTGGATGGGCCTTGTGCTGCTGGGGGCAGTATGAGGTTATTCCAGATGGGAGCATGCTCCTCATGTTGTACTTTGCAGGAGAGCATCCTCTCAGACCCTTGCACTGATGAATTCACCACCTGCATGTTTTTCAGACTTTAGGTTCCGTCACTATTCTTAGTGGATGTGGGTTGCTCAGATCTCTTGAATGCATGACAGTTCTCTAGCCAGGTGAGATGCACATTCTGTTGATAGAACCTCTGCACATGGCAGGTCACCACCACCAAATCCAAGGAGGGTGAAGACTGGGACACTGCCACTGCTGGGGGAACTGACACAACCTAGAGAAAGCAGATGATTATTGTAGGAAGTGCCCCATGAGAACATGGAGCTCCTAGACAATGGGGTTATATGCTGGGGCCTGGGGCCTGGGGTCTGGGGCCTGCCACAGAGAATGGTTTAATATTGTTTAACATGTGTATGCATGGGAAAATGCATGATCGGTGAGCACGAGCAAATGCATGTCAAATGCATTGTCAGTCAGCTGGCTGGCCTGATGGGTGGGTACACAGATGGGTAGATGGGTGTAAGGGAAGAAAGATAATGGAATTTTGAATGGGATGAAAACCATCCTAATCTTTCCTTTCTTTTCCACTTTGTTCCTTAAACATAAAGGTTTGAATTCTGGGAGAGCCAAGCAGTGGCACAGAGGGTTAAGCACACATTGCACGAAGCAAGGACTGGCCTTAAGGATCCCGGTTTGAGCCCTCTGCTCCCCACCTGCAGGGGGTTCGCTTCACAGGCAGTGAAGCAGGTCTGCAGGTGTCTGTCTATCTCTCTCCCTCTCTGTCTTCCCCTCCTCTCTCCACTTCTCTCTGTCCTATCCAGCAACAACGACAGCAATAACAACAACAACAATAAACAACAAGGGCAACAAAAGAGAAAAAATTTTAAAAAATAATAAAATTTTTTTTAAAAGCTTGCATTCCAGTTAACAACTATGATTCAGCTGACTCACTCTAGTCACTGATATATATATTTTTTCCCTCCAGGGTTATCACTGGGGCTCAGTGCCAGCAGTACAAATCCACTGCTCTTGGTGGCCATTTTTTCTTCCATTTTTATATAAGACAGAGAAATTGAGAGAGGAGGGGAAGACAGAGAGGGAGAGAGAAAGACACTTGCATACCTGTTTTACCTCTTATGAAGTGACACCCCCACCTCTTGCAGGTTGGGAACTGGGGGCTTGAACCAGGATCCTTGTGTGGGTCCTTGTACTTCCTACTATGTGCGCTTTACCCAGTGCACCACTGCCTGGCCCCTGATGCTTTAAGATTGAAAATTTCATAGACTCTTTTAACTTTTTTTTTTTTGTTATTGCTGTCATTGTTGTCAGATAGGACAGAGAGAAATCGAGAGAGAAGGGGAGACAGAAAAGGGGAGAGAAAGATAGACACCTGCAGACCTGCTTCACCGCCTGTGAAGCGACCCCGCTGCAGGTGGGGAACTGGGGGCTCAAATGGAAGATCCTTACGCTGGTCCTTGCGCTCTGCACCACATGCACGCCAGACCTTCTACCTTCTGTCACCCTCAATGACCCTGGGTCCATGCTCCCAGAGGGCTAGAGAATGGGAAAGCTATCATGGGAGGGGGTGGGTTATGGAGATTGGGTGGTGGGAACTGTGTGGAGTTGTACCCCTCCTACCTTATGTTTTTGTTCATTAATCCTTTATTAAATAAAAAATAAAAAATAAAAAAAGAAAATAAGTTTATTTAACTTATATCAATATTTTAAATTAAATAAATGATACAGGTGCAGTTATATCCCAACTCTCAGCAGGAAGAAGTGCTGGGAGCATGAGGAAGTTGGCATAATTTTCCAAGTAAGAACTTATAGTAGTACAGTGCCAACAAATCCTTTATTTCAAATTTTAAGTTTATAGTGCAATCATTGGATGGTAACTTTGCACTCAGATGCTCTGCCCTAGATGGTAAATTTGAAACATTATTTGAGTACTAAGTCAGTCCCCCCCCACCAGGGAACTCTTTTCATCGAAGTGTTAGTTTATAAAATACCCACCAGACTTTTTCTTAATTCTTCCATCTGTAACCATCTTGAGGTTTTGCCTAGGAAAGTAGCATTCCCCTAACATCATTTGCATCTTGAAATGCAACTTTTGTAAGCTCTCTGAATTCACTTTGCAAAGAATGAAGATTCTTTTTGCACAGTGTGGTGTTGTGTTTACCACACCTCATTCAAAACGAGCCTCCCTCTTAGAGAATTTCTGGGTTCCATCTGCCAGTAACCACCTGGTCTTGGGCAGTGGTGCAGGGCAGGACATGTCCCACTTCAGATGGGGAACATTCATGGTTTTCTGCCTTAGGATTTATTCAAAACCATGAAATCTCACCCAACCCAGCCAGGTGCAACCCTGTCTCACAGTCTCCTAAGGCCATCCTGAAGTGACATTGAACCTGTTATCCACAGAGGCAGCCAGTTAATAACTCGCACTTTTAGAGCCAGTAAGATAATTCACCTGGATAATGTGTCTGCTTTGTCGTGTGCACGATACAGGTTCTAGCCTGGTCACCACCACAATGAAGGAAGAAACTTTGGTGCTGTGATTTCTTTCTCTCTCTCTCTCTCTCTGTCTCTCTTTTTCTTTTTTATATTTATTTATTTATTTTCACTTTTGTTGCCCTTGTTGTTTTTTATTGCTGTTGTAGTTATTATTGTTTTTTTTTTTATTTAAATTTTTAATTTAAGAAAGGATTAGTGAACAAAAGCATAAGGTAGGAGGGGTACAACTCCACACAATTCCCACCACCCAATCCCCATAACCCACCCTCTCCCATGATAGCCTTCCCATTCTCTAGCCCTCTGGGAGCATGGACCCAGGGTCGTTGAGGGTTGCAGAAGGTAGAGGGTCTGGCTTCTGTAATTGCTTCCCCGCTGAACATGGGCGTTGACTGGTCGGTCCATACTCCCAGTCTGCCTCTCTCTTTCCCTAGTAAGGTGTGTCTCTGGGGAAGCTGAGCTCCAGGACACATTGGTGGGGTCTTCAATCCAGGGAAGCCTAGCCAGCATCCTGGTGGCATCTGGAACCTGGTGATTGAAAAGAGAGTTAACATACAAAGCCAAACAATTTGTTGAGCAAACATGGATCCCAAGATTGGAATAGTGGAGAGGAAGTGTTGGGGAGGTACTCACTGCAAACTCTAGTGTAATCCTGCTTTCAGGTATATATTTTGCAGTAGTTTATGGATACGTGTGCGCATACGCTCTCTCTCACAGAAACTGGTGTATGTCTAGGTTATGGGACTTTGTTAGAAAGTGAACTACCTGAGATGAAATTAGAGTGTACTATAAAAGGAAAGGTCTCACCCGAGTAATGAAGCTGAAGGGTTGTCATTCCACACGTGAAGTCTCTGGATACACTCTGAGGTGAAGCATGTTGAGATGGCAATCGTTGCTTTGGTTAGGTTGTGATCGGCGGATGCAATATTATTTGGTATGGATTGGGAGAAGCATACGGGAAAGTGAGCCCTATCCATGGGTGCCAGGACTGGGGGAAGTAGGGGCTCTATAGTGAAGATGTGAGGTTCCTGCTGTCTTAGGGTTCAAAAAGACAATCAATAGTTAATATTATCATCACATTATTTGTTAATTGGGTTAACTTTGAAAAGTCCCTTTGTTATGGTTTGCTGTACAGTACCCAGTATCTTGTATATAGCTGTGCTATTGGAAGCCTCCAATCTACTTGGTCTAGGCTTTTGAGAGAGTCCGCATATCAAATACGTAGCCTATCTATTAAAAAGATTCAGTTTGTCTCCTGAGAACCTTTGAGACATACAATTGATTTCCCCCGTAGTTATTATTGTAGTTGTTATTGATGTCGTCATCGTTAGGACAGAAAGAAATGGAGAGAGGAGGGGAGGACAGAGAGGGGGAGAGAAAGAGAGACACCTGCAGACCTGCTTCACCGCCTGTGAAGCAGTTTTCCTGTAGGTGGGGAGCCAGGGGCTCCAACTGGGACCCTCACACTGCCACATGCGCTTAACCTGCTGCGCTACCGCCCGACCCCATCTCTCTTTTTCTATCAGAGAAAGTCATCCCAGAGTGGTGAAGCCCCCTTGATAACAACAACACAAAAACAAAGACAGCAACCCACCTTTTTGGGGTGTCCTACCCTCACTGTCATTCCCTTCCTATCCCAATCTCTCTGAATCATCTCCCCACCACCTGCACACAAGCCTTAGTTTCAGGCTCTGCTTGTGGGGGAACCCAAATAAAGTCACCCACAAAGATATTCCTGTAATTCTTGAGGTGCAGGAAGTGTTGAATAGGGAGGAGCTCTGAAAAGGAGCTGATTTCTTCAATCTTTCTCTCTCTCTCTTACTCTCTCTCTCTCTCTTTCTCTATTTCATATAGAGATATAGAGGTAGTAATTGAGAGGGAAGAAGAGATGGGAAGGGATAAGAGAGAAAACTGCAGCATTGCTTCATTGCTTGTGAAGCTTTCCCTCCCCCATGTGGTCACTGGGGGATTGAACCTTGTACATTGTAATATGTGTATTCAACCAGGTGCACCACTACTTGGCTCCAGGAGCTAATTTCGTAAGTATTCCGTTCATGGGTGGATAGTTGTCTTTTCTGTTATTTTTGCTTATCTAAAAAATTGACCTAACTCTAAGGGAAATATGATAAATACAGATAAGGAAATCTTCTTGAATTGCCATGTTTCTATTTTATAATCAAAGACACTGCAACAGAGAACTTAAGAAGCTGGTAAGTCACAGAATCAGAGTTTGAATTCACCCCCAAAGTGCTCTCTCTCCCCAGCTTTTTTCTTTTCTTTTTCCCTTTCTCTCTTTCTATCTCCTCCCCTTCCTTCCTTCCTTCCTTCCTTCCTTCCTTCCTTCCTTCCTTCCTTTCTTTCTTTCTTTCTTTTATTTTATTGCCTCTAAGATTATCACAGGGGGGATCAGGTGTTGGCGCACCTGGTTAAGTGCACCTGGTTAAGCACCTGGTTCAAGCCCCCAGTCCCCACCAGCAGGGGAAAGCTTCACGAGTGCTAAAGCAGGGCTGCAGGTGTCTGTCTCTCTCTATCTCCTCCTTCTTGATTTATCTTCCTCTATCCAATAATAAGTAAAGATATTTTTTAAAAAAGATTATCACAGGAGCCAACACTATGAGTCCACTGCTCTTGGCAGCCATCTTTTCTTCTTTTTTCCCCCTCTTTCTTTTCTTCCTTCTATTTTATTGGATAGGACAGAGAGAACTTGAGAGGAGAGGGGAGACAGAAAGGGACAGAGAAAGAGAGATACCCATAGCCCTGCTTCATCTCTTGTGAAACTTCCTCACTGCATATGGGGGGTGGAGGCTCAAATCTGGGTTCTTACACATAGTAATGCATGTGCTCAACCAGGCTTGCTACCACCTGGCCCCCACTCTCCAGTTCTACCATCCCAGTGCCTTCACTTCCCTGATTCTCGGTCCCTTTGTTGTTGTTGTTGTTGTTGTTGTTGTTATTGTTGTTGTTATTGATGTCCTTGTTGGATAGGGCAGAGAGAAATGGAGAGAGGAGGGGAAGACGGGGAGAGAAAGATAGACACCTGCAGACCTGCTTTACTGCCTGTGAAGCGATATTCCCCTGCGGGTGGGGAGCTGGGGGCTAGAACTGGGACTCTTACGCCGGTCCTTGTGCTTTGCACCACCTGCACTCTACCCACTGTGCTACTGCCCAACTCCCATCTCAGTCCCTTCTTTAAGTGTGTGAGGCAGACAGTGTGTGGAACATGGTGGCAGAGGAGGTTCTAGTGGGGATTGAATTGTTATGTGGAACACTGGGAAATATTATGCATGTTCAAACTATTGTATTTTACTGTCGACTGTAAACAATTAACCCCCCAATAAAGAAATAAAAAGAAAAGAAAAGAAAAATGTGGCTTTTATCTAGGGATGGGTCATGATCAAAGGATATTACAGTCCTCATCAATGAGAAATTCACAAAGGCCTTTGTAGCTGCTTCATATAAAATAATAATGATAAAATTAAATTCCAAAAAGATATTTTGCTTCCATTTTACAGATGGCAATGGAGATCTGAAAGATGATAGGAAAAGTAGTAGTAAGGAGTGATGACAACAGCTGTGGCTTCTGTGTGGTTAGTATATTCAGGGTGTTTGCTCAGTACTTTGTGACTGCATTTTTCATTGAATGAACCCTTGCTACAAGCAAGGAAGGGATGTGCCATTTTCCAGCTGAAGAAACCAAGGTTCAGGGAGGCCCCAGCCCAATTCCTCATTAACCCAGTTGAGCTGAGAGAGTGTCCTTACCACGGAGGTACTGGTCCAGCTTGATGGTTTTCTGGAAAACTGCAGTCAACTTGTGCTGGATGTGGCAGTGGATGAGGGAAGACATGTCATCGGCCCTCAGTGGGACGAGCTGCTCATGTTGTAGGAGTTTCCACTCAGATAGATGCTGGTCTGGGGCTTGAAGAGACTATAGTTGTTCTTAATCTAGGTCACTGTAATCTGATTTGTGGATAATCCAGGACATGCCTGGTTCAGATTGCTGCAGGGGTCCTTGAATGGGATGAGAGTGACTAAACCTACCTGCAAGAAGAGAGGCTCCCATGAGAGGGCATGGAGGTACTCAGGTACCAGTGGCCACAAAACCTCAACACTCTTGTTTGGATGCCTCATTGGTCCTCCTTGGAATGGTTTAATGACTGACAGTGGGCTGTTTCTGAAGTCCATCTCAGAGGCATTGTCAGCACACAGGACTGCTGCAGTCTGCAAGGAGGCTAACTCCACCACACCTCATCTCTACAGATACCCACTTCACACAACCATGCCCTGAGGAACTGCTCATAAAAACTGCATAATCTCATAAAAACTGCATAATCTCATAAAAACTGCATAATCTCATAAAAACTGCAGCAAAGGTGGGCGCGAGGAATAACATCATTGCAAGACTGGCCAGCTCCTCATGGGGCACGAGCGCTTCCACACTACGATCATCATCTCTGGCATTATGCTATTCCACTGCAGAATACTGTGCCCCAGTATGGTTCTATAGCCCCCATGTCCACTTGGTCGACTCCAAATTATATTCCTCCATGAGGATAATTTCTGGAACCATCCATTCCACCCCGGTTCCATGGCTGCCAGTTCTTAGCAACATCGCCCCGCCAGATATTCATCGGGATGCGGCATCATTTAAGTTCATTTCCCACGTCTATGCTCAACTGGACCTGCCAATATACGCGGATATCTTCGCCCACCCTGCCCAACGCTTGACGTCCCGTCATCCAATCTGGTCTCCTACGCCTACACTGAACTTCTCTGTTCCAGACTCTTGGAAACAGAATTGGCAGTCAGCTGAGGTAAAGAACAAACACCTCATCACAGACCCCTGCAAGCGTCAACCCGGCTTTGACCTAACACGTTATGATTGGGCTCTCCTCAGTCGCTATCGAACAGGCCATGGCGGGTGCGCCGCTATGTTCCACCGCTGGGGAGCCAGAGACGACCCGAACTGCCCCTGCAGCTACAGACAGACTATGACCCACATAGTCAACGACTGCCACCTCTCCAGATTCAAAGGAGGTCTCGAAACTTTACATCAGGCTCAATCTGACGCTGTTAACTGGCTACGGAAGAAGGGCAAACGCTAGAAGAAGAAGGAACTGCTAATTCAGCCAGTTCTCAGCGTGGCCCTGAAGCATGGGGGCTAGTTACTAGCTTCATTTGAGAAGTGAGGAAAGTGAAGCTTAGAAAGTCTGGGTGACATGTGCAAAGTTAATAGCTAGTCTGTGACAGAGCCAGGGTTCTGCAGACTGAACTAATCTGGTGGCCGTGACTTCTGCTTAGCTCTGCCCTCGGTCTCTGGAAGGAAAGAGTGCCTGACTGCTCACAGGCCAGATGTGTAAACCGGCAGATAAGGAAGAAACTGTAAACACAGGCTCTAGGGGGCAGGAGAGACACTCTCAACTAAAGTTTGCATTCCCAGCCACTCCACAAGGTGAGCCTGAGCAATTTTATTCTCTAAGCCTCTGCTTCCTACCTGCAAATGGAGTTTAGAGGGGCTGTTGATTCTTAATTCTCAGAACTAATACATAATTAAAGCAGCTGGTGTAGAATATGCAGCACATATCAATCACTTTCTAAGTGGTCTTTCATCACCATCATATAAACAATTGTTAGTATTGATAGTTTTGACACAGAGAAATAAAGGAATCCGAGAGTGTTAAATGTACCAAAGGCCTCACAGCAAACAGAAACTACATTCCAACCCAGAAGTTCTGACTCCAGGTTAAGGTCTCTTTCTGTTCATGTCAGCTGTTTCTACCACTGCACAGTTGACCCCATAATCATTAACTGTAGTACTTTCCTACTTTCAGCTCATTTCAGGGTTGAGCACCATAGAGACAGCAAACAGTCAGCACAGATCCTCCATCGCCCAGATGCCAGGCAGAAGGCAAGGCAAGAAGTCCTTAGGAGCCACTCCAGAGGTGGCACAAGATGATCTTCCAGTTAGTCAGTTTCCAGTCACAGTAACTGAATCCAGGAATCCAGAAAAGGTCAGAGGCAGCAAACCCCAATATGACAGTGACCAGTTCAACCCCTTAATTGGTTACCTCCACAAGTACGTACAATGGAAAGAAGAATGTCCCTTCCCCAGAGACCCACCCTACTAGGGAAAGAGAGAGGCATACTAGGAGTATGGACCGGTCGACCAGTCAACGCCCATGTTCAACAGGGAAGCAATTACAGAAGCCAGACCTTCCACCTTCTGCAACCCACGACCCTGGGTCCATGCTTCCAGAGGGACAGAGAGTGGGAAAGCTATCAGGGGAAGGGATGGGATATGGAGATTGGGTGGCGGGAATTGTGTGGAGTTGTACCCCTTCTACCCTATGGTTTTGTTCATTTATCCTTTCTGAAATAAAAGATAAATTAAAAAAAAAAAGAAGAATGTCCCTTCATTAAATGGTGTTGGGAAAACTGGGTGACCACACATAAAAGAATGAAACTAGATTGCCCTTACAATGTCACACAAAAAGTGAAGTTAAATGGGTTGAAGGCGTAGATGTTAGACTTGAAACTATAAAATAGACTAAAGAAAATAGGCCCAGAAAAAAAAATCCCCTCCATGACATTGGCTTCAGTGAAGTTTTTGAAACAGGACTTCAATGGCAAGGGAAACAAAAGCAGAAACAAACAAATGGGATTGCATCAAACTAAAAAGCCTCTGCACGGCAAGATAAATGATCATTAAAATGAAGACATCCTACTGAGTGGGAGACAATATTTCCATACCAAACATCTGACAAAGGACTGATACCCAAGATATATAAAGAACTCACAAAACTAAAAAACAAAACAATTGATCGAATACACACACACAAAAAAGAGAAGAGCTGGAAAGGCATTTATTGAAGAAGACACACAAATGAGCAATAGGCACACAAAAATGTTCTTCATTACTTATTTTGAGGGAAATGCAAATTGAAACAACACTGAGATACCACCACATCCCTGTAAGAATGTCCTATATTGTGTGTGTGTGTGTGTTTGTGTGTGTGTGTGTGTGTGTGTGTGTGTTTGTGTGTGTGTGTGTGTGTGTTTGTGTGTGTGTGTGTGTCTGTGTGTGCTAGTGAGGATGTGGAGGGGGAAAAAAAGGAAACTTCTACACTGTTGTTGGGAATGTAAAGTGGCCTAGCCCCTCTGAAAGTAAATCACTAAAAAAAAAAAAAGACTACTGGATAAGCTTAACAAGCATAATGAGATTTAAGAAAAAGAGTAGAACTATCATATGATCCAGTAATTCTAAGTATCTAGAGAATATAAAAACATGAATCTCTGGTTTATAAAAAGATATTTGCACACCTCTGTTCACTGCAGTGCTATTTTCAATAGCTAAAATACAGAAATGCTAAAGTAGCCAGCAATAAATGACTAGATAAAGAAGATGTGGCATCTGTACACAGTGAAATGCTACCCAGCCATAACAAAGATGAAAGCTTGTCTTTTCTGAATATATGGGTAGAACTGGATGAGGATCATGCTCAGCAAAACAAAGAGTAAAAGGACCAATGCATGTGGGCTATAAAGATACAAAGCATGAGGACAAAGTCAAACCAACCCAAATTCTGCAGAACACGGTTGCCAGAGGGAGGCAGGAGTGTATTGAAAGGGTGGAGGGGTCCAAACCTGAAAGTGGCTGTTTCAATGGCTTGAGGGCTTGTCAGGGAGAAGTGTCAGTGTAGAAATCCCTGGGGAAGGGTTTGCAGGAGACCCTGAAGTTGAAGCACCAAATTTTGAGGAGTATATATGACCACTCAGGAAGAAATAAATATCAGAATGCTTACAGTTGAGATTTGAATATAGACTTGAGATAATATTATGACTTGCATCCTTAGGCAGGATGGAAGAGAAAAATGAAAAAAAAAATCACCTAGTTTTTGTGCAGAGCCACACCTGCCTACTAGTCCCAGTTCTGCTGTCTGAGGCCCTAGTCTTGCTGCTGCCTTTCCTGTGGCAGGGAAGATACATGCTGGCGTCAGTATGAAGCAAGCATTCTCCACAGTAAGTGGCATATGACTGCACAGAGGCAGGGGTGCTTAAAGGGAGGCCCCTATAGAAGGGTTTTAGGGGACAGATTAAAAAGATATAGCTGCAAAGGTTTGTTAGCAAATCTGAGGGGTGCAAGACTGGAGAAATATCTCAGCTGATAAAGATTTGGACTCACATGCCTGAGGTTCCGAGCTCAGTCCCTCCAGCACTGCATGTACCAGAATGAACTCTGGCTTCTTTCTCCCCTCTCTCCATCCCATATAATATTCTCTCTGTTATGTTCTCAATAAAACAAGCCTTTAAAACAATATATGAGTATGCCAGGGAGATAGAATAATGAATATCAAAAGAGATTCTAATGCCTGAGGACCAAAGTTCCAGGTTCAATCCCCCACACCACCATAAACCAGAGCTGAGCTTGGGGGGTGGGGAAGCCACCCAATGATGGCCACAGGGCACATGGAACAAGCTCCACAAGAGAGGTTAACCTTGTAACAGAAGGCAATGCCTGTGGTACACAATATGCAGTATACAGGACAGAGAGAAAAAAACTCAGAGGCAGTCCACCCAAAGCAGTTGACTCCTTCAGATTAGAGAAGGCACTCCACCAGAAGCCAGCTCTGGTGAACAAGAGAGAGGGATATATATATATATATATATATATATATATATATATATATATATCCCTCTCTCTATATATATATCCCTCTCTCTCTATATATATATATCCCTCTCTCTCTCTCTATATATATATATATACATATATATATACATATATATATATATATATATATATAGAGAGAGAGAGAGAGAGAGAGAGTCAACCAGCTGCATTTTCACCCAGTCCATAGCTGACAAGGTAAATGATTTTTCTTATTTCTGTGGGACAACAACAACAAAAGAGGACAAAGAAACAGAAAAGTGAGAGTGATCATTCCCCTGAGAATTCTTACAGGAGGCGAATACTGACTCATTCTATCAGGGAAAGAAGCAGTGAGATCAGCGCCCAGTCACCGCTGTGGAATGTGTTATCTGCAGCATGCATTCAGTCCCTGGCTGGCAGTGTGTGGACCTGCAGTACAGAACTCATATTCCTATAGGAGCTGTTCCTCCCCATTTATGTGGTTCTGAAGAGCTGTCAGTCCACATACTATGGCTCACCAAGGAATGACCAATCATGACTCTTCTACCACCCACCTCTTCCCAGAGCTGATCCAAGCAGGACCAAGAAAAGCAGAGGTGTCTCTACATATGAACTGCTTGATGGGCAGCTCCCCCTAGTGGGAAATGACATCAGAACTTCAATGGATACCTAGAGGATGCGGGTTGGAAGCAGCTAAGTTGGGGGAGGTGTAGAGAAAAAGAGCAGGGAGAGAAATCAGGAGGAGGAGGAGGAGGAGGGGCGGGGAGGAGGAGGAGGAGGAGGAGGAGGAGGACGGCTGTGGGGAAGATCCACAGATGGTGAACCTTGCTGTGATGTCTCATCTCTCTCTCTTTTCTCTCTCTCCCTGTATCTCTCCATCTCTCTTTTCCATCTCTGTTGACTTCTCTATCAGAAATTTAAAAATAAAAGTTAAAAAAAAAGCAGTGGAATCAAACATCTACAGAGGCTCAGTGCCACACACAATCATCAATTACTGATTGTGTTCAGAAAAATTAGCAGCATTTTTAATATTACTCCTTCTACTTTTCCTCTCTTCTATCAACTACACATACACATCACATACATACATCTCTGAAGCCTAGAAAGCCGGAGATGTGGGTGCCTGCCTGACTGACTGACTGGGTTCTGGTGAGACTTTTCTTTGCTTATAGAGGTCACCTTATTTCTGAGAGAAGAGAAAAGACAAAGAAAGAAAGGTAACTCTGCTTCTTAACAAGTTACTGACCCTAGCATATTAAGACTCCACCTTTCTCAAAGTATTTGATTATAACTACCCTCTAAGAGCCCTTTCTACAAGTATAGTCACATCAGAAAGTAAGATTTCATCGTATATAGTGGGGAGCCTATGATGCAATCCATCTTAGCTATCCTATTAGCTCTCTTTCTTTATCTTTTATTGATTTAGTAATGATGGACTAGACCATAGGGAAAAAGGGGTAAAATTTCACAGACTACCCATCACCAGAGTTCCACACCCCCCAATAGCAAAAACATTAATAAGGAAAAGAGGAGAAATGATGGGGTATGTAGGGATGGCTTGAAAAAGTGGGATACATTGGGATGGTTTGGTCTTTGTGGAGATATGGTGTTGAAAGGGAAGAAAGAGGGGCAGAGTGAGATAGAGAAGGGAAAGCATCTGAAAGCTGTGATTGGAAGCTGGAAGTGGGTGTCTGCAGGTTTTCATGATTATGGCTAGAAGCTAAGATTACTAGAAATCTTCTCCTGGCATGGCTGATGGCTGCGGTGGAGAGGTTAAGTCGGTGGATGTGAAGCTAGAGGCCAGTGATCGAATCCCTGGAGTCAGGTGTCTCTACTCAAAGGTTAAGTCCCAAAGGTAAGTGGATGTCTCTACTCAAAGGTAAGTCCCAAATGTGAGGCACAGGAGTTGGGAGTTTAAAACTGAATTATGGAAACTCCCATTGAAAAAGTCTTACTTTTTTTTTTTTAACAGAACACTGATCATCTCTGGCTTATGGTGGTATGGGGGATTGAACCTGAGAATTCAGAGCCTCGGGCATGAGAGTGTCTTTGCATAACCATTATGCTATCTACACCCTCCAACTTTTTTTTCCCATATAGAAAGAGAGAGATAGAGACAGACTGAAAGATACCACAATATCAAAGATCCTTCAGTGTAGTAGGGAACCAGGTTCAAACCTGGTCTGTATGCATGACATAGCAATTAAACTATCCATGTGAGCTATATGGCTGGCCCCAGACCCAATCATAGTTAGGTGCCTTCCTAGAAGGCATTTGGCTCTATCTACTCCATGTTACTACAGTTTCCTGCAGTCTAGGGACAGCTTCCAACATGGAGAGTGCCTAGAGTCAGGAAAAGAGGAAGGGCTTCAAAGTGAGGTGTGAGGTGAAGAGGCAAGAATGGGTCTTAGGGATCAATGGCTAAGCTTTAGCCCAGCTTATTTCTTTTCCGTTCGCCTCTGTTCTGCACTGCTCTGGGCCCCTGCAGCCAGGCAGCTGGCCAGGGCCTGTGTTTCATACCTGACAGTGCTGTTACCAGCTCTGTTGCTAGCAGGGCTGGACCAGAGGCTGCACCCACCTTTTCCCCTGGAGTCCTGTGCCCTCAAGGTAATGTTGACCTTGACTGGCAGCTGCTCATCCTGCATCACCCAGAAAACTCCCTCCCTCCTGGTGTGGCCTTTGCCAGCCACATGTGCTCCAGAGAGTAGGCCACATCTGGGTGCCTGGTGGCCTGTGCAGCCTCTGCAGTCTGGATCTTGTGCCCATTCTCCATCCAGGTAAGGTGCACGTAGGCAGGGTAGAAGTGGCACACCTGGCAAGTAAGGTCTACTTTCTCATGTGAGTGGATGTGGGCCTCAGGGGGCTTGGTGGTGATCTTCAGGGTGGGGACCACTAGACAGAAGAGCATAAACATTTGAGGATATTTTTCTATTTCCTTTCTCAAAAGCAAGCTGCCAAATCTCTCTCTCTCTCATCAGTTATCTTAAAATGAATAATAAACATGACGCCAAGCACAAGGACTGACTTAAGGATCCTGGTTTGAGCCCCCGGCTCTCTACCTGCAGGGGAGTCATTTCACAAGCAGTGAAAGTAGGTCTGTAGGTGTCTGTCATTCTCTCCCCCCTATCTCCCCTTCCTCTTTTCATTTCTCTCTGTCCTATCCAACAATGGTGACATCAATAACTACAACAACAATAAAACCACAAGGGCAACAAAAGGGGAAAAAATTAATTAAAAATATAAATAAATAATAAATAAATAAGCTTTTTATTGTATGCTCAATGGAAGGCAAATAGTACTAAATAGTGGTGTTCATTAAATATGCATAAGAGTGTGGACATATTATTTTCTATGTATTTGGAATATTTTATGCCATAAAATATAATTTTAGGAATGTGTAAAATACATTGTCCATGAGGACAGGACTTTGATTTTATTCATGGTGTATTCCAGTGTCCAGAACAGTGCCTGGTACTCAGTAGGTACTAGTGATTTACTGAATAATAGATATATACAATGGAAAATAATGGCAATGATAATAATGCAAAGATGTTTAGAATCAAAGGTCAGCTCAGGTAATAAGAACAAACATTCATAGACAACTACTGTCTGTGTACCAAGTACTATTCTAGGTGTTTTATAAGAAATAACACATTTATTTTTTTATTTATTTTTTTTATTAGCAAGACTGCAGCTTTAGTTTCCAGCCATAGTTCTCTGTCCCTACCACAGTGAGTTGCTGCTTCCTTGCTGAGCAGACAGATTGAGGGCCCACTGTGGCCCAGACCCATGGCGGCTTTGGGAATGTGGAGTGGGTGGCATAAGGGTCAGGGGGCTGGTGAAGTGAGCCTTGGACAGCCACAGCCAAGTAAAGCAGAGAGTATGTATGGCCTTTGAATCATCTCCCGCCCCTTGATTCACTGTGCTGCACAGTGGTGCCTGGGGACTTCCCACTTCCCTGGAATTGTCTACCAGGCTTCATGCTGGGGAAGATGCATGTTAAACCTTTGGGACTGGGTGTATCCTTGGGGTTGAAGAAAAGTTACAAAATCTGGCTGGGTCTCTTATGGAACCTCTCCCCTTTCAAGCTCCTTGGTCACCTCAGCCAAGCAAGGTGACCTAAGGAGAGGTTGGGGTGCCTGCAGAGGGGGGATGGTTTCCCCCAGATGTCCCAAGGAAGACAATGGCTTTGCAGATCCACCACTATGCCACTTGAGCAGGAGAAACAGGGAAATGAAAACACATGGCAGGACAGAGATGGGGTAGCAGGGGAGCAGGCTGAATTTCCCCCAGGTGGAATAGCAAGGAGCCAGGTCTTAGGGACTCCCCCTACCCCACCCCACCCCCATCCATCACAGTCCCTGAGAATGGCCAGGCTCAGAGCATTTTGTCCAGCACCCATTCAAAAGGGTGTGAAGAGACTGTAGGCACTGCAGGGCTGGGGGTATGGAGCTGGGTGGGATCAGGCCCTACAGGGGTCATTTCTAAACACCCACATGTATACAGGGTCCCCTAAAGGGACCCAGTTCAGGGAAGGGAGGAGGAGCACAAGAACACTCACTCCACCCCTTCTAGGTGTGTGACAGAGATCTGGGTGAGCTCTAGGCCAGCCTCAGGACTGGCAGCTATAACAGTGACATTTTAGACCCAGCCTTGCTTGAACTGAGCCTTTATACAAGGCTTGATACAGAAAATGATGTTTTAATAAAACGACTCATCCATAGTTCTCCACCCACTGAAAATTCACAGAACACCTTTCTGCTAGTGTCCAGAACCAGAGACCCACCTCAGAGAAGCAGGAGGACAGACAGAGCTAAGGTGAAAACAGCACTCAGAGAGGTGTCAGAGCATATCAGATTGATACCTGCTAAGTCCAAGCCAGTCAGTGAAGTGGTCACACACCACAGGACTTGGGTCAAGCCTGGACCTAGGTGTCTCTGTGTGAGAAACTAGTTATGGCTGCCTGTGACTAAGTCATAAACATACACACTTTACCATGCATGAGGGCCTGGGTTCAAGTCCCAGGAACCACAAGAGCAAATCATAAAAAAGGGAAGCTTCATGAATAGCAGAGTGGTTTGTGGTATCTCACTCTCTTTCTGTCTCTCCCTCCCTCTCCTTCTCTCCCCCCTCCCTCTCCCTCTCTCCCCCTTCCCTCTCCCTCTTTCCCTTCCTCCCTTTCCCACTCTCCCTCCCTCCCTCCCTCTTTCCCTCCCTACCTTTCTATCCTTTGGAAGTTGAAATAAAACTAGTTGCAGGAGTAGTGGAATAACATAAGTGTGAAGTCCTGACAGCAAAAATAAAAACAACTCAGCACTCCTGTGACGTTAGCCATGTTTCAGTTGCTCTGTAGTCATGTGTATCTGGAGGCTGCCATGCTGGACAGGACAGGCTTGAGTAAAATGCTCCTTCTTCAGAAAAGTCTTTCTTGTCCCCATACCCCCACAGAGATTCAGGTATCCCTCTTGTATAGCAGTCATCATAGTTGTGACTTGCCTTTTTTTTTTTAATTAGTGGTTTAATATTCATTTACAATATTACAAGATAACAGAGGTACCACTCCATACCATTTCCACCACTAGAGTTCTGAATTCCCAATCCCTCTATTGTAAGCTACAGCAGTTCTCTTAAGGTTGTAGATATGGATTATTAACTATTATTCTACAATTATCTGTCTATATTTGTATATATCCCCCCCTTTTCCCTATGGTCCCATCTTTTCTTCCTTTCCAAGTCACACATAGCCCTGTTACTACTTCCAAATGTCCCTTCCTTTTTCCTTTACTTTCTCAGGGTCCCGATGGAGTTGGAGCCCTCTGGTCATCTTCCCCTTATCAAATCTCCCTGCATAGAGCAAAGAGGCTGCTGACACATGAATGGTCTGCCTTGTGGGGCTGGAATGCTGGAAGAGAAGTGGGGAGATTCTGATGGAAGCAGGTCTCAGGAGTTCCCAGGTTCCCATGTAGCTCACTCATTCTGGGTCCCGTGCCCACTGGATGAGGCTTGGTTTCCCCAAAGCGGAACTGAGTCAATCTTCTTCCTGATTCCAGTGCCAATGCAAAGCGGTTCTTACCCAGTCGTGAGATGTAATTCTGGATTTCCAAAAGCCCTTGTTAAGAGTAGGACCTTGGCCTTGACCTAACCTGCTGAGGGAACATACAGGAAGCCCTCAGCTTCTTAGAAAAGGGAGGTGGGTCGTCCTTAAAACCCAAGCCTTTGCTGCTGGAATCTTTCATATTTCCTCCTCTCCTCTATGGCTGTCAGCTTAGACTCAGCTTAGACAAACCACTTCTTGTCATGCTATTCCTCCTCCAATGTCCTGTCTCTTCCCAAGACAATGATCCCACTGCTAGAGAGGGGAGGCCCTTTTTGATCACTTGAATCCTATGTGCCCAATATAATGTGACCTTTAACATGTCTGCTAGATTAGTGTATTTCATTCCCATTTACTTATTAAAAAAATTTTTTTTTAATTTTATTTTAATGAGAGAGAACACTGCTTAGCTCTGACTTATGGTGGTGCTAGGGGTTAAGCCTGGGATCTTGGAGGCTCAGGCATGAAAGTCTTTTGCAGAACCATTATGCTGTCTCCTCAGCCCAAAGTACTCTTTATTTATTTGTTTGTTTATTTATTTATTTATTTGGTAGAGACAGAAAGAAATCAACAGGGGGGTGGGAAGATAGAGACAGAGAGATACCTGCAACACTGCTTTACCACGTGCGAAGCTTTCCCTGTGCCGTTGAGGACTGGGGGCTTGAACCATGGTCCTTGTACACGGTAGCATGTGCAATCAACTGGGTGTGTTACCACCTGGCCCCTCCCCCATTTATTCATTTCTACAACTCTTTATGGAGTGCTGCTTCTTTGCCAGGCACCATTCAAGGCACCCAGCAGTAAGCAGAGGTCTCTGTTCTCAAGAAAGCTCCATTTCAGAGGAGCAGCTAAAAATAGATACACAGATGTGCAGAAAATTTCAGGCAGGGTTACCTGATATGAAGGAAAGTAAAAAAGTTGGGAGAGAGAGGGACAACTATATTGGGGATGCAGAGGACCTTTCCTGGACAGGGGCATGTGAGCTGAGCATCAAATGAAGAGAGGGCATATCTGAGGAGAGAGAGCTTGCAGGTGAAGCTGGAGTGGCTTTTCTCTGTGCAGCAGCAAGATCACTGTGGAAGGAGCAGGAGAAGGGGCAGGTGGTGCAGGGAGAACCACAGGGCCTGCTCTTGTAGCAATGCTGTGGTCTGTGCAGATGGGAAAAACTCCATGCTCTGGTGACAGTGGGGGTGAAGGGATAAGGTATGTTCAAAGTCGGGCAAGGGGGAGTCGGGCAGTAGCACAGCAGGCTAAGCGCAAGTGGCACAAAGTACAAGGACTGGCGTAAGGATCCTGGTTTGTCAGGCTAAGCTTCATTGACGGGAGACAGATGAGCCGGGACTCACGGTTGAGCTGTATGCAGTATCTCTTCATTCATGCAAGACGCAGCACAATCTAAGCTGAGCTAAGCTAAACTAAGGTACCATAAAACTCACAATGCTGTCTTTATATATACTTGCCAAGTAGGGTGGAAACAGGATGTGACATAGAGAGGGTGGAGAGAAAAGTGATTGGTGAAAATCAGGGTGTGACAAGGAGAGGATCAGGGTGTGACAAGGAGAGGATCAGGATGTGACAAGGAGAGGGGGTGGAGCAGGTGAGAATTCTACCACTAAACCACCAATGCCCTGGAGGGAGTGTGGTGCTTGTTAACGGCGATTATGTAAATAGAATGAAGTGGTTATGTAAATAGAATACAGTGATTATGTAAATAGAATACAGTGTTAAGCAGGGGGTATTAAACCAATGAAACAGAAGGGGTCTCATGCATACCAACACTGGTTTGAGCCCCCGACTCCCCACCTGCAGGGGAGTTGATTCACAAGCAGTGAAGCAGATCCTGAGGTGCCTATCTTTCTCTCCCCCTCTCTGTCTTCCCCTCCTCTCTCCATTTCTCTCTGTCCTATCTAGCAATGACAACATCAATAACAACAAAAATAATAACTACAACAAAAAACAAGAAGGGCAACAAAAAAAAATAAATAAATATTTAAAAAAATTTTTTTTTAAAGTAGGGCAAGATGCTTCACAGGTGGTGAAGCAGGTCTGCAGGTGTCTATCTTTCTCTCCTCCTCTCTGTCTTCCCCTCCTCTCTCCATTTCTCTCTGTCCTATCCAACAACGACAACAACAATAATAACTACAACAATAAAACAACAAGGGGAACAAAACGTGAATAAATAAATAAAATAAATATAAAAAAAAAAGTAGGGCAAGGAAGGAATCAAGAAGATAGGAAGAAGCCACAGACTACTGCAGCTGTAGATATCTAGATAGAGGAATCTGGAACCTAGGGAAGAGATTGAGCTAGGAAAAGAATTTGCAAATTGTCAGTATATGAATTTTTTTTTTAATTTTTATTGTTGTTATTGATGTCACTGTTGGATAAGACAGAGAGAAATGGAGAGAGGAGAGGAAGACAGAGAGGGGGAGAGAAAGATAGACACCTGCAGACCTGCTCCACCGCTTGTGAAGTAACTCCCCTGCAGGTTGGGAGCCAGGGGCTGGTCCTTGCACTTTGCGCCACATGTGCTTAACCCGCTGCGCTACCACCCAGCTCCCTATACGAATGGTTTCTAAAGAGCCTACACCAGAGACCAGCTCCAGAAAGAAAAGAGCAAAAAGAGTGGGAGGAAAAGAGAAGAGATACCCAAAACTGGGGTTGAATTCTTGCTCAGCCACTCTTGCAGAGTGACTGGGGCCAGCTCTCTGGACCTCAGGTTCCATAATAGGGCATGAAAGTGGGCCAGGTGATTTCTGAGGATCCTCTTTTGAATAACCACAGCCTGGATTCAGTTCCTACACTTGGGTTTGCAGCCCAGACCTCACACGTAGATGGTCTGTTGAGCCAGCTTCTCAGGCACTGTGCCAGGGTCTATGCCATGGATGCTTACCCTCTGCAGGGGCACAGGAACCCAATCTCAGGGGAACCACACCAGACACTGCTAGCACTATGTTGAAACACTCTGTTTTTGAATAGGGTTTCTTACATGCTCTGTTTGCATGGGGTATTGCTGATTATGGCCTTTGCTGGTGGTATCAAGTGTGATTCAAGGGATAGGAGGCTTCTTCCTTTTGCTACAGGCTAGATGACACTTTCAGGACCATTTTGTGGCATCTGAGTCCCTGATAGCCCAAGCACCACCTCTCACCAACCCCAGACCCCTTAATATCACTTCCACATGGTCCCAATAAATCCCTCTGTCCCAGACATGGAGACATCAGGCACTGATCCTGAATTGGCTCCAGTGACCTCCACCCCCCAGTGAAAGCAAGCAAACACGATGATGGGAGAAGAAGGGTGAAATTCAAGGCCTTAGCCCCAGAAAGTGAATTCATGTTGGCCTGTAGGCTTTCTGCATTTAGTGGGAAGCAGATAGTAGGCAGAGGCATGGACCCAGTAAGATGAAGCAGCTCGCTAGAGAGCACAGAAACAGAGAGAGATAGTGGGGAAGTTACAGGATGGTTTATTTCAGCTTCAGAGAAAGAAGGCCTTTCTAATAATTAATGCTGTCCAATAGTGAAACCCCTTGCATGCTGAGGGGAGAACTTCCTTCCATGAAGGGTGTACAAGTATAGGACTCAACATTAGCGGGACTGGAGAAAAATTTTGGCTGTACAAGGGGACTAGCAAAGTGTTTTCCAACACATAAGCCACAGTGCAGTTGTGAGTTATAAAAACCAATTTGGTGGACCTAAACCGATATATATTATTTTAATTGGAAAAGATAAAAAGAAGAGGGAAAGCACAGCAGAGAAGAGAAAAGGAAATCTCTAGGTTTATCCTCCATAATAAGAGAAAGGATTATTTCTTGAAACTCCCAGTGTATGTGCGTGTGTTTGCTCTGAATGGCAATAGCAAATGTATTATTACTGACTGGGGGTCCTAGTCAAGAAGATTGAAAGCCTTGAAAGGCAGAGCGCTAAGATCCGTCCATCTGTGCAGTTATGTGAGACGAGGGGCTCAGCTTTTACAGGTGAAATTATGAGACTGGGATTCCAAGATTCATTTATTTCTTTTTTTCATGCATTTACTTCATATTTATTCAATACTAGGTCTAAGTGATGTTGAGTGCTTGGAGCAAAGAGCTAGATCAGAGTCAGTGCCTGCCCTCAAGTCAAGTGACAGAAACAGGCACTTAAACACATGATTACTGTGCAGCTTGGTAGGTGTTTGGAGAAGCACTGGCTAAGCCCGATTTATATTTCACCCATCCTATGAGGGAAGTGCTTTCTTAAAACTGTTTTACAGTTGAGAAAAAACTCGGGGCTCAAAGGGTCACACAAAGGCCTCATCAAAGCCATCAGGCAGAGTATCGGGCAAAACTCAGTTGCAAAGCAGGGTTGGCCACTGTTGATACTGTGCTGTGCTCATGTTGTGCTAAGAGTGCTGTAATTATTCATTAATTAAATCAGCAGTTGTTTGTTGAGGGTTTGCCACATTCTAGGCAATGTTCAAGGTGCACTGGAGAATCCTAATTAGTTTAGTACATGAGTAGTGGAAGCCAGAGTGTGATACTAAGTTCATAATTCTGTGAATAGTGGGGGTAGGAACAAGATTGGGTGGAAGGTGAGGTAGGGGTGAGAAATTATACTGGAGAAATGAAACAGACCAGATCATATGAAATGCTTTATGCCATGCTACTCTGCAGCAGGGGTGAGCCCATGGAGATTTTCAATCTGGGAAATATTTATACATAGAATTTCTGATTCCCCAGTTGCAAAAACTCTGAGGCTCTGTGCCAGAATCTTTACAATTTCAGGACTCCAGTCTTATGATTTTGTGACCCTTAATATTTCTTACTTGATTTCAGAAATGACCACAGTAGGGTCTCCCGATAGTTACTCTGACCTATAAAGAGTTTGAAAGTCATCATTCTTGTCCTTAAAATAAAGAAAAAGTTGGACAAGCTGGAAAATCAATGACTTTTCTTAAACCCATGAGAGAACTGAGATTACAAGGGAAACTGTCACTCCAAGTTCTGGGGAGTCAGGTGCCTCCAAACAGGTAAGCCACCCAAGTTTGGCTTATTTGTAACATTGCCTTTAGTCCGTAGGAACACATAGCAATTCAATTCTGATGACTTGCTAAAGGCAGAGAGAAGTTTTCTACTCTGCTCTGCCCTCCACGAGTCTCTCTCACCAGTTCCTACCAGTTTCCAATGGGAAGGAACTGGGAAAGTGCTTCAGGAAGTTTGGGTGGGGTGTGGGGCAAAGAGTAGCCACAGGGAATCTTCCAGAACCTCCCCCCTATTCTCCCAGGGAAAGACTTTGGGGCATGGGGTGGGGTGAGGAAATACATAATGGTTATACAAACAGTTTTTCATACCTGAGGCAACAAAGGTCCCAGATTCAATTCTTGGCACAGATCTGAGCAATACTCTGTTGAAGAAAAAAAAAAAGGGATTTTGGGGCTGGATGGCAGCATATCTGGTTGAGTTACAATGCACGAGGAACTGGGTTAAAGCCCCCAGTCCCTACCTGCAGGGGGAAAGCTTCATGAGTGGTGAAGCAAGGTTACAGGTGTCTGTCTTTCTCCCTCTCTATCCTTTCATTGTTCTTGATTTCTGTCTGCTTCTATCCAATAAATAAAGAAAATAGGGAGCCAGGTGGTAGCGCAGCAGGTTAAGCACACATAGTGCAAAGCGCTAGGACCAGCGTTAAGGATCCTGGTTCAAGCCCGCAGCTCCCCACCTGCAGGGGAGTTGCTTCACAAGCGGTAAAGCAGGTCTGCAGGTGTCTCTCTTTCTCTCCCCCTTTCTGTCTTCTCTCTCCATTTCTCTCTGTCCTATCCAACAATGATGACATCAATAACAACAACAATAATACCCACAACAATAAAAAAAAAACAAGGGCAACAAAAGGGAGTAAATAAGTATTTTTTAAAAAATAAATAAATTTTTAAAATAATAATAATACATTTTTAAAGGGGGGGTTGAGACCTTATCCCAAGTAAGAAGAAAAAAAAAAACTATGCCTCCAGCTCTTGCCAAACTTCCTGTTTCATTTCAGTAAAGATGTATTAATGCCAGAGACAACAGAGGAAGTAGGCTGGGGGTTGTATTAGGAGAAGAACCACTAGAGGAGGAACAAAAACACTTCCAAATGCCACGCCCAGAGACAAGCCCAAGAAAGACTGATAATTCCTTAGATGATTAGAGAATGCCCCACTTTCTTTTTTTTGTTGTTGTTATTTATTTATTTATTCTTTTTTATTTAAGAAAGGATTAATTAACAAAACCATAAGGTAGGAGGGGTACAATTCCACACAATTCCCACCACCCAATCTCCGTATCCCACCCCATCCCCTGATAGCTTTCCCATTCTCTATCCCTCTGGGAGCATGGACCCAGGGTCATTGTGGGTTGCAGAAGGTAGAAGGTCTGGCTTCTGTAATTGCTTCCCTGCTGAACACGGGCGTTGACTGGTCGGTCCATACTCCCAGTCTGCCTCTATCTTTCCCTAGTAGGGTGTGTCTCTGGGGAAGCTGAGCTCCAGGACACATTGGTGGGGTCTTCAGTCCAGGGAAGCCTGGCCAGCATCCTGATGACATCTGGAACCTGGTGACTGAAAAGAGAGTTAACATGTGAAGCCAAACAAATTGTTGAGCAATCATGGACCCAAAGCTTGGGATAGTGGAGAGTAAGTGTTAGGGGGGTACTCACTGCAAACTCTAGTGTACTTCTGCTTTCAGGTATATATTTTGCAGTAGTTTATGGATAAGTGTGAACATATGCTCTCTCTCACAGAAACTTGTGTATATTTAGGTTTTGGGACTTTGTTAGAAAATGAACCACCTGAGATGGAATTAGAGTATACTATGAAAAGAAAGGTCTCACCCGAGTAATGAAGCTGAAGGGTTGTCATTCCACATGTGAAGTCTCTGGACACAGTCTGAAGTGAAGCATGTTGAGGTGGCCATCGTTGTGTTGGTTAGGTTGTGATCGGCAGATGCAATATTATTTGATATGGATTGGGAGAGGCATACGGGAAAGTGAATGCCCCCCTTTCTATCATTCTATCCCCATACCAATATGTCTCCATTATATCAATAAAAACAGTGGATTACAGCAGGAAGAGCTACAAGACACTATGTAGAGAAGCCAAAAGGAAAGAAAAATCAAGGGCACAAAGAACTTGCTGTCTAAGCATGAAATACAGCCTACTTCCTTGTAAGGCTAATGTCAGTCCTCATACAATCTTTTGGAGCCTATAGCAGTATGTTGAGTTTCATGCACACGCACACACGCACACACACACACACACACACACACACACACACACACACACTTATAAATATATGGCATATCATCAGTTTTTTTGATTGTGCTGTTCTTCTTCTAGCGTTTGCCCTTCTTCCATAGCCAGTCAACAGCGTCAGGTTGAGCCTGATGTAAAGTTTTGAGGGTGCTGTAATAAATTACCACTGAATAATGGAAGCATATTCTCTATCTTGTTCTGTGGATTAGCTGTATCCACTATGAAAGTTCTAAGGCATATTTTTCCCTCAACTCTTCCAGCTTCTGGTAGCTGCTAACATTACTTGGCTTATGGTCAGATCACACTATCACTTTATCCATGATCACATCGCCTTCTCCCTTGCTTTCTTTTGCAAGGATACACAGGGTTGTATTTAGAGTCCACCTGGATAATCTTTCTATAACAAGATACATTATTCAACCTACTACACATGTCAAAGGCAAGAGAAAAATACAAATGAAAAGACAAGACTAGAAGATTCAGATAAAACTTATACTGGAGAGAAGTGACAGGGAATTTTAAAATAATTATAGTAGGTTTATGATTCTAATGGGAAAAGATTCTCTAGAATAGCATCTGTAGTCACCAAATAAGCTTAATGAATTTTTTTTAAAAAAGGAAATTATATGTTGGAACTAGATGTTCATATGCACAAGAGATTCTTGAACCTAGACTTTATGTTTCATATGAAAAGCAACTCAAATGAAAGCAAAACAATCCTAGCTACATGTAAAGCACAAAAACAATAAAATATTAGAGCAAAATATAGGAAAGCATCTGGTTAACTTTTAGTTTGTGAATTTTTGGATATAATGCCAAAAATACAATCCATGAAAGAAAAAATAATAATAACAGGTTGGATTTCATTAAATTCTTGCTCTGTAAAAGATAATGTCAAGAGGATGAAAAGATAGGCCTTGGAAAGGGGAATAAATATTTGTAAATTCCCACATTTGATAAAAGGTGTTATCTATAATGCACAAAGAACTAATACTAAACAATAAGAAAACAGAAATTAAAAGCCTGCTTCTTAAGAACAAATACTTCATACAGGTGGCAAATAAGCATATGAAAGAGATTTTTAGCATCATCTGTGACTAGGGAAATACAAATTAAAATAGAATGCCAATTAAAATGAACTTCTACCTAACTGTTAAAATGGAGGCATTAAAAAGTTCTGACAATACCATGTGCTGAGGAAGATGCAGAAGAACAGTAACTTCATTCATCATTGTCAGGAATGAAAAGTGGCAGTTTTTTGGAAGATAGTTTCTTTCTTTTTTTTTTTTTGGAAGATAGTTTCTTACAAAGTAATCATAGAGTTACCATCTGACCCAGCAATACATGGCTAGGTATTTACGCAGTTGATTAAAAATAGTATATCCACACAAAACCCTGCACACAAATATTTATAGTAGCTTCATGTTCCTATTAAAGTTGTAAGCAACCAAGATGTTCTTTAATAGAGGGTAGGGTAAACAGTGGTATGTCATGCTGTAGAATAGTATTCAATGATCAAAAGGAAGATGCTGTTAATCTATAGGACAGTGTGGATGAATCTTAAATGCATATTATCTAAGTGAAAGAAGCCAGTCTAAAAAGGTTACAATGTCTTTAAACTTTATTTATATTACTAAGAAGAAGTATAGTGGTAAAAAAGAAAAGAAAAGAAAAACCAAAACAGTTGCCCCCACACATATGGACATCTAATCTTTGACAAAGGTGCCCAGACTATTAAATGGGGAAGGCAGAATCTCTTCAACAAATGGTGTTGGAAAAAAATGGGTTGAAACATGCAGAAGAATGAAACTGAACCACTATATTTCACCAAATACAAAAGTAAATTCCAAGTGGATCACAGACTTGAATGTAATAACAGAAACTATCAGATACTTAGAGGAAAATGTTGGCAGAACTCTTTTCCACATAAATTTTAAAGACATCTTCAATTCTTCTTCTATCGTTTGCCCTTCTTCGGTAGCCAGTCAACAGCGTCAGGTTGAGCCTGATGTAAAGTTTCAATGAAACAAATCCAATTACAAAGAAGAGTAAGGCAAGTATAAACCTATGGGAAAGAGGACTAAGGCAAGCATAAACCTATGGGACTACATCAAATTAAAAAGCTTCTGCACAGGAAAAGAAATGAATACCCAAACCAAGAGACCCCTCACAGAATGGGAGAAGATCTTTACATGCCACACATCAGACAAGAGGTTAATAACCAAAATAAATAAAGAGTTTGCCAAACTCAACCACAAGAAAACAAATAACCCCATCCAAAAACAAGAAGAGGACATGGACAGAATATTCACCACAGAAGAGATCCAAAGACTGAGAAACACATGAAAAAATGCTCCAAGTCTTTGATTGTCAGAGAAATGCAAGTAAAGACAACAATGAGATACCACTTCACTCCTGTGAGAATGTCATATATCAGAAAAGGTAGTAGCAGCAAATGATGGAGAGGTTGTGGGGGTCAAAGGAGCCCTCTTACACTGCTGGTGGGAATGTCAATTGGTCCAACCTCTGTGGAGAACAGTCTGGAAGTCTGGAGAACTCTCAGAAGGCTAGAAATGGACCTACCCTATGATCCTGCAATTCCTCTCCTGGGGAACCCAACACACCCATCCAAAAAGATCTGTGTACACATATGTTCTTAGCAGCACAATTTGTAATAGCCAAAACCTGTAAGCAACCCAGGTGTCCAACAACAGATGAGTGGCTGAGCAAGTTGTGGCTGAGCAAGGGTGGCTGAGCAATGGAATACTACTCAGCTATAAAAAATGGTGAGTTCACCGTTTTTAGCCGATCTTGGATGAACTTTGAAAAATTCATGTTAAGTGAAATAAGTTAGAAATGGAAGGATGAATATGGGATGATCTTACTCTCAGGCAGAAGTTGAAAAAAAAGATCAGAAGAGCAAACACAAGTAGAACCTGAATGGGAATTGGCATATTGCACCAAAGTAAAAGACTCTGGGGTGGGGTGTGGGGGTGGGGGGTGGGAGAATATAGGTCCAAAAAGGATGGCAGAAGACCTAGTGGGGTCCTAGTGTATTGTTATATGGAAAACTGGGAAATGTTATGCATGTACAAACTATTGTATTTACTGTCGAATGTAAAACATTAATTCCCCAATGAAGAAATTAAAAAAAAAAAAAAAAGACAGTTACTATGGGGATAAAGGTTAGAGGTAGCTGACTAGGTGAAGCACAGTGGACATTTAGGAGACGTGAAACTATTCTGTATGGCCCTGTAGTTGCGTATATATGACTTTTTATTTATCAAAACTCCTAGAACTTGACAGCACTAAGAATGACTATTAATGCATGTGGGCTTTGTAAAAGAATCTATGTTACAAATGTATAACGTAATATCATTAAAGGGTATAAAGATCTAAACATCTTTAGAAATAACTAGAAACAAAAATGCAACAATAACAACAAAACCCCTGAAAAAAATTAAAAGAACTGCTTGTAAGCACTATACCATTGCTTTTAAAGATACATCTCAAAAAACAAAACAAAAAGATACATCTTATAGGTGTCTGGGCTGATAATTCTGGAACACCTGTCCATGCATACTACAACTGATCAATTAAGGAAATTAATGGCAGATGGTGGGAGCCAGGTTTCTAACTGTTGAAGAGAGAAGGTATAAGCAAGAAAAATAGGATAGGATGAATTATGTGAATGGATTCTAGTTGGAGGTAATAGCATGCACTTACATTTAGTTGAGTAGAGATACTAACACATTTATTTCCTAGTTTTGCTCACTGTGAGACCCCAGTAGCAGCAAGCACACCCAGTACCCAGATCTTGGTTTCTAATACTATTTCCCAATAATAATAAAAAAAAACATATGCCTTGAAGAAATGACTGAATCTAAGGTTGACAGAGAATACAATATGTGAGCTTAGAGCTCTTATAGTGTCAGAAAAGAAGGCAGTACTCAAAAAGAAAGAAGAGAAAGAACAGAAAGAAGAAGGAAAATGAATCTAAGAAAATGTCAAAGGACACAAGAACCAACATTTGTCCCAGTTGCACCAAGCCAGAACAATCTGAGTAACAACAAAAGCAACATAGTATAAGTGGTTAAAACAAAGGGTAGAAATAGAGATTGATGAGTCCTTAGATAATAAATGATTGAATATAGAAAGAAAAAAGAATGCCAAATAACATATAGATACTGCCCACCCTCTAGTAGGTAGAGATAACTCCCATCCTCTGTGGGCTGTACACAGGGACTTCCCTTTACAGTGAACCACATGGATGTGGCAACAAAGTAATGGTCCAGTGTAGAAATCTGGCCAACACTTCCTTATCCAGCTGATTAAGGAAAAGAGTATTAACGATTACTAATTCTGATAGCTTGTCCTCATGCTGCATGTGTTGAGAGTGACACTTCTCTGTGATCTTCTTCTTCAAAATCCATAACTACAGTCTAAGAGAAGAACACCAGCAACCCCAAATTGAGGAACACTTAACTTGGCCAGCATTTATGAAAGTTGTCAATGTCATCAAAAGCAAGGAGTCTGTCACAACCTAAGAAGATAGGATGATCAAATAAAATATGGTATTGTAGATGGGGAAAGTAACAACAAAAAACATGAGGGCAAAACTAACAAAGCCTGGATAATGTATGGAGTGTAGCTAACTATGATATATCACTATTGGTTCTTTCATTTTGACAAATGTAGCACAGTTCTATAGGAAGTTAACCAGAAAATTGAGTGCAGGGTTGGGGAGTCAGGTTCATAGACAGGAAGCCTCTGTACTATCTTCTTCACACATTTTCTGTAGCTATTAAAAACTAAAATTAAAATTCCATTTAAGTATATTTTATTTTATTTTATTTTCCCCCTTTTGTTGCCCTTGTTGTTGTAGCCTCGTTGTGGTCATTATTATTGCCATTGTTGATGTTGTTCGTTGCTGGATAGGACAGAGAGAAATGGAGAGAGGAGAGGAAGACAGAGAGGGGGAGAGAAAGACAGACACCTGCAGACCTGCTTCACCGCCTGTGAAGTGACTCCCCTGCAGGTGGAGAGCCGGGGGCTCCAACCGGGATCCTTATGCCAGTCCTTGCGCTTTGCGCCACATGCGCTTAACCCACTGCGTCACCGCCGACCCCCTTAAGTATATTTTAATGATGACAATAGCTCACGTCCTTTGCATCACACCCTTTGCAACGAGGCTTTGGCACTCCTTTCTTGGAGAGGCAGTTTCCATTTCCTCATTTCTTGAGACTGGCCTATTCATGGCTTGATTGGATAAAAGGATTATGCTGAAATGTGGTGTCTGTTGTAAAAATTCAAGCGGTCTTGATATCACTGAGTTGGGTCCCAGGATTTTTTTTTTTAATTTTCAGTAGCTACTGGGGCTTTCCCACTCCAGGTTGACTTTTTTCAGATAAAAAGAAGTAATGATGGAGAGAAAGACATTGCAGTACCAAAGTTTCTGTTAGTGTAGTGGAGGCATGGCTGGAACCTGGTTCTTATGTAAGCACACTATTCTAGTGAGCTAGCTTGCCTACTTCCCAAGATAATTCTTAACTCCAGTCAGTAACCAATTAACTGACAGCCATATGACTGAGTCCAGTCCTGAGACAAATCACTCTGATTCAGACACTGGAGTCAAGGTAAAAGTAGCCCAGCCTGTCCCAAGTCTGCAGGCCCACTTATGGTCCAGATAAGCAATAGCAATAGTAAAGCAGTTCCTCAGTGTCTGGGCATAACAGTCTCTGTATATTATTTGTTGTGACATCATGACTACAAAAGACTAGAAAAAAACTAGAGGTCCATCAGTAGATCTGATTAAGGGGCTGGGTGGTGGTGTGGTACACTAAGTTAAATGCACATGTTATAAGGTGCACGGACCCCAGTTCAAGTCCCTAGTCCTCACCTGCAGGGGAAAGCTTGAAAGTGGTGAAGCAGTGATGCAGGTGTCTTTCTGTCTCTTTACCTCTCTATCTCCCCCTACCCTCTCAATTTCTCATAGTCTCTATCCAATAACTAAATAAGTTCAAAAGATGACTGATTAGATCATTATAAGAGAGCTTTAAAATGGAATATTATGCAGCTATTCAAAAGAGTAAAGCAATATGGAACAAATTCCATGATATATTTTGAAGTGAAGCAACAGGATGCAGAAGACTATATAGCGGAAGCTCCTTATCCTGTAAAATGTTTGTGTTCACAGAGACTTCCTGCTAGAGGATGCACAAGAAACCTGACAATGACTAGGGAGGGGGACTGTGTGGCTGGGGGAACTAGGGAGACTTCCTTTTCATTCTACCCTCTTTTTCATCTTTTGAATCCTGTAAATGTGTTATCTATTCAAAAATAAATAAAAGCAGAATGAAAAAAACCTTCCCCTGTGCCTTTCAAATTCAGTCTTTTATTCTCTACTCCCAAGATCTACCAGGACCACAAATAGCGGTGGGGGAACCAGGCTGTATTTTCTCCCTCTCTATTCTTCCAGACAGCCCCAACATCAGGGAAGCTGGGTTCTATGGTTTCCTTGTTGATATGTCATCTTGCCTGGGCAGCCACAACTTCGTCTGCCACTGGAGGGCAGCCTGAGGCTTCATTCCTGCAACAGAGAGACTGGTTTCCCCTGAATCTCGTGTTGACAGTCACACATAGGGCTCTACAAAAAGAAGAAAGGGGGTCTGGAATTGGGGGTGGTGATGTAGAGAATCTTATCCTAGAGCCTAGCTGTAGGCAGAGTGGCAGGGTGTACTGTGGATACCTGATCTTATAGGTTGGGAGTGAAGATCCTAGGGGAAGAAAAAGCAGCGGGGTGCTAGCACTTTGTCCTTTGCCTCTCACCATGTGGAGTACTCTCCCTTTAGGCTGTAAGATCTGGAGAGGGTTGCCATTACCTCTCTGTGCGACCTTGAAAAAGTCCCTTCCTACCAGGAGCCTGTTTCACACCTGTCAAATGGAAGTAGGGATTGTATGAATGAATGAAGCCCTGATTTGGTATAACATTGCACTGCCTGGAGTACCTTACATACTGTCTTCCCCGCCCCCTTTTAAAATGTCTTTATTGGGGGATTAATGGTTTATAGTTGACAGTTTGTACATGCATAACATTTCCCAGTTTTCTACATAACAATACAACCCCCACTAGATCCTCTTCTGCCATCCTGTTCCAGGACCTGAACACTCCTCCCCCCTCCTACTCCAAAGTCTTTTATTTTGGTGGAATAGCAACTCCAGTCCAAGTTCTGCTTACAGTTTTCCCTTCTGGTCTTGTTTTTCAATTTAAAAAAAAATTTTTTTTTTAATTTAAAAAAGGAGACATTAACAAAACCATAGGCTAAGAGGGGTACAACTCCATAGAATTCCCACCACCAGATCTCCATATCCCATCCTCTCCCCTCATAGCTTTCCTATTCTTTATCCCTCTGGGAGTATGGACCCAAGGTCATTGTGGGATGCAGAAGGTTGAAGGTCTGGCTTCTGTAATTGCTTCCCGACTGAAAATGGGCATTGACTGGTCGATCCATACTCCCAGCCTGCCTCTCTCTTTCCCTAGTAGGGTGGGGCTGTGGGGAAGTGGAGCTCCAGGACACATTGGTGGGGTTGTCTGTCCAGGGAAGTATGGTCGGCATCATGCTAGCATCTGGAACCTGGTGGTTAAAAAGAGAGTTAACATGCAAAGCCAAACAAATTGTTGATCAATCATAGACCTAAAAGCGGGAATAGTGCAGATGAAGTTTTGGGGAGGTCCTCCATTTTATATGTAGCTAGTAGGCATATTTTAGTTTTATCCCAAAGGGCCTGTGGCTATACTAGTTTTTTTTTTTCCTCTGAGCCTGAAATCTGATATGCAGGTGGATCCATTTATTGTCTGGGGAGGTGATGTCATGGCTTGAAGTTTTTCAGCTTCTATGAGTGAGATCATCCCATATTCATCCTTCTGTTTCTGACTTATTTCACTTAACATGATATCTTCAAGTCCATCCAAGATGAGGTGAAGAAGGTAAATTCACCATTTTTCATAGTTGAGTAGTATTCCATTGTGTATATATACCACAATTTGCTCAGCCACTCATCTGTTGTTGGACACCTGGGTTGCTTCCAGGTTTTGGCTACTACAAATTGTGCTGCTACGATCATAGGTATACACAAATCTTTTTGGATGGGTATGTTTGGTTCCTTAGGATATATCCACAGGAGAGAAATTGCAGGGTCATAGGGTAGGTCCACTTCTAGCCTTTTGAGAGTTCTCCAAACTGCTTTCCACAGGGGTTGGATCAATTGACATTCCCACCAGCAGTGAAGGAGGGTTCCTTTGCCTCTATAATCTCTCCTGTATTTGTTGTTGCTATTGTTTCTGATGTATGACATTTTCACCTTACACCCTATCTTATTTCCCCATTTTATAGATGAGGAAGCTGAGGTCCCAAGCAGCAGAGGAGCTTGCTCATGCCCACAAAGCTGGTTTGTGGTGGTACATACAGGATTTGAATCCAGGTTTCCAGGTTTCCCTAGCTCCGCAATCCAGGCCTTTTAACATTTAACTTCCTCTTCTTAATTGACCTTGCTTCTCTGGAGGCTACTGAGAGGGTTTCCAAGAGAGGTGGACAAGAAGAAGCCTTGGAAAAAGGCTATGGGACACATCTCCACCAAGCTCCCTTGTGCACACCGGGCGCGCACTCCTGTAGGTCAAGAGAGGAGACCAAGGCTGTTGGGGTGGCCAGAGGCGCTGGGGGCCTGCTGTTCCTGGCTCAGGGCAGCCCCCCCACCCCCCATCCTCCACCCCCACCCCCCAACCCCACCCCCCAACCCCCGCCTTGCCCGCCACCGTCTGGGTGGCGGGTCTGGCTGTGTCCGCGGCAGGAAGGGAGGTGGTCGTGGGCGCGCGGGGGGGGGGGTGCTTCCAGTGCAGTGCTCCCTCCCGGTCCGCGAGTGCCCCAAGGCTTTCTTCCCCTTCCCGGAGGATCTCACAGCTGTGGGGCTCTGGAGTGCATGAGGTACCCCGCCCCCAAAAACAAACAAACAAAAAAAAAACCACAGCCCTTTCAGAGAACCGAGTTCTGGTTTTTCATGCAAATGTCTTTGTTCGCGCACCAGGAACCCAGAGGATAGAACTGCAGCTGACTGCGGGCTGCAGGCAACTTCCCCCACTCACAGTGGCTTCTGTGGGCCCTGAAAGACAAATGCACTGGGAGCAAAATTCATATGGCCTCCTGCTTTCACTTCTGCCTCAGTTTCCCCATCTGCACAGGGAGGTATGCAAGACGGTTGATCCTAGTGCTGGCGCATTGCTAGAATTCCTTTATCCAGGCTCTGTGGGAGACTGTGAGAAGAAAAGAAAGACAATAAACAAGTAAGCAAGTAAGCAGACAAGATAATTTCAAGTAACAAGTGTTACTGTAATGACAACCACAATGTATGCTGGCAGGCTTTGTTATAAATGCTATAAATGTTCGCTCCTCTAATTTCACAACAAACTTATGAAGTAGGTGATCACCCCCTTTTACAGAAGGGGAAATAGAGGAAGAATCAGTCAAAGAAAATGAATGATATAGTTATGGAAAAGTGAACTGAGCAGTTTGCTCTAGTGTCCAGTCGATGGTGTAGACCAGATTAAAACTCATTCTGGCTCTAAGTGTGATACTCCACTCTCCACTTCTAGCTGTGACAGGAAGGACACTTAAAAAAAAAAAAGTGGCATTACAGAGAGGCCTGTCTCTGACAGGGTGTCAGAGAATGTTTTTATGCCAGGAGGCCAGCTAAGCAGAGACCTGGGTGATGAGAGAATTCAGTTGTCAGAAGCGGAGCAGGAGGAGGAGAGGAAGAAGGAAGCAGCAAGGGTGAAGGCCCTGAGATGGGAGGAATAAGCTTTGTGTATTCATTAGCACACTGGAAGTCAAGGCCACCAGGGCTAAGTGAGCAAGGTGACGATGATGACTGAGGATGGCTGGAGGCCAGGTGGAGCAGGCTCTGGGGGCCTTAGCAAGAGCTTGGAATACTGGTCTAGGTATGATGGTGAGTCATGTGACATGAAAGTGTTGTGCAGATGAACAGGTTGAACTAGATGGCAGGAACTTGCCCGTGCTTGGTCTTAAACATGCTCCCTTCCCTTCTGATCTTCTGGATTCTACTGATACAAGATTGATGTTGACATCCAGTAGTCTCTGGCCCTTGGTCTCCTACAAACACTTGGGCAAAATGTCAGGTTAGTTAAGCCCTCGTGTTACAGATTATAGGAGTGCATCTAGGGCCCAGACTAATAGATTGGCCAATTTATGGGGTCAGGAATGGTGTCTCTTCAATCATTGATGTACTTTAGCATGGGCCTGGTCAGCCTCACTGTTAGGTGCAGGCAAAGGGAACTCCACCTAGGTTCCCACAACTTTAAGGACCTCTCTTTCCTCTGCACATGCCCCACAGGACCAAGAGAACATGTCCACCCAGCCATTTGGCTCCACTTAGATGTTATCTTGCATTTCCAGAATGTAAAGGTAGAAATGAGAAGGGAAGAGGACATGGGGGGAGGCATATGTCTGGGGATGGGAGCTGTTAGCTTATATTAATATTTCTGTGCACATGTCCAAGAAATCTAAGGTTTCTCAACAACCTGAACTTCCAGATTGTTGTGCAATTATATTCATGAAAGAGGAGAGACTGCTAATAAAAAAAATGTACTAGTTTGATTAATAACTTCTAAATATTTAGATTTTGGAGGGGACAGTGAGTGGGCCCCAGGCTCTACCAATTTCAGGAGTGGGCCTGGCATAGCACACAGGAGATATTCAATATTTATCAAATAGATTAATCTCATTTAATTTAATCCTCACATAGACTACAAGGGAAACTGCCGTCTGTTTTATTGATGAGGAAACTAAGGCCTGGAGAGATTTAATGACTGACTCAATTTGTCACCTTAGAAAGTGGCAGAGCTGAGCCTCCTGCCCTAAAGCATCAGGTTTCAAAATTCACTGCAATTGGTTCATGACAAGTTGACACCCATTATGAATACATTAAATGCATTATAATAGCTTGAGGATGTCACTTGTTGGTCTTTTTTGGATACAAGCACTGTCTTACAAGGGAAAAGCCTTTTCTTGATTTTTACTCTATGCTCTCAGGCCTTCTGGGTGGTTATGCTCTGATGAATAATTGTGGAGAAACTGAGGCTCTGAGAAATAATAACCCAAGGTGTCATCAAGATTTGAACTTTATGTGGGTTTAGATGGGGTTACTTTCCTGTATAACAAGACATTAGGAGGTAACTTCATTGTATTATCCTCAGAAAACAGCGTCTACCTCATAATCTATTCTGGCTTTTCACTGCTACATAACAACTTCAAATAATAACCACTTTATTATTTTCTATAGTTTCTCTGGGTTGGAACACTGCACAGGGTGCAGTTGGGTGATATTGCTCTTCCATGACCATCACTAGTCACATGGTTATATTCAAAAGGTGGCTGGACACTTCAAAAGGACCATCAGGCTACACTGGACTGCCTGGTGCTTTTGTGGGGTTAGCTAGACACTGAGCTCACTGGTGCCCTCTCCCTCTCAGAGCCTCTCCAGGAGGATTATTGCAAAGTGTTTGAATATTTTCCATGGCAACTTATGGATACAAGAAATCATGAAAGAAGTTACCAAAAGGGCAGGACTTCAAGTTGGTATGGCATCATTTCCATTATCCTCTTGTTATAAGAAGTAAGAGATTGATAGATTCAAGTAGAGGGGAAATAGATTCTTCCAGATAGACTCTTACACTTGCTAGAAGGAGGGTCAAAGAATTGGCAGCCATCTGTAATTCACCACATGGTCCAAGATCACCACTTGAGATACAATCTTTGCATATCATAGTCCAGCCAACAAGGAGGAAGAAATGAGTAATGTTTATATATACTCTCTTTTAAGACATTTTCTAGAAGGAAAAAAGAACTCACATGGGGGCTGGAAAAACAGCATAATGGTTATATGAAGGAATTTCATGCCTGAGGCTCTGAGGTCTCAAATTCAATCCCCAGCACCACCATAAACCAGAGCTGAGCAGTGATCTAGTGTTCCTCTTTGTATCTCCCTCTGTTACTAAATTAATTTTTAAAAATATTTTTTAAAAAGAGATCACATGGCCATTATCTAGGATATGGAAGAAAAGCTAGGGACTATAACCTTCATTACAGACTACTATGTGCTCAGCAGAAAATCAGTGATTCTATAGACCAAGAGAGAAGGAAGAGTGGATATTTAGAAATAAGTAGAAATCTTCCACCATGCAATTTTTTTTTTTGCTGCCAATTGCCAAACATTCCTAATGGACATGTTTCATTTCTAGTCATGTCCCTCCTAATACATCCTCCACATTGTCACCGAAAATAATCTTTCCTTCTAATTTTTATATCCCTAAAAGGTAAATTTTTTTTTATCGTTATTCCCATGCCAACAGCAAGTGCCTAAACTTTTCTGTGTGGGGGCCATGGATTTTAATGCCTGGAACAATAATAGCATTTGCTATGCACCAGGCACTGCACCCAGCATAGTATGAATGTGTCGTACTTGATGCAGGGGTAGATAGCATAATGGTCATGCAAACAGATTCTCATGCCTAAGGCTCCAAAGTCCCAGGTTCAATCCCCTGCACCGTCATAAGCCAGAGCTGAGCAGAAATGAAGCCCCCCGCCCAGGCCACACAGTAGGTATGTGGAGTAGGTGCAAGGTGGAAACTCAAATCTTTGTTTAATTACAGGCATGTGCTGAGACACCCACACGACGAAGCCCAGGGGATGCTGGGCAGCCAAAGCTTGGAATCATGCATGGGCCTCACTTGGTGTGTAAGTGTTAGAAAAGGGGAGGTGAGCCAACAGCCAGTAGATGCCTGCCTCCTCCTCCTAACATCCTTCAGTTGAGAAGTCAGCACCCTGCCCCAGGCTAACACAGGCATGCTTCATAAAATTAAACTGACACCACAAATCAGTGTCATTCCATTTCCTTTATGCTCTGAACGAACCCTAGGCTGTGAGTAGGAGACTTAACAAAACTGGCTGCAGTGCCAAGAAGTAACTTTTGTGGGTTCAGTTAAACAAGGGGCCAGCCCAGCAAAACAGCTCGCCTAGACAGTGTGCCTACTTTGTGGTGCGTGCAACCCAGGTCTGAGCCTGTCAAGCCTGGCCCCCAATGCACTGGAGGATGCTTTAGTGCTGTGGTATCCCCCACTTCCCTAACCCTGACTCTTTTTTTCTGAAAAATTGTCCTGGAGTGATGAAGCTCGAACAACAAAGAAACAAAACACCAGGGTGTCTTCTGGTTCTCATTTTCTCTCTTCAGACTCCCTCCCCACCCCCTTTTTTTCTGCTTTTACATCACCCCATTTGAGAACAGCAGTGGCTTCTAGTTCCCTTAGGGTTTGAGTTGCCCCTATCCCCACCCCAAGAGAGGCACCAGAGGGAAAAGGGACAGGCAAATGTGATTGCAAATCCTGGTTCCACTGTTTTGGTGAATTTCCATCTCTATCTACCAGATAGAATAAACGTCCCCATGTAGGATAAGGAGTGATCCTTGTGTGGACCCCCTCCCTCCTACTTAAGGGCACAGCATTGAGGGGACTAAGCTTTTGTCTCACTATAAGGGAGGAAGGGCAGGGGTGTCAAGTGACAAGGAAGTGCTGTTACTATGGGGAGGGCTTCTGCCCACAGTGTCAAGGAGAAAATGCTAAAGTGGACATTTATACATAAGTGCCCTGAGGGAGACACAGTGATTCAGAGTGTTCTGGTAATCTGCATTTGAATCTCCCCTACTAGCTGATGGGCCCTTGGGCAAATCACATCACTTCTCTGAGGAAACAGTGTATCTTCAGGGTGGTGTGGCCATAGACTTCACATCACTTCACTGCACCTCCATTTTCACATCTATGAAGCGGCCCTGAAAAGTGAGCCTGTCTCATTGAGATTTTGTGAGCAGTTGAAAGGGAACAAATGTCCAACTGATAATAACACCAACTGTAATTAACCTTTTATGAGCCCTAATTAAATACTGTGTCATGAATGTTTCATTTGATCAGTTTATACACCCCCTGACCACAATGCTAAGATGCAGCTAACATCCTTCTTTTCTACTTAGAGATGTGGAGATGGAGGTACAGTTACGGTGAATAAATTGCCCAAGCTCACATTGAGTGGTGGAAATTGGCTTTGAACCTGGAACCCAACTTGTCTGATGCAGAATCCACTTTAATCAATCTATCAGTGCTGATGCTGTTTCTGTTGTTGTGACTGTGGACCTGATTTTCTGTGCCTGGTATCCCCTCTACAACTGCTGCAGGCTGATTGGAACAGAAGTCACCTGACCTGAGGGCTGCCAAAATATAGACTGGCCAGCAGCCAGGGAGATGGCCTGATGCCAGAGCTCCACCCGGCAGTGTGGAGCAGTAATTAACTCAGCCATTCAGCACCAATGAGAGGTTGCCAGTTTAAATTTGATCACAGAATTGTGGAAATGTGCAGAAGTTGGAAGACCCAACAAGGTCAGATAATGCAAAGGCAATATGAAAGTGCAGGAATTATGAGTAAACCAAAACCCTGGCAGAGAGAAGGGAGCAGAGTGGAGGATACAATTAGAATCAGCAGCTACTGAGGGAGACCTTGAACTAACCCTGACCCCAGACCACTGGGTCCTGAATGGGTTTCCCATGGGCTGAGCTGCGTTCTTTGAGGTAGAGGCAAAATTCTTGCTTCCCCACTCCTGCATGGAGATTCATAGCAAACCCCATGGCTCAGATCAACCTGAGAGTTTTAGTTCATCTGAGCTAAAATGAGCCTGAGTCTTTATCTTTAACCTTTGGGTAAATACTAAGACTTGGAAAAGAGAGATAACTCAAGGATAGTTCTTCCTGTAACCAGGCCCAGACCTGCTCCTGTTCTATCAAAAGCTCTAGTAAGTCCTTGGTCCATTTCTCCTCTATCTTCACACCCGCACCTCCCACCCACCATCTGGCCTGACTCCAAACCCAGTAATCCCCACACTCTAGACCCACATGTTCAGTGAATGACTCAGCATCTGCATTTGGTGTTGCCAGGCATCTCAGGACTAACCTGTTCAAATCAAAACTCCCCACCCCCCAAACCTTCCAAACCCCACCTCTTCTTCTGGGAAATGCCAACTGCATAATTCTAGTTACTGAGATCAAATGCCTTGGCATCCTCCCTTTCTGATCTACACCCCAACATTCCTTCAGCAGCTAATTGCATCAGCTCTACCCTCCAAATGTGTTATAAAGTGATCACTACTTTTTAAAATTTTTATATTTATTTATTTTCCCTTTTGTTGCCCTTGTTGTTTTTTACTGTTGTTGTAGTTATTATTGTTGTTGTTATTGATGCTGTCGTTGTTAGATAGGACAGAGAGAAATGTAGAGAGGAGGGCAAGACGGGGGGGTGGGGAGAAAGAGAGACACCTGCAGACCTACTTCACTGCTTGTGAAGCGACTCCCCTCAGATGGGGAGCCGGGGGCTCAAACTGGGATCCTTATGCCGGTCCTTGTGCTTTGTGCCACATGCACTTAACCCACTGCACCACTGCCCGACTCCCAAAGTGATCACTTTTTACCAAAGCACTGCTCAGTGCTGGCATGTTGTGAACCCGGAACCTTGGAACCTTAGACATAAAAGTCTGTGTAACCACTGTGCAACTGACCACTTCTGCCCATGTACCATGATCTCTCAGGTCTGAGCCGCCATCATCTGTCAACTGGGACAATAGTTGCAGCCTTCTGCTTTACCCTCACCTTCTCCAGTTGTTCTGCACTCAGCAGGCAGAGGGGTCCTATTAAAAGCTTAGCACACTTTTCGAGGTGGTACTGGTTGCATTGACCTGGTTGAGCTCAGCAGACGCAGTATCAAATGGTATGGATTGAGTGAAGCATGCAGGAAGACAGGCCATGCCCAGAGTTCCTAGGACTGGGAGAAATATGGGTTTTATAGAGAATGGGAAGGGTTCCTGCTGTCTTGGAGTTTAAGAAGGCAATAGATAGTAATTATTGTAACTAAGTTATTAGGGAATTGCAACCAGTATCTCCTTGACACTTTTCAACTTGGATTGTGTCCAGAGACACCAGGCACGGAATGTCAGCCTTTCAGCTCCAACAAACACTCTGGTGATACAGTTCCTAGCTCACAGGACTCCTCAATTCCATATTGGGTGGTGCACCTCCTAACAAAACTATAGAACCTAGATATAGGCCAGGGACCATGAGACAGAGCACGTGTGTACATGCACCCATACGTTATGGGAAAATATACACCTTAAAGCAAAAGTGCACAAGAGTTTGCAGTGACCCAAAACAGCAAGCAAGTAGAAAGACCTTAAAAAAAAAAAGACACTATAAAATGATACTTATATACTTTTCACACATTTGAGAACTACTCTCTGTCCTGATCCAGCTTTCTAGTCCTATTCTCAACTCTGACACCATCTCCCCAGACAATACCTATGGCCCACTGTCATACTCAGGAAAAAATTAGTAAAGTCATGGACCCCTTAGAATACACCTAAAATGGGGAATCGGGCGGTAGCACAGCGAGTTAAGTGCACATGGCGCAAAGCTCAAGGACCGGTGTAAGGATCCTGGTTCGAGCCCCCGGTTTCCCACCTGTGGGGAGTTGCTCCACAGGTGGTGAAGCAGGTCTGCAGGTGTCTGTCTTTCCCTCCCCGTCTCTGTCTTCCCCTCCTCTTTCCATTTCTCTCTGTCCTATCTAACAACGATGACATCAGTAACAACAACAATAATAACTACAACAACAGTAAAAAAAACAACAAGGGCAACAAAAGGGAAAATGAATAAATATTAAAAAATTATAATATACCTAAAACGAACCTAATAGCTTTTTCTAATATGGACATCCCAAAACTCATCTGCTATATTCTTGCCTTTACATTCCTGACTATTAAAAATTTGTTGCTTTATATTTTCAGCCACCAAGTTGCAGATGCTACCATGACACCAATCTGACTTCCTCAGGCAGAGGACCTCACCAATATCCCCTGGACCCCCACCTCTTCAGAGCCCTGCCTCACTAGGGAAAGATAGAAGTAGTCCGGGAGTGGGGCCAAGTGGTGGCATACCTAATTGAGTGTACATGTTACAGTGCACAAGGGCCCAGGTTCGAGCCCCTGGTCCCCACCTGCATGGGGAAAGCTTTGCAAGTGGTGAAGCAGAGCTGCAGGAGTCTTTCTGTTTCTCTCACTCTCTGTCACCCTCTTCCCTCTCAATGTCTGGCTGTCTCTATCCAATAAATAAATAAAGATAAAAAAATAAAATAAAAAAGAAATAGGCTGGGGGTATGGATCAACCTGCCAATGCCTATGCTCAGCAGAGAAGCAATTATGTTCTGCACCCCATAATGATTCTGAGTCCATGCTCCCAGAAGGATAAAGACTAGGAAAGCTTTGAAGGGAGTGGGTTGGTATATGGAACTCTGATAGTGGGAATTGTGTGGAATTGTACCCCTCTTATCCTATGGTCTTGTCGATATTTTTTATTTTATAAGTCAATTAGTAACAATAAAAATAATTGAAAAAAATTAGCACCTTTTGCAGTCCTCCTGAATCTTTAGAACCCATACACACTGTTCCCCATCTCACTTAGGAGAAGCAGAGGTCTTTCCTTCAGCCTCACCTGTTTCCTCTACACCACCTGTCTGCCTGTCCCTACTCCCCCTCTGCTTCAGCCACAGGAGAGGCTTGATGTTTCTGGAAGGAACCTCCTACCTTCCTGCCTTTGCATTTACTGTTTCTTCTGCCAGGAATGCTCTTCTCTTATGGCTTCCTCCCTTGTCTTGCTTGGGTCTTACACATGTCTGTACTTTGGCACAAAGACTTCCCTGGCCACCTTAACAGTGATCGCCAGACAGCTAGGTCTCCCTCCTGGATGCATCTCTCAGTGTAATCCTTGGCATAGTCTGGCATGCTATATGCCTAGCCTACTGCTGTGTGTCCACCTCTGATGCTGACTGCACGCTACATGTTGGGAAACACCTTCATCTACTGTGTTCACCACTGTGTCCCCTTTACCTGGAACATAGTATCTGGCCTGTAGATGATGTTCAGTGACTCTTTTGTCAGATGAGCAAGTAAGCACTCAAATAAATCTGGCTGCCACCTTCTATGTGGTGCCAGACCACTGTCTTGACTTCCTTGGTCCTATTAAGAAGTCCCAAGTATGGATCAACCTGTCAATGCCCATGCTCAGCAGAGAAGCATTTACAGAAGCCAGAACTCCTACCTTCTGCTCCCCCCCAAAACAACCTTGATCTATACTCCCAGCAGGAGAGAAGTGATAGGATGAAGATAAAAGGGCTCTTCACTCCAGCTCCATCAGCACCCAGAGAGACAGAAGGAAAGGGACATATGGAGGTAGTAATGTTGTCATGAGTGGCTTGGAAAGGAAAAAAGGATTGAATCAGAAAATAAAGGGGCTATGTGTAAATAGATAAAACAGATAGTTGTAGAGATGATGGTTGACCCATGTCTGCAACTGTGGAACTGTGGTAGACTGCAGTGGGGAGACTGAAGAATCAGAACTCTGGTGGTGGGAATGATGTGGATCAAGCCCCTGTTGACATGTACTTCTGTAATATAAAAATAAATAAATCAAAGGAGAAGGAGAAGGAGAAGTTCCAAAACCCTATCCCCAAACATGAGAGTTAAGAAAGAGTCTGTCCAGATAGGTGGGGATTTCTTTTCTTCTTTTTTCCTCCAGGGTTATTGCTGGGGCTTGGTGCCTGCAACATGAATCCACTGCTCCTCAAGGCTATTTTTTCCCCTTTTGTTGCCCTTGTTGTTTTAGCCTTGTTGTGGTTATTATTATTGTTGTTGATGTCATTGTTGGATAGGACAGAGAGAAGTGGAGAGAGGAGGGGAAGACAGAGAGGGGGAGAGAAAGATAGACACCTGCAGACCTGCTTCACCACCTGTGAAGCAACTCCCCTGCAGGTGGGGAGCCGGGGGCTCAAACCGGGATTCTTATGCTAGTCCTTGCACTCTGTGCCACGTGCGCTCAACCCATTGTGCTACCCCCAGGCCCCCAGGTGGGGATTTCTTTCCCCCTTAGTTCAAAGGCCTATGTTTCAGCAGTCGACTAACCTGTCAAAGTCTGTACTATCCCAAGAACTGGGCCCTGGCACTCTGTCCCTGCCCAGAATCTGCTGTCACAGCATCACAGCTAAGCAGTACAGGCTTTACTGGTGGCTCCCAGGGAGGCTGGGTGCACCCCTGCCCCCATGACTCATACTTTTCCCCTACCTTATAAACACACACTGGGGGACTCAGGCTTGATAACTGATGACACTAGTCATTGTACTGTCTGCTGTACTTTTCTGTACTTTGAATTTTTCCTTTAAAGATGCATTTTTTTTTTGGTGACTATGAAAGTGGTTCAATGGGTATATCACGTATTTTTGCAAACCCAAGGCCCTAGATTCTATCCCTAGTAACACATATAGTCAGAGCAAAATGCTTTGGTCTCCTTTTCTCACTGAACAGGTGAATTTGTTTTTATTGTTGTCATCAGGGTTTCACAACTTTGAGCTGACTTTTTTTTTTAATATTTATTTTTCCTTTTGTTGCCCTTTTTTATTATTCTTGTAGTTGTTGCTGTTATTGATGTCATCATTGTTGGATAGGACAGAGAGAAATGGAGAGAGGAAGAGAAAGAGAGACACCTGCAGACCTGCTTCACCACTTGTTAAGTGACTCCCCTGCAGGTGGGGAGCCGGGGGCTCGAACCAGGATCCTTAAGCCGATCCTAGTGCTTTGTGCCACCTGCGCTTAACCCACTGTGCTACTGCCTGACTCCCGAGCTGACTTTTTCAGATAGAGAAAGAGACAGCCAGAAAGATGCCACAGCATTGACACTTCTTCCAATGCATTTGGGGGCTGGAATCGAACTTGAGGCACATGGTAAAGCAGGTGCACTGTCCACGTGCACTCTTTTGCTTCTGGCTTGATAAATAACTATTTTGATAGTGTTTTCTCTAAAGTTCTTTCCCCCTTGTACATCTCCAGAGGACTTTCTATTATCCCTCTTATACCCACCACCCATTCTCAAGTTCTACCTCCTCTGGTTTGATGACTAACTTTCTAACTGCCTGATGGCATTTTGATGTCCTTTGAAGACACTTAAAAACTCACAGTGGCCAGGTGGTGATGCACCTGGTTAATTTCACACACTACAGTGCACAAAGACCTGTGTTCCAGTCCCTGGTCCCCACTTGCAGGGGGAAATATTCATGAGTGATGAAGCAGGTCGGCAAGTGTCTTGCTCTCTCCTTTATCTCCCGCTTCCTTCTCAATTTCTGTCTTTCTCCAAAATAAATAATAAAAACAAAGTATTAAAAAAGAAAAACAAGCAAGCAAAAACCTCCTGATGTCCAGCCATCCTCCCACTTTGCAAGATTTGAGGCCAAACGGTTTGGTGTGGTGATGCTAGGAAATGAGTGTTGGTTAATGTTCCACAGGTTAGCACTTCTCCAAATTGAGTGACTATATTGTCAATCTAGACTCATCCATGACTCTTTGCCCAACCTGGAACTTCCTGTGTGTATGGTCCAATCTCCTTGGAAGGCACCTTTTTATTTATGTTATTTTATTTTCACCCTTGCCAGGGCATCATTGTCCAGGCTAATTTTTCAGAGAGGGAACGACACCACAGCGCTGAAGTATCCTCTAATGCTGTAGGTCCAGACAACATCATTTGTTATCAGAGCTCATCCGAGGGGTCCTGCCAGGACTGCTACGACTTCTAGAGACTGAGAGACTTATTTCTTCCAAGCTCAGACAGTGTGCTTCAGGAACCATGGGGCACCAGTGGCGTCTGTTCTTTCCGTTACCTTGGGCACTATGGCTTCACCGCCACCATTTGGAAATGCACAGAGAAGCAGAGAGGAGTGATCACAGCCCCATGTTGGGTTGGGAAATTCAGGAACAGAAAGGACCCATTGTCACAGAGAGTCACTTTAAGGGACTAGCTAAAAAACACCCTCAAAGGCCCCTGATGATAATGAGTATGTTAATGTGATTTCCACTGGGTGCTTGCACCACCTCTGAAAAAAAGCTTCTGACCTTCCTCATGCATTCAAAGCTTCCATTGAAGTTGACAGGGGATTTAGGCTAAAATAACATCAAAGTTTCACTTAAATGGACAAAACTGGGGAGTTGTGAATTAAGAATGAGTTTCACACTGGCCATGACACTGCTGACCTTGAGGGGGACAGGCAGGTAGGTCCTGGTGGCTGGAGCTCCTGGCCAGGCAAAGGCTGTCTTGGGTGGACCCCGACAAAGTAGGTGTTCATGGGAGAAGCCTGGGGTGCGTAGAAGACCCTGACAAATGAGCTCTGGAGTCCTGCATTCAATTCCCAAATCTCCAACCACTAGCCTGATGACCTGGCAATCAGGATTGTTTTTCTAATTGAGTCTTAATTTATTTCTCCATCTGTCAAATGGTCTGGATGAAGTCCACTTCTCAGTGTGGCTTTCAAAATCAAAGAATTGTTTGTGGGAGGTTCAGGCAAGTAGAAGACTCACTGGAGCTTCCCACCCTCCTGCCAATCTGTCAATCTGCAGCACAGCCAGGGTGTGTAGAGACCTCCAGTCTCCCATCTCCCAGAACCTTCCTCCCTTTACTCAGCATGAATTTGGAAGTACTTCCTGAGAGTGGGGCACCGTCTTGGCACTGGGGAGTCAGCTGTGAACAGAACAGATGAACTGTGCTCTCCATGGAGCTGCCATTCTAGTGAGAGAGACAGACACCACACAAGTTTGCGGATAAATAGCAAGTAGTGTCAGACTTCTGGAGGGGGGGAAGAAAGACAAATCCTTAATGAAAGGGGTTAGAGCTTTAGACTCAGACAGAACCAAATCCAAATCCCAGATCAGACCCTTGCAGCTGTGCCACTCATGGGAAAGTGATTTTATCTCCTGGACACTTGTCTCGTATGTTTAATAAAGTCCATTGATCATTCATGTGCCCATTGAACAAATATTTATATAGCTGTCTTGTATCAAGCATTTTTTTTTGAGTGCTAGGGAAACCAAATGAATAAAGTAGACAAAAATCCTTGCCCTAGGAGTTTGAACTCTCAAGGAGAGAGACAGTGAACAGACATACACATATGGAGTGATGATGGAAAACAGAATAAGGTAAGGAGGTAGGCAAGATGGAGAAGGGTGATCAGGGGCTGCCTCTATGAGGCAGTAGCACTTAAGCAGGCCAGTGGGACATGGGAGAAGTAGCTGTGTTGGCACATGCAGGAAGAACTTGCCTGGTTAGAGGCGAGAACATGGGCAGAGATCTAAAGCAGGACCTTCCCAGCCTCTGGCTCTGATTCAGCTCTAGAGATAGTGGTTCTTACTTGGGTCTCTTTCATGAAAAATGGAAGATAAGTCATATTCCATGGTCATATCAATTCTGGGAGACTGCAGACTGGTGATGTTTTCATTTGCTTTTCTTCTCTTGTTTTCTGAGTGGGAACAAATCATATTTGGCGTCTGCCCTGTCACCCTGATTCTCTGTCTCCAAGGTCAATGCCAACTCAAACAAGAATGTTACACGTGCAGTAGTGACACTGGGGGTTGGGGGGTGGGTAATGAATGGTGATCATTAAATAATAATAGCAGTGTCTTGAATTTCTTTCCCCTCTGCAGCTTCACAAATTAGGCACCCTGGAAGTGCTGTGCCAGTCACCAAGATGCACCTCCATCTGGGATGGAAGGCAACATCTGCTAAACAGCTGCCTCTTGTTTAAGAGCTGGTACTTAATTAAACTATTCAGCTTTGGTAGGGGCAGGCTGGGCTGAGCGGGAAGGTCAGGCTGAGTCATAAGCATATATTTCATCTCCCCCCAAGCTGGTCCAAAGTTCTCCCTCCTAGTACTGCTCTACACACCTGTGGTGCCCACCAACCTGGACATCTACACACTTCCAGAAGCTTCCATGCTCACTCAAGTGACCTTCTTGCCTTTTCTCAGGCTGAGCCACCCTTCCTACAACAGTCTCTTCCTCCCTGACCAACAGTATCATGTCCTTCAAAAGGCCCAACTGAAGCAGAAGCAGCTCCTCCATGAGGCCTTTTCCAGCTTCTCTCTCTTGAGCTCTCACAGTACTCTGTGCCTTCCTTGACTGGAGCATTCATAGCTTTACATTGCAGTGTTGCCAACCCTGCTGTTTTGTGAGTGTCTCTTGGTTGGGAGCCATCTTTAATTCATTCTTGTAATCATGGCACTACATAACTGATTCCCCAGAGACAGTTTATAAATGTTGGGTTAATGAGCAAATGGAAAAAGCGATGGAGAAGTGGAAGGAAAGGGAGGAAAGGACTAAAGGATAGACGAACAGCTGGATCCATTGCCAACATTTAAATATAAGTCACCATCATTTTTCACTGAGACAAACACTGTAGTCTCTGAGTGGTCTTCCAGCTTCTGTTCTTGCCCCTGTGATTCATTCTGCTCAGAACACTCAAACATTTTTTAAGTGTGGAATTAAATTATGTCTCTCTGTTTAAAAATTTTCAGTTGTTGTTATGCTTCTACATTTCTAATCCTGACCCCCTTCCTGCTCATGTGACCAGGTCTCTCATTTTCCTATCCTCCAATTGTTTTGGGAATTAACCAACTTCTCACTCACCTCAGGGTCTTTGAACCTTCTACCCAGGACTCACTTCCCTGGTTGTCTGTGACCTTACTACCCTCTCAGTCCTGTTCTAATGCCATCTCCTCAGGGAGGTTTTTTTTCTTAACCTCCCTCCATTAAAATATCCACTCTCTTGATCCTCAGAGGAGAAAGACCTCATCTAGTTAACCAGGGCTTTGGCTGCTGAAAGCTAGCCAGCTCCTGGGAATGAAATCCTCACCTGGGGTAGAGTACAGATCAAGCCCCGCACCCACCCACCCCTCTCTCCTAGGGCTAGCCACAGGCCATTACTCCCATCTCCACTCATCAGCTAAAGATACTTCATGAATAAACTTGTCTGGAGCTTTGGCAATGGCAATGAAACCATTGGAGCAACATTAGACCATTTGTTTACTATGGCACTTAGAGCTGGAATGGCTTGTTGTTTTGACAATTTCTATTTTCAGCTCTGTTTCCTGGGGAGAGGGTAGCAATGAATCCTCATCTATTCGAGCAGAAAGATGTTTCAGTGAATCCTAGATTTCAGTGTCACAAAATTCTAGAATCATTGTCATGGAGTGTGAGGGCAACTAAGATCTGTCATTTTAGTTACGGGCTCCTACATGCATGAGAGTCTAGAAACAGAAACTAGAGTCTAGTCACAGAAACTAGAATTTTAGTGTGAATCTAGTTTAGACTCAGTCTTAGAGTGTTGGAGTCTTGAGATTCTCTCACTTGAGTTCTCAACTTCAGCGTCATTTCCTAAGAAGACCTTCGCTTGTGACCCTCTACCTCCATTCAGTCACTTCCTATTGTTTTACTCTGGTTCATTTTTCTTCAAAGCCCTATCACCAGACATAAGCCCTGACTATCACCAGACATCTGATATCATTTTCTTTGTATTTTCTTATTGCCTATATCACCCACAGGTTCTGTTGAGGCCAGGAGTTCTTATTTGATTCACTGCTTAGGAGGTACTCAGAACAATGCTTGGCATTGTTGAACACCCACTTCACATTGTTCCCTTGAAGGTAATCTTGCCCCAAGATAGGAGATAGGCCTCATTCCGCACACCAAATTCAGTTGGTAGTACACATGCAGAATATAGTGTTGAAAAGGTTCCTCAGGCTTTGTCCAAGTTCCATGGGGAGAGGGTGATCAATTAGCAATATCTGGCATGGACCCAGCAATGGAGAGAGAGAGTCATCTCTGCTCAGGCTTCTAACTTTATTAAACTTAACAAAACTGAGGTCCGGAAGGGAAAGAAATACAGCAGCCTGGCCAACTTGGAGGTGCTGCTGCCAGGATTAAAGTCCTGCCTGCAGGAGTCAAGCGGTAGCACAGCAGGTTACGCACATGTGGCACAAAGCGCAAGGATCGGCATAAGGATCTCGGTTCGAGCCCCTGGTTCCCCACCTGCAGGGGAGTCGCTTCACAGGCACTGAAGCAGGTCTGCAGGTGTCTGTCTTTCTCTCCCTCTCTGTGTCTTCCCCTCCTCTCTCCATTTCTCTCTGTCCTATCCAACAATGATGACATCAATAACAACAATAATAATAATACAACAACAGTAAAAAACAACAAGGGCAACAAAAGGGAAAATAAATAAATTTTTAAAAATAATAAAGTCCTGCCTGCATGTCTGTGCTCTCTAGCCTCACCTGTCAGTGTTGGGCCTGAGCTGGAGTCTTTCTCTTGGACAGGGGCTTAACACCATTGTGCCTGACCCCCTTCCTTGCCCTGCCTCCTGGCTTTTGCTCTTCTGAGGCCATCCCAGAAGCAAGGGGCTACAGGCATCCCTGATCCTGAACCCATTCTGGAACATTGCCTGGATGCACAAACCAGTTATTTTTAAAAACCCAAAAAGGAAGAAAGAGGAGGGAAAAAAAAAGAAAAAAACCCTCACTGCCTCCGTCTCCATTCCAGCCCCAGCTGAGAGAATAGAGGCTTGAAAGGAACAAAGGGCTTCCTCAAACACGGTAGATCAAGGACTTGGCTTATGTGGTAACCAGTAACCTACCACCGTGCTTTGTGACAGAGCCTTCAGAAGGCTGAGGGCTCTGTTCCTGCAGCTGCTTGGTTGGGAGGGGGGTTGGGGGGACAGCAGAGTGGGGGACACCCTTCCCTACCTCCAGGTCACGCTGCTCACAATCACAGCTCCTGAGTCTCCTGAGTGTGAGAGCCTCAAAAGCCCTTAAAGAGCCCAGTGTCTGGCACCCTCTGTGTAGAAGAGCAGGCAGCAGCCCAGGAGGGGTTCAAGGTCACACAGAAGCCATGGGCCAGTGTACCTCCCTCCCCACCAGGTGCTCTTTCAGGGAGGGAGAGACTACTCAAGCACATCTACCCCTTCTACCTATGTAGAGGCTGCCTGGGAAAGCCTCTTTGGGAATTTTCCCAGCCTCTGGAACTTTCTCCTCTGATTCTCCCTTTACCAATGTTTGTGGGGTGCAATGGAAGAACATACTCCAGGACGGATGGTGTCAACCCCTATATTAGAGGTGGGACTCACTGTCCCAGGCCCTGTGCCAAGTCTTTCACAGGTGGTACCTCAAACAGGCTGCACAATACTTGTGATGTCGGTTTTGTTGTCCTCATTCTTCAGATGGGAAAACCAAAGCTCTGAAGACTGTCACATGCCTAAGTCAGCGAGTAGTGAACTAGCAGCTCTGATGCTGAGACCCCCACCGAGTCTGCCATTCTCCAATGGTCAGGATCTATTTACACTTTCCCCTCCACTCCCACCCATCCTGTGAGTATCAAAGGCCATCAATGCTTAACCTGAGTCAAGAGACAGAGGCCAGAATGAGGCCTCCTTTGGCTGCGAACCTGCACACAAGTCATTGATATTGTACCCAGTCAAGCCAGATTTGAGTGTAATGGTGCACTGGCCCTTCTTCTTCTTCTAGCGTTTGCCCTTCTTCCGTAGCCAGTCAACAGCGTCAGGTTGAGCCTGATGTAAAGTTTCGAGACCTCCTTTGAATTTGGAGAGGTGGCAGTCATTGACTATGTGGGTCATAGTCTGTCTGTAGCCACAGGGGCAGTTCGGGTCGTCTCTGGCTCCCCAGCGATGGAACATAGCGGCGCACCGGCCATGGCCTGTTCGATAGCGATTGAGGAGGACCCAATCATAACGTGCTAGGTCAAAGCCGGGTTGACGCTTGCAGGGGTCTGTGATGAGGTGTTTATTCTTTACCTCAGCTGACTGCCAACTCTGTTTCCAAGAGTCTGGAACAGAGAAGTTCAGTGTAGGCGTAGGGAACCAGATTGGGTGACGGGACGTCAAGCGTTGGACAGGGTGGGCGAAGATATCCGCGTATATTGGCAGGTCCAGTCGAGCGTAGACGTGGGAAATGAACTTAGATGATGCCGCATCCCGACGAATATCTGGTGGGGCGATGTTGCTAAGAACTGGCAGCCATGGAACCGGGGTGGAATGGATGGTTCCAGAAATGATCCTCATGGAGGAATATAATTTGGAATCGACCAAGTGGACATGGGGGCTACGGAACCATACTGGGGCACAGTATTCTGCAGTGGAATAGCATAATGCCAGAGATGATGAGCGTAGTGTGGAAGCGCTCACGCCCCATGAGGAGCTGGCCAGTCTTGCAATGATGTTATTCCTCGCGCCCACCTTTGCTGCAGTTTTTATGCGATGTTCGTGAAATGACAGAGTGCAATCGAGAGTAACGCCAAGACAGACTGGCTGGGCTTCATGCCGGATTCTCGTATCGCCAAGCTGCACATTAAGCTCACGTGAGGCCGAGGCATGGTGTAGATGGAAAACAGATGATACCGTTTTTGCAGTGCTAGGGATTAGTCGCCATTTTTTACAGTAATCAGATATCAGAGACATGTCTTTTGTGAGTGTTTCCTTGAGGATGTCGAACTTGGATGCCTGAGTTGCACAGCAGATGTCATCGGCGTAGATGAACTTCCTTGAAGAAGTTTCTGGGAGGTCATTGATGTAAATACTAAATAGCGTAGGAGCCAGAACAGAGCCCTGGGGGAGGCCACTTGAGACAAGTCTCCATCTGCTAGACTTGTCACCCAGATGCACCCGGAATCTTCTGTTTTGGAGAAGAAATGATATAGTGTTGGCCACCCATGGAGGCAGGCATCTTGAGATCTTGACTAGGAGACCACGGTGCCAGACCGTGTCATAGGCTGCTGTGAGATCAACAAAGACAGCACCCGTCTTTAAATTCTTCTGGAATCCATTTTCAATGTAAGTTGAGAGGGCCAGGGCTTGTTCGCAGGTAGATCTTCCTGGGCGGAAACCAGCTTGGGCGGGTGATAGGAATTTCTCTGTAAGAGGAGAAATACGTAACAGAAGCAGCCTCTCAAGGAGTTTGTAACACACGGAGAGGAGAGAAATTAGTCTATAGCTGGCGGCCAGTGTTGGGTCTTTCTTTGGTTTCAAAACCGCTATTATCTTCTCACGACGCCAAACTTTGGGCATAGACTCAGATTCCAAGATGTGGGACAGGAATGAAGCGAGCCACTTCTTTGTCGCGGGGCCCAGGTTAAGAATGAGTTCTGGGGTGATGTTATCATAGCCAGCAGCTGTTCCCGGTTTAACCCTCTTCAAAGCGTCTTCCAGTTCAGACAGTGTAAAGGGAGAGAGTTTTGGAGATGGACAAGATAACTGGCCCTAAAAGTCTCTGTCACCCCTACTCTCACGATGTCAGTATGTCATCACCTCACCTTCACTCTGTGCACCTCCCCTCCACTCTGTGCACCTCCCCTCCACTCTGTGCACCTCCCCTCCACTCTGTGCACCTCCCCTTTCTTTCTTTCTTTCTTTCTTTCTTTCTTTCTTTCTTTCTTTCTTTCTTTCTTTCTTGCCTCCAGGGCTATTGCTGTGGCTTGGTGCCTACACTACAAATCCACTGTTCCTGGAGGCTATTTTTCCCTTTTTGTTGCCCTTGTTGTTGCTGCTATTGTTATTGTTGCCATTGCTGTTGTTGTTGGATAGGACAGAGAAATTGAGAAAGGAGGGATGACAGAGAGGGGAAGAGAAAGACAGACACCTGCAGACCTGTTTCACCTCCCATGAAGCAACACCCTGAAGGTGGGGAGCCAGGGGTTTGAACCAGGATCCTTATGCTGGTCCTTGTGCTTCATGCTGCATTGTTTCTTGTCTCCTTTAGCCCTCCCAGTTTCTTTTCCACTTCTGTCTTTTTCCTCTATCTCTGCTTCTGTGTGTTGCCCACCCCCAGGTCCCATAGATCACTCCTGCATTCCTCAGACTTCAGCTCTGCCTCTTATGCCCCAGCCCATCTCTGTGTTTTTGGTTCTTTCTTCATCTCACTATTTTTCTTCTTCTAAGCCACCTCCCTCCCTCTAGCTTGCTCTTTTCTTTCATACCCTTACACTGACACATTATATTCCAGAAAATCTCAGCTTAGTTGTAGAAGAGGGGACAGGGAGGGGTTGGTCAGGGGTACCCCAAAGTATGGATTTGAGTGGGGAGAGTATCACACCAAAGAAAACTGAGCCAGCCTCCTCTTTTCCTTCCTCAGAAATGACTGGTTGCTTTCCCGGGAGGCAGATGAGAAAGTCCCTGAATAGGGATTTAAAGCACTAAGCTCTGATTCCTTCTTTTTAATATTTATAAAGAGAGAAAGGGGATAATTTCAGGAAGATCATTTCAAGGCGAAAACCCACATATTTTCAATAGAATTATTCCAAAAGCCCCTTTCCGGCTCATTGGAGTGTATAATTTTGTAAGTTAAAGACATGAGGCCTGGTTTCCAAGTTCCTTAAAATGATGCAGACTGAGTGAGGGCCAGAAAGGAAGTGTAACATGAGGACTGTTGACAACAGAGGAGAGAGAGAAGTCTGCCAGGGGCCAGCCAGGAGCCACACTTGGTTGAGGCACCTGCCACAGCCAGCATCCCTATGTGACACTCCTCTTCTCAGACAAATCCATTGTGACATACCTGTCGCCAGTTCTAGCGCCACTCTCCAGATCCAGACCTACAGAGACAAATGCCTGTGCCTCTGCTCACACTCCCCAGGCCGGATGGGGCCTTTCATGCTCTCTCCAACCTGCTGCATCTGTTAGCTGGCCAGCCTTGCAGATTCTATTGCTCATCCCTGGAATCTCTCTCCAGCTACACTCCCACCGTTCAGGGTTGGGCCCTAGCTGAGACCACCTTCATGACTCTAGGTCAGTGGTCAGGGCCTTTAATCTATGGACAGGTGGACAGATTAGTCTTCCTGAAACCCAGCTCTAAGGATAGCGCTCTTCTCAAAACAGTCACAGCTCCCCATTCCTTCCCAGGTGAAAACCAAATCCCCCTACCTTGATGTCCACAATCTAGTTGCAATCAACAACTTTATTGCCATGTAGCTACCGTCTTTTAAAAAAATATTTATTTACTATTTATTCCCTTTTTTGTTGCCTTTGTTGTTTTATTGTTGTAGTTATTATTGTTGTTGTCATTGTTGGATAGGACAGAGAGAAATGGAGAGAGTAGGGGAAGACAGGGGGAGAGAAAGATAGACACCTGCAGACCTGCTTCACCTCCTATGAAGCGATTCCCCCACAGGTGGGAAGCCAGGGGCTAGAAGTGGGATTCTTGAGCCAGGGGCTCAAACTGGGATCTTTCCTTAGGTCCTTGCACTTTGTACCACCTGTGCTTAACCCACTGTGCTACCACCCAACTCCCTTATCTACCTTCTCATTGTTACCACCTCTCTCTTCACTATAAGTGAACTGAGCCTACCTCCACCTACACCCCCAAATAAGAGATGTTTTTTCATCTAAGCCTCTGGTCAGACTTCTTTTGATTCCCTGCAGTACCACACCCCAGCACCTTAGTATCTCTACTGTCAACTCCAGTTCAAAGTTCAGCACAAATGCCACCAGTCTATGGAGCACAGTTGCAATCACAATCATGGTAACTTCACCTTGAGCTGTGACATTTCACTTTGAGCTTGTGACAGCATCTCAGAGCAGTAACTTTGTGGCTAGAAGGGAAGAAGAAGTGACTTGTCTGTCTGACATTCTCCCAAACCTGACCAAACTAGAGTCTGCACTTCTGATGTTGCCTAAATTTATTGGCAATATCCTCCTGGTAATAATTCCCATTATCAGTGATTTCTAACACCATCAGAAACTCTTGTTGAACACCTTCTGTGAGCCAGGCATTGACTATGCGACCATTAACTCACATAATTTCCAGTAACCCAGAGTGGTGGAGAGTATGATCTCACACTTACAGGGGAGCAGTGGCCTACACAGAGTTGCATAATGGATCAGGACTCTTGTCAGGCCAGTCGAACTCCGGAATCCTGGTGTGTAATTTCAGCCACAAGGAACATGCTGGCCCCTGGGTTTCAGCGGGAGCTATATGATGCAGACCCTGACTCACCCCTACTAAAGGCCATAGCCTTGCCCTCTCCCTTAGGCCCAGCTTCCCCTTCTGCTCGATGGCCTAGTTTCTGTTTGAAAGAATCCTGGACCTTTCAGATACTGGTTCAGCAAACCCTAGGGGCACAGCTTGTCTTCTTTTCCCTGGAGAAAAGCACAGCTGGGAAGGCAAGGCCCAGAGCTTCAGAAGTCCACAGGGGCACAAACACCCTCCCTCTTGTCCCAGCATCAAGATAGATTTGACTTGGCCAGGGCTATTCATTGGGTTTGAAAACCCTCAGAGGTGCTGCCAGCATGTCCCCACAAAACTCTCAGCCTCACTGTGTTTCATGCCAAGGGCTGCCCCTAATTCCCAGTCTCTGACCTCACCTCTCACCAGAGTGGCTATATTGGCCTTCTCATTGGTCTCTCTGCTTCTACTCTAAGGCTTTATCTACATAGCAGTCACGTCATCCTAGACAAAGAATCTTAAGGTTGCTTTGGTTCTTAAAACCTTCTATGGGTTCTCATTACAGTTAAAGTCAAGTCCAATGTGCTTATACTGGCTGCCTGGCCCTGTTTGTTTTGGTCCCTACACCTCCCTGGGCTCCAGCCTACATCAGCCTTCCAACAGTATCAGGACAAGGTAGGTATTTCCCTTTCTTGAGCCTCTTTCTTGCTTAAGAAAATTGTTGAACCATAAAAACATTATTGGAGGGACTAATGCTTTACAGTCAACAATAAATACAGTTATTGGTCCATGTGTAAAATTTCTCAGTTTTCTGCCTAGGTCCTCCTTCATCATTGTGCACTAGGACATGAAATACCTCCCCTAACCTCCTCTTCCCCAAAGTCTTTTACTTTGGTGCAAACCCAGTCCAAGTTCTGCTTTGTGCTTCCACTTTTGTTATTTTTTCTCAACTTCTGTCTATGAGGGAGATCATCTCATATTCACCCTTCTCTTTCAGACTTATCTCACTTAACATGATTCCTTCAAGTCCATCCAAGATTAGGTGAAGAAGGTGAACCACTTTTAATAGCTGAGTAGTATTTCATTGTGTATATATACCACAACTTGTTCAGCCACTTATCTGCTGTTAAACACCTGGATTGCTTCCAGATTTTGGCTATTACAAGTAGTGCTGCTATGAACACAGGTATACACAGGTCTTTTTGGATGGGTGTGTCTGGTTTCCTAAGATATATCTCCCAGGAGAGGAATTGCAGGGTCATATAATAGGTCCATTCCAATCCTTCTGAGAGTTCTCCAGACTGCTCTTCACAGGGGTTGAACAAATTTACATTCCCATCAGCAGAGTAGGGAGATTCCTTTGCCTCCACAACCTTTCCAGCATTTATTGTTGCTATTGTTTCTGATGTATGATATTCTCACAGGAGTGAAATGGTATCACATTGTTGTTTTTATTTGCATTTATCTGAAAGTCAGTGACTTGGAGCATTTTTTTCTTGTCTGTTGGCCTTTTGGATCTCTTCTTTGATCCAAATATTCTGTTCATATCCTCTCCCCATTTTTTGGTGGTTTTTTTTCTTTTCTTTTCTTTTCTTTCTTTCTTTCTTTCTTTTTTTTTTTTTTTTGCTGAGTTTGGTGAGCTCTATGTATATTTTGCTTATTGGCTTTTTGTCTGATGTATGGCATAGAAAGATCTTCTCCCATTATGAAAGGAATCTCTTTGTTTGAGCAACGGTTTCTTTTGCTCTGCAGAAGCTTTTTAATTTGATGTAGTCCCATTGGTTTGTTATCATTTGAATCTTCCTTGCAGTTGAATTTGTATCATTGAAGATGCCTATAAAATTTAGATGGAAAAGAGTTCTGCCAATATTTTCCTCTCTTTGCCCTGGATTTTTTCTTTTCCCTTCTTCAGTTCAAAATCTATCTTTCCCCAAAGGCTTTTCTTGATCTTAGTTATCCACTATAGTTTCTGCTCTGTACACATTCACACCAGCTGTGTTGTGCACTTCCCTGAACTGTGCAGTCAACTATTTGAATGTTTATGATGTAGTGTCCATTGAGAGCACCAAAATGGCAGTAAGAAGCTCCAGTGCTTCATTCCTTCCATAGAAGAATCCAAAAATACATGCCCCACTTCCCAATGAGTTGAGTTTTAGAAAATAGTACAAATTTATAGCAAACAAGTTAGCACAACCAATAAATAAGAGCTACCTTCAAAACAGTAGGAAGTATTTTGTGGCAATTTCATCAGTTCTTTGAACCATATTCTACTGTTACAGCAGCGACCTTGGTCTGGTGGAGGCAGCAGCCCAATTTCCTGGTCCCTCCCTCAAATCAAGGTAGCAAAGGAAGCTTCATTGACAGCATTCTATATAATAAGAATGGCCTAAATGATTAGTCCTGTTTTTACCTAAACTGGCTCTCAGGCAGAGGAAGCAATAAGCAATGCTCATGATAGTTCCAGGGAGAATAGAGATACATAGAGGCCTGAGATGAGAGATTATGGGGGGGGGGGGTGGGCACACACAACAAAACATTAATGTTCCCAAGAAGAGTCTGAAGTTCTGGAATTATATATATATATTAGTAAGACATTCAAAAACAGGTATGTTCGTAGGATAACAGAGAAAGCTACATGCAGATTCAAGTAAGTTGCAAGCTTAAAAAATTCTAGAGGGGAGTTGGGTGGTAGTGCAGCGTGTTAAGTGCACGTGACGCAAAGCTCAAGGACCAGCATAAGGATCCCAGTTCGAGCCTCCAGCTCCCTACCTGCAGGGGGTTCGCTTCACAAACAATGAAGCAGGTCTGCAGATGTCTGTCTTTCTCTCCCCTTCTAGCTTCCCCTTCTCTCTCCATTTCTCTGTGTCCTATCCAACAACAAAGACAACAATAATAACTACAACAATAAAACACAACAAGGGCAACAAAAGGGAATAAATAAATAAATATTTTTTTAAAGAAATGTGCAAAAAAATTCTAGAGAAGAATTTAAGTTTCTGTCTTGGTGAAGGACTAATCTAGCATCAAATTCATCTATAAAACAAAACAAAACTGGGAGAGATAGTTGTCCAAATGTTCAATTTTCAATAAGAAAATCATAACAAAGAAACAAAACAGTCTGTTGTGTTCAAAGAGACAAAAACAAATGGTCAAAATTATCCCTGAGGAAGTCTAGACATTGAGCTATCTACATGAGAACTTTTTTTTAAAAATTTATTTCTTTATTGGGAAATAAATGAATGTTTTACATTCAACAGTAAATACAATAGTTTGTACATGCATAACATTGCCCAGTTTCCCTTTTAACAATACAACCCCCACTATATCATTTTTCATCCTTCTTGGACCTGTATTCTCCCCACCCACCCACCCCAGAGTCTTTTACATTTCAGGTTCTACTCGTGTTTTCTTTTCTGATCTTGTTTTTCAACTTCTGCCTGAGAGTGAGATCATCCCATATTCATCGTTCTGTTTCTGACTTATTTCACTCAACATGATTTTTTCAAGGTCCATCCAAGATCGGCTGAAAACGGTGAAGTCACCATTTTCAATAGCTGAGTAGTATTCCATTGTGTATATCGACCACAACTTGCTCAGCCACTCATCTGTTGTTGGACACCTGGGTTGCTTCCAGGTTTTGGCTATTACAAATTGTGCTGCCAAGAACATATGTGTACACAGATCTTTTTGGATGGATGTGTTGAGTTCCTTAGGATATATCCCCAGGAGAGGAATTGCAGGGTCATAGGGTAGGTCCATTTCTAGCCTTCTGAGAGTTCTTCAGACTGTTCTCCACAGAGGTTGGATCAATTGACATTCCCACCAGCAGTGCAGGAGGGTTCCTTTGACCCCACACCCTCTCCAGCATTTGCTGCTGTTACCTTTTCTGATGTATGACATTCTCACAGGAGTGAAGTGATATCTCATTGTTGTCTTTATTTGCATTTCTCTGACAATCAGAGACTTGGAGCATTTTTTCATGTGTTTCTCGGCCTTTTGGATCTCTTCTTTGGTGAATATTCTGTCCAAGTCCTCCCCCCATTTTTGGATGGGATTTTTTCTTGTCTTGTTGTTGAGTCTGGCAAGCTCTTTATATATGTTGGTTATTAAACTCTTATCTGATGTATGGCATGTAAAGATATTCTCCCATTCTGTGAGGGGTCTCTTGGTTTGGGTAGTGGTTGCTTTTGCTGTGAAGAAGCTTTTTAATTTGATGTAGTCCCATAGGTTTATACTTGCCTTAGTCTTCCTTGTAATTGGATTCGTTTCATTGAAAATGTCTTTAAAATTTATGCGGAAAAGAGTTCTGCCAATATTTTCCTCTAAGTATTTGATAGTTTGTGGTCTAACATCCAAGTCCTTGATCCACTTGGAATTTACTTTTGTATTTGGTGAAGTACAGTGATTCAGTTTCATTCTTCTGCATGTTTCAACCCATTGTTTCCAACACCATTTGTTGAAGAGACTCTGCTTTCCCCATGTAATAGTCTAGGCCCCTTTGTCAAAGATTAGATGTCCATAGGTGAGGGGCCTCATTTCTGGGCTCTCAATTCTATTCCACTGGTCAGTGTGTCTATTCATGTTCCAGTACCAAGCAGTTTTGATGACAATGGCCCTATAATACAATTTGAGATCTGGGAGCGTGATGCCTCCGGTTCTGTTCTTTTTTCTCAAGATTGTTTTGGCAATTCTAGGTCTTTTCTGGTTCCAGATAAACATTTGTAGCATTTTTTCTATTCTCCTAAAAAATGTGCTTGGGATCTTGATGGGGATAGCATTAAATTTGTAGATGGCTCTGGGTAATATATTCATTTTGATGATGTTAATTCTTCCAACCCATGAACATGGAATATCTTTCCACTTCTTTGTGTCTTTTTCAATTTCTTTGAGTAGTGACTCATAATTTTCAGTATACAAGTCTTTCACTTCCTTGGTTAGATTTACTCCTAGATATTTTATTGTTTTTGTCGCTATAGTAAAAGGAATTGATTTCTGGATTTCAATTTCTTCTAACTTAGTGTTTGCATAGAGGAATGCCAGTGACTTTTGACTACACGAGAACTTTAAAACAACTACGTTAAGTATGTTCAAAAAGTTCAAGGAAAACATAGACCAGAAAAATGAAATGGAGGAAATAACATAAACAAAACGAGAAAGTCAACAAAAAGGTATAAATTACAAAAAGGAAACAAATTCTGGAACTGAAATATACTAACTGAAATGAAAAACTCACTAGAAGTCTTAGATTTGAACAAATTGAAAAATTGGTCTGTTTGTATATAGGACAATTGAAATTATTAAGTCACAATAACAGAAAGAAAAAAAGAAAATGAAGACAAGTGAACAGAGTCAAAGTGAGTCATGGGACAGTATCATATTATGGTAGTCCTTGAAGAAAATGAGAGAGCAAGTTGAAGAGATTGTTTGAAAAAATAGTAGTTGAATCTTACCAAATCTGAAGATACATATCTACAAATCCAGGAAATTGGAAGGACTACAAATGTCATACATTGAAACACTTTGTATTTAAATTGTCAAAAGTCAAAGTTAGAATCTTGAAAGCAGCAAGAGAAATGAGTCAGCACATATAAGATATCCTCACTATGGCTATCACCTACTTCTCAGCAGAAACACTGATGGCTGTAAGGGAGTGAGAGGACTTATGTATTTATTGTCATTTCTGGGTCCTCTCACTCTGGCTGACTTTTTGAGGTAGAAAGAGAGACAGAGTAGGGCACCAAAGTAAAAACCTGTGGTGAGGGGGAGGTTGGACATTCGGCTTCCCATGGCAGGTATGGGTAGGTGGGAGGGGACACAATCTTTTGATGGTGGGAATGGTGTCTATGTATACTCCTATTAAATTGTAGTAATATAAATCACTATTTAATTAATGTGAGAGGGGAAAAATTGTATGTCTCAAACTTTTTTTTTTAATTTAAGAAAAGAGACATTAAGAAAGCCATAGAATAAGGGGTACAATTCTGCACAATTCCCATAACCCGATCTCCACATCCCACCCATAGCCTTCCCATTCTCTATCCCTCTGGGAGTATGGATCCAGGGCCATTGTGGATTGCAGAGGGTGGAAGGTCTGGCTTCTGTAATTGCTTCCCCGCTGAACATGGGCATTGACTGGTCAATCCATACTCCCAGTCTGCCTCTCTCTTTCCCTAGTAGGGTGGGGCTCTGAGGAAGTGGTGCTCCAGTACACATTGATGGGGTCATCTGTCCAGGGAAGTCTGATCAGCATCCGGAACCTGGTGGCTGAAAAGAGAGTTAACATACAAAGCCAAACAAATTGTTGAACAATCATGGACCTAAAGACTGTAATAGTGCAGATGAAGTGTTGGGGGTATTCCCTGCATGCTCTTGTGCAACAGAAGTTGAGAAAGAAGAACAGAGAGGGAAACTAAAAGCAGGATCTGACTAAATCGAGAGCAGGGCACCAATGTAAAAAACACTGTGGTGAAGGGGAGGGTGGCTATTGGGCTTCCCGGCATGGTGAAGGTTGGGGGGGGCGGGGGTGGATGGTGGGGATGGGACACAGTCTTTTGGTGGTGGGAGTGGTGGTTATGGACAATCCTATTAAAGTGTAAACATTATATAAACCACTATTTAATTAATATGAGAGGCGAAAAACTGATGATATATCTAGAACTTCTTAAAACACAGACCGAGTCTTTTTAATACATAGGCTGTCTTTGATATGTTCTCTCCCAAAAGCCTAGACCAGGGAGAACAGAAGCAATCGACAACACAGCTATATACAAGATGCTGGGTACTATACCCCACTCTATCAAAGGGACATTCTAAAGTTAACCCTATCATCAAATAATGTGATGATAACAATAACTATCCATTGTCTTCTTGAACCCTAAGACAATAGGAACCTCACATTTCCACTATAGAGCCTATATTTCCCCCAGTCCTGGAACCTTAGGGTGGGGCCCACTTTTCTGCATGCTGCTCTCAATTCAAATAAATAATATTGCATCCACGGATCGCAACCTGATCAACACAATGAGTGACACCCCAGCATGCTTCACTTCAGACTGTGACCAGAGACTTCAGGTGTGGAATGACAACCCTTCAGCTTCATCACTCAGGTGAGACCTTTCCTTTCATAGTATTCTCTAATTTCATTCCAGGTGGTTCATTTCCTAACAAAATCCCAAAACCTAGGTATAGACCAGGTCCCCTGAGCTAGAGCATATGTTCACATGTATCCATAAACTAGGGCAATGTTGTTAAAATTTTGGAGTCTCTTGCTGGCCGTGCTAGCTTCACGGGCGGGTAACAGAGACGCGGAGACAACGGCTGGGCAGGGAAGCTGTATTTCTTTATTCAGGAACAACGATTCATAAACTAAGACAAACTAATCACCAAACAGAACTCTGCTGTCTCTTTGCTGCGGCGCAAGCACTCTCTCTTACTCTGGAACTCAGGAACCCAGGAACTCTCCAACTCTGGCACTCTCCGAACTCTCTCTCCAACTCTAGAACTCTGGAACTCTGAAACTCTTCAACTGTGGAACTCTCTCTTACTCTGTAACTCTGAAACTCTGGCACTCTGCAACTCTTCAACTCTCCAACTGTGGAACTCTCCAACTCTCTCTCTGGAACTCAGGAACTCTGGAACTCTGGCGAGGTTCCTAGGGGTGGGGCCAAGCGGGCCCGCGAAAACTAACTGGACTGATCTAATTCTCTTGGTGGGGGAGGGCTAGAACAAACCTATGTAAAGCATACGACAGGGCAAAATATATACCTGAAAGCAAAAGTACACAATAGTCTGCAGTAAGTACCCCCCCAAGACTTCACCTGAACTATCCCAGCCTTTAGGTCCATAATTGTTCAACAATTTGTTTGGCTTTGTATGTCAACTCTCTTTTCAGCCACCAGGTTCCAGATGCCAGCAGGATGCTGACAAGACTTCCCTGGACAGATGACCCCACCAATGTGTCCTGGAGTTCCACTTCCCCAGAGCCCCACCCACTAGGGAAAGAGAGGCAGGCTGAGAGTATGGATCAACCAGTCAACACCCATGTTCTGCGGGGAAGCAATTACAGAAGCCAGACCTTCCACCATCTGCAACCCACAATGACCTTGGGTCCATACTTTCAGAGGGATAAAGAATAGGAAAGCTATCAGGGGAGGGGATGGGATACAGAGATCTGGTGGTGGGAATTGTGTGGAGTTGTACCCCTCCTATCCTGTGGTTTTGTTTATGTCTTCTTTTTAAAATAAATAAATTAATTAATTAATCAATGAGAGAGGAAGATATCACAGCACTCAAGCTTCCTAATGTATAATGGGGATTGGGCTTGAAACTGGGTTGAGTGTATGACAAAGCAGGCACACTATACAAGTGAACTATCTTGATAACTCATGAGGATATATTTAAAGTATTAAAAACATATTTCAACGAAGAATTCTATAATGAGTAAAACAGTTCTTAAAATGAGTGAAGTGCTGGAGAGGTGACTTGGTAGTAAAACACATACCTATATATAAACAAATAGGGCATTATAAAATGGGGACTCTCTTCCTTTCGCTTTATATTAACCTTATTATACAAAATAAGTATTAATAGACATGAAGGAATACATCAACAGTGACAATAATAGTAGAGGATCTTAATACAACAGTTTTTAAAATTTTCTTTATTGGCAGATTAATGTTTTACATTCACAGTAAATACAATAGTTTGTACATGCATAACATTTCTCAGTTTTCCACATAACAATACAACCCCCACGAGGTCCTTTGCCATCCTTTTTGGACCTGTACTCTCCCCACAACCCAGCCCAGAGTGTTTTACTTTGGTGCAATATGCCAACTCCAGTTCAGATTCTACTTGTGTTTTCTCTTCTGAGCCTGTTTTTCAACTTCTGCCATGAGTAAGATCATCCCATATTCATCCTTCTGTTTCTGACTTATTTAACTGAGCATTATTTCTTCAAGGCCCATCCAAGATGGGCTGCAAACGGTGAAGTCACTGTTTTTAATAGCTGAGTAGTATTCCATTGTGTATATAGACCACAACTCATCTGTTGTTGGACACCTGGGTTGTTTCCAGGTTTTAGCTATTACAAATTGTGTTGCTAAGAACATAGGTATACACAAATCTTTTTGGATGGGTGTGTTGGGTTCCTTAGGATATATCCCCAGGAGAGGAATTGCAGGATCATAGGGTAGGTCCATTTCTAGCCTTCTGAGAGCTCTCCAGACTGCTCTCCACAGAGGTTGGACCAATTTACATTCCCACTAGCAGTGCAGGAGGGTTCCTTTGACCCCACACCCTCTCCAGCGTTTTCTGCTGCTACCTTTTCTGATGTATGACATTCTCACAAGAGTGAAGTGGTATCTCATTCTTGTCATTATTTGTATTTATCTGATAATCAAAGACTTTGAACATTTTTTCATGTATTCCTTGGCCTTTTGCATCTCTTCTGTGGTGAATATACTGTCCATAAACAATCTTTTTAATACACTGCTGTATCCAGTTGGCTAGGATTTTGTTCAATATTTTAGCATCTATGTTCATCAGAGGTATTGGTTTGTAGTTTTCTTTTTTGGTTGTGTCCCTGTCTATTTTTGGTGTTAGAGTGATTATGACTTCATAGAAGATGGAAGGGAGTGTTCCTGTGTCTTCAGTCTTCTGGAAGACTTTTAAAAGTAGAGGTATTAACTCTTCTTTGAAGATTTTGTAGAATTCACTTGTAAAACCATCTGATCTAGGACTTTTATTCTTGAGAAGGTTTTTGATAACTGTTTCAATTTCATTAGCTGTGATGAGCCTGTTCATCTTTATTAAATTTTGGAAGTTCATAGGTATCTAGGAACTCGTCCATTTCTTCCAGGTTCTATAGCTTGGTGGCATATAATTGTACATAAAAGCCTCACATGATATATTACCTTTCTGTGGTGTCTGTTGTGATATCTCTGCTTTCATTAACAATCTAATTTATTTGGGTCTTCTCCTTCTTTTGTTTTGTGAGTCTGGCTAAAGGTTTGTCAATTTTGTTCACTCTTTTGAAAAACCAACATTTACTTTCGTTGATCTTTTGTATGATTTTCTTATTTTCAATATTATTTATATCTGCCCTAACTTTAGTGATTTCTGTCCTTCTGGTTGCTTTAGGGTTCCTTTGTTCTTCTTCTTCTAGGTCTTTAAGGTGTGGAATCAGGCTGTTTATTTGTACTTTTTCTTGTTTCCTAATGTGTGCTTGTATGTCTGTGAACTTCCCTCTCAGTACAGCCTTAGCTGTGTCCCAAATATTTTGACAGCTTATTTCTTTGTTTTCTTTTCTTTTTTTTTTAAATATTTATTTATTTCCTTTTGTTGCCTTTTATTTTATTGTTGTAGTTATTATTGTTGTCATCGTTGTTGGATAGGACAGAGAGAAATGGAGAGAGATAGGGGAAGACAGAGGGGGGAGAGGTAGATAGACATCTGCAGACCTGCTTCACTGCTTGTGAAGCGACTCCCCTGCAAGTGGGGAGCCAGGGCTCAAACTGGGATCCTTACTTCGGTCCTTGTGCTTTGTGCCACCTGCGCTTAACCCGCTGTGCTACAGCCTGACTCCCTGTGTCTTCATTTTCATTGAACTCTAGAAACACTTTGATTTCTTCCTTTATTTCCTCTTTGACCCCGTAGTTGTTAAGTAGTGTACTGTTGAGCTTCCACATTTTGGGACTATTACTAATCTTCTGTTGATTGTTAAGTGTTAATTTAATTCCACTGTGGTCTGTGAAGTTGCTTGGGATTATTTTAATACTTTGAATTTGCTGATGCTGCTGTCCTATCATATGGTCTATCCTTGAGAATGATCCATGTGGACTTGAGTAAAATGTGTATTCCAGTTTCTTATAATGAATGATTCTTAAAATGTTTAATAGTTTTAGTTTATCTATCTCCTCATTTAGCTCCCTCATTTTTTTATTGATTTTCTGCCTGGATGATCTGCCAAGTTGAGAGACTGGTGTGTTGAAGTCCCCTACTATGACTGTGTTGCTGTTAATATATTGCTGTAGCTCTTTCAGTAGATGCTTGTTGTATTTAGATGGTTTCTTATTGGGGGCATAGATGTTAATAATTGTTAAGTCTGCTTGATTGACTGATCCTCTGAGCATTAAGTAATGTTTATCCTGATCTTTTAAAATTTTATTGATTTTAAAGTATATCATGTCAGATATGAAAATAGCTGTTCCTTCCCTTTTTTTCTGGGACATTGGCTTTTATGATAGTTTTCCATCGTTTCACTTTGAATCTGTGGGTTTCCTGTAGACAGTGTATTATTGGGTTGTATTTTCTGATCCATCTTCCTACTCTGTGTCTTTTAATAGGTGAATTCAAGCCATTGACATTTATTGATATCAAAGATTGAAGATGTTTTAATGCCATTCTTGTAGAGTTTTAGAGTGTTCTGATCTGTGCGATATTTTTGGTGGTCTGACTGTTTATAGGAGACCTTTCAGAACTTCTTTCAGGGCAGGCTTGGTGATAGTTGATTCTTTCAACTGTTGCTTGTCTGAGAAGGTTTTTATGCCTCCATCTAGTCTGAATGACAGTCTAGCAGGTTACAGTAGTCTGGCTTGAAAGCCTTTCTCATTGAGCACTTGATAGATATTTTGCCATTCTCTTCTGGCATATAGTGTTTGTGTGGAGAAGTTTGCTGCTAATCTTATGGATTTTCCTCTGTAGGTAACTCTTGTTTTTCTCTTGCAGCCTTCAGGATCCTTTCTTTAGCCTTATTCCTTTCCATTCTCAATATGATGTGTTTTAGTGTCTTTAAGTCTGGGTAAATTCTATTTGGGACCCTCTGGGCTTCTTGAACCTTTATGTCTTTGATGTTTTCTAGACTAGAGAAGTTCTTATCTATTATGTCCTGAAGAATGCTTCTTCCCTTCCTTCTTTTTCTTCTTCTGGTAAGCCAATAATGCATATATTATTTCTTTTTTTTTAACATTAATAAACTATTTTATTTTATTTATTTTTTTAAATTTTTTATTAAAGAAAGGATTAATGAACAAAACCATAAGGTAGGAGAGGTATAACTCCACACAATTCCCACCACCCAATCTCCATAACCCACCCCCTCCCATGTAGCTTTACCATTCTCTAGCCCTCTGGGAGCATGGACCCAGGGTCATTGAGGGTTGCAGAAGGTAGAAGGTCTGGCTTCTGTAATTGCTTCCCCGCTGAACATGGGCGTTGACTGGTCGGTCCATACTCCCAGTCTGCCTCTCTCTTTCCCTAGTAAGGTATGTCTCTGGGGAAGCTGAGCTCCAGGACACATTGGTGGGGTCTTCAATCCAGGAAAGCCTGGCCAGCATCCTGGTGGCATCAGGAACCTGGTGATTGAAAAGAGAGTTAACATACGAAGCCAAACAAATTGTTGAGCTATCATGGATCCCAAGCTTGGAATAGTGGAGAGGAAATGTTTAGGAGGTACTCACTGCAAACTCTAGTGTACTTCTGCTTTCAGGTATATATTTTGCAGTAGTTTATGGATATGTGTGAACATAAGCTCTCTCTCACAGAAACTGGTGTATATCTAGGTTATGGGACTTTGTTAGAAAGTGAACCACCTGAGATGAAATTAGAGTGTACTATATAAGGAAAGGTCTCACCCGAGTAATGAAGCTGAAGGGTGGTCATTCCACACGTGAAGTCTCTGGACACAGTCTGAGGTGAAGCATGTTGAGGTGGCAATCATTGCGTTGGTTAGGTTGTGATCGGTGGATGCAATATTATTTGATATGGATTGGGAGACGCATACGGGAAAGTGGGCCCTATCCAAGGGTTCCAGGACTGGGGGAATTAGGGGCTCTATAGTGGAGATGTGAGGTTCCTGCTGTCTTTTTTTTTTTTTTTTTTAATTTTTTATTTAAGAAAGGATTAGTGAACAAAAGCATAAGGTAGGAGGGGTACAACTCCACACAATTCCCACCACCAGATCCCCATAACCCACTCCCTCCCATGGTAGCTTTCCCATTCTCTATCACTCTGGGAGCATGAACTCAGGGTCGTTGAGGGTTGCAGAAGGTAGAAGGTCTGGCTTCTGTAGTTGCTTCCCCGCTGAACATGGGCGTTGACTGGTCGGTCCATACCCCCAGTCTGCCTCTCTCTTTCCCTAGTAGGGTGTGTCTCTGGGGAAGCTGAGCTCCAGGACACATTGGTGGGGTCTTCAATCCAGGGAAGCCTAGCCAGCATCCTGGTGGCATCTGGAACCTGGTGATTGAAAAGAGAGTTAACATATGAAGCCAAACAATTTGTTGAGCAATCATGGATCCCAAGCTTGGAATAGTGGAGAGGAAGTTTTAGGGAGGTACTCACTGCAAACTCTAGTGTAATCCTGCTTTCAGGTATATATTTTGCAGTAGTTTATGGATACGTGTGCACATAAGCTCTCTCTCACAGAAACTGGTGTATATCTAGGTTATGGGACTTTGTTAGAAAGTGAACTACCTGAGATGAAATTAGAGTGTACTATTAAAGGAAAGGTCTCACCCGAGTAATGAAGCTGAAGGGTTGTCATTCCACACGTGAAGTCTCTGGATACAGTCTGAGGTGAAGCATGTTGAGATGGCAATCGTTGCTTTGGTTAGGTTGTGATCGGCGGATGCAATATTATTTGGTTTGGATTGGGAGATGTATACGGGAAAGTGGGCCCTATCCAAGGGTTCCAGGACTGGGGGAAGTAGGGGCTCTATAGTGAAGATGTGAGGTTCCTGCTGTCTTAGAGTTCAAAAAGACAATCAATAGTTAATATTATCATCACATTATTTGTTAATTGGGTTAACTTTGAAAAGTCCCTTTGTTATGGTTTGCTGTACAGTACCCAGTATCTTGTATATAGCTGTGCTATTGGAAGCTTCTAATCTACTTGGTCTAGGCTTTTGAGAGAGTCCGTATATCATCCCATAGGGCTCTGTTGTTGTTCTGAGTATCTCTTAATCTCTTTTTGATACATCTTTCTTCTTTTTTAGTTGTCTCTCATTCATCTTTGATCGTACTAATTCTGTCTTCAGACTAATTTTCTATTCTCTCTCCCCTTTACTGTTTTCTGGAGCTCATCTATTTTGTTACCCAGTTCTGATATTGTTTTAGCTTGTTCAGCTAGTTTTGTTTTAGCTCAGTTATTTCAGCTTTCAGCTTTCTAATAACCCTGAGATAATTAGTGTTTTCTGTCCGAGTTTCATTTGTTGTTTCTGTATTTCTGATGACAATTCTTTCAAACTCTTTAGTCACTCCTGTGATTATTTCCTTAACAAGCCTTTGGATGTTGACCTCATTATTTTGTGGTTCAGGCTTTGGGGGGCTTTTAGCTGGACTCTTGTCCTGGTTCATTTCTTCAATATTTCTTCTTGTTGGTTTAACAATTCTATATAGCATGTTATGAGGTCCCTCTCTCAGTACATTTCAAATTACTGATCACTCTTGCCTGGATAGACTTATGTCTAATAGAGGTAATTAAAGAGTTCACAGTTGTGGAAATTAACAGTTGTTTCAATATTATTTCAATCCATGAGTTGGAGCACAGAGGCTATTAAAAGCCTCTTTTGTTCTTTTTCTTCCCTGTAGGCTATGGGAGCCTGAGGGCTTTTAACATATAAGTAGGTTTCTTAGCTTAATCACTCCTGACCAAGAGATAAAGCAGGGTGGGGTAGAGATAGCTTAGTGGTTATGCAAAGAGTCTCTCACACCCCAACAATCTAAACCTCCAGGCTCAATTCAGCTTCTCTGCCAAGCTGGGTAGCACTTCTGGGCCCTGTAAGTTTCTAAACAAGTCCCATTTATAATCTGTAGGTTCTGAGGTAATTATTCACCATGTTCTCATCAGGAGAATGATGTGGAAAGAATCCCATTATATATCCCCACTGCTAGGCCACCGAGGTGTAGCTCTTCTCCTGAGTTACCTGGCCAGTTCTCTGTCCCCAGATGTCAGCACAGGGCTTCCCACCTGCTGTTCCAGCCTCTGAGGGCAATATCAATGGAGATTCACAGTTGCATTTGGCAAGTCTTAGAGGAGTTCTCTCCTCCCTTTGGTAGTCTTTTTGTTGGTAAAACAGACTGGAGGTGGTGCTTAAACTGGTAAGCTGCTGGACTGTTACTAGCTGCTCAATCTCTTCTTAGGCTCCTCCTTGTCCATGAGCCCCAAGTGTTTGCACTCACCAGTGGTTTGATGGGTTCCTGAAGTCATTCTAGTCCTGCCTTGTTGTGGTCCCAGGTGGACTCCTTTGGTATTCCTAGTTGACCCTGTAGAGGAGAGAAATACCAATACAACACTTATGAGATGGATCATCAAGAAAAAAAAATCACCGAAAAATAGTGGCCATAAAAAAGCAATAGATGAGATGAATTTAGTCAATATTTACAAAGTACACACACACACACACACACACACACACACACAACAGACACACACACACTATTCTGAAGTACACATGGAACATACCTATGTTCACAGCAGCACAATTTGTAAATAGCCAAAACCTGGAAACAACAGATGAGTGGCTGAGCAAGTTGTGGTCTGTATACACAATGGAATACTATTCACCTATTAAAACCGGTGACTTCACCGTTTTCAGCTGATCTTGAATGGACCTTGAAGAAATCATGTTAAGTGAAATAAGTCAGAAACAGAAGGATGAAGATGGGGTGATTTGACTCATCCCCTGGTTGGGCAGAAGTTGGAAAACAAGATCAGAAGAGAAAACACTAAGCAGAAACTGAACTGGAGTTAGTGTATTGCACCAAAGTAAGAGACTCTGGGATGGGGCTGGGAGGAGTTACAGGTCCTGGAACAGGATGGCAGAAGACCTAGTAGGGGCTGTATTGCTATGTGGAAAGCTGAGAAATGTTATGCATGAACAAATTATTGTATTTATTGTCGACTGTAAAACATTAATCCTCCAATAAAGAAAAGAAAAAAAGTGTCTTTCTGTTCATAAAGGAACTAGAAATCAGCAACAAAAAGAAAATGAGGAAAATCTCAAATATTTTGAGACTGAAAAATATGCTTCTAAATAACATTTGGGTCAATGAAAAAAATCAACAGGAAACAATATATTAGCTGGAGAACTGCAGAAATGAAAATGTGGACTAGCAAATTCTATGGGATACAGTAGAAATGGTATTAAGGGGGAAGCTCTTAACAAAATAGGCCCCATTAAAAAAGAATAAGCAATTTAACATTACATCTGAAGGGAGCAGAAAAGAAGTAATAAATGCACCAAAAGTCAGAAAAAGTGAAATAATAAAAAACAAAGCATAAATAAATGAAATTAAAACTAAAAATATAATATAATAAACCAGTAAAACCAAGATCTGCTTCCCTTTAAGGAAAGGTCTTTTTATTATATTTTCTTAATAAGATGTCTAAATGTCTAAGGGGTTCTATAGATGAATTCCTCAGACATCTCATAAAGAAAAAAAAGACAATCTATAATAAAAAAAAATCAGAAATCAAAAAAACTGACTTTGCAATGGATACCACAGTAATACAAAGGATCATAAGAGAATATTATGAGCATCTACATATAAACTAATTGAATAGGCTAGGAGTGGACATATTCTTAGAATCATACACTCTTTCAAAATGGAGCCAGAAAGACTAGATAGGCCACAATTGTATAACCACAAGCTTTTTCAAGAATAAGAGCCCAAGTCTAGATGGTTTGATTAGTGAATTCTATTTAAAAAAAAAAATTTTTTTTAAAGAGCTAAAACCATCCTACTCCAATTCTTCCCCAAAAGCCAAAGGGGTAAGAATACTCCCAGATACATCTTACAAGGCCAATATCACTCAGGTCCCAAAGCAGGAAAGAATAAATGGAGGAGGAAGCAGAAGATTATAGTACTGATATCCTTGATGAATATTGACAAAAATCCTCAACAAATTCTTGGCAAACTGAATCCAGCAACATATTAAAAGAATAATTCATCCAGAAAGCTGTGGTGGTTATTGTTGGGAGGATGGGGCACAGAACTTTGGTGGTGGGTGTGGTGTGATGTGGAATGATGCCCTGTAATCTTAAAACCCTGTGAACCACGATTAAACACACATTTTTTGAAAAATTACTTGATAAAATAAATAATCTAACCTAACAAGTGATATTCCAAGGAATGCCAGGATGGTTGAGCATGCAGAATTAAACAATGAACTACAATAGATTAATACACAGAAAGAGAAGGGGCCTCAGCTGCCCTGGGGCTACTGCCTTTGATAAGCACTACTGGAAAACCTGTGTCCAGAAGCTAGTAGGACCAGGGCCCAGGCCTAAGACACCCATCAGTGGAATTAGAAAAATGAAAACCTGTGTCTGGAAGCCAGCGGGTCCAGGGCTCGGGCCTGGAAGGAATTTGAAGAAGAAAAACCTGTGGCCAGAAGCAGAACCAAGTGATAGCCTGCCTAATGGTAGAGAGTTGGCTTAGCAAGCTGGAGCTCCACAAGTCCAAAAACTATGGAAGTTAAGGAGTGAAGAATGCAACTGAGAGCTCTCCAGGCTTTCAGGATGTCTTGGCTGGCTCCCCTGCTTGAGAGAGTCTTTTGAGGATGCCTGGGAAGGGGCCTGTTATAGGCTGTTGCTGGTCACCACAGTCACACTCCAAAGGGGCCAGAGGAGGCAGATGCGACAGCTGTACTTAGGTTCCAATGTCTTGTTCATCTCTAACTCAGAGTTTAAAGACAGCTCTAGGATCAAGCACAGAATGCTGTGCCTACTGAGCAGCATATGGGCGTCTGCCTGCCCAGAGAGGCCTAGAAGAGCCACCAGCAGAGATAGGAGGTCGCTGATTCTAGGTTGGCCCAGCACCAGCCTCATAGTTACTTTCTTGTCTGTTCAGAAAAAGCCAGAGTGGCATTCCTGTCTGGAGAGCTGCATCTCTCTTGCTAAGTACAAGGACCAGCCTGAAACTACTACCCAGAACACCCTCCGTGTACAGAGGGAGGACGGGACATATGAGTCCTTCCATCTGGAGCAGATGTCTGAGGAGACCTCAGGCGGCTGAGGAGTCAGCAGGGGAGAGGGGTCCTTGCTGGTGGGAAAGCCCCCTGGACAGCATTCCAGGGCATCACCAGGAACTCCCAGCCCCTAGGAACCCTGTTGGATGAGCAGCCGCACAACCGTGAGACCTTCTCCATCCCCTATCAGAGAGAAGCCACCTGGCAGAAATCCCTATACATGCAAATCTCTGTGGCCCCAGGGGTGCCCTGAGGCCCAACCACACTGCCCTGAATGCCTCCACTAAAAATTCTAATAAATAAATTTAAAAGAAACAATAATAAAAAATAAATAAATAAAAGGGGGGCGGGCAAGAGCAATTCATTAGAATGCACCTCTTCTAACACACATGACCTGGGTTAGAACCTTGGCACCATGTGGCAGTTTTATGGCACCAGGGGAAATCCTGCTGATTTTTCTGTGTCTCTTTCAACTAAAAAGACTGAAGAAAAAAAAAAAAACTAGTCTGGTGGTGTTGGAATTGTACAACTAGGAGGTCCTAGTTAAAAAATAAAATTAAGGGAGCGGGGTGGTAGTACAGCGGGTTAAGTGCAGGTGGCACCAAGCGCAAGGACCCGCGTAAGGATCCCAGTTTGAGTGCCTGGCTCCCCATCTGCAGGGGAGTCGCTTCACAGGCAGTGAAGCAGGTCTGCAGGTGTCTATCTTTCTCTCCCCCTCTCTGTCTTTCCCTCCTCTCTCCATTTCTCTCTGTCCTCTCCAACAACGACAACAATAATAACTACAACAATAAAACAACAAGGGAAACAAAAGAGAATAAATAAATAAATAAACATTTTAAAAAATAATAAATATTAATCCTTATGACTAGAAACTATCAGTAAATTCTGTGGCAGGAGACAGAAATCAGTGTACAAAGATTTGTTGCATTTGTGTACACAGATGATGGACTAGAAGAATGGAGAGTTAAGGAAGCAATTCCCTTTCAAATGCACCAAGAAAGATGAAGTATCTTGGGGTGGATCTAACAAAGATGTTGAAAAACCCTTACAGTGAAGGTGATAAAGCTTTTTAAAAAAAAAAAAAAAAAAAGGAATAGGAGAAGTCACAGAAATAGAGGGTTAGCCCATGTCCATGAACTGGAAGAATAATCATTGTAAAGATAGCCTGCTGATCTGCTGCGTTTTCAAAACCCCCATAGCATTCTTCAAGTAATAGAACAGATAATTCTAAGAACAAGTGAGCTTGTTTTTGTTGTTGCTATTATTATTATTATTTTGTTTTCAGGGTTATCACTGAGGCTCAGGCGTTGGCACAACAAATCCACCACTTCTGGCGGCCATAGGTTTTTTCCCCAATAATTTTTACTAGATAGGACAGAGAGAAGTTGAGAGAAGACAGGAAGATAGAGAGACAGAGAAGGAGAAACACCTGCAGACCTGCTTCTCTGCTAGTGATGTGGACCCCTTGCAGGTGGAGAGCAGGGATTCAAAGCTGGGTACTTGTGCTTGGTAATACATGAGGTTAATTAGGTGCTCCACTGCTTGGCCCCCTTGTTGTTATTATTACTGTGATAATAATAACCAAAGTGGCCTTTTGGAAAAAAAGATTTACTTATTTTTGTATGAGATAGGAAGAGAAGAACAAGAGTACTACTCTGGCACATGTGATACTGGGAATCAAACTTAGGACCTCATGCTTGCAAGTCCAGCACTTTGTCCGCCGTACCACCTCCTGGGTGGCCAAACTGACTTTTAGATTCTGTAGATTCTTTAGACCTGGAGACTTTTAAAGACCTTGCACTGTTGGCTGGAGGCCCAGTGTCCTGGCTGCCTGGAGTTTCTCTCACTCTGGTCACTTGATACTTTTACTTTTCCTGTGAGTAAGGAAGCTGTTGACTCCCAGAAAGTCATTCACTAGGTGATAAGATCACCCTCATTGTTAAGGGGAATTCTCACTTCCTGCCTGGGAGGAGGCATTGGGCTGGATTCCAGCCCTCAGTGCCCCATAAACAGTGTGGGAGAGGCTTAGAGCCCAGGCCACCGACCACAACCCTTGACTTCAATATGGATAAACTGAGGAAGGGTCAGGGAAAGAGTCACTGTCAGAGTTGGAGCCAAATTCAGCCTTCCCTGGGTTGGGTTCCCAGGTTAGGTCTTATCAGAGCACTCTCCAGTTCCTGGAACTGCCTTTTCATTTTAAGATTCAGTGTATCATCCTAAGTAAACATGCTAGCAAAGTGTCCCAACACAATATTTTAATGTAACACTCCAGTATATTATTAGAATACCCAAATATAACAGCCTGACACAGCTTAATATTCTAATTCAATGTTTTAGCAGTGTTCTAACTCACCTTCTAATGGAACTTTCCAAGACAGCATACCATCCTAACGCATACCACCACATAATACCCTGCTACAGTATTATAAGACGTTGTAACGCAACATTCTAATCTAAGCTTGCTAAGACTATATGACATTTCTGTATTATCTGAATACAATTCTAATGCAACACTCTGAAATAACTTTCTGAATTATTAGACTAGTGCTGAAGGCTCTGAGCTTCTAAGCCACTGAAGTTCACTGCAAGGTGACAGAGCCACAGCTGTGCCGTGCTCAGCACCCTGTTACAGACCAAGCCACCTTCCCCACTTCTGGTCCTGTCCAGCCAAGTTGTGAAGCTAGAGGTCTGGGGAACTTCCTAGGACAGAGAGGGATCAACTGCTGTGCAGACTCCCCCCAAGACATGAGGTGGGACTCCTCCCTAATGACTCTTCCCCTTTGCTTTTTTGCTCTAAATCCTATGCTCTATGGGCTGGACTGGGGTGGGCACTGCAATTGTAGGGGAAGAAAAGACTGGTTCTGATTCCACTGTGAGCAGACTGAAAGAGGACCAGGAAGAGTCCTGTCTCTGGCAGGTTTTTCTTTGTTGCCCTCCAGCAGGAAGAGGATCTGGCACACAGAACCAAGAAGAAAAAGCAAGTCCAGTCTTACAGCAGCAGTAGCCCCTTTGGGCCTGGGGGAGCAGGCTGCTGGAGTCTAGGGATCCAGGAGAACATTAGTTGGAGCCTTTTCTCTCAGCCAAGGTTCATCTATTGGTCTAGAACCTAACTCTGATTACTCTCACACCCAGCCAGGTCTCCATCACTTCCCTCAAATTTCCTCACTGTCTTTGATTTATTCCCCAGCTTTCCAGGCTTCTTCCTGCTTACTGTCAACCCCCAGTAATCCTCTTCCACCCATGGCTTGTTGGACTCTGTGACTCTGTTGAGTGATCTGTTCACTTATCTCCTCCAGATCCTTGGTTTTCCACCTACCCCACCACACTGGAGCCATGCCAGCTCACCCCCACTCCCCAGGTAGACCTGTTGAGTCAGGATCACTGGGATGAACAAAGAGTTTTAAGTCCCATCCTCCATCCCCCAGTGTTTTTTTTTTTTTTTAAATTTACCAGAGCACTGCTTAGTTCTGGTTTATGGTGGCGTGGGGGATTGAACCTGGGATTTTGGAGTCTTGGTCATGAGAGTCTCTTTGCATAACCATTATGTTATGTACCCCACACAAAAAGACCTTTTTTCTTTTTTTAATCTTTACTGATAGGATAGAGACAGTCAGAAATCTAGAGGGAAAGGGGAGATAGAGAGAGGGAGAGATAGAAAGACACCTGCAGCACTGCTTCACCACTCGCAAAGCTTTCCCCTACAAGTAGGGACTGGGGGCTTGAGCCTGGGTCCTTGCACATTGTAACATGTGCGCTCAACCAGGTGCACCACCACCTGGTCCCCCCAGTGGTTTTGATGCAAAGCCGAGAACAAGAGCCCCTGAACCTGATGCAAGACACAGGGACCAGGATCTTTCCTCTCTCTCTTTTAAACCAGTGTCTGATGAATAATAGAGCCTCCATAAATAATGACTGACAAATAAACACATAAAGCAAAATATTTTTGTTAATTTTTTTCCACATAACAAAAAAAAAGTGGTAGACAGCAAAAAAATTAAAGGTTTCCCAATGAAAGATGAATTTCTTTCTTTCTTAGTTTCTGAGTCTTAAAAGCTTAGGTAGCATTAACCAACCAGGGGTGGGTGTGGGGGGTGAAAGAGAGAAGAGGCCCTGCCTAGCAGAAGGCACAGGTGCAAAGACTGGTTTCTGACAGTGTGTCTCTGTCAGCAGGAACCACTCTTAACTTTGCATGTTCTACCAGACTGCCTCAGCTTCCTGGAGCTTTAGCTTCTCCAAATGCATTTTATGACTCAGTTGCCTTTTCAGTCAGTGGGGTAATGGGTGTCCTGCCTCCTGGCAGTGAGGGAATGGTGGTGGTGGTAGTGCTGGTGGTATTCTGAGCACACAGCGAGACACTAGCTATCACGTGATGTACAGACTGTGAAGTGCTGTGCACCATCATGGTGTATCCTCTCCACAAAAGTCCTGTGCCTTGTTCTTTAGCATTGACATCTGTGCATCTGCACAACAGCTAGAGGTGATGCCCATGTCATTTTGCAGATGGAGAAACAGGTTGCCAGAGGTGGGGTGATATGCCCAAAGTCATCCAACCTGGAATGGAACTTAAGACATCTCTTCATGTCTAAAAGCTGTGCGGGCATCAGAGCCAGTCAGCCCCACAGGTCTGTGAAGTGGGAGAATTGTAAACTCCATAAGTCCCAGGTGGCCAGGACAGGGCAGACAGTCTGATTTCATGATTTATCCCACCACCACCCCCAACCCATTGTTTGCCAAAGGGAGGGGTGGAGGGCTGATGGCCTGGAGCTGGGCTGCCCAGTCACAGGGTAGACTTGTCTGACTGCCAGCCAATAGGGGCCGGTGGGGCTGGCATTGGAAAGGCCCTGGTCCCATCTTGCCAGGACACTCTATCTTTGTCTTGGAACACAAAAGGAGCCTTGTCTGGGCCTGGCGGAGCTTATTCCACATGCTCCCGACTGCCCCAGCCCCTCTGCCTTGAGAAAGACCCACTTTGTCGAGTCAAAAGACTAACTTGTTTCTTTTTCATCAAAACGTGTTGACTGACCTGGTTGATTTATCTTGGGAAAGTGGTGGGAGAGGGAGGGGAGTGAGGTGACAAGGCACAGGCAAAATCCAGAAAGCCTTGAAGTCTGTTTCTGGCTTGGGAGTGGGCACCTAGCCCTTACCTGAAATAGAGGAATAGGAGCAGACGAATATGATCTCGGGGAGTCAGGGCCCCATCTTCTTTAGTGGCAGAGATTCTGCCATCAGGTACTCATTTCCTCGACTTCAACCTCTGAAGGTAGATAAAAAAGTAGAAAAAAAAAAAACAAAAATCTCCCACTTTTGGGGAGGGGATGGTGTTTCATGAATGGTGAAGCAGTGCTGTGCTGCAGGTGTCTCTCTTTCTCTTGCCCTTTCTCACCCCCCTCCCCTCTCACTTTCTGTCCTATAAAAATAAAAGGAAAGAAAGAAAAGAAAAAATGATCAATTGGAGCTGTGGGTTCATCATGAGGAAACTGAGCCCCAGAGATAATCCTGGTATCAATTACAAATAAGTAACTAAGTAAATAAATAAATACATACATCTTTTAGATGTAAGTGCTCTTTTATCACACCTGAGCATGAACTGGTTTTCCTGAAAATAGAAGTGAGTAATAAAAGAGAGTAAAGGACTAGTAGGAACCCAGAAAAGGGTCTAAAAGTAAGGGAATGTTACTACATACAATTAAAGGGTATTGAGTATGTGAAATAAAAATAGACTTTTCCAGTCGTCCTTTCACACCAAGATCTATCTTTCACCCCTTCATATCCACCAGCACTCACTCACTCACTCACTCACTCACTCACTCACTCACTCACTCACTCATGTTTTAGAATGTTTACTGAGCATCTACTCTGTGCTAGAGATTCCTTGGCACTGGAGCTGCATTGGAGACTAAGATCACCTGCCTTCAGGAACTTGTGGAGCTAGAGACCATAACAATTAAACAACTGATCTAACAGAGTACTTGATGGAGTTCTGTGATGAGAGGAAAGGAGGCAGGGTGGTGGGGCAGGGCAGTGGAGAAGAGTTGCTGTGGCAAGGCTCCCTGAGGATGAGGTATCTGTGTAAGGAACAGCCCTGAGTCACTGGGTCACAAGGGCTCCAGGCAGAGGGAGCTGCACATAAGAAAGGTGGGAGGTAGGACCAAGATGGAATCTTCCAGATACATGGAAGAAACCAACATAATTAGAACCTGTTGGAGGGGAAAGGAGATCTGAAGGAGAAATCCAGGGATACTGGAGCCAAATCTATAAGCATCTGTGTCTCCTGATTTATGCACTTAGATTTTTCTCTTGGCTCATGGAGGTGACAGTCAGGGGAAGGGGATGAACAGAATTTAAGATATGTATTTAGAGCTAGGACACAATATGAATGAATGAATGAATGAATGAATGAATGAATGAATGAATGAACTCTTGACGTGGAAGCTAGGTAATGTAGGCTCTAGTACTTGTTCTGCCTGAGCAGATACCCCCATCTCAGTTTCCCCATCTATAGAGTAAAAGCCTAAGGTAGCTGGAAATGTTAGAGGCCAAGCTCTCCTTCAGCCAGCCCCTGTGCCTGAGCCCTAAGGCTCCCAGAGGTGGGGCCTGTGATCCAGTTACTAATCTGGTCAGGCCTGGCTGGGTCCCAGGCAGCTGCAGAAACCTGGTGTTGAAGTAGTGACTCATGCTTAGGCCCTCTGCTGTTGGCAGAAAGTGGAGCATCCCAGGCCTGAGACTCACTTTTAGGCTCTAGGGTGCCTTTGTGAAGCTGGAGGAGGGGGATGACTGCCAGCACTGGGCATCCTGGGCCCCCTCTGAGGACCCCAATTCTAGCCACTGTGGCTGCTGTGCCTTCCAACTGGGCCTCAGGGCTGTGCCCAGCCTCTGTGCACTGAATAAGAGTGGCCAGTGGGAAAGCAGGACCCTCTTGTCCTCCTCTGTTCAGTCCTTTCCTGTCTGGCATTTGAAGCAGACATTCCTCCCCCTCCCTTCACTTCCATTGATGAGGAAACTGGGGCTGAGAAAGGAGAGGGAGAGCTGAGAGTCGCACTGGATTTGACTCACTCCTTGCAAAGCTCTCTGCTCTGCCTCCCAAATGCATAAAGAACTAGGAGAGAGAGGGAGAGAGAGAGAGAGAGAGAGAGAGAGAGAGAGACACTAAGTGCAGCCTTTCTGCAGTGTGCATGAGCCAGTTGGCCATTGTTCACAGCTCTTCTGCTGCTCACTTATTTACTTGTATTGAATACATTCAGCAGATATTTATTGAGAGCTTTCTACATGCCAGGGACTGTGTGAAGTTTTGAGTAGGGGGGATATAGTAATTTATTTAGTTAATTTAGTGACTTTGTACTTTTCCTCACAAGATTAGGTAGTATAGAGGGGATTAACAACCAACATGGAGCCTATAGTGTCATCTTCTAATTATGACTTTGACTAAGTTACTTCCTCCTCAGAATTTCAGTTTCCTTGTTTTGAAATAGGCTGGTTAGAGTTTCTCCCTCAAGAGCTTGCATCACAGATTAGATAAGTTATTGCCTGGCCAGCAATATGTGCTCATTAAATATTAGTTGTTACTGTTAACATTTGCTGTGAGTAACATAACTTTTAACAGCCTATCAGTTGATAATTGCATTAACGCAGTCCACTGAGAAGCAGATGTGAAGATTGGATTAGACAGGCAAGAGCATTTGGGAGCAGGGCAGGGAATGTCATTGGCCGGTAATGATGCAGGTCTGGCACTGAGGGGTGGTGAGGAAGAGAGGAGGCAGATGGGTACGAAGAGTCTCACATTGCTACACAATTCTGAGAAAGGCTCAGCCCTGCCAATGGGGAGTTGTTAAGCCTAAGTCACTTACTGGAAGAGTTGTGGCTCTCTCTGTCTGGCCTACCTGAGTACCTCTATCCTGCCCAGCCCACAAGAAGGGGGACCTCAATGGGACCAAGGCCCTGTATTGCAAGGTCCAGCAGTTGGGACTGTCAGTCAAATACGATTCCTATAGCTGGAGACCTGGATGGTGTGTTTCCACTGCTGCTCCATGCCCAGACTCATTCCTGGAGCCAGAGAACCCCTAGTTCTGCACCAGCCCATGGAAATGAATTCATACAGTGCTCTGTTCCCTCATTATGGCAACTGGCATAAGAGAGGGAGTGTTTTGGAGAGGCCACTAGTCAAGAGACACATGGTAGGAAAATTTGAGATGTGGCAAGTGGAAAATATGATGGGGGCCAGACCAAAGTTGGGTCCCTATGAACCAGATTCTGTTGACTTTGGGAAGGGGAAGTTGAAACTACTTTTGCAACAGACAGACAAGTTAAAGAATATACCGAGAGGACAGTTGCTGGGGAGACTCACTATCTAGATGGAGAAACTCTGTGAGGAGTGAGGGGCCCCATTAGCCTGCAGAATTTCTGCTATAATGCAAGGATCCTTCAAAACCAGAACGGCCTTGGGTTTCCAGGGGAACATCCCTGCTTTGTGTGGGAAGGGGCCTCTCCCCTCAGCTGGTATAATCCTCTTAATTTATACACATGAGGAGATGAGGACCTGAACAGGTTCAAGAATTATACAGAGTCCTCTAAGATGTGCAAGCTGCTGAACTGATTCTTGAGTCAGGACAACTCTCCCTTGGGGACAATTCTGCCAACCTCTGCCAGGGGGGCTGCGATAGGGCACTGGGATGGGGACAGAGGCCAGAGAGGGACTAGAAGGGGATGTGGAGACTCAGCAAAGGTGATTAGGTTCAGAGAAGTGTAGCAGAGCCTTGAAGGGGATGGTGGGCTTGGAGCAGTGTCAGAAGACCCTGACAGAGGGATGAATGTTCAGAGAGTCCAATGACTGGTTCAAGCTGTGGGCACTCGCAGAGGTCCACACATCTGGCAGCCTCCTCTCCCAGGCAGGCCCACCTCACACTCCCATTCTCCAGGACACCCGCACTGCCACCTGGAGTGGGAAGGACTGACACTCTTGGCCATTAGTCAGCTCGTGATGGTTATAAAAAGAAGCCCTGGTGCTCTTGTGAGGAATGCATCACCCCACTTCAGCACCAAGGGACTGACGCTGCAGCACCTCCCCCTGCATTTTGCTGCTGGGGTCTACTCCTAGGTAGGGGCACCAAGCACAGAGGAGGAAGATCTGGAAAAGGCAGGAAGCCCCACTCTGCTAGCTCTTCCTCCACTTGGCAGCCTTGAAGCAGTAATATTGAGGGCAGCTGCACCCGCCTGTGAGGGCCTTACTCCAGGCCCAGGTCAAGGGGGAGGCTCCCACCCCAATCCAGTCCAGGCACCCAGCACCTTTCAGACACTGCAGTCTTGAGCTAAGCAGAAGGCCTGGTTACTGGGGAGTCTGACTAGGAGAGTGCAGGTGGAGGTGCAATCACAGGGGACCTCAGAGGTCCCCGTGCCCTTTCACAGACTGGAGAGCTGAGGTTGGCGGGCAGCGATAGTCCACTGCCACACTGCAAGTTGCCCGAGTCTGTGTCCCCAGGCCAGCAAATAATCACACAATTTAACAAAGTTTAGCAAGTCTGCCCCCCAGCAGGAAAGTCTCACTCCTCAAGGCAGACCGTGTTACATGCAACTGTGGGGCACACATAATCATAATTCCTGCTTTTCACATGAAGGCCAGGACCTGCACCCAGGCAGGCAGGCTCTGACCAGGTAGCTCCCTGCCGGTACCCTCCTTTCTGTCAGCCAATTGAATAAGCTCAGGCAATAACCCTTGAATCAATCCTTCATAGCCACTTAAAACAGCAGGTGCTATGCTCAGTGCTCAAATGCATACACTTATTCATTCACCCAGCAAACACTGAGCACCTCCTGTATGCCAGATGCTGGGCATACAGCAGTCAGGAGTCAGGATGTCTGCCTTCCTAAGGCTTAGCTTTGAATCCTCACACCAGTTCTCTCTCTCTCTCTCTCTCTCTCTCTCTCTCGTGTATGCAGTGGATGTACTCAGGGCCTCACAAATGCCCGGTACTGCTGAGAAATTTTCTAGCATAGTCTCTGTACATTTTTTTTGAGAGAGAGAGAAAGAAAGAATAAGAAGAAAGAGGAAAGGAGACATTGAAGTACCACTATCCATAGAGATCCTTTCTTGCTGTCCTCGATGCTCTCCTGTGGCACTGAGGTCTAGACCCATGATCTGAGGCACATTAAGGAATGTGCTTTACTCACTGAACCACCTCTGGGGCCCCCAGATAGTTATTTTTATTCCCATACTTAAATAAAGCACATGGCTGAAGTCACATAGCAAGGAGTGGCAAAGCTGATATTTGAGCCAAGGCCTGGCTGATGTTTTGGTCTCTGCTTTTGGGGGATCTTTTTCCAGCAGTAGTCCCAGAGGGCATAGCTAGAGATAGTTGTGTAAGTTCTGTCCAGGACTCAGACAGTTCAGAAACCCTGACCACATCATCCCATCTGGCCTCAGTCTCTGTTCGCAGTTTGCAAGAGGGTAAATGACCCAGCCTGCTCAAGGTGATGTGTGGAACCCCCCTTTCTTTCCTAACATTAATTTTGATGCCTCCTGACACTGCACAAATAGCATAGTTTATGAAACCCCTTCTTCTTTTCTGGAAGTTATTTTTGTTCCACTGTGCAGAAGAGGAAACCCAGGGGGCACAGAGAGATGAAATGATTTAGCCAAGAGGGTGAACTGATCAGAATTCCAGCCCAGACAGGTGTCTCAAAGTGGCCCCAGGCAGGCTCCCAGCAGGAGTAGGCAGCCCCCTGCAGATGGGACATTTGATTAGAGTTTTGTACAGAGACTATTTACAAAAGGGTGGAGAGCATATGGGAACCCATAAAGGATCATTCCCCAGGGCTGGTGCAAATGAAGCCGTTATCCCACAAAGGGGGAGGGGGAGAGGAAGAAGGAGACCGGAGAACACCTCTGACTGCAGTGGTTGGAGGACATGGTCTGTATGACATGGTTCTGCAGGGAGGGAGTTGGGGAATAAATACCTCCACCTCCCCTTCCTTCACCCTCCCTCCTGTTACTAGTTCCCTCCACAGGTCAGACCAACTGGAGGCCAAAATACAGGGAGAGGGAGGAAAGGAAGAGAGGCAGGTGCTCTCCAGCCAAAGCCAAGTGCTCTTGCCCTGCCCTCTGCCCTACACTTGTACAGGCTCTGCAGGTCCCTTGTCTGCACAGTGAGGTCACTAATGGATGTGTAGCCTTCAGCCTGGCTAGCTCATAGTGTAGAAATGAACAACCCACAATTCTCCAGGTCTGCAGGCCGGTCATTTGTTTTTTGTAAGGCGAGTTTCCTGGGAACACAGCCGCAAGCGTTCACGTCTGCACTCAACTGTGGCTGCGTTCTTGCTCCTTTGGCATAGTCAAGCAGCTGAGAGAAGCCTAAAACATTCATTCTCTGGTCAAGAAAGTTTGCCAAGCTCTGGTTGAAATGAACAAAGATCTGCTTCTTACTTGTGTTGCATGTACATCTTTTCCTAGCGGGCCCCCTCACTAGCATGTTCAGCCGGGCACCCACGCTGCTAAGTTCTCCCATCCTGAGCCTACTCCCTGGCAGGGCATAGAATGCTGTTTGCTCACCAGCTCTGCAGGCACCCACCAGGGAGAGAGAGGCTTCACTTCTGCCCACACAACAAGCCTGCCTTTAACAGGGGAGGAAGATGCAAACCTTCGGTGTGCCCAGTACTTGGAGAAAGAGACATAGATGGTGGCTGGCACCCCTGATTATGACAGGATGGAGGTTCAATTGGGAGATAAAGTCAAGAGGATCCTGTGCTTGGCATTGGCCTTACTAGACTTCCTCATGGGCACAGGGAGCCATTAAGATGGGCAGGAGTCAGCTCAGGGGGTGAAGCTGGAGAAAACAGACCTGCCACACCAGCCTCACACAACTGTCCCTTCATCTCACATCCATGGAAACAGCTCGCAACAGTACTGAAACCCTGGTCCCTCTGGTCTCAGCTGTGAACATGCATGTAAGGAGATGCTCAGGCAGTGACAGACTCCAGGGGCTCCTCTCCCTCCTCATCAGAAACCAGAAGCTAGCCATGGACACAGCAGACCTTGGCAATATTGTTCTTAGACCACCTGCCTTCCAGCTGTGTGGGCTTGGCAAGGTGCTCCCCTCTGTGGGCCTCTATTTTCTTAGAGGTGATAGTCACCTCCCTGTATAGCTTTCATAGTGAGATCCCGAGACTTGTAGCATCAGCATCTCCAGGGAACTGGTTAGAAATACAAGTTCTTGGGAGTCAAGCGGTAGCGCAGTGGGTTAAGCACACATGGCACAAAGTGCAAGGACCAGAGTAAGAATACCAGTTTGAGCCCCCAGCTCCTCACCTGCAGGGGAATCATTTCACAGGCGGTAAAGCAGGTCTGCAAGTGTCTATCTTTCTCTCTCCCCCATTCTGTCTTCCCCTTGTCTCTTGCTTTCTCTCTGTCCTATCCAACAACAATGACATCAATAACTATAACAAGAAAACAAGGACAACAAAATAAAATAAATATTAAAAAAATTAAGAAATGCAAGTTCTCAGGTCCTTCCTCCCCACATATGGAATGCTGTGGGACCAGGCATTCTGGGTTCTAACAAGTGTCTGAGGTACTTCTGAAGTGTGAGAACCACTGGTATTAAGTGTGGTTTATACACACTGAGAGGCCTAGCCTGTAGCCTTCCCACCTCTGTGATGATGGCACTGTGCCAGCTTGAGTCCTAGAGATTTGGAAGCCTGGATCAGAGTTTTTCTACCATATGCCTGTGGCCCATGCAATGCACCCAGCATGCCTCCTTCCTCGCCATCTCCCCCGCCTGCTCAGTTTCAGCAGCCTCCTCTGACACTGGCACACCAAGATAGCATTCTAGTCCATCATCTGCTTCACCTCGACTCTCTGTAGGACCTCCTCACCCAGCAGTCAGATGGATCCACTTAAAAATTAAATCAGATCATTCCACTCCTCTGCTCAGGACCCCCAGTGAGCCCTTCTCACTCCAAAGAAAACCTTGCAGGCCCTGCTACATCTCACTCACTCTGACTGCCCTTCCCCCATGACTCCCTGCAAACAGGCACTGTTCAATCACACTGCTCCAGACACACGACCTGCCCTCTGCTCCTTCAACATGCACAGACACATGCTTACCCCCTGGGCCTCGGCTCCAGCTGTTGCCTCTGCCAGAAGCCTTTCACAGTCTCCCCATACAAATTGCCTCCTTCAGATTCCGTGCAAATGTTACCACCTCAGAGAAGCCACCTATGGCCTGGCTGGAGCATGCCAGCCCCTCTCCTCTCTTTTCTCTCTTCAGCATTTTACCACCACCTGCAATCTATACTTAGTGTTTGTCTCTGCCTCTCCCCACCAAGACAACAAGGTCTAGTGCCCCAGACTGTCTACTCATCGTGGCAGCCCCAGAGCCTGGGACAGTGCCTGGAACAGAGTAAGCCCTCAGTAATGTGCTGAGTGAATATATCTTTATTATTTTTTTTAAAGTAACAGGTAAAAGCTGGCTTCTCTTCCTGCAACAATTTCTTCAGGGACCTAGCTGTGGCTAGCACAAGGACACTCCCAAGTGTATTTCACAGCAGATACCAGAGCTAAGGACTTGTCCAGCATTGTGTCATGGGGCTGTCTAGATCACCTCTCTAGTTGTCAGCTCCTCGCTTGTGAATCGGGGCTGATGAATCCCATGGGCCTTATGCCTTGCATAGCTATTGCAAGTATGGCCCAAGAAACATGTAAAGGAGCAGCAATATACCTGCCTCTCACTAACTCTCAGTTCATAGGTGTCACTGATATAGCTGTTGCCATTGTTTTTGCTTTCTTCTGGCCAAATACCCACACAGCCAGAGATATTGGGCAACAGGAGGGTTTATTAAGCGTGTAACTGGCTTCTGCAAAAAGAGACCTGGGCTGGAATTCTATGGCCTGCCATCTTGCATAAGTCGCTGACCCATCTAAGCCTCTTCTCTCTATCCAAGCAATGGAATGAGGGGGGTTGAAGGAGGGGGTGTGGCATCTTACAGTCCCTCCAAAGGACCACAATCACCAAGTCCTGTCCATGGTCCAGGCCTGGTGGGACCCTGCCCAATGGGACAGCTTGGGCCCAGGCTGGGAAGGCCGAGAAGCACTGGGGGTAAGAGGTAGCCCCAGGCTAAGGGGTATGGCTGGGAGCACAGGAAGTCCGGATCTAAATTGGGAGCAATGTGACTTGAGGCAACATCTCTTAGTGGTTTTTTTTTCTAAATTATATGTATTATTATTATTTTTTTAAAGAAAGAGAGATCCAGAGAGAGAGAGAAGAGAGAGGAGATAGGTGCCAGGTAACTGTCCAGCTCTGGCTTATAGTGGTGCTGGGGGTTGAACCTGGGACCTCAGAACCTCAGACATGAGAGTCAGCTGTAGAAACATTATGAAATCTCCCCCAGCCTGACAGCCTCTTGTGCCTCCAGCTCTACAACCTTTTGTGCCTTAGCATCATCGTTTGCAAAATGAAAATGCTTAGAAATTGTGAGGATAAAATCAATTGCTGTGTACCGCGCATTTAGACAAGCGCTTGGCACCCGGTAACCACTATTGTGACTAATAGCCTTGATTATTATCAACAGCCATGCTGGTCTTTGGACCAGGTCCTGTGCTGTTTTATAAACTTTGATTTTAATTCTCACAAAAAACATGCTGGCAATTTAGTCTCTGCTTTAGAGGTAAGCAGGTTTGACTCAGAGACTTCAGCTGCCTGTCCCAGGTCACACAGAATCCAGACTTGAACCCAGTGCTCTCTCAAGCCTCACTGTTTCCTCTGAGTCCTCATACTTGTGGGAGAAGTTGAGGTTTAGAGAGCTAAATGCAGACTGGAATCTTTCTGGGCCTTTCACTAGGAACTTCCTGTATCCAGTTGATGTGGCACCTGGCAGCCATACTGAGGGGTCATTATTACTGCTATTTATGAGCAGGAAACTGAGGGATGGAAACAAAGAAACTCCCTGTCACCACCCCCCTCCAGGGCTCCCCACTGTCAAGGATGGTCCTGGGGCTGACTGCCCACCTGGTGGATGGTGAGGTCTCAAAAGGAAGAGGCCACCCACCCACCCTCTCCTCCCTCTGCTTTATGACCTGTTTTATGAGCACGGCCTGGCTTCCACGTTGCCATGGGAACTAACCTGATGCAGCCTGGTGCGGGCTTCTGGCAGTTCAATCTGGGATTGGCAATTTTAAATTGTGAGCCATTCCTGGGGGGAGCCATGGAGGTCCAAAGGTTGGGGTCCCTGGGGCCCGAGGGAATGCATGAAACCTGCTATGTCTCTGATTTACTTCAGCTCCCAGGGGTCCAGGAGTTCTGGGGCCCTTAATGTGGGAAATCACAGGAATGCTAGCACCCTGCAGAACCCAGGGCTGCCTAGGAAATAAGACTGGCACTGAATGGGGGGATGGAGAATGGACAGAGCAGGAGGGGTGTTCTGTATACTAGGGTCACACACCGGCACAGACAGGTGGACACACACACACACACACACACACACAAGACCAGAAATGTGCACACATAGCCATGGGGATGTAGATACAGACACAGAAATCAGGAGGAAACTTTGAGCATCCAGAGACAGACACATGCAGGGATACCCCCTCCACCCTCCAGCTGTGTGACCCAGGCACTGTGCCTGGCCTCTCTACAGCTCAGTCTTGCCTGTCAGATGGGTATCTCCACTCCAGCTTGGGAGGGTATGGGCAGAGTGACTGGGAAATGCCAGCAGCACTGGAAGCCACCACTCACATAATTAGCCAGTTTGTCCTGAGTGCCTACTATGTGCTGGGCATCTCCACTGAGCTGAAGAAATCCATACTGTCAGAAAGCTCACAGTCTTGGTGAGGAGGTGATGCAAACCAGAAACACACAAAGAATACTGAATTGTGAAATAAGCCATACAGATAAAAGGAAATAAAATCAAGAAACAGGTAAAGGTAGTCAAGGAAGTCTTCTCAGAGGAGGTTTCCTATCACTCTGAGATGGATGTGGTGGAGCTGGCCATGAGAGGGTGCAGAGGGGCTGACAAAATAGCTCAGTTGGATGGGGTGCTGTTTTGCCATGTGCATGACCTAGGTTTGAGCCCAGCCTTCACCACATTGAAGGAAGCTTCGGAGCTGTGATCTCCTTCATTCTTTCTTTCTGCCTCTCTAATTCCATCTAGAAAGAAAAGAAAAAATAAAGAAAAGAAGAGAAAAGGAAAGAAAAGAAAAGAGGGAGTCGGGCTGTAGCACAGCGGATTAAGCGCAGGTGGCGCAAAGCATATGGACCGGCATAAGGATCCCGGTTCGAACCCCGGCTCCCCACCTGCAGGGGAGTCGCTTCACAGGTGGTGAAGCAGGTCTGCAGGTGTCTATCTTTCTCTCCTCCTCTCTGTCTTCCTCTCCTCTCTCCATTTCTCTCTGTCCTATCCAATAATGACGACATTAATAACTACAACAATAAAACAACAAGGGCAACAAAAGGGAATAAATAAATTAAATAAATATTTTAAAAAAAAAAGAAAAAAGAAAAGAAAAGAAAAGTAGTGCAGAGGAGAGCATTCTAATCAGTAGGAATGGGTGTCTAGATAGCCCCAAGGAAGCTGCAGTAGAAGGGGAAGCAGGAGATGGATGCAGAGGGTAACTGGGGGTCACATCAGACAAATCAAGGTGTGGACTTGGGTGTCAGTGCACATGAGATGGGGCCCACTGCAGGGCCCCCCACTGAGAGATGACCTGAGCTGAGCTGTGTTTTGATAAGCTCACCATAGTAATCTGGAGGAACTGCCTAGATGGGCCAAGCTGGACCTGGAGAGGCCAGGGGAGGGGCTGAGGAGACACTGGGATGTGTGTGTTGATGCCTGGGGTGTGTGTGTGTGTGGGGGGGAGGCTGAATTTCTTAGTGCTGGTAACAACAGAGAGAAATGGTCCATGAATCTGAGTACCAGTGTGTGTTTAATGCACCCCTGCACTGTTCATTGTTTCAGACACCTGAGACTGAATGGCATGCAGACCAGAAACAGACAGAAAGTTCTGTACCCCTGCTGCCCACTCTTCCACCCCAGAGTGCTCTGACTAGAGTGAAGACGGAGGTAGAGAAGTAGATACATAGTAGCAGGACACATCTGTGGGTGATGAGAGGTGCTGGGTGCAGCGGAGAAAAATCAGGCAAGGGAGGGAGGAGATGGGGAAGCCATGGAAGGGCTGGGCAATTTGCTGTTTGACAACAGAAGGAGAATCAGGACAGGTCTCATTGAAGGATGACATTTGAATAGAGATCTTAAGAAACTGCAGGAGTGAAATCAGGGGTACAGAGTTCCAGACAGATGGAACAGCAGGCGCAAAGGCCCTGAGGTAGAAATCCTGGGAGTCTCCTGTGACAGTGGTAAAGAAAGGTGGCAGAAAGCAGATCTCTTAGGGGAGAGGGGGAGGGACAAAGAGTCTGAGAGGGAAGAAAGGAGGGAGGGAGAGAGGGAGAGGGAGAGGGAGAGGGGGAGAGAGAGAGAGAGAGAGAGGGAGAGAGAGAGAAGTGGTGGTTCCTGGGAGGGAGGGAGATATTGCAGGACCTGAATGCCTGCCAGAGGGAGGGAGCTAGTGGGAAAGAGTTTGGTCCCTGCCTGCCCTTCTACTCTGGAGACTCTGACCCATGGAAACAGGGTCTTCTTTCCCCCAACAAACCTTCACTTGCCAGAAAGTGGAAAGGAAAAAACAAAACCAAAGGAAATGACAGCACTGGATTTTGCGCATTCAGGCAGGGTAGATCCTGGTTGGAAGGAAATTCATCCGGTAGCCTTGGGAGCTTCAGCAAAGGGTATGCTGGTTGTGGGGGAGGCTGTGGCCCCCAGGGCCCCAGAGTCAAGGTCACCATACAGAGCCCACCTAAGTCATCGTCTCCCCATGAGATTTGGGAAGGCCTCCCCAGTGCATCTGCTGGGTGCTTCACCCAGGGGTATTGGGGTAGAGTAGACAGACCCCTCAGCACCAGCTCAGTGAATGCCAGCTGGCCTCATTCATCCCATAAACACAAAGCCTAAGGGGGCTGGGAGGCACTGCAGAGGGGGCCCACAGAGTCCTCTGATTGGGCCTCGGAGGGCACAGAAAGGACACATGGTGGTGTCGGTGGGTCTCAGGGCTTTTCACTGCCTTGACACAGGCCAGCAAGTGGTCATGGAGTGAGTCCCTCAGGCCAAGGAATGAGGCATGGATTTCCTGGGCTGTCGGCATGTTAATCAGGGTGCTGTCTCTCGTGGCTCTTCTGGTCCTGGGATGCCAGAAGATGGATTTCAGTCTGGTTAGTTAGTGCCTTTTTTTTCCATTTTAAATATTTTTATTAGTGATTTAATAATGATTAACAAGATTTTAAGATAACAGGAGTACAATTCCACATAGTCCCTAACACCAGAGTTTCGTGTCCCATCCTCTCTTCATTGGAAGCTTCCCTGTTTTTATCTATCTCTCTTTCTTGATCTCTTGGTGCTTGATTCTCTGTTCTTACCTCTTCTTCCGGCATCTGTATGTCTTGGAAGTTGTGTTTGAAGAATGGATTTATAGCAGAAAGTAATGAATGCCTGCTTATATTTTTCCTCTTTTACCTATTTCAGTGTATCTGAAAGCCAAGCCTTTATTTACCACGGTTTCCATAACCTAATAAGACTACTGATTTTAAATACTCCCAATTGCCTTTTATTATAAATAAATGTATATCTATAATAACCTCTCTGATTTCTAAGTTTTGTAGTACTTTATGATTCAGTTAGGGTCTTGACCTAGAAAGGCAGAACTCGTCTGGTTGTGGGATCTCCTACTGCCCTGTCTGTCCCTGTAAGAATGGAAAGGGGAAGGGGTGGGCAGTGGCCTGGTTCACATCCTGCCTGCCCTGTTCGGTGGGGGTTCAAGACAACTGGCCTCCTCCACTGAGCCTGGTCCTTGACAGCTCAGAGGGAACATTGGACCTTTCTTATGACTTGTGGGGGTGGGGTGAAGTGAATTAAAGGGAGGACACCAGAGTTCTTGAACCATTAAGGAGGCAGGAGGGCTTCTGGGTGACATTATGGAGGCCTTCACAGGACAAGGTGCAGTGAGGCAGAGTCCCATGCTACAGACCCCTGCCTACCCTTCCCAGGGGCTCCTCTCCTCCAGCTGCAAGGGAGTCACAGAAGTGAAACTTTGAGTGAGGGCATGACCACACACTACACAACCCTAGCACTTTCCTCTTCCTCTTTCTCCTCCTCTTCTTTCTCATTTTTTTTTTTCGTTAGAGCCAGGGACTTGCACATGCATGATCCCACAACTCTGGAGGGAGGGAGGGAGAGAGAGAGAGAGAGAGAGAGAGAGAGAGACACCACAACATTTGAGCTTCCTCCTTCATTGCCATAGCAGCTTCCAGGTGTGGCTAGGCATTGAACCTGGGCCAGGTGTGTGGCAATGTAGGTACCCTAGTCCATCATTTATATCTCTAACCTTTAAGGTGGTGCTGGGAACTGAACCTACTGGGGTCTCAAGCATGTAAATAATAAGCTGATCTCTAATAAGCTGAGCTGTCTCCCTGGCCAGAAACAACAAGCAGATGCAGGGACTCAAAACATATTTGTGCACCCTGCTTATTGGAAGCATTTTTCACAACAGCTAAGAGGCAGGAGCCACCCAAGTACCCACTGAGGGATAGGGATAAAAACAAAAGGTGGTATACACATATAACAGACATTTATTCAGCCTTTTTAAAGGATAGGAGTGAACCCTGAAGACTTTGTGTTAAGTGAATTGAGTCAGGCACAAAAGGAGAAATACCGCATGATTCCACTTACATGAGTTCTCCAGAACAGTTAAATCCATGGCAACAGGAAGGAAGATGTTGGTTGCCAGGGGCAAGGGGCATGGAGGAGTGGGGGTGAATGTTTAATTGGTGCAGTTTCAAGTTTACACAATGAAGAATTCTGGAACTGGATGGTGTTGATGGCTACACAGCCTGAATGTCCTCAAGGCCACTGACCTTGCACTTTAGGGTGGTATAAATGATACACTACATGCTATCCCTGTGTGGCCACAGTAAAATGTGCGTAGGTACCTACAGATGAGCATGGGTATGCGTGCACACACACACACACACACACACCTCACTGGGGATCAAGTGTCTGATCACCAGCTCCCTGTGGATCCCATCACCTTTTGCCCTCACATATTCTGCATCCCCAATCTCTGGACCAATCTCCCACCCACTGGCTCCAGACCCACTAGCATCTCTGTTCTTTTTCCAGCCCACTAAGTCCACACTGGCCTTAGGACCTTGATGTCCACTGTTCTCTCAGACTCGAAGCTTCTGACCCAGAAATTGACAGGACTTGTTTCTCCTAGTCCTACAACTTTCAGGTCAAGAGTAATCTCCTCTGAGGTGCTCGCTTACGGCCCCTCCTCTTATTTTCTGATCCTTTACTTAAGTGTCTTCACAGACATCTACTGTGTACAAAATAATGCTCTATTTTTAATTCGAATGTCAACCCCAGTGGTCAGGAGGCCCAATTTTGTAGTCCCTGGAACAATCCCTAGTGCTTAGATGGTGCTCTGTGAAGTCTCTGAATTAATAGAAGATGCCTCATTGATGGCAAATGTGTATCTATAGTGTAAACTTGTTGTTCTGTCTGAGCAGATGTCCATGTACAGGAAAGGCCTGCAAAGTGGCCCATCAGGTGTGCACAGTGAGCTAAAGAGAGTGGGCATGTCAGGACCTTCAGGCAGTGCTGGCTCAGGACCTCTCGTGACTTACTCTGCTCCCAGGAGTTGCCTGAGCTTACAGTAGAGGACATAGTCATGAACAGGCACCTGGCTAGTTTCTTTCTGTCTTTTTTTTTAAATGTTGTTCTTGGGATTTGCTGGACTAGGATTTTCTTTCCTTCCCTTTTTTTAAAAGTTATATTTATTTACCTGTTGAGTAGAGACAGCCAGAAATCAAGAGGGAAGGGGAGAGAGACAGAGAAATACCTTCAGCATTGCTTTACCACTTGCAAAGCTTTCCCCTGCAGGTGGGGATGGTTTGGGAGGGGGGGGGGCTGTGCTTGAACCTGGGTCCTTACACATTGTAACATGGGTGCTTAGCCAGCACCTGGCTGTTTTCTTTAAAAGCACAAAGGGATGCTATGTCCCATGTAGGAAGTGTCTGCATGTGATTTTCTCACCTAACCTCCCCAGCAGCCCCTTGGGGATACTGCTATTACTGGAATTGGGAAATCACCAAACAAAAGCCACACACCTGGGGCGCAGGAAAACAGAGTTTATTGACACCCACCCACAGTTAGCTCACACTACAAGTTCTGGGCCCAAATTCTGATGGAGTTTCTCTTTTATACCATAACAGCACAGGAAGAAATGTGGAGTAATGATTAACAATTGTTGGGTGTGTATAGTTTGTGAGAGAGAGGATGTGTAAGCTAGGGAGGGTGAGGGAAAGGAGTAAAAAGTTAACTTGCTTGAAAGCCCTCAAGGTCTTGTAAATACAAGGTAATGGATGGGGATTAAACCAGGAATTTGTAGATGTCTTTTAGACCTGGTTAAAAAAAATCTTTGAAATTATTTTTAAAATTAATTAATTTATTTATTTTATTTAAGAAAGGATTAATTAACAAAACCATAAGGTAGGAGGGGTACAACTCCACACAATTCCCACCACCCAATCTCCATAACCCACCCCCTCCCCTGATAGCTTTCCCATTCTCTATCCCTCTGGGAGCATGGACCCAGGGTCATTGTGGGTTGCAGAAGGTAGAAGGTCTGGCTTCTGTAATAGCTTCCCCGCTGAACATGGGCGTTGACTGGTCAGTCCATACTCCCAGTCTGCCTCTCTCTTTCCCTAGTAGGGTGGGTCTCTGGGGAAGCTGAGCTCCAGGACACATTGGTGGGGTCTTCAATCCAGGGAAGCCTGGCCAGCATCCTGGTGGCATCTGGAACTGTTTCCAGAAGATGTGATCAGAGCTCAAGCCACTAGCAGCTTCTCAGTCCACCATCTTCCGGAAACCTCCTGAAATTATTTTTATATGCTACTTTTTTACCACACCCCCATTTTGCTATGAACCGCCCCCACCCCCAACCACCCATTTCCAGGGAAGGACTGAGCTCCTGCTACAGAACAGGCCCTGTCTGAGTTTGGCAGATGCCAGAGAGAAGACACAATTCAGCCTTCATGGAAAGAGGCCTGGATCTTTATATCCATCTTCTGAGGTAGCTTCTACCAAGGGGAGACTGAGTCTGCACTTCTCTGGAGTCTTCACTAGAGGGGCCAGAGATAAACAATAAGCAGTTGTGTAGACATACTTTCAGCTTTCCCCCTGCAGGTAGGGACCGAGGGGCTTGAACCCAGGTTTCTATCCTTGCACATAGTAACATGTGAGCTCCACCAGGTGAGCCAACACCTGGTCTCTCCTCTCTCCCTCCCCCTTCCTCTCAATTTCTGGCAATCTTTATCAAATAAATAAAGATAATAACAATTTTTAATTAGAAGATAAATAAAATTAAGAAATAAATAAACTTGCATTCTCTAGGGTAACTCCTTCTGGCTCTATCCAATGCTTTTCCACCACAGAATATGCCACTCTTTCACACTATATTATTATTAATTATTATTTTTTAAATATTTATTTATTTTCCCTTTTGTTGCACTCCCTTGTTGGTTTTCATTGTTGTAGTTATTATTATTGTTGTTATTGATGTCGTTGCTGGATAAGACAGAGAGAAATGGAGAGAGGAGGGGAAGGCAGAGAGGGGGAGAGAAAGACAGACACCTGCAGACCTGCTTCACCGCCAGTGAAGCGACTCCCCTGCAGGTGGGGAGCCGGGGGCTTGAACTGGGATCCTTATGCCGGTCCTTGCGCTTTGTGCCACGTGCGCTTAACACGCTGTGCTACCGCCCAACCCCCATTATTTATTATTTTTAATAAATATTATTTATTTGATTTTATGTATTGGATAGAGACAGAGGGACATTGAGGGGGAAGGGGGAAATATAAAGGGAAAGAGAAACAGAAAGACCTGTAGCACTACTTCACCACTAGTGAAGTTTTCCCCCTCTAGGTGGGGACTAGCAGCTTGAATTTGGGCCCGTGGACACTGTAGTGTGTACGCTCAACCCGGTGAGCCACCACCAGACCCCGGATTGTTGTCTGTTTTGTTTAGCAGAGCACGGCTCAGTTCTGTCTTATGGTAGTGCTAGGGGTTGAACCTGGGACCTTGGAGCCTCAAGCAAGAGAGTCTTTTTGCATAATCATTATGTTATCTTTACCCTACCCCCTATTACTTTATATAGAGACAGAGAAATCGAGAAGGGAGGGGGGTAGTGAGGGAAAGAGGGACACTTGCAGCATTGCTTTACCTCTTGCGAAGCACCCCCCCCCCCGTCAGTGGGATCCAGGGGCTTGAACTCAGCTCCTTCAGCAGAATAATGTGTGTGCTCTAATCCATGCACCACTGCCCTGCCTCTGCCTCACATTCTGTATGTTCTGTGTGTTTGCTAACCTAATCTTTCCTGCAGGTGTCTACACCACAAGGGCAAGGCCTTTGTCCATTTGATCCCTTTTGGGATCCCCACGATAAGAACACTGTCAGGGCATACGGGGAGCTCAGGATACATTTCTAAATGAGAGAGAAGGAGAGAGACCGTTGTGCATTGTGCATCTTCCACTGGATTTCAATCAGCTTAAAACTGGGAGGCTGGCACTATACATTTTTATTCCTGTTTCCAGTTTGTAGACTGTCTCTTGACCTCTCACAAAGTTCACCTTCCTTTCCTGTGTCCAGTCTGCCAATAATCTCATCAAATGAACTCTTCTCTGATACCGTATTTTTCCATTTCTAGGATTTCCCCCTAGTATTTCCAGTCTTTTTTTTTTTTTTTTTTCAAACTGCTGTCTTAGCTCACCCTGCACTGCTCTCTATGCATGCTGTCTACCTTTTCCACTAGGTCTGTTAGTCAACCCTCTACAGTTATTTGAAAGTCCTTATCTGATAGTGGCAGATCATTTAATAAGTACAATGTGTTGGGCGTTGAGCTAATGATTTTGTTTTTCTATCAAGTAAATGCATATGAGAAACTTAAGGCTCAAAAATAGGAGGCAGCTTGACCCCGAGGTCCCCTGGGCAGGAAGCCAGGGTTCTGGGGTGACCATGGCAGACTGGCTGTGGAGATTTTGTTCTATTAACAAAACTATTAATGTTCAGCCCCATTAGTCCACCTCCAGTCATGGGCTCTCCCTGTGACCTGCGCTCAGCTCAGCAATTTGCTCACAGAGAAGAATCCAGGTGGCCTGGCCTGGTGACACCTCACAGTGGCCAGGTCTCTGCAGAGTGGAGTCAGCTCTAAGTCCAGCTCCTCTGCCTGGTCTGCAGACCCCTACCATCTGGCCCTGGTCACCTGCCTTCCTAACCCCCACCCCAGGTCTCCCAGGATGGCACCAAGCTGGTCTCCTCCCCTGCCAGAACGTCCTCCAGCCTCTTCTCACCCTCTGCATGCCAGCCGAATCTCGTTCTTCTGTCTTTCACTCATTGAGTCTCTCATTTAGTGTGTATATACTACCTCAGTAATTTAACTCAGTATTGTCAATTCCAAGGAGGGAACTTAATAGAAATTTGCAGTTTCTGAAGCCTGAGAGCCTTGTTTGAATTCTGGTCATTCCTCTTGCCAGCTGTGTTATTTGAGCCAATAGTTAATCTCTCTAGCCTCAATTTCCCCATCTGTAAAGAAGGGATAGTGATAGAACCAAGCTCAGAAGACCAATATGAAGACTGAGGTCAGCCAGGTATGTGCACAGACCAGAGTCCATCACTCAAATAGCCCTCACAAGTGCTTCCTGTCACTAAGAGGCATTGCCAGGACAGGAGACACAGAGGAGGCTCAGAGTTAACTCTGCCTTCTGGGGTTCCCCTTTCCCCAATTCCAAGAACCAAGGGGCTTGTAGGCCCCATCTCTGTGACAGAGATGGCCTCAGCCCAATTTGGGGACAGCCAGAGAAGGGTCCCTCCTTTTCCTGCCCTTCTTGTTGCTTGGCTGGTCAGAAGGATAGAATCACTGAGCTGTGAAAAGTCCAGCTGGACAGGCAGAAGCCCCACTTTTGCCAGCCCTCCCCAGCCCCCATGCCCCATTCCCACCCCCACCCTACCGGCAACACACAGTACTGTTTCATGAAGCTTCCCTCCTGCTCATGGGGTCCAGGACTTGAACCTAGTTTTTTTGTACACTGTAACATGCACACTCTACTAGGAACACCACCACCCAGAGGCCCAAGAATGCAAGTTAAGATTAGGTGGTCGGAGGAACCTCAAGAAAAAATTTACATGTAAGCAAAGATCTAAAAGAAGAACTGGCAGTTTTGGTCATCAGATCTAAGAACTCCATGGTACAGAGGAAAGGAAGCGTTCCTCTCTCCCATCATGGACTGGAGGCTTTGGTCCTTCTTAAAAGGTCATCTGCTCATTTCTGTGTCAGGGGCAAGAAGAATGGACATCAGTCAGTGAGAACACACCCCAGGAGATGAACCCTAGTAGAATCTATGGGTTCATCTCCTGGGGATTCTACTAGACATAGAGCAGTATCATCACCCCCACAACACTCCTATTAAAGAAAAGACCTGACCAGTATGTTTATTTCTCTAGTTCCCATTCCTTCTTCAAATTTAGGATGATAACCTGATATCTAGATGTATGACAGCCATCTTGAAACCATGAGACAAGAACTGCATAACAAACATCACTATACTAGAAATGTCAGAACAGAAAGATGATGGATCCTGTGGCCTAGAGAACATCGCTGTGAGATAGCTCAATGAAGATCTGCTAGCTTAAATTAAAAAATTAGAAATTCATGTTTCTCTGAGCCAAAGCCATTCCTGATTGACACAAAGCAGTCTTCTAATTTTTGCAAAGTAGGACTTGCTAAGAACATAGACATAGCTTTAGAGACATAGCTCAAGTTTCACTGAACTTCACATCCTTTCTTGACCACATTCTGCCCTGGGGATGCTTGCAAGAAAGCAGAACCAAACAATTGCATCCACTCTCATTGCAAAGCATCTTAAGGCTGCTTTGGAGCTGGCTTCAAAGACGTACAGCTATGGTATGCAAAAGAATAGTCTCTAGTTCAGAGACCAGTGGGTTTCTATTCTGAGCCTTACATTAATCTCTTCCTTCTAGCCCAGCCATTCCATGTCTGGTATTTCTCTTAATAAAATGATATAAAATAAGAAGAGGAAAGTTCAAGAATATAAATATATTCATCACAGTCATATATATTGAGTTATTGGAAAAAATCATGATGTATTTTTCTGTTTTTTTCCCTATACAAAAAGGTGTCACACCTTTTCCAACAACACAATACAACAACTGTCTGTCCCCTCTCCCCCCCCCAAAAAAAAAATAACAACCTCAAACTGGACAAAGCTAAATATCCTTGGGGGGGAATTAGGAAACTGGTAGAATACTAAATGGACATGAAAAATGAGGTTTATAAAGTGTGTAATGGAGAAAGGTCAGTATTTATGACATTTGTCAACGAGAAAGCCAGCTGCAGCATTATATATACATATATATGATATCATCTCAGTTATATAAAAATTACATGGGGGAAAATAAGCCAGCTAAGAAGTACAATAATATGGCAACAGTGATCGTGTCTGCTTGGTGTTATTATGGGGACTTTGGGGGGATTTGTCCTGCTGTTCTGTATTTTTCCCACTTTGCCTATCTGTTCTACTTTTGTAAGCAGAGAGAACAAATTGACTTTTCTTTTTAAAGCTTCCAGGACCCTCCACTGTGTGAGATCATTGCTGTCATCTCCCCTCCAGTAAAGCAGATAATCAAGGGCTTCCTAGAGCGGCTGACCCCCTTCTGCACTGGGCCAAAATAAAAACAGCCTCTAGATCTGGCGTGTTTGATTAATAGCTTAAAAATCTTGCAGCAGACAAAGGGAGTGGTGGGGAAAGGGGAAGATCAACACCCTATTTTTAAATGGTGACGTGAGCTCACAGGAACTGAAGGCAAAGAGAGGCACACACCATTGCAGGCCTTATGCAAATCTATGCAAATGAGACACTCTCCTTGTGGAAGTGAGAATTCTGGGTCTGAGCTCCCACCTGGATTCCTGGGTCTCAGGGAGCTGTGTACAAAGTGGGGGAGGGGAGAGAGGGAAGAGAGGATAACAATAACCACCATTCATTGAGTTCTGAGTCCAGCTTGTAAAACATTTTCAAAGGGCCTCCTCTGATAATATGACTGTCCCTACTTTGCAGGTGAGTCTCAAGTGGAGCTCAGAGAAGGAAGTGACCCGAACAAGGTCACAGAAGGGGCAGACAACTCCCAGTGGTGCTTGTGGCCGGGCTAGGTAGCCCTGGGGGACAAAGACATGGTACCTCTACTGAGTTGGTCCTTCATGGGGAGGTGATGAGAACCTGAGGACTTAGAAGGTACTAAGGTCAGAGCCCCTGAGAGTAAGGGCATTGCACTTCCAGATGGGATGCACACAGAAATCTTGGTCCTCACCTCACCCCTGCTCTCAATGTGGTCTCTGCCTGCAACACCCTTGCTGCAGGCACCTACTGGCTTGCTCTATGACTCTCTAGTTCATTTTGATAGGTTGATTGATTAACTGATTGTTGGAACCATAACCTCATGCATGGAAGAACTTTCTTTTACCACTATAGTGATTTTCCCTCATTCAGATAGATAAACATATAGATAGATAGATAGATAGATAGATAGATAGATAGGTGATAGATAGATGATAGATAGATAGATAGATAGATAGATAGATAGATAGATAGATAGATAGGCAGACAGACAAAATGACAAACTACTGGACCAGAACTTTCTCCATTGTCACAATACACCCCATGTGGTGCTTGGACCAAAGCACCCTACCGCGTTAGCTATCACTCTGACCTCTTCCCTCTCAGTTTTTAACTCACGTTCGCAGAGAAGTCTCAGCAGTTTATCTATACCTGGCCCCACTTGGTTTCTCTTCATACCACCTCTTTGTCTTATGATGTATGTATGCATTTGCACATGACAAGAAAGTAGACACGATGACAGGGGTTCACCTCTGCATAGAATTCCAACACCTGGTAATATTTAGTGATTATGACTCAAGTATCAAGTAGATTAATGAATAAATAAATGAATCTCAACTCCTTCCAGATGCATTCAACCTTGGACAATGACCAAATAATAAGATCATAATTACTTATGACACATTGTTATTATAACATATTACTGAACATGTCTTTTTTATACTTTTCACAGCACTTTCTTTTCTATTCTAAATCATTTTATGGGGTGGGGGGATGATATACATTACAGCTGCTGACACATGGGTGTAACTTCTCATCTCCCCTCTGAAGCACATCTTTTACATCCCTTTTTCATTTAATTCTCACATCAGCCTCACATCTGAGGCAAGAAACACAACTATTCTCATTAAGTAGCTGCAAAGACTGAGACTCCAAAGAGTCAGATTAAATGCCCAGAGTCAGAGAGTATAGCAAGCAGGACCAGGTCTGGAATAAAACATGTCTGATTCTAGAAGCTTCTTCCCTACACACCATGTGAGGCTGTAACTGAATTCTACATAAAAGAGGGCAGGTGCTATATCTGCAGTATTAATTGCCATATTCCCTGTGCTTGGTACTGAGCAATGTCCCCTGGATTGTTGGTTAAATAAGTCACTGGTTCTCAATGATGCCTAGATCAGCAGCCTGGGCATCATCAGAACTGTTCTTGGGTCCTGCTGCTTTGTCACACTGTTGTGCACTAGAGTGCAGAGGCCTAAGGACAAATGAATGGATACCCTATAATGGTTTTCCCACTCCCAAAGCAGGACCCATCCTCAAGTAGAGGTGTAGGGAGATTTAAAACAAGCCCCTGACCCAGCATGGGGCAGAGCAGTGATTCAGGCTGTCCTGATCCTTCCTATCTGTGAGTGGAGGACGCATTTCCAGCTTTCATTTCAGGACTTTGATTTGGGTCACATCTGAGAAGATGCCCACTTGTCAGAGGGAGTGGGTTGCAGGGAGTGATGGAGCTGGAGCAGGAGGATGTATTATTAATTACTGTGTAACTTTGATTAAATGCCCACAGGGCACCACAGCTGCATGGAGGATATTAAGAAAGGAAATAGCACCCTATAGCAGCCCTGAGCAAATGCCTTCTGGGCAGGGATTTTCTTCTCCTACGGATCTCTCCACCTGGAGTGAGGCCCAGGTGGGGCTTCTTGTATGAGAGGAAGGCATCTGACCTCCCTGTGGCGTAGGTAGGTTGATGGGCCAGAGAGCGCATGCCCCCAGTCTAGGTGGTCTGAGATGCCCAGCTTGGCTTCTTGAGAAAGCAGTTGAAGGTGGCTGGGGCTTTCTGAGTTTTTGAGAGATAGACACACACTGGATTTAGATGTCAGATCTTGTGATTTGTAAATATAGGTAAGACCCATTCTGAGCTGGCAGCTTTTCTACTTACTTAGCTGCACTGTCATATCTATTCCTTTCAACAATACAATCTCCATCTTCATCTTTTTTAAAATTTTATAATTAATGCAGACAGAAAAAAGAGAGAAGAGAGAGAGCAAGAATCAGAGTATCACTCTGGCACATGGGATGTCAGATACTGAATTCAGAGCCTTATGCTTGAGAGTCCACTGTCCTAGCTTCTGGGCTACCCCCATCTCCATCTTTTCAGTGAAGAAACAAACAAACTCAGAGTGGTCACTCATATGGCAAGTTGAGGAAGTATATGGGATTCAAGCCCATCCACATATGCTGCCAGGGTCCTTGCTTCTGCGACTAGACTACTCATGTATTCTGCCTCTTGTGTCCCAACCCCCCTCCCCAATACATATTCCAGAAAGTCTACTGTTGCCCGATCCAGCAACACCCCCCTGAATATCTCATCCACAGCCAGGCAGCACATCTAGACAGATGTCTGGGCTTGAACAGCTGGCCATCCCATCACTGCTCTGTTCTTAAAAGTAACTTCCTCCAAGTACTCTGCCACCAATTTGCAGATGCTGTCATGACACCAACCTGACTTCCCTGGGCAGATGACCTCACCAATGTACCCTGGAACCCCACATCTGCAGACCCTTACCCGACTAGGGAAAGATAGGGACAGGCTGGGAGTATGAATCTATCTACCAATGTCCATGTTCAGTGGAGGAGCAGTTACAAAGCCAGACCTTCCACCTCCTGCACCCCATAATGATCCTGGGTCCATGCTCCCAGAGGGATAAAGAATAGGAAAGCTATCAGGGGAGGGGATAGGATATGGAACTCTGGTAGTGGGAATTGTGTGGAATTGTATCCCTCTTATCCTATCGTCTTGTCGATATTTTTTATTTTATAAATTTAAAAGAAATTAACGTCCTGCTCCTCCCCTAATCAAGTGGACATGAGCCTCACCACCCACTGGATCTGCTTCTAACCTGACTTCACATTCTCAAGGGCGTGAGTGGATCTGGCTCACCACCTCTCACTTTATGCCCTAGAATTCTGATATTTTCTGCCATTTGACATCTCTCAGGTTTTTATTTTATTTTTTTTGCTGAGGTTCACTGCTCTGGAATGACTTTTTCAGAGCCTGGTATGGGAATGAGAAAGAGAGAGAGGGAGAGAATGAGAGAGGGATAGAGAGAGAGAGAGAAAGAAAGAGAGAGGGAGAGAATGAGAGAGAGAGAGAGAGAGAGAGAGGGAGGGAGAGGGAGAGGGAGAGAGAGAGAGAGAGAGAGAGAGAGAAAGAGACCATAGCACTAAAACTCCCCCCAGTGTCATAGTTTTTCCACGTGATATGCCAAGATCTGGAACCTGGGATCATTCATCGCATAAGCCTTCCCAGGTGCACTATCTTGCTGGCCCCAGCAACTCTTAAGTTTTAAGTAAAGCTCTGGCTTTTTCTGGGATTTGATATCTGCCTAGAGTACTGTTTGGCCTAAGAGTCAAGCTCTAGACCTCATTATTTCCATGGTCATGTCACTGGCCAAGACGTTCCTTAACTCCAGAGGGAGAGGATGGATTTCAAAGGGGGTGGGGATGGCTGTGATGATATCAAGGACTAACAATGATCTAATAGCATGGTCTTGCTTAATCCTCATTTCACTATGAAGAAGTGGTATTGGGGGCTGAATGGTGATGCATGCAGTTAAGCACACATATCACCAAGCACAAAGACCTGGGCTCAAGCCCTTGTTCCCCACCTATACTGGGGATGCTTCATAACTGGAGAAGCAGGTCTATAGGGAGCCATCTTTCACTTTCCCTTTCTATCTATCCTCCTCTCCCCTCTCAGTTTCTCTCTTTCCTGTCAAATAAAAATAGAAATTAAAAAAAAAAAGGCTGCTTGGAGTGTTGGATTTATTGTGCTGGCACTGAGCCCCAGTAATGACCCTAGTGGCAATTACCAAAAAAAAAAAAAAAGTGGTATTGTAAGTGCCACATCACAGAAGACAGGAATTTTGTTTTTAAATACAGAACTAATCAGCTCTGGTATATGGTGTTGCTGGGGACTGAACCTGGGATGGGACCTCTGGAGCCTCAGGCATGAGAGTTTGCTGTGCTGCTACTGGTACTATGTTCCCAGTCTGGGAAGATAGAAATAAAGAGGTTCTGGGAGAGAAATGACTCCAGATTGCTTGCTTTCAAGCCACCATCATATGTCCACCCCCCACCCTCTCCCATCGCCCCAAAACACAAGGCTAGCTGGCACCTTCTAAATTCCTCCATCTGTAATCCAGACCACACCAGGTCCCTGAGGGCTGAGGAAGCTGCTCTGTTTCCCAGGAAACCATCTTGAGCTGTGAGGACCTATTAAAGAGTCCTTAAACTTGGGGGAGAGTTTTCAAATCAGCACAAGTAACTGTGATCCCCAGAGAGGTAGTAAGTTCCTCATCCCTGCAGGTGAGCAAGCAGTACCAGACAAGGGATTTGGGGGAATGCTATGGCAGGGATTGCAACACCAGATGGAGAGACTGAGTAGGTGAAATGAATCAGAGGTAGGGCCTAGCAGTGGTGCATCTGGTAAAGCATACACATTTTTATGTGCAAGGATCCAGGTTCAAGCTCCTGGTCCCCACTGCGTCTCTCTCCCTCTCTTACTCTTCCTCCCTTCTCAATTTCTGTCTGTTCTAGAAAATAAATTAATTAATTTAAAAATAAAGAAATGAATCAGAGTCTCTTTTGGAGGGGAAAAAAGCATTAGCAAAGAGTTTAGCATTTGAATTTGAATCCTACATACTTTGCTGTGTAACCTGGGAATATTGCTCTGTATCCTTGCCTTTAAAATGGACCTGATAATAAGACTTATTTCACTGCTATAAGACCATCCACATTAATGGGTGTGAAACAGTGCCTGGAACATTCTAAGCATCTAAAACATGAGCTCTTACTTCCGAATCTTTTTCTCTTCTTTCTTTCTTTCTTTTCTTTTTTTCTTTTAGCTTTGGAGCCTTTCCTACTAATCAAAACTTAAGTGGAAGCCAGCCAGTACGTGGCATAGAACAAAAAGAGGCTGCCCTTCTGAGGGCCGTGGAAGTCTGCTTGTCACATCTGCCCCAGCCCCATAGTAATCTCAATACCACATCAAGGGCCCATGGGCCCATGTGACAACCACAGTCTGCATTACTGTAGGTCCTTGATCTCAAATCCTCTCTGCCATCGTGATGCAGTCTGCAGGGGACATCTCCAAACTATAGTACTTAGCTAACAGATTTCACAAATGGGGAAACTGAGGCCCAAAGGGGTATAGAAACTTGTTGAGGCCAAGTTTCTATCAAGCTGGGTGCTTGTCAAAACATAATTTCACTGCTCCAACCCACTTTTTCATTCAGATAGAGGAATACACACAGAGGGATGTCACAGCACTAGGGCTTCCTCAGTCCCATAGTACCTTCCATGTGGGACTGGGGTTTGAACCTGCACTCAAGCCAAGTCATGCATCTACCAGGTGAGTTCCCTCTCTGGTCCAAGATCACCTATTAATTAAGGAACAAGATCCCTTAGGAGGACAGAGGAGCTTCTTGCCCTCTTCCCAGAATAAACAGACCCAACATCAGGTCACAGAGGAAGCCAGAACACCTTCTCGGGCTCCTGTCTCGTGGCTGGAAACTGACATCAGATGAAAGTGGTTGCTTCTAGTTCGAAGGGACACTATGTTCTTAGCTGCATTATTACAATAGCAATCTAAATTCCCACCAACAGATGAAATTACGGGAGATATATACATATACACATACACATACACATACACATACATATACATATGCGATACTATCCTGTAATCAAAAAGATGATATTATGTCCTTTGGGAAAAAATGGAGGAAACTGGAGGTGATTATGCTTAGCAAAATAAGTAAAGAGATGAAAGACAACTACTAGACGGTTTCACTTATATGTGTAATCTAGAGATCTGACTTAGATGAACTTGCCAAACAAACAAACAAAATTCCAAACAAAACAGAAGCAAGCAAACTGTGAGACTTATGAGAACTATGGTGGTTATCTTTGGGAGGTGGGAGGGTGGGATACAGAACTTTGGTGGTGGGTGTGGTGTGGAGCTATTCACTATAATCTCACACTCTTTTAACAAACTATTAATAACAAACAAAACATTTTTTATAAATCAAGAAGAAAAAAGAAAGAAAGGGAGAGAGAGAGAGAGAGAGAGACTGCCTGCTTGGATGTCAGCAAGAAAAGGTAAGAGGGTTTGGTTTGGTTTGGTTTGGTTTGGTTTGGGGGGGGGGGAACAATGGTAGCAGAGGGAATACAGAGGCTGGAGGGCATAGCAGCTGCTCAGATCTCCCAGAGACACTTCAGTCTCCACACAGTGCCAGACACTGAGGCTAGGAGGCAGGAACCTGGAATTACTAAACCTAGTAGGAGCCCAACAGTGAGTGTCTGAGTCCCTTCAGGAGACACTTGTCCAGGCTATTGGGTTTCGGACCTCACTGTACAGAGAGGGGCAGTGGTGTACCCCAAATTCCACAGCAAAGCAGGGTAGGGAGCACCCCACGATGTGGTACTGTCCTGTGATGGTTGTTGAACACTCAAAGAACTTAAGACAGTAAGTCTACAGGCAGCAGATAAAGCTATAGAAAAAGTTAAAGTTTACTAGAATAGACAAGTCAAAGAATAGTTAGTAAGGAAGGTGATGGACAGTCAGTAAAGGACCAGCTGTCCACTGAGTGGTGGGAAGAGTCTGTATTTATTTCTATAATTGTGGGGGGTTGCATTCTTTTGTGGTTGCTCAAGAAAACTGCTTCTTCCTGCCTTATCTTATGCAGGATTCAAGCCCTTCATCAATGGTGGTCCACAGCCTGGGGTGTGTGACAGAAATTTCTCTAAGAGAGTTCTTAATTAGAGTGGACTGCATCTCTTACTGGGGAAATTTTGATCTTATGACCAATAACCAGACCTGTGACTGCAGCTTTCTTCAGCTTTGCTCAGATTTGCTGTTTACACTGCAAGCCTGGTAAAAAGCCACATATATGAATTGATGCCGCAGCACCTCAGACATCAGGAGCCTTACTGTTCGTTTTCATTGGCATCAAAGCTTTGTTCTTGGAGCCATGGCCATAATGACAACAACAATGATCTAAGAGCTACATTCATTTGGATACAGATTCCAGGGGAGGCATTCAAGTTTGAAGTTCTGTCATCCTCAGTAAACATTCCAGTGAGATGGGAGTATGATTCCCATTTTGCACATGAGCCACTGAGGCTCACAGAGGTTAGAAAGCCTGCCTGAGGGCACATCACTGTCACTGGCAGAGAGGGATTGCACAACCCACATCCTGGTCACTACTCTGTCATGAGGGAGAGGACCTTTCTTCCAGAAGTCCAAGCATTAGTGAGAGAATGGGATTTCAGGACTTGGGAAGTCATTGCAGAGCTGCTGAAATCACTTGTGGGTGATTGTCTTCCACACAAACAATAGTCCCTCTCACACTGCTTGCAAGCAAATTAAAAATAATAATAATTCTCCAGCTTCTTTATGGGCTAGGACTAGTATGGAACACAACACAGCATCAGGACTGGATCAGGGTCCTCAGGAAAGTACTGAGCAATTGCCCTTAGGCTGCACTGTCTGTCACCAGTCACCAGAAAACCAACAAAGCCTACTTGAGTACTGTGAGGACTGGGCTGGGGATCCTGAGGTGACCATCCACCACAACAGCTCCCGGGGTCTGAGCAAGCATTTATTGAGGGCAGACAAGCTCCAGGTGTTGGCAGCCAGCAAAGTCCTTGCATCAGCACTTCATCCAGCAGAGACGGCAGGAGATGAGCAACAGAACTGACAGGGAAGCCCTCTTGACACCACCCCTTGCCTTTCCTGAGGCATTTCACAGTTCATGGTACTTCACTTCCTCAACAACCCTGAGAAGTAGGATTCACTTTCCCATTTTACAGATAAAACAAAAACACCTCATGTAGGTAGTCCCATGTGTTAGGAAAGGTCTCACCAGATTTAAAGAGCTGGGAGGCTGACTTTTCAGGCTGGTTACAGTCCACAGTAGGATTTCAGTAGCAGCATAATGTGGGGTGGCAGCACAAGTAGTAATCTGGTTGAAGTCGACAAAGTTGGTATGGCAGTAAGGAATCATAGAGAAGAAATTTCAAGAAGTATGGGCATTTCCTATAGGTACTAGGACTAGGAGCAATGAAGGTCTTAAAGAGAAAGCAAGGGGTTTCTTACAGTCTTGGAGACCGTCAAAATATCAATAGTTAATTATTATAACCAGGTTAGTTGGGGGGTTTAGTATCTATATTAATATACTTGACTTCACTATGCTTTGAGCCCTTTTAGTGGTATCTGAATCTCTTTGTATTTTAAACACTTATAAGGTCAAAAGGTCTTGACCTGTCTGACCTAAAGCTATAGTTGATTTAGATGTTTACAGAGCTATATTTTCAGATACATTTTTAGAGATTCATGAACAGTTAATCCCCTTATCATCAGAGTTTGATCATTTTTTACATCTAAGATAAATATTAGCAAAAGCTAATATTTGTGCTTAGGGCTATGGTCTAGGCAGTTAGGGAACCTGAGATATTAAATCTATCCAACCCCCACCCCGACATGTATTAATATTGATTGGACTGAATAGTGATAGAACTAGAGTTTCACATCTTCCCCACCACCGAAAGTCTGTGCCCTCCTCCCACCCCCCCCAGGTAAACATCATAGTTTTCCAATTTAAATATGGGTTGTGTTGTGTCTAGTTATTTATTTTATGTATGTGTGTTCAGTTTTCTAAATTCCACATATGAGTGAGACCGTCCTGTAACTTTCCTTTACCTCCTGGCTTATTTCACTAAGCATAATATTCTCAAGTTCCATCCATTTTATCCCAAAGGATGTAAAATCATCTTTTTTTATTGCTGAGTAGTATTCCATTGAGTACATGTCCCATAACTTTTTTAACCAGCAATCTGTGGAGGGACATTTTGGTTGCTTCCAAATTTTTTGCTATTGTGGATAATGTGGCTATGAACATGGGGGTGCATATATCAGTTCAAATTAGTGATATTGTCTCTTTTGGATAAATGCCTAGGATTGCTGGGTTGTAAGGTATTTCCATTTGTATTTGCTTAAGGATTCTCCATACTGTTCTCCATAATGGTTGTACCATTTTGCATTCCCACCAGCAGTGTATTAGAATTCTTTTCTCTCCACATCTTTTCCAACATTCATTCTTTCCTGTTTTGTTGATGAAGGCCATTCTTACAGGTGTGAGGTGGTATCTCAATGTGGTTTTAATCTGCATTTCCCTGGTGATGAGTGAATTAGAGCATTTCTGCATATGTCTGTGGGCCATGAGTATCTCTTCTTTGGAGAACTGTCTATGCATGTCCTCTGCCCACTTTTTAATTGGGTTTTTCTTCACTAAGTAACAGATACCAAATTAGGCTAGGGTTTAGGGTACTGGATACAGGTGTACATGTATTCATAAACAAAGGGCAATCATATAACTTAAAGTCAAAGTGCTCAATAATGGTTGAAGTGCCTAAAGAAGGCATCATAAATTCTGTAATTGATTGGATTTAGACCAGATTAGCAGGATAGCCTAACAGAAAGCTCCAAAGAAGACAGACCCCCCCAAAAAAGATAACTCTGACTGGGCTCATCAAATGATACTCAATGCCTAAACAACTGAGAGAAAAACTAAGATAATCAGATAAAGAAAGGACTGCAAAAGTTGGATAAGGGCAAGAGACTGGCCCACTTAATAGTGCCTGCTTGGTCAATATCACACCACCTGATCATCTGGGGCCCTTGTTAGGGAATCCTTGGATTCCCATACACATAAGATGGGCCTTGACCTCTAAAGGGTCCCTCTCTCCACTACCACTGGTTGCTTCCATAAGGAAATAGCATCTTGTCGGCCTTCCCAGGACCATGGCTCTACCATAAAGTAATGAGGTAGGAATAGCCCCAGTCTGTGAAGGGAGGCTGGGGGTATCCTGCCCGGCCACTCGAAAAAAGACTGGCCCTGAAATGAGTGTAGCTTGCAATGTTCCTCAAATGTGACCATGAGCTATAAGCTCAGACAAATAGGGACTCAGAAGTAACACAGACTCTGGTGCTAAATATAAATATGCATTTACATATGGGCCCTGGAGCAGGTGGATGGAGATAAATAGTTAATTTTACCCACAGAATTTTTTTTCTTACACAAGAATGGGAGTTCCCAACTTTCTAGTCCTTTTTTCTACTTTGACACCATTCTCTCAGACAATATTCTCATCCAGCTTCAGGCTAGCTACCAAACTCAAGCAAAACTATTACAGTTGTATGCCCCGAGGAACATGCCTAAAATGGTTCTCCTAGGGGTTGGGCAGTAGTGTAGTGGGTTAAGCACACATGGTGTGAAGTGCAAGGACCAACTTAAAGATGTCGGTTCAAGCCCCAGGCTTCCCACCTGCAGGGGGCGGGGGTTGCTTCACAAGTGGTGAAGCAAATCTGCAGGTGTCTATCTTTCTCTCCTCCTCTCTGTCTTCCCCTCCTCTCTCCATTTCTCGCTGTCCTAACAACGACAGTAACAATAACAACAACAGTAATAATAACAACAATGATAAACAACAAGGGCAACAAAAGGAGAACAAAAAAGGCCTCCAAGAGCAGTGGATTCCTGGTGCAGGCACTGAGCCCCAGCAATCACCCTGGAGGCAAGAAAAAAATGGTTCTCCTAGCTTTCTTCTACCCTAAAGTCCCTAATCTCATCTGCTCTGATCCTACTTTTTAGTTCCTGTTCATTAACCATCTTGTCTCAACTTAGGTCATGCCACCCTCCAGACACCAAGTTACAGTTGCTACCATGACTCCACCCCAACTTCTCTGGGCAGACAACCTCACCAGTGTGTCCTGGACCCTCACAACTCCAGAGCTCTGGTTCACTAGGGAAAGATAGAAACAGGCTGGGGGTACGGATCGATGTATTAATGCCCATGCTTAGAGGAGAAGCAGCTACAGAAGCCAGAACTCCTACCTTCTGCTCCCCATAAATAACCTTGATCCCAATGGGGAAGAAGTAATAGGATGAAGATAAGAACTCTGTCCTCCAGCTCCATCAGCACCTAGAGAGAGAGAAGAAAAAGGAGAGGGACATATGGAGGTAATAATGTTGTCATGAGTGGTTTAGAGGGGAAGAGAGGATTGAATCAGAAAAAGAAGGGGTAACTATGTGAAAATGCGGACAGATAGTTGTAGAGAAGATGGTTGGCCCATGTCTACAACTTTAGGGGAACTGTGGTGGATTGCAGTGGGGAGAGTGAAGATTCTGAACTCCGGTGGTGGGAATGGTGTGGATTCAAACCTCTGTTGACATGTAATTCTGTAATAAAAAAAATAAAAACACTTTTTTAAAAAAAAAAAAAAAAGAAAGACACCTGAGAGTGAAGTAAGAAGAGACTTTCCCAAGGTCACTCAGTCACATCAGAAGGGAAGGAGGATTTGTACCTGGGCCAGGCTGGCTGCAGCCACCCTGCCCCAGGGAGGCCCTTAGTCCACTAGAACCATCAGCTCAGGCTACTCTGTTGAGGGAGGGGACCTCTGCTCTGGAGGCCACCAAAACAGCCTTCAGAAACAATGTCCTCTCCCTACCTCCAAACAGAGCCAGGCTGGGACATGGTGTTGCCAGCTCTACAGCAACCCCCTCATCAAGCTGTTGGTGCCTGATGGCTCTTTAATTATTCATTCCTGCTGAACACGCAGGCCCAGGGCTTCAGCCATGCTTTTTAGAGCTCACCCATGGGGGGAGCCTGGGTAATGAGTCCAGACCTGTCAAGAAGTTTGGAATCTGTCTGCCCACAAAATGTTCCCTGCTCCTCCCACACGGGCCCCACCAGGCACCATGGAGGATGACAATGAGCCAGGAGGCTTCAAAGACTTCTCAAACCAGCCTGGAGCTGCGGTGTTGAGGGCTGGAGCCTCTTGGTCTGATTTCCACTGCATCCAGCCAAAGGTCAGAGTGTGAGGCAACTTGTGAGGGTCAAGGAGGGGTGATGCTAGGGAACGATGTTTATTTCCAGGGGAATGCATGACTCAAAGAAGCCAGAAGACTGAGAGAAGAGCTCCTTCTGCAATGTGGACAGAACCAAAAGGCAGACCTCGCTTAAACCCTGGCCCTGACACTTTCTAGCTGGATGTTATGCAATGAGTCACACACCCATTCTGATTAAGCACCTTAAACATAAACTAGAGAGTTGTGTAGGCCATAGTTGAGTTTGGGGGCCCTAATATACACCAGGTCCTGGGAATTCATCAGTGACAAGGACAGGCAAAACCCCTGTACTCACAGTGAGGTTTGGATAAGGATCATGGTCAAAATATGCAGAACACCTTGACCCATATATAAGAAGGATTTAATTTATAATTGTTTTACTACTTGTATCACTAGAAGAGGATTTAGACTTTGCCTATTTCATTGTTTTCTATCACCCACCCTGAATGATTATTTTTACCATAGCAGAAAAGAATAACCAGGCCAAACACACACACACACACACACACTTGACCACACAAGTATGCACACACATGCACCAACCTCTTAGAGATAATTTACTTTCCCCCTTCAAAGTTGCTTTAGAAACTCACTCATTCATTCATTCATTCATTTTTCCTAACCTATGAGGTTTTTTTTTTTGTCTCATTCCTTTTCCCTGAGTCCTAACCATTCTAACTTTCCTGACCCATAAATATCTTCTTCACTCCCTTACATACTCTCCCACTTATTGAGCAAACATTTATTACATCCTAGAATAGGCCAGGTCCTGTTGTGATCAAGTCCCTCCCTGCTCTCATGGAGTTTGATCCTAGAAGGACAAACAGACAACAAAAACATTCCCTCGCCCCCCCCCCCAGAGCTGGAAGGAAGGACCACCAGGAGAGAGAGCTTTGCTGATGTGACATTTGAGCAGAGACCCTAGTGGGGTGCAAAGGGAGCCTTGTAACTTCTGGGGAATGAAAGCTCAAGGAAGAGGGGGTAGTCTGAGGCTGGAAGAAGGTTGGCAAGGAAACAGGCCCCTCAGGGAAACCTGCCCTGGGGTCCCAGCCTTCCACCACAGTTAGTCAGGCAGAAACACAAATACAGGCACCAATGAAGCACGGCAACTCACTCAGACTTCTAGAAGAGGGGGCTATCGGGTTACCCCAGGCTCCAGTGACTCTCTGAAGAACTGGAGAATGGGAAGCAGAGAGGGAAAGAGGCATCCCAAGGTTACACAGACAGCAGTCTCTGGGTTGGGTCTGGGCTCCCACATGCCCTGATTCCATTTAGTGTCATCTCCACAAAGCTGCTCATTGCCATTCCAGTGTCAGGTGGAGTCAGGCAGCCCCTGGAAAGCCCTTAGGGTCACACAGGTTCACAGGCAGGCTGGTGAGAGGCTTAAAGCCCTCTTCTACCCCTTACCTCCTTGCCCTCCTGCTCCAGAACCACAGGAGCCCTGCGCAGCCCCCATTCTGGCTTTGCATGTGGGAACCATGGTTACAGCTGCTGCTTGATTGGCAGGGGGTCTGCAACACCTTAGAGCCACCCCCTGATTCCAAGAGTTTGTGCTAGCCAGCAGGAGTGAGTGCAAGAGGATACACCGGAGCGAGGAGGAAGGGGGTCACCAGTCACACCAGGGCCTCATCAGCTTCACCTTCCCTTCACAAGCCCTTCATCCGGGCATCTCACACCACCGCGAAATCCTTTTCAGAGCTCTGAATTAAAAATAAATTTGCAAGCACATAACCAGATGTTACATGGGGAAAAGATAAATAACTCAGCCTGTCAAGGAACTGCCTCATCTCAGTCAACCCTCTCTCTTTCACAAGGTTTTAATTTTTAATTTCACAGCGGTAACTATAGCAACCTGCAAAAATAATATATTCCAAAGCAAAACAACTTTCTTGGCTCTAGCTCGGCATCTCCATGTTCTCTCTTTCCCTCCTCTCTACTAACTTCATACAGGTCTGTGCCCAGAGTTGATGAATGCTCTCAGCTTTGAACTCCCTCACCCACTAAGTCATTCATTCATTCATGGCATAAGTATCTCCAGCCACCACAGTTCACGCTGCACCTAGGGTCAGCTTGCTACCTACGTTCAAAGCATGAGGCACGCCATGTTATTCTCATCACTTTGAATCATAAGTCTTAAGTAAATAGGAGCAAGAGTTTAACTAACAAGCATCATCTGTATTGATTGGTGACCCAATTAGTCAGGCACAGTGTTGAACATTAGGGTGACATTGCCAAGAAGGTCTGAGCCTATCTTTAAGAACCCTGCAGGCTTATATGGGAGTTGGGCAAAGAAACATATGGTTACGTAAAACAAATCAGGGGCTTGATGGTGGCACACCTGCTTGAGTGCTCACATTAAAAGTGTGTAAAGACCTGAGTTCAAGCCTCCGGTCCCCACCTGCTTCATAGGTGGTGAAAGATGCTGCAGGTCTGTCTGTCTGTCTGTCTGCCTGTCTATCTCCCCCTTCCTTCTCAACTTATCTCTGTCTCTATCCAAAAATAAGTAAACCATTAATCTCTCAATAAAAAATAAAAATAAAATATATTGAAAATAAAACAAAAGATAAGACAGCATGAAAGGGGGAGATGGTACACAAGTGGGTGGGGTACAAAAGTAGAAAGGGGCTATTTTGATACCTAGTGTGGAAAGGTGGTCCACATCCAGAGTGGTCTTGGAAGACTTCAGAGAGGGTATGACTTCTGAGATGGATACTCATCTTGCTGGATGAGTAGAAGCTTTCTGAGAGACCAAGGAAATAATAGCAGCAAGTTCAAAGGTGAAGACATGAGAGACAAGGGTAACACTCGAGCTAAGGGTGAGGGCCTTGACTTTAAAGAACGCTGGAAAGTCAGTGTGGTACAGTCTCACAAGAGCCTGGAATAGTTCTGCTAAGGACTTCCTTTAGAGTTCAGGGGAGGTCAGCAAAGCAGTGGGATTAGACACACATACTAAAATGGTGACTCTCTGGGGGCCAGGAGGTAGCGCAGAGGGTTAAGTGCACATGGCACAAAGTGCGAAGACCGGTTAGAGTCCCAGCTCCCCACCTGCGGGGGGTGTGGGGGAGTCGCTTCACAAGCAGTGAAGCAAGTCTGCAGGTGTCTGTCTTTCTTTCCCCCTCTCTGTCTTCCCCTCCTCTCTCCATTTCTCTCTGTCCTATCCAAAAACAACAGCAGCAATGACAACAATAACAATAATAACAAGGGCAACAAGGACAATAAAAATGGGAAAAATGGCTTCCAGGAACAGTGGATTCATAGTGCAGGCACCAAGCCCCAGTGATAGCCCTGAAGACAAATATATATATTGCCTCTGGGGACAAGTGTTGGTAATAAACTGGAAGGGAGAGTGGAAGCAGAAGCTGGGTCAATGCCTTAAGTGGGCTGTGGATACAGGTAAGACTAGTGGGTGGATATCTCAGTGTGTATTTCCTAAGCAGCAGACCTGGATCCCAGGGCTCGGGCTTCTGTGGGAGGAGATCCTAGGAAGCATGGAGGTGGGGGCGGGCAGGAAAGGAGGCCAGGGAACACTCATTATCCAGCAACTGCAGCTGGGTCCTACTGGTGAGTTCTGAGCCCCATAGTTGCCCCACCCCCCAAGGGGGCTGAAGGACACACTGCCAATTCCTGTGGCTGTGAGCTGAGGACTGGCCCCAGGAGGTGTCAGTTTCCTGGCTCTTCTCAATTGCCATCCAGGCTTGGAGCAGAGCAGGCTCAGGGAGCTGGAGAAAAACTTCACAATTGTACTGACAACTGGACACAGGGCCAGATTGCCGTAAAACAGAGATGCAAGCTCAAAGGGATATGAATGGGGCACCACCAGCTTGTGGCCCAGTGAGGCTCTGAAAGATAGTATGTGGGTATAAGGGAAAACACTGACACCTGGGACAATGGGGCAGAAGAACTGGTCTGTGTAACCTGCAACAGGGTGGAGGGGTAGGCAGGGCAACAGGTCCCCAGGAAGGATGGGCCCAAGGTCATTGGCTCCAGCTGGTTAAGTGAGGAATAACCAAAGCTGGGCCACAGTTCCCACCATGGCCCTTGAGCCCCTGCCCCAGCAGGACACATAGTGTTCTGAATGGAGAGCTCTGTCTCTGTAAACAGAGCTGCCCACTCCCCAATCAGACAATGAACGTGGCAAAAAAACTGTCAAGTGGGAATGTGCATGTGCAGAAACATAACACTTAACACATGTAATCTGGGCCAAGTATCCTACTTCTCCTGGCCTCAGTTTCCTCAGCTACCCTAAGATATGATTCATAGAAGAGCTTACAAGTGCCTAGACCTGTTGTGTGGATGGGACTAGACGATGCATCATGGTGCATAGAAGTGACCTAACAATTGCTGTTTTCAACACGGTCTTCTGAGTATAGCACATACCTATGCCTCCCCCAGGGAGACAATAGTCATTAAGCAGATACAATTCCTTCCCCTGCCCTCACGCTGCCTCCAGCCTTGTGGACATGAAGAAATGCTTTATATAGAATGCTAAAAGCAAGCAAGATAGGAAATTATGCATAAAGCATGATTCTAATTTAGTTTAAACACACACATCCACAAAGGCCCAGGGGATACACACCACCATGTAACGATAGTTAACACTACCTAGGAGAACTGAAGGTGGCTTGCATGTTGCCATTCTTTTCTGTTTCCTTTGTCCTTTTAAAATTTCACAGTTGACTGTATTGTTTGAATAGTCATTTTCTGAAAAGAAAGAAGAAACAAACATATTTCCTTCTCTGACTCCCTGGCCTTGACAAAAATTTACCCATTTCCTGGGGAAAGAAAGGTATCTTTTCCACCTCCCCCCAACCCCCCAAGCAAAAGATACTTGTTGGTATCCACAGACTCTCAGTGCCTGGCCTCCCCTGGAGCCCATATATCCAAGTAGCAATCCAAGGTTAACTGACAAGAGGTTCTTTCCCATCCACTGGCCCATGGAGGTGTGGTCCACCCTTGGGTCCATGTCTGTCCATTGACCTGGGACACAAAAATTCATCTTCAACTTCAAGGTTCAGTGCTAGCAGGCCTGCATGCCTAAGCCACATTCTCCAAAGTGTTTTGTCTAAAAACTGACATTTTCATCTTCATTGCTTGACTCCTGGATCTCTCATGGTTTCTGAATTTCAGTAGAGGCAGAGGGAGGAGAAAGGTCATGCTAACAACATGGTCCACACTTGCTCCTAGAAACAAGCCCTTATTTTTTTTTTTAAATCTCTTTATTGGGGAATTAATGTTTGGCATTCGACAGTAAATACAATAGTTTGTACATGCATAACATTTCCCAGTTTTCCATATAACAATACAATTCCCACTAGGTCCTCTGTCATCCTTTTTGGACCTGTATTCTCCCCCCCACCCACCCCAGAGTCCTTTACTTTGGTGCAATACACCAATTCCAGTTCAGGTTCTACTTGTGTTTGCTCTTCTGATCTTGTTTTTCAACTTCTGCCAGAGAGTGGGATCATCCCATATTCAAAAACGAGCTCTTAATAAAGATGTCAGCCACCATTTTTCTTAAGTTTCTTATGCCCTTTGATAGCTAAGATTGCATCCAGGATTGTGACAAGCCCAACTTTCTCAGAAAGTTCTAGAAAGGTCCCCTGAAGTGAAAAAACTCAATGGCATTATCTGTCTTGAGTCCCTTCTGGCGGAAAACTACCCCTCCCCCACAGCATGTGGGTTTCCATCAAGACCCCTCAAACAAGGGTGGTCAGGGGTCTCATGCAGAAGCAAAATGACTCTCTGGAATTGAGCTATGGATGATACATGGATGTGTGAGTTTTGCAGTGTGCTGATCTTGGCACCTGGGCCTGCTGCTAATAGTCCTCTTCCCCAGGACACACAAAGAGCCAGCTTCTGGGAAGAAGCTGAGAGAAGAGATGACTTCGCCGGGTCCCTCTACACATATGCTGTCATTCTTGAATGTGTCTTTCCTGACCAAAACCAACAAATTCCTTCCCTCCACTCTTTTTCTTTTTTGAGTTCAAGCTGGGCTTTTGTCCATTGCAACACATACTGAACAGCATACTAAAGTGAACATTGACGGCTTAGTTTGTGATCCCTTAGCCCAAGCTCCCTTTCTAAATACCCTCATCATTTAGGAGATTGGTCTATCACTCAAGAGAAACATCTGGAGGAACTTCTGGCTGCTGATACCACATCCTCCTTCACACCTTGGTTTCCACCTGGACCCCCAGACAGAGCAGGTGAGTTGATCCTGAGCTCCTTCCAACCCCACCAGAGAGCCTCCTGCATGGTCTATTCTTACTGTCCTTCCCAAGAGGATACAGAAACCACTGAAAAGAATCGAGCATCTCAAAGGATGTCCAAGGCAGTGGATGCCTGAGACTGGGTCTCTGAATGCCTGTGACTGTAGTGAGAAATACACATTGTTGTGTTGAGCCATTGAGGTTCAGGGGTTGTTTGTCACAGTGATTATCCTGCCCTGATTAATACAATAGGGTGGCACCTTGGAGAGCTACCAAAGATCTATGACTGCACAGGAGCCTCAGAGCTTCTTATTCAAACATGGGTTTTTACTGAGCTCTGATTCTGTGTCTGCAAAATAACCCTACCCTTCTCTTTATCCTCTTCTGCCCAGGAACACCTTTCTCCTCAGCCTGATGTCTTGTCCACCTGGACCAGAAGCTCCCAGGAGCCAAGTCCTTAACTGCCTTCTTCCTCCATGCCTGGTTCCTGCTGTCTAGTTTAGTGCCAGGCACATAGTAAGCACTCAATATATTGATTGATGATGAGCTCTGCAGAATGGCCAGATGCACAAAATTGCTGTGAGGCTTAAGTGAGGCCCTGATTGTGATGTTACACAGCAGCATACACAATAGGTTCTCGGCAAATAACCACAGAGTGGCTAGGGAGATAGCATAATGGTTTTGCAAAAATATTTTCACGCCTGAGGCTCTGAGGTTCCAGGTTCAATCCCCGATACCACTGTAAGGCAGAACTGAGCAGTTAAAAATAAATAAAGTTATAGCAAATGCCCACAGCACACAAAAAGCTAAATAAAGCTAAATATGGGCAAGGGAAGGCTTTCAGAGGGAGGGCACTTTGAGCTTACCCCAAACCCTGCAGGGCCAAGTTCTCTCTGCTCTCAAGTTGGGTCAAGGTGGCAGGAGGGAGCCGGCCAGGGGAAGGGGTTGTCAGGGACCCTTGCCCTGAAGTGTTTGGGCCGTGGCAGGGGTGAAGTGACACTTCAGGAAATCACTTTGCCAAGGCTTTTGCTGTGCAGGCAGACTCTTCACCCTGGCGTAGTGTGGAGGTGGGTGTGGGCTGCTGCTACACTTCTGGGGGACAAATCTTCCCTTCAATGTGTGAAATCTCACCAAGGAAGGTTAACTCCTTGCACACTATCCTGCTTGCTGGAGACCTGTTCCAGAGATCTAGCCTGAGGCTCCAGGGGTAGTGAGTGCCCAATCTTCACAGCTGGGCCAGGTCTGGAACTGGGGAGGAGAGAGGGATATAGACAGGGTAGGGCCAGTGTCCAGGAAATAGGACACACTAGGTAACCCCTTGAGCTCTAGAGCTATAATGCCCAGGTTCAGATGCTGTGCTGGCCTGTGTTGCCTCCGCGTCCAGCACGGAGTAATAATGTTCAGTGATAATCCTGAGAGAAGGGATGAGAGATGGGTGGGGTAGGGAGGTCTTGTGCCAGAGACACAAGCAAGTTTATTTCTGAGCTTCTGATATTTATACTAAAAGCAGGCAGTTACAGAGTCTTGCACATCAGCATTATTCATACAGAGAAAGGTCATACAGTGATTGTGGATAGTTACAGAAACAATAATACAGGGAAGAGGTTACAGACTTTATTTTGTCTTACTGGACTTGCCTAAGGTCACTATTCTCTGCTAAACTCAGCAGAGCCTAAACAAGAAAGTGGCTACCCACCATCAAGCACACATCAAACAGCCAAGCATAATCTCTATCAGGGGAGTGGCAGAGTGCAGCCAAGGGTCATGGTGTTCCCATGTGAGTCCCCTTGGCTATCCCCCTTCTCGGGGGCCTGAGGGGTTTACCCTGAACGCTGCTCCCAACAGGCCTGAGCTATTAAGCTTTTTCAAGCCTCAGTTTTCCCCTCTATAAAATGGAATAGTCATGGTGGTAGCCCATTGGAGTGTTGCTGGGAAGGTCAAATGGGTTCATGCAATGGGTACATGGCACACTGCTGCCCACCTTTGCTGGAGGTGGGTCAGTGTCACAGCTTCCTGCTGTGGCCATGCAGCCCAGCTCAAAGCTCTTACTCTCAAACTTCTGTGGAGCACCTGTCAGGTGCTTTTAAGTGGACTGTCATCCTCCTTCTGTCTTAGAGATAACAAGCACGGAGCTACAGGCGTTCTGAGTGGAAGTATTTGAAGCGGCTACTTGTGTGCTGAGGCCTGTGCCCTGAGCCTACTTCTTGGTTCTCTGGGAAGAGAAGGGTGAGGGCAGACTGGGTGGTCTGGATGGACTTCCCTGAGTTGGTGAAATGGAGACTAGACTGAAAGACAAGCAGAGGTGAAGAACAAAACTGGTGAGAGGACAAGAGACTCCAGGTCTGGGGCTGCAGAGTGCCAGAGCCTTCCTAGCTCTCTTGTCCTCCTGCAGCAGGGAGCTGACTGCTGTCCCCATCTTGTCATTGGGGCATTCTGCTCTGTTACTGAAATAAACGTGAGGTCACGCCCTCCCCCACTCAGCCCACTCAGGTGGCTCCCCACTGCGTGCACAGGAAAGCCAAGGTCCTCACCATGACCTGTGAGGCCCTGGCCTGCTAACCCCTGCTGCCTCCCTGACCAGCCTCCCCTCACCTGCTTGGTTCTAGCCACACAGTCATAGAACATGCTATGCATGCACAGGACCCTTCTGCCCACAAAGCACTTCTCTGCATGGAAGAAGATAGTCCTTCATGTCATCAAGAGCTCTTTTAGGGAAAACTTCTCCAGTCATCCTACTTAACATTGCAAACCCCCCCCCCCCCGCCACCTCACTCCCTAGCCTCCTTTCTTGGCTTAATTATTACCCCTTCACAATCCTCACCACCATCTGATATGCTGTGTATATTACTTGCTATTTGTTTAGGGTCAGGCAGCCCCTGCAATAATGTCAATTCTACCAAGACTATGAGCATGTCTGTTTTGTTCACTCTTAGATCCCAAGAGCCTAGAACAAGGCCTGGCATATGGTAGACACTCAGTAAAAGTAATTGTTGGGTGAATACAAATAGGGACAATGATCTTGTTTCATCCTTGTCATTATTACCGTCTCTTCACAAGCTATGTTTTCTACTTTGCTAATATGGAAATGAAATCTCAGAGAAGGCAAGGGGCTTTCTCAAGGCCACAAAGCAAGTAAGGGGCTGTGGTGGAGGGCCCAGTTCCTCACTTAGTGCCCAGCTGCTGAGATGGAATAAGTGGAGCCTCACAGATCTAATCAGGGACTCGCTGCTCCACTTCATCCTGAAGACAGCCCCAAAGAACCCAGCATCCCTGGAGCTCCGGAGTTTCTAGGTGCTTCCCGACAACCAGCTGTCACTAAGCACTTAATAGAGCTAGGTACAACTCTGCACACTTCTCATGTGCCATCTCTGCTCGGGCCTTTCAATAACCCCTGGAGATAGGCCTCATTAGTGTCTCCAGTTGCAGCCAGGGAAAGTGAAGCAAAGAAAGGCTAAGTAGCTTGCCCAGGCTCACATATGCACTAAGTACTGAAGCCAAGATCTGAGTACAGGTCTGAGTCCCTGCTCTGTCTGCCTGGTTGGGGGAAGAGAAGAAGGGCAAGAGGAGGGGGGCAAAAGCAAAAAGGCCTGTGGTTCTCAGCTGGCCCAGACTTCAGCCTGGAGCTGCCAGGTTCTCTTCTGGTGGTAGTGTGGTAGGGTGGAGGGTGGTGTCCCCCAGAGCTGTACCTGACTCTCAGGCTGGTTTTTCCTGTATTCTTAGAAGTTTCAGGCTTAGAAACAGTCCTGCCTGGTTTAGAAGAGACCATGATATCTTCTAAAGCTAGGACCATTCAAACCATGCTCCTGTTCCCTCTGTTTTCCAAGCTTTGGTTTCCTCATTCAGAAAATGAGAGAGTTAGGCCCTAGTCATAGACAGGACTTTCAAGAAGGCTTAGCTAAAGACTGCATTTGGAGGGACAGTGCCCAGGATGTGCAGCTCTCTCCAGGCTCCTTCTCTTAGTTCTGTGGATTTCTCCTCCAAGTGCCTTTCTGCCTCATTTCTCTCTTCTAGTCTTGCTTTGAAAAGCTGCTCTTTGTCACTTTCCTCTTTCTCCCTCCCTTCAGGGTCCTAGGCCCTGGCTTTGATTTTCATGCTGCATGAAGTCTGTGCAGAGCAATCATCTTGGTCAAGGATGCTCTCAGGCTTCACTCTCTAGGACATTCTCCTGAGGAATTCATTCAATGCAGATTTCTGGCCCCTTGCTGATTGGATAGGTTCAGGGTAGGGTCAGGGAATGTGTTTATGAACCAGAACCCTGCCCACTCCACCACCCAGGTGAGACAGGCTGGCTCTGGGAATATAGGGTGAGGAGAAATGTACCTGTCCTCAGTTTCCTCATCTATGAAATGGGAGTAAGTAGAGTCCAGAGCTGTAGAGGTGAAATGGAAGGACATGTCTGGGAAATGAGCACATGCTTCCTCATTGCTTCATTTTATCTTGGCTTTTGTATCATCTCTTTTGTTTTTGTTCCATCCTCTCTTTCTGATTATTTCTCTTTTGTCCCCACCCTCCACTAGAATGAGTCAAAATCCAGAGCTGCAGTGGAAGAATGAAAAGAAAGTGACCCTTCTCTGATGTCAGGAGACCCCAAGACCCTCCAGAGGGCCAAGCCAGCTTCCTCCTGCCTTGCACCCCAGCTGTCCCCCACAGGAGCACGACAGAAGTGGGTCCCTCCCCTGCAGTCTCCACTGCAGCAGAGCCCAGGGAAGCTGGGGGATCCATTGTGCAGGAATGGCCCTGCTGCTATGGAAACCAGAGCTCAGCACAGGCAACACTCAGAGATGATCCATTCCGGGGAGCAGCTTGACCTTGGGGGAGGGGGAGAGGCCAAACTCTGAGCCTTGGACTTTGCCCTCCTATTACTGGCCCTTGTGATGCTGGGCAAGTCACTTAACCTCTCTGAGCTCTCTCTCCCTCCCGACCTAGACCAGCAGCCCCCATTAGCAGTGGGTAATGATGGCCACAACTGACTGCTGTGGCTTTCAAGCCTGAAGACACGTCAAATTGCCGCTTGCTTTCATTACTGTGAGCTGGAAATATTCTAGTGCCAGCTTGCTGCATGACCCTGTGCCACCCAAGGGCCAGCAAATGATTTGCAGGACAGAATTCCCTCTGGAAGAGGTGTGCGTCCATTCTGAGTCAACACACATACGGTTAGTAACCCGAGTCAACACACACACACACCCCCACACCCCCACACACACTCAGTAACCCAAGTTAATACACAAACACACACACACACATACACACACACTGTCAGTAACCCGAGTCAACACACACACACACACACACACACACACACACACAATCAGTAAGCCAAGCTGCCCAAACCCAAACCCACCTCAACCCAACTACAATGAAAGAAGGAAGAAGCAACCTGGGTGATTATTCCAACCCCACTGCCTGGCTGTGGTGACTGGGACAGACACTGAGGAGGCACTTCCCCAATCCTGTGCCTGCCCTGGCTTCTTCTGCCTCCAGCCTCGAGTCTGGACACACCAGTCAAACTTCTTCCAAGCTTCTCAGCAGTGGCCAGAAATATTCCCTAAGGATACCTGCTCTGTTCCCCTGCTCCAACTATTACCCCTCTTTCCCATCTGGTCTGCACTGGGGCTGAGAGCTGCCATCCACCCATCACCTAAAGGGCCCCAGCTTCCTCACTGTGACACACACCACATCCACACCCTGGTGAACAGGGCACATCCAGCCACATGCTTTCACAACCCCTGGTCTTTGCTGGCACAGGTCTCTCTTTCTAGAACCTATCCTGTGTGTTCTTCCAGAACTCCCAGGGAACCTCTATGTCCTGTCCCCCTCACCCATCAGTCTAATTTTCCAGAGGGTGCTGTGGAGCACCAGAGAAGCCAGATCATACAAGTAGTGTGAAACTGCAGAGCCTGTGTTAGAACTCGGGCCTCAGGGGGGACACGGTGTCCAGCTGCTCCAAAGAGCATCCGTGCATTCATTCAGCCAGCCGGGCGTCTGTTTGTTTGTTTTCCAAACAAACATTTATTACACCCCAGGCAGACTGTGCAGTGCTGGGGACCCAGCCATGACCAAGGCCAGCCGAGAATGAGAAAGCGTGCAGCCCAGAGAGGCAGACAGATGCTAAACAAGTAATTACAAACCTGATGGATGCCACAAAGGAAAAGCAGAGAGCGCCCTGGGAGGGGACAGGAGGGAGCCGCTGGTCTCTTCCATTTGTACAAGATTTTTCAGCAGCCTTGCCCCTGAGGTGGTCCTCACTCTCCTACACCGGAGGCCCCTGTGAGGACTGTTTAAGCTCCTTGGGGCTGACCCAGCACCCCAGGGGAAGATGCTCCACAGCTTCAGAGTCTGGAAGAAGTTGGGGTAAATGTTTTCTAAGTACCCATCTTGTCCTGAACTTGCTTTTTCCTGCCAGGCATGGGGCATAGGGGAAATCGCCCCAGTTCACAGATAAGCTAGTCACAGCCCTGAAAAGCTCAGTAATAATTAAGGGTGACACAGATAGAATAGCCAGGCTGGGCAGACTCCAGACCTCCAGGAAGCTCCTTAGAGCTGGCCCAGCTCTAGGGGAGTGGAGGGGAAAAGGCAGCATACACTCCCACTGGATTTGGAAGGGAAACCAAATCATCAGCACCACTGACCCAGGGCTACTGAGGACAAGGCACACCTGTCCTTCAAGATAGTGTCTTGGGGCCCGGTAGTGGTGCACCTGGTTGAGCATATACGCTATCAAGCACAAAGACTCAGGTTTGAGCCCCTAGTTCCCATTTGTACAGGGGAAGAGGCTTCAAGAGCGGTGAAGCAGTGCTGCAGGTGTCTCTCTTTCTCTGTCCCTCTCTACCTCCCTCTCTGTTCTCAATTTCTCTCTGTCAAAAAAAAAAAGCATCTTAGTGATACAGTGATGAGTGGGGTAAGAAAGCATTCACTGACTTCCTGCCAGCTGCCTCTGTTTACCAACTGTGTGGCTTCAGGCAAATTGTCTAACTTCTTTGGGCTCAGTAAAATGGGGTGAGGATAGTCTACTCCCCACCCCCCTCAGGTGGTTGTGAAGAGTTTCACCCCTCTGGCTCCCTCACCTGCCCTCTCTTCCATTTCTCTGCTCCAGCCCCTCACTTTCCCCTCACTTCCAGACTCTGCTCTGACATGCCAGCTCCTCTTTCTGTGCTCAAATTCGCATGTGCTGCCCCCCTCTGCTCGAACATTTCTTCTACACTCCACTCTGACTACTGCCTCTTTGCTCTCTTTTCCCCACAAAAGCCCCTGTCCCTGTATCATAACTGTGCATCCTCTTGGATTGCCTCATTTCCCTCCCTTGTGTAGCTTTGACTTCCAGTCCCTTCCCCCTGCAGGAGAACCTAGATTGCATGGGAACAGACTGAGTTTTCCTTACTGGTATTTCCCTAGTCAAGTACCTCAAGTTAACTAGCACCCAGGCCTTCTGTGTCTTCCCCCCACCCCTACCCCCACCCCCCAGACAGTGAAGACCCCTGGAAGGGTAGCAGAAGTAGCTGTGCATTTGTGCTTTGTGTGTGTGTGTGTGTGTGTGTGTGTGTGTGTGTGTCTTGGGGAAGTGTAGTTGTGCTAAGCATCCTGCCCCCAGCCTAGCAGACAGTAAGGCAGATGCAGAATCTCCTTGAACCTGCTCAGACCTCCTCCTTGACCACACTGGATACAGAGACAAGCAATGAAGGCCTCTGGTCTCCTCCTCTGGGGCCCTGGAACTGGCAGGGGATGGGAAAGCAGGCTTGGCAGGGGCTGGAAAGGGGCTCAGTGCCGAGGGGCAAGGCCCTGCCAACCTCTTTCCCCCAAACAGCGACCAATTGTCCCAGCAGCTCCCAAGTTCCTTGAAGACCTCCCAGTGGCTCCTCTAACAGGGATACCCACTCTCAAAGGGGCAGGCAGTTTGGCTGCTTCCGGCCACAACAGGGCATGGTGGCCCCAGCCTTACAAGAAGCCTTCAGACTCACAGCCTGGTGCTTAGCGGAAAGCAGACGAGGACAACTCCCGCGGGCTGCCTGTCCACTTGGCATTTGTATGCAGCTGCAGGCCCTGATCATGAGCTAGAATCCATCACCAGAAAATAAAACACTCAGGGAGAGCAGCCTCCGAAGACAAATGGCCGAGGGTGGAGGTAATGGCCATCCTTGCTTGCTAAGCGTTCACCAGGTCTTTCTCTTGAGGCTCTTAGGATGAGGGTTTATCCAACCTTCCTAACAAGAGTGAGGTACAGAGAGGAGAAGGTACTTTTCCAGAAAACAAAAGCCAAGCGGTAGGACCTGGCCCTCTCCCTATCCCATGGGATGCACTGGGGAGGGACCGGCCCCTGGGAGGCATGCTCCTCTGGCAAAGTCCTCCATCATCACTTAGAGCAGTGGGTGATGAAGCCTGGGCTCAGATCACCTGAATCAGAATGAGATGCAGGGAGCTTTCTAGAATGCTCATTCTCAGGTCCACCCCTATCAGCTGGGGCTTGCTAATCTGCCTTTCTACCGTGGTCCTATCTGACACCTGCCCTAGTCTGAGAGGCACTGCTTTAGAGATAATCCTGACCTAGACAGAACGAAAATTATGCTAATGGATCTTCAAAAGGGTCACCTGTGTGGAATCTAGAGGTAAGCATAAAAACTACTGTTTATTACACACTTAAGATGTGCTAGGTTCTCTTCTAAGTACTATTTGCTCATTTCGACCCCCAAATTTAACCCTGTAGAGGAGGGAGTGTGATTCTTTCCCCCATTTTCCAGATGAGAAGACCAAGATACAGAGAGTTTAAATTCCTTTGTTCAGGTTGTACAGCTAGAAAATGGCAAGAGAGAATTTGAACATAGGCTTACTTCAGGGGCTCTGGGTGGGGTTATGAGAGTCTACATCTGCTCTCATATTGCTAAGGACAGGGCCTCATCTCAAACTGCCCACCTACCCACCCGTGTCCATCCTGGAGTCCACAACATGTGGAGAAACGAAGACAAGAGCACAGGCCACTGGAACCATGGGACATTCACAAAGGGGTGTGCATGGGCTGGGAAAGCACAAGAAAGGGGCCTCAAACCCAGAAGAGGGAGATTATTGGAAAAGTCTACTCAGAGGAGACCTTTGAGAGTTGGGCTTTGACAGGTGAGCAGGAGTTTGCTGAACAGATGCAATGAGAATGGTTCCTTTTTACAAATACCTGAGCAATTCAGAGAAATGTCAAGTGACAACTAACTGGGGTTTAGAAGCATTTGGTGGCTTAGTGAAGTACAGCCCAGGTTCAACACCATGTGGGAAGTGCTACAATGACGGAAGTTCTGATGTTGTGGTATCTGTCCCTCTCACTTTCTTTCTGAATGAAAAAGCCACCCAGAGCAGTGAAATCGTGCATGCATGAGGTTTGGACTCAGAAAAAATAGATATAGGGAAGGATAAAGGGAGAGAGACTGCAGGCAGGAAGACCCAGTGCTTGGAGGCAGGTGGGGCTGAACTGGGGCAGTAATAGTGATGAGACTGGTAGGTGAAATGCCAGCACATGCCTGGGCTTGGTGGCCATGGAAATGTGAGCAAGTTGCCACTCTCTTCAGTCACCCTCCCTCTGAGGAGATCACACTGATGAAACCCCAGGGAGTGGCCAGGGGGCAGGGCTGAACTCTGGAGTGCATGTGGACACCCCAACTGCAGCCCATTTTGAAGGAGACTCAGACTTTGGCCTCCAGCTCTGCAATCTCAAGTGATCATTGGACAATGAAATCTGCCAACGGATGGGGCACGGTGGGCCTCCTCCCTCTGCGTGAGGAGGGTAGAACTGGGATTCTCACCTGAACTTTCCGGGGACTGGTGGGGTTGCATCCCTACCTGGCATTGCCTAGAGCATTGGAGTGGGGGGAGGCCCATGGGCTAGGTCGCAGGAAGATCAGAGCTGGGAAGCTGAAGAGCTGGAGAGCTGGTGCTGGCAACAAAAGGTACTTTGCATCAGATAATGGGCAAAGTATCTTGCTATTCTATTAACTGGTGACTGCAGTGAAGAGAAGCGGGTGCTGGAAACTCAGAGAGGGGTAGGCACGAGCTGTGATCACTGACCAGCAACCAGACCAGGGGCTTCTAGGGGGCTTCACAGTCTGAAAAGCATGGGAGGAGGGGGCACTTGGTAGAGAGGAGTGAGTGATCTGGATAGGAAGTGGGCTTCATCCTACATCCTCAGCCTCAAGGCAGAAGACCCAGCTGGGAGGAAAAAATCAAGAAGCACCCCCCACACACACACCCTACCAGTGCCAGCAGCCAGGGGCAGGTCTCTGGAAGGGGGCAGAAGTGACTTGCTCAGTCAAGGACAGGAAGGAGGACAGTGTGGCTAGCACAGAGGGGGCAGTGAAGATGGTAAAACTTTAGGACGGAGGGGACAGAGGGATGGTTGTTGACAACACTGTCAGCTACAGGGCCTGGCTCTGAGTGGAATTGCAAGCCTAGACGGTCAAGAGCAGGAGAGGGACACTGTGGTTTAGACTGCTCTGAGATCTCCATTGTTCCTGCCCCGATGAGCCCCGTGACCTTGGACAGGTCCCTACCTGGTGCTCATGTTGTCACATGGACAGTTGTGGACAGCACCCTGCTGGAGTGCAGGGACCTGGGTGGGGGCAGGAGCACTGAGAAGGGCAGGTCCAGCCACCCAGGCCACAGCAAATAGTCCCTGAGACTACTAACACCAGTGGGAAGAGAAAAATGGACCAGACTGGGCTCTGGAGGTGCTGCCTACAGGACCTGAGAATGGAGAAGGGAGGGGGGGGGGTACAGAGAGGGCACAGGGGTGGTTAAATGAGTCTTTGTATGCGGGGAAAGGGCTTATTTAGCAAAGCACCTTGCACACAGTAAGCACAATGTAAAAACTGCTCATTTCATAAGAGCAGTATGTGCTGTGGTTGGGGCAGGAGGCCCAGGACACACTGGAAGATCCTAAAGGTGATATTCTGGTCTCAGCTTCCTGGGTTGGGTCAGACGACATCTGACAAAAGAATGGAGGACTTCCCACACTGGGAAGAGCTCTGATGGGGGCAGACCCAGCCATCCAAGAAGAGCAGATGGTCCACAAGGGGAGCAATGGTGGAGAGAGACAAGCAGACTGGAACGGGGGCTCTAAAGGTGCTGTCAGCCGGACGCTGTCCACAACTGTCCATGTGACAGCATGAGCACCAGGTAGGGACCTGTCCAAGGTCACGGGGCTCATCGGGGCAGACCGTATTAGCAAAACCAAGTCTCCAAGCCCTATAAAATCCCTCTGGGACCTGAAGTCAAGTCTGCAATTGCCAGGCAATGATTCCAATAATGATTTCCTCTACCATCCACTGAGAGAACTGGCTTTAAAGCCTGTTTCATGTTTCTTCTCTGGCCTTCAAACTTTTGACCAACAGATAGTTGCATCTCAGAACCTTTGTAGGTGCTGTTCCCTCTTCCTGAAGCTTCAAGTGCCACAGGTCACTTGGTGGCCCCTCTCCCCCACACTCCCACCCCTATCTCTCCTGCAGGGGTCTGCCAGCACAGCTGAGGATTTCCTAGCACTAGACAGCGGCTTCAGCAGCTCCAGGGGGCAGGCTGTTACCATGACCTCATCTCAGCCCTAAGCATGGCTTCCAGTACCCACCCATGGCGCCATAGGCCCCTGAGTGGACTGGCCTGGGCTCTTAGGGGCCAAGCTACACAGGATAGACCCACCTTTTCCTGCTGGGATGTGGCTCAGGCGGAATCCCCCTTTATTCCTCCTCTCCCAGCTCGCATGTGAGTCAGGAGTTAGGGAAGGTTCTATTGACATTTCCCTTTCCTCCCTCCCTGGCAGCCATGAGGGCACGAGTAGGCAGAGCCCTTCAGGGAGCAGGAGAGGTGGAGCCTGCTGGAGCCTGCCCTGCCCAGGCAGCCTCACTGGGTAAGGTCATCCAGGATCCTCAGACCAGTAGACTCTCCCGTCTTCTGTCCCTGAGGCTGTAATCTGTGCTGGCCCCAGACTCAGGATTGGGGATTTCTACTTGACCTTAGTACAGTCTCTGCCTCACTCAGGGCCAAGTTCAGACAAGAGGCAATCAGGGGCTTAAGTGACTGCCAGAGAAGGCCAGCCGCCTGGTTATTAAATATTAAATGGCAAGAACCTGGGAATGTATAATTGCAAATGAGACTTTGAAGCAGATGTTGCCAACAGCTTGGACCAGTGCTGGCAGTTGGGACCAATGAGGGATTTCAAGTCACCAAACTGGGATGTTGACAAGTGCCCCACACTTACAGGGCACCTGCTGGGTGCTAGGCTCTGACCTCGGTGTTCAGGTAGAAAGACTGGCTAGATACAATCCCAGCTTCAAGGGGCACCCCTTCTGGTAAAGAAGATGAAGTAGCAAAGACTTGCAGCCTGTGGTAAGTTCAAGGTCAGAGGCGGGAGGGGATGGTCTGAGCCCCAGGGAAACTGATGTAAGGAGGTGGGAAACGGAGACTTCAGAGGGAAAATGAATAGAATTTGAAGAATACATTCAGTCAGTCATTCAACTATCATTTATTGAATATCAACAGAATCTCGATGGTGTTTCATCGTCTACTCTGCATGACAAAGCATTGACTCAAACTCTCCTTATGATTGAGTGGGATCTTGCATTCTATGGATGAATAAGAGTTTTCACCATGAAGAAATAGGCAGAGAAGAAAGAGTCCATGTAAAGATCTGGAAGCATGAAGCAATGAAACAGATTCAGGTGAGTAGAGACTTCAGTTTGACTGGATATGAGTGGGAAGAAAGCTATAGCTAGTAGCTGGGCCCTGAAAATTAGGCACACTGAAGAGTTTGGGTGAGACCTGGAGGACCTCTAAGTAGAATAGCCTCCCTCTTAGGTAGTCCATGGATACCAGGCCCCCAGGATAAAACAGAGACTGGCCTTGAAAGCTGCCATCCTGAAAGCAATGTCCACCCAAGTGGACAGCTGCTTGGTGAACTACCTCCCCACCACCCCAGGTTTGGTTGCTGAGCCTCCACCACAACTTTCATGGGGAGCCTTGCCCTCTCCAAGGTTTTTTACACCTGCAGCAGCAGCTAAGCTAGTTCCTGAATAAGCCCTGAAAACCTACCATGGGAACACAGGCACCTTTGTCTGAGTGGAAATGCAGCCCCTGCGGAGGGTGGGGCGTAACAGGAGCACACAGGCCATGCAAGAGTCAAGTGTGGTCAAAGGAAGAGTCCAGTTCAACTCTCTCTTCTCTGCCCTGTGAGTCAGAGGGTGGACCAGATGGGCTTTCAAAGTCATTTCCTTATCCTGATCCCCCACAAAGAAGAGTACAAAGGGGTGGGGGGAGTAGGATAGGCAAAATAGCTCGCTTGGATGGTGTGCTGTTTTGCATTTGTTCAAGACCCAAGTTCAAGTCTGACCCCACCACACAATGAAATAAACTTCACCACTGTTCTCTCTCTCTCTCTCCCTCTCTCTTTCTCTTTCTCTCTCCCTCTCTCATTCTCTCTTTCTCTCTCTCTCTTTCTGCCTCTGTCTCTAACCAACAATCAAACAAAGATTATAGGAGGATTAATCTTCAAATATGATTCTTAGAATCTGTACACAGTTGGATGAGGCTGAGATTCTAGAATTCTGTAGATCTAAAATTTAAGATTCTAAAATCCTGTCATTGAAAGACTAGCTTGATGGGGGGTGGAATCCTAGCCATCACATCCTCTTAATAAAATCATGCCTCTGGGGAGAAGCCCACACCCCAACTCCAAAGCCAGGCAGGCTTGTTTTCCATTCCTGCCTGTGGATTGTCTGCTTGCTCCTCTCCTCGGTGTCTGCTCATCTGCACACCCCCTCTGCAGTCCCTCCTCCGAGCCTGGCAGCCACACATTTGCCATCTGCATATAACCCAGTGATTAGCACAGTCGAGAAGGAGAGGAGGGTGTGGAACCCTTGCTGCTGCCACTCAGGCGGCCTGCAGTTGACTCGGCTGCAAGGAGTCACCCCAGGCTCCCAGGGCTGAGCAGGGGAGGGGAAACACACACACACACAAACACACACACACACACACACAGAGAGAGAGAGAGAGAGAGAGAAACATCCCAAGCACATAGACACACAAAGATAGACATGCACACCACACATGGATATCTGCAGACAGTACACACTCACAAGCCAAACAGACAGACACAAACCCTCACAGTGACATACTCTGGAAGACACAGATATGCAAACAGACATGTTTAGCACACATGGGTGTTTGCAGTGCAACACACATAGAGACATGGCCACACGCAGCATAAAAACATAATGGTGTGCTAGAGAAATAGCTCATCGCGTAGAGTGCCTGCATTGTCATGGTATTGAACCCGATGTGATTCCTGGCACCGCATGAGAGAGGCTATGGCAATAAAGGAAGCTTCAGTACTACTGCAAATACAAGTGCAAGCACTAGTGAACAGTCCTGCATAAGCAGATACATATCACATAGGCCCAAATACACCCAGAGGATATAGCACAGAGTGGCTAGTACACCCTTTAAATGAGAATTGATGGGAAGGTCACCCTTCCACCCCCAGCTCTCACCACTCCCCACCTCTGCACATGCTTGGAACATTACTGAAGGCTTAAAATGTACTCTGTCCTTGAGAATGCCCAGAACTGGGACATAGTGGATTGGGAGGGGGCAGTCCAGGTAGGCTGTGGGGACTCAGAAGCTTCTGGAACACGTGTTGGCACCGATTTCAAGGAACTTTTGAGGCCTGTACAAAGTAAGTTGCTCAGAAGGGTAGTGAGCTCCCCAATGCTAGAGGCAATCTAGGGCAACAGAAAGGTTTGTTCATTGGATTCTAGCAATGCTGAAGGTGATGAAAACCCTTCCCAAAAAAAGAAAAGAAAAGGAAAAAAAGAAAAGAAAAAAGAAAACCCTTTCCAACTCTAACCTTATTTCTATCAGTTCCACTGGATTACAAAACAGTGATCTTGAAGCAATTTTTTTTAGATTTTATTTATTTATTAATGAGAAAGATAGGAGGAGAGATAAAAAGAAACAAACGTCACTCTGGTACATGTGCTGCAGGGGATTGAACTCAAGACCTCATGCCTGACAGTCTGGTGCTTTATCCACTGCGCTACATCCCGGACCATAATCTTGAAGCATTTAATCAAATCCCCTAAAAAACATTTTTAACATGCACCCCCACTGTGATTATTTATAAGTAAATTACATACTTGAGGATGAAGACATTGCATACATCATAGAACAGATACAAAGGTAGGGAAAACAGAAACAAGATGACAAAGGTCTTAGGGAACAGGCAGGAGTGGACAGTGAGGGTGGCATTTATTGGGTGCCTCATGTATGCCAGGCTTTTGATTTGTGTTGCTTCTCTAAATCTTCCAAATAGCCCTCAAAAGAAGCTGTCATGTAATTTCCTTTTTTTACAGACTAGAAGTGTGAAAAACAGAGTGGCAAAGTTGTTTACTCAAAGCCACACAACCTGGACCTGGCAGAATTGGAATCTGGACCCTGGGTCACAGGGCTTCCCTGAGGCCCCATGCCCCCGCCCTGGTAAGACTTGTAGGGGTGGGGCAAAGACTCATTTGTTTCCTAGTTAGCTCCTGGAAGGCTGGGGTCCTTGGCTGAGTAGGAGGGTCTATAAAATTTGTCAAGAGCCTCCAGTGACATCCTGGAGGATCTAGGCTTGAAACTTGTCAGGCCAAAGGAATTTAGTATCAGATTATCTGGGCTTATCCCTTGCTGGCCATGGATGCAGCCATGTCTCTCAAGTGATCCTGTATTTGCTCATTTGTGCAAGTAGGTAGAAGGGGTAGAAGGTCAGGGCCCTTCCAACCCCAATCCCACAGTCCTCCCTGCAATGCTCCCAGAGGGCAAAAGGGCAAAACACACTGGAAATGCACTGGGGGGGCTCCTGCCCCAGTGGCAGCAACAATGGGAGGCAGATGTGGTCACCTGCTGCCCCGAGGCCACCATGCTGGCTCCTCAGTAACTAGGAGCAGAGAAAGTGGCTGGTGTGACTTTGAACTGCCCAGTTCCTGCCCAGGGACAGAAACTTCCTGTGAGGAATAGGACCAAGACCAGCTGGAGTCCCAGCTTCCCAGCCCAGGAAGGCAAGTCATGTGCAGTGAGAACATCTGTTTCTTGAAGAAAGTGTAGCCATACCAAGCCATGGGGCCAGGAACCCTGTAGTCTGCTCACCCCCTGTGGCCTGCGGACAGTGTTGATTCTCTGTCAGCAGCCCTTCACCAAGCCCGGCCAGATGTAGAAGAACAAATGCAGATATGGAGCTTGGATTTGAGCTGGGGAAAGCCATGGTTAGCAGGAGGACTATAATATTCCCTTGCTGTTGAGAACAATAACGTAAGGAGGGGGAGCACAACCTAACAAGAGACTGCTACACAAAATGATTGGGACAGTCATCTCTGAGGAGAGGAGTGTGAGTAGAGTCCCAAAGGAAGAGAGTGGAGCGAGCTAAGCTGTTAGCTGGGAAGAGAGGGCACAAGGCACAGGGAGCAGCAAGTGCAAAGGTCCTGAGGCAGGTTTCTGCTGGGCCTGTTCAAGGGATACAGCAAGGATGAGTATGGCTGCAGTGGACAGAGAGCAGGGTCTAGGTGAAATCAGAGAGCGGGCAGGCTCCTGGGGGCCTTGTGGTTCCCAAGGGGAATTTAGGGCTCCAGTCCAAGAAATGAAAGGGTGGGTTCCCAGAAGGTTGTGAGTGAGTGGTGGGGGTGGGGAGGTTTGAGAAGCTGAGAACCAGTGAGGAGGAGGTGACAATGGGTGGGACTGAGGGTGGCTCTGGTGGCAAAAAGTGGTCAGATTCTGTGTTTACTTAGAGGGGCCAAGAGGCTTTGCAAGTGGCACTGTGAGTAGGGAGAGAGAGAGAGAAAGGAAGAGGAGGTATTTTGCTTGATGGGCTTCACCAATGGAGCTGAGACTGAGAAGACAGGACAGAGGCAGGAGTTAAGAGTGACTGTCAGATGCTGCTTACTGAGTATATATCACCCTGTCCTCCCCTATTTTTTATATTTAATTTATTTTTTGGATAGAGAGAGAGAAATCAAGAGGGAAGGGTGAGATGGAGAGAAAAAGAGGAAGAGAAGAACCTGCAATACTGCTTCACCCTTTGTGAAGCTTTCCCTCTACAGGTGGGGGCCAAGGACTTAAACCTGGTTCCTTGTACATTGCAACATGTTCTTCTATGAGTGTGCCACCACCTGGGCCCCACTGCCTTCTGATTTACCCATCAATTTGGCTGTTTTCAGATGAAGAGGCTGAGAAGTACTGGCATTGAAAGCATGCCTCCCAGCCACCAAACTATAGTGTTCTGTCATGACTGGGAAGAGATCCACCTGTCTGCGTATCAACAAACACATGTGCCTACAGAGTCAAAGGCTTGGCATGGGCACCCCAGAGGGGCCTTGGAGTAATCCTGTCAGCCCCTCATGGTAAGGCTCACAACACAGCAGAAGTCAGAAGTATAGAGGTGGGAGCAGGGCTTCGAGTGAGAAGTGCCAGACTAGAACCCAGCCCTGTAGTTCACAGGCTCCACGCTCCTGCATCAACCCCATCCTCTCCCTCATCTGGGTTTTCTTCCTTGTGGAACAGGAGAAGAATCACCTCTGAGTAAGAGAGGCAAAGCAAGGTGTGTGGAAATCTTTCAGGCCTAGGGGCTTAGTAAGCACTCCTACACTGCAGCTGTGATTAGAATTATCATCAGGCAGAGTCAGCACTTGAACTCAGGTCTCCCAGTGAATGCTGAGGCCACCGGCTCTGTCGTGACACCAGCTCTCAAGACAGCAGCCTGCAAGGACCCCCACTCTGAGTTCTACACAGCTGGGTTGAGCTCAAGCAGAGTCAGATCCCCTGAGCCTGAGAACAGTGTTTAGGGTCTGACAATGCAGTCCCACCCCTGACGAGCTCAGCAAGCTGCCTGCCTGCCTGCTTGCCTGCAGAGTCACTTAGTCACTGACTTCCCCAGGAAAGCACTAATTACAACATGGCTCCCCCAGGCCCTGACTCTGGGATCTGTCACAGTCCCTCAGCTTGGGATACAGGCTGCAGTCTCTGAGCCCCCTGCCTTTGCCTGGGGGTGGGGGGAGAGAACAGAAAACAAACCAACCAACAGGAACACTGAGGCCAGACTCACTGACCATTTCTACCAGTCTGCTTCTCACATAGTGACTCCTGAATCGGCAGTGGCAGCATTACCTGGAGCTCTGTCAGAGACACAGATTCTGGGTGATGCTAATCTTGCTCCATTGGAGACCATAGCTCGGGTTCCCTGTAGCTGTAGTGTGTGTGTGTGGGGGGGGGGGGGCGGGGGTGGACTGTGGCAAGACGACTATTAAGTGGGTGCACTAAAGTATGGATTCAGAGAGAGCTGCCTTTCAATGCAGGCTCTGCAGGTTTCTTACTATATGATCCAGGGGCAGGTTACCTTTTTTTCTTTTAAACTTTCATACATATTTATTGGCAGTGTGCTCTTTACTGTTGAAAGCGTTAGGGCTGCTGTGCTGGGAGAGCAGTGACAACAGCCAGCATCGCTTCTCATTTGAACCCTTTAATCCTTGTACAATAACTCTGAGGTAGAGTCCTCTCTCCCTGAACCTGGGCAGTGAGGCACAGGGTGGAGAAGTAACCCACCCCAAATTCAAGGCAGTTTTATAGTGTGAGCTATAGGGGGTTTGCTTCCAGAGCCAGGAGCTGCACCACCAGATTAGGTGGTCCCTCCCTGGCTGGCTAGTTCAGGAGAGAGACAGAATGCAGCAAAGATGCATGGCGCATGCTATGAAGATGAAATAAAGTGAGGGGAGAGATGGTGGTAGAGTGCCCTGGAGCCGGGGAGGTGTCCATTTTAATAGGGTGGTGGGGTCAGGCCTCTCTGAGGAGCTGGCTAGAGAGTAGATACTCCACTAAGACGCCTCTTCCTGTAACATGTAGGGATTACAAAGCCCCCACCCCAGGTAGGCTGTGACTATGCCACAAGCACAGGGCTCTGAAGCACAGCAGATGTTGAAGCAATGGGAACTATGGTTATTCTTGAGGGCCTGGAGTTTAAATCCTAGCTGGTTTGGCCACTCTCTCGCTGTATGTCCTGGGCAGGTGACCCCATCTCTCTGGACATTCACTGTAATACGGCTACATTGGGCCTTGGAGACAAGATGCTGAGCACAGAGTAAGGGTGCAGCATGGTGTGAACCTCCCAGCTCCCGACCCCAGCCCCCCAACTCCTCCAACACCCCCAACCCACAGCAACTCCTCCCCAGGTCCAGGCTGACCGGGAGTCCTTGCTGTTTTCATTTTTGTTGTTCTAATTCCACAGCTGAGGCCTCTAACTCCAAAAGACTCCTCTTGCCCAGAAAAAATAGGTCGTTGGCAACTCCAGCCTCCTGACAGGCCCCACACAAAGGCAGCCTGGCTGGCCTGCCTGCCGCCGCCAGCCCCCAGGCGACAAGGAGAGTGGAGCCCAGTCAGGACTGATGCCAGTGGAGCCTAGGCCTGTAGCTCCCAGCCTGGCCAGCAGAGTGGCTCTGGCACAGTCCCCTTCTGCCTCTGGGTGTGTCCCCTCACCTTTGGGAGGCCTCAGAGAGATGACGCTGCAGATCTAGGGCCTGGCCCATGTCACCCCATCTGCAGAGAACTCCCAGCTACGTGCCCACCAGGCTTGCTGTCACCACTGAGCCGCAGTCTCAGGGAGACCTCGCTGTTCCTGTTTTACAGAGGAAGACTGAAGCTCATAAAACAAGCTGCAGATGACAAATGAGCAGAGGCTTGACTTTGAGGCCACTGACCCCTCCCCAGGCCCCCAAACCCTGTACAGTAAGGGTGAAACCAGTTCTGCCTTCTATAAAAGGGTCTTTCTGGTGCCAAGTGAACAATGATGGGGGGTACCGGGGACCACATGGAGAGAGGATACCCAGGTGGAGATGGTAAAGACTCAAGTACAAAGGAGTGGCTTGTTAGGGTGTGAGGGGAATATGGAGGTAGCAGGTTTTCTGACTGTAGAAAAGGCGGCCCAGGGGCAGTATCTCGGGGATGAGGTGGGGTTGGGGGCAAGGATCCTATGCTCTCCCACCTCCCAGATTTGCTCTGCAGCTGGATCCCCATCTGACAGGCTGGAGGCCTGCACTGACCAGAAGTCTGCTCCTTGAGGGCAGGGGCTTTGTGCTTTCCCACCTGCTGCATCCCCAGTGCCTGGCATACAGCAGCTGCCTCATAAACACTGTAGCATGCATGACTGCATATGGCATATGCATGGAAGCAACCTGATTAATCCAGGGCAGCCCAAGATGCTGCCTATGAAGGTGGCTAATTCACCTCAATTATCTGCTATAATCTGCTGGTGTGACCTCAGGCAATTGCCTCAGTACACTCAGCTGCCCATTGCTCTCAGAAGCTCTCAGCCCCAATGGCCAGTCGACTGTGGTTTCTGTGTGAGCACCGGCTCCGAAGAAGGAGGCCCTGGCTCTCCTCATAAGGTAGAGGTGAAAATGAAATGGTCCCCTCTATTGGAGGCTCAGCTGGGTGTCTTTGCCAAAGGTGCTATATATAAATAGCAGGTGGTTCAATTATGAGTCTGTCCTAATCCGCAGCTTCCTAATCCGAGGCAGGTTGTGTGTGTGTCCCGGGGAACGGTGAGTAGCAAAGCCTTCTAGTAGCATAGAGACTGCCTGTCTCTGACCTTCAGCAGCAGCTTCAGTCCCCACTCCCACGCCAGAGACATCTGGGTGGTGAGTTTCCCAAGAGTCCAGCTGTTACTCTTCATGGTCTTAATGAGATGTAACCTGAAGAACTGGAGGCTCCCTACCCCTACCACACAAACTAGGAAGAACCTTGAACACTTCTCATTGGGATACTGGTCCCAAGTGACCAGAGAGGCCTTTTTAACACAGAAAGTCGACCCTGGGACCAGTCAGTGGTGCACCCAGTAGAGGGCACACATCACCATGTACAAGGACTTTGGTTCAATCCCCAGGTCCCCACCTGCAGGGGAGAGTTTAAAAATCGGTGGAGCAGTGCTATGAATGTCTACCATTCTCTTCCCCTTTCCTCTGTCTATAGCTCACCCTCTATGTAAAGGAAAAATAGATGCCATCAGGATAGGTGGAGTTACCGTGTAGGCAAAAGCCACAGTGATAATACTGATTGAAGGGGAAAAAATAGTCAAACTCTGGTGTTGCCTCCCCTCCCTCCCTTTAAATTTTTATTATGTATCTATTAATTTTAATGAGACACAGAGAGAAACAAGAGGGGGGACAGCACTGTTCAGCTCTGGTTTATGGTGATGCTAGGATTGAACCTGGGACCTCAGAGCCCAGTGAAAGGATTTTGCATAATCATTATGCTGTCTCCCCAGCCCTTCCCTCCACACTTTAAACCTTCTAATGGTTCCCATCTGTAGAACTTTTGCCAAGGTCATCCAGCTGGACCCAGTCCTACATTCATTCCCCTCCAGCAAGCAGGCCCCAGGGCCTTTACATATGCTGCTCCCCCTCCTGTCCTGCACACCCTCACTTGCTACCCCAACTTTGATTCAGCACCTACTTTATTCCTGGCAGACCTTACCCTTATCTAAATGAGCTCTCACTTCTCTAAACTGTCTCCTGATATGCATTCATTATTTCTCCTTGTCTACTAATCTGTCTCCCCACTGGAATATAAATTCCTTCATGAACAGGGACCTTGTGTGGGTCACTGTGGTGTCTCTCATGCCCAGTGAGGTAGAAATCCCTTTCCCAGGACTGCTCTCAAATGCCTGCATAGCATTTGCTGCATACATGCTAGGCAGCTTTCAACGCATGGTCCACGCAATAACTCCTCTAATCATTACACCAGCCTTCCTTCCTCCCTTTCTTTCTCTTTTTACTGGAGAAATTGAGAAGGGTGGGGGAGACAGAGAGGGAGAAAGAAAGACACCTGAAGACCTGCTCTGCCACTTGGGGAGCCAGGGGCTCAAACATGGATCCTTGCACTTAGTATTGTAAGCACTTAACTGCGTGTCCTTAACCAAATGTGCCACCACCGGGCCCTACACAGGCCTTTCTAGACTGATATTCATACTATCTTCATTTTAGATGAGGAAGCTGAGGCACAGAAATGCTAAGATACTTTCTCAGGTTTACACAGCTCATAAGGTGGCTGGCAGGATTCGAACCCAGAGAATCTAGTCCTTGCTCACAATAACTGGACTGGACTGGCAGGCCCAGGCATTTGATAGGGAGACTGGGGTAGGGCTGGGGGTGTCACTTGGTAAAGGTGAGCAGCTAAGGATCAGGAATTAAATCTCATTTCTACCCCAGGTCTTGCTGGCTGTGTGTTCATTCCTCTCCCGTATTTGGACGGACCCTACTCCCGCATGGACTTACTCATATTCTTTCAACAGCCTTGAGAAACAAAACTGGTTATTGCTTATTTCCTACCCCCAACCCCAAGCCCTCCAGAGAGCAAAGGGTCATAAACTTCATTCCCTTCTTCCATCTTCTTTAGCCAAGTGATCAGCACTGGCCCCTCTCACTGACCTGCTGCTACTGTCTATAACAGTCTTCCCTAAAGGAAAAAAAGAGACATATCCCCCCCCCCCCCCCCCCGCCACCTGGAGGCTCTGTCCTCTCTTTAGTTCCTCTCTTCTTTCTCAATGCTTGTCATTTTCCTAAAGAGCCTCCCGCCCCTCCCCCTCACGCCCCATCTGCCACCAGGGAGAGAGCCTTCCTGGCCTGAGAAGCCTGCCCCTGTCTGGGTCCCCTGGCTGCAGCCCCCATTCCCGGTCCTCTCCCTGCGCCTCTTTTCCAGGCGGCACTGAAGTCCTTCCTACACACTCGCTATTTTTATACCAGCACTCGCCCCTTCCTCTCTCTTCCCCGCAATTCACTTACTTCCTGCTTTTTCTTCACCTCGGCCCAACTTTGGGGGGAAAAAAATCGAGCACCTGCGGTCTGCGCCAGCCTGCGAAGGGACCTTTAGCTTTGAGGCGTGTGGGGGCAGAGCCACCTGGGGAAGGGCAGAAGGCAGGCTCCCCGCCGCCCCCCCTCGCTACCCCCCCCAACCCTGTCCGCGGCCTCCAGCCTCTCGCCAGCTGGAAGCCCGGACCAACAGCAGTCGGAACCCCGAGGCGAGGCGGGGGGGGGGGGGGAGGGGGGGAGGAGGGAGAGGGGAAGGGGGGGTTCGGCCGCAACTTCCCTAGTCCACCTTAAGAGGACGATGTAGCCAGTTGCAGCGCTGACCTTAGAAAAACAAGTTTGCACGAAGTGGAGCGGGGGACCCGGCCTGTGGGCAACCCCCCCCCCACCCCGGCGGCACCTCCTCTGCTCGCTGCGCGCGCGGTGGCGCAGGTCCGAGCTCGCGGGCGGCTGGGGGCGCTGGGGGGCGCTGGGGGCGCGGGGACCAGGCGCCGCGCGGGCTTCTGAACTGCCACATTGTTGGGGCCGCAGGCTCGGCCAGTCCCAAGCCTGAGCCCGAGCGCGCTGCGCAGGCTGCTGGGGCTGGCGGGGCCGCCTCCAGGGGCTGCGGCCCGGGCCGGGGTGCGGGGCCGCGGCGCCACCGAGCGGGCTGGCGACTGGGCGACGCTGCCCTCCCGGGCCACACAGGGCCCCCAGAGGCGCGCAGCCCAGGCGCCCTACCCCGGGGCGCTCTGCAGGCGGGAGGCGAGGTGTCGGCTGGCCCGAGCTCCGCAGCTAACCCGGGCTGGAAGGAGGGAAGAGGAGAAGGGGGAGGAGGGGGAGGAGGGAGAGATCGTGGGGGAAGGCGGGCTACCAGGGGGGCGGGAGTCGCGGCCAGGACTGCGGGTCGGAGCGAGCAGCGCCGCGCCGCGAGGAGCCCGGGCGGGGCAGGTGGGCAGCGGCGGGGGCGGCGGGGGCGGCGGGGCTTCTCTCTCCCGCGCTGTCTGCCTCGCTCTGCACGCCGCTCCGCGCACTCCTTTTTCTCCCTCCCTCCTTTCCCCCCTCCCTTCCTCCCTCCCTCCTTCCCTCCCTCTCTTTCTCCCCCTCTCTCGCCTCTCTGTGTCTCTGGCTCTCTGCCTGGCTCCCTCGGGTCTGTTTCTCTTTCCTGCCGCCGCTCTCTGGCCGCCCCTGGCTGCTTTTCTCGCGCGCTCGGGGTCTCTCCCTCGCTGTTTCTGGACTGGGGGTAGTTCTTCTGATAACCGTGGTGGTGACGGTGGCTCCGAAGCCGCTCCGGCGCCGCTGGTTCCGGGGAGGGGGGGGAAGCCCGGCCGGGAGGGGGGAGTAGTGGTGGGGAGCCTTAGTCATTTCCCCGCTCCAGCCTGCGCCCGGCGGAGCGAGCACTCACCACAGCCGCTCTCCCTCCTTGCTCCGCAGCCGCGGCCCATGGAGCCCGCCGGCCCGGCCCCAGGCCGCCTCGGGCCGCTGCTCTGCCTGCTGTTCGCGGCGTCCTGCGGCTGGACAGGTAAGCAACCCTAACCCCAACAGCTGCGCTCCCCCAAGTGGACTCGGGCCTTTCAGATTGCCACTGGAACCCTCTAGACTGATGGCTAGAGGTAATGGGGGAAGAGATGCCTGTGACCCAGGTTACAGATGCGGAAACTGAGGCCCAGAGAGAGCCATCGACTTGCCCAAGGTCACACAGCCAAGGCTAGAAACCAGACTCTCCAGATTACGAGTGTACAGCTCAGTGCTGGGCACTGGGACTTAAAGAGATGAGTTTCTTCACTGAGCCCCTGCCCAATCTGATGGGGGAGGCAGCCAGGCGCCCCAGGTTTCTCTGGAAGCCCGGTCTCCCAGGATTTAGCCATCAGTATGCTTGACGAGGGTGGGGGGGTGTCTGAGAGAAGGAACTGGGGGCGGTCTTCCAGGTACTGCTTTGAATGGAACAGAAACAGGCTATTGCTAGGAGGGAAGAGCGAGCTCTCCCTCTGGGGTACAGAGTCAAACAGTGTTTGTGTGTGGAGGCAAGGGGAAGGGAGGTAACCCAGTAATGTGCTGCTGGGAGCAGCTGATCCTCCTGCAAAAACACCACGGATTATCCCTGTGGTTGTCCCCCTAGTTGCCAGAATGTCTTGCTGCTCTTCTGCTCCATCCCCTCCAGCCTTCCCCAGCTTCCAGGCAGCCCCCTGCAGCCCAGGTACCCATGGGCCTGTTACCTGTGGCTCAGTCTTTTTTTGGCCTACATCAAACACCTAGCTGTCTCCAGCAGGTGTTTGTTCACCAAGGGGTGAGGTCACCATTCAGAAGTCCTGCTTCTTAAAGGGGTTTTTGCAAAACCAGGAGTCTCCTGGGAGGATTGGTGGTGGTGGTGGTGTAGGTGTGTTTGGAGGGGGAGGGTGGTGGAGTGAGGGGGGCAGACGGTCACAGAGAACCAGCACTGAAGGAGTAGGGCTGGGGAAGAAGAATGATGATTTTGTTTTTTGGCTTCTGGAAGCTGTTTTGTCAGCAGAGGGGGTCTCTGTGCCTCCCTCCCCTGAGAAGCGAGGTAAGGATGAGCTCAGTCTTGCCCCCCCCCCATTTGCCTAGATACTGGTAACCATCTGATAGCAGTGAAAAAAAGAGAACTAGCAGAGTGGGTGGAGGGAGAAGTGGGGGTGGACAGCAGCTTCTCTCTGCCCTGCATTTCCCCCCTGAACCCCCAGGAATGCACGGAGGCATCCCCTACCCCACCTCTGGGGTTTTCTGTTGCATTTGAGCATTTGGAAGCCCTGGTCTATTCAGGTCTCTGGTGAGTGGTGTCTTGGGTCTGTTTCTGCCCAAGTCGGCCATTGATACCCTGAAAGCCTGAATTCTTGCCCTGCTGCTGCCCCTCTTGTCCTGAAAATGCACACAGCTCTCTCCAGTGCTTACTTTCACTAAAGCACAGACTGGGCCCAAGTCAATTTCTAAATGTCTAGTCCAGATCCTTAGTTGCCCAGGACCCTGTGGTTCAGTTCCTGGGCAATGAGCAGTGATGGTGGTGAACCAGAGTGAAAATGCCTTCCCAGGGGTACTGACTGGGAACATCACCCTTCATAGGAGCAACCCCCCTTTTTTCCTGTAAGAACAATCTATAAAATGGTAAAGATTAGACCATAAAATTTCCTGTTCCAATCCATTCAGCATCAATAGCCTGAAAAAGTGGGAGCAACAGAGGGGCCAAGATTAACTTTGAGATAAATAAATCTTAGGAGGTAAGAATAAATTTCCTGGTTGAGGGCAGTGGGAAAGAGACGGGGTGTGACTGTGATAGCTCTAGCTTCCCAGCATCCCTCTCTCGCTCTTTCCTTCTATTTGGTGGGGTCCTGGCTACACTCTCGGCCCTGGCAGGCAGCTCACCTAGTTTGGTCAAAGGAGGGAATGCCCCTCCTTCAGTTTTCTCAGGCATGGAATTTATGACAAAAAGACAAGAGGCAAGACAGAAGGATAGGAAGGTGGAAGGAGGCAGTTGTCCAGTTTTCTAAGAAAATGGATTTGTTCGAGTGAGAAGCTCAAATGTCAGGCTTAGGAAGGCAGCTTTGGATTGAAGGACTATATGTCTGGGGCTCAACTGTCAGCCTGGGACGAGTCACATGATTGCTGAGGTTTCACATGATCATGATCGGCTCTCCAAAGGGGGGCTGGCCGTGTGAATTCTCTTGTTTGGGGAAGGCCAAGGGAGAAGTTTCTCAATACTGCTGCCAAAGGGAAATTCTCAAGAGATGCCAGCAAAGTTGCCCACCTGTATTCTTGGTGCCAAGTTGAGGCCTGTTCCTTGGAACTACCTGAGGGGCATTCTGAGAGGCCAAAGGGCCATGGCTTTGGGGACAAGTGTGCAGCTTGATTCTGTGGCAGCAGCAGTGGCACCTGACTCTGAAGCTGCAGTTTCAGAGAAGCTCTGGGCCAAACACCAGGCAGACCTCACATGAGCTCCAATCGCTCCTTACTCTGACGTGGACAAGGCCAGGAGGAGTTGGGGGTTCCAGCTATTAGAAAACAGCTGGGCCTTCTGGTGACCTGGTGACACTTTTGTAGACAGGGGCATGCTGGTGACTCCCTCTGTACTTTCCAGAGCAGTGAAGTTACATCTCACTTCCTCTTTCACAAGAAGAGTGGTGGAAGGTCTTTGGTCCCTGTGGGCTCAGGCTACAGGCAGAACCTTTAAAGCCAGGGTGTTCTCTAGGTGCTTTCTGGTCATTAATTATCCTTAAAAACAAACAAACAAACAAAAAACCCTGTGGAGAATCTTGGTGTGATTGACTCCTTTATGTGAAGTGATTCAGCACATGTGACGTCCTGATGTGAACCATGTGTGGAAGAAAGGGAGCAAACTGGCATTTACTGACTGTTACTGTTATTCCAAGCTGTGTATTAAGCATCAGATCTGCATGATTGCTCCCATCAGTGGAGCAAAACAAGAGCTGGTTCGTCTTCCCATTTTGCAGATGAGCAAAATAAGAGGCCAGAACTTTAAATCCAGGCATCTTGGCTGGGTGGCCTGGGGGTAGAGGGGAAGAAAGGATGTTCAATGGATTAATCAGAGTTAGTTAGCCCAAGCTGAGGAAACAAGATCCCCTCTCTGCCCTCTGGGGCTCCAGTGGAACTTGTAGAAGAGTTCTCTCTGGGCCAGAAGTTTGTGACTGAGTCACCATCATTTCTCTGGAAGTGCACTGAGGATGGATACACTGACAGCCTCTTGGCCCCACAGATGACAGCTCATGGAGCACGAGGCTCCCTCCCAGCCCCCATCTGGGCTCCTGAGCTCTGGCGCTCCCGGAGCTGGAAAACTCCTCCTTGCATCTTCCTGGTGCCCTTTGCGGCAGATGGCGAGGGGGTGTGTGAAAGGAAGGAGTCTAAAACTGTTGTGCAGATCCCACACGCACTCGCTCACTGCTTCCAATGGCTCCGTGCGACAGGTTATTTTCTTATTTGTAGTCTTGGGCTGATGGAAGGGTTTTTTTTTTCCCACCCTCTCTCTCCTCTCTCTTTTTAAATGCACTCAGATTTGGGGCCTGTCAACACAATTCAGATGCTATCATTCCCCTGCTCAAACCTGTTGAGTGGGTCCAGGTTTTCTTTAAAAATATAATAATAATAAATAATAATAATAAAATAAAAATTGAAACAGTCTGAGTTTTCTCCCTGGCAGCCCTTCCCTCCCTCCCAACCTGCCCCCCCAACCCCCACCCTTATTCACATGTTATCTAAAGTGCTGACCTGTTGAGATGCTGTGAGATAGCCAGGCTTCCTTCCTGCAGGCCAGAGCTTTCCTGACTGTTGAAGTCTACCCTCCTCCCAGAATTCCTGCAGTTGTAGAATCCTGGGTTGGCCGCTGTTTATTCCCCCAACATATGAACAAGGGGCGTTTGACTTGTAGAACAACCATTAACATGTGGCCTAACCCAGTCTGGTAAATGCTTTGTTGACAAATCCACTGTCCTTAGCTAAACCCTTGCATTGCTATGTCTTTTACTTATGCTGTTCCTGCCACCAGTGCTGCCCTACCCTGCACATCCTTATCCTCATGTGTCCACATCTTCTTCACCTTTTGGTTTCTGCTTCCTCCTGTTCCAAGGACTCTCTCATCTGAAGCCTCCCCCCAGCATGTTGTCTGGCCCAGTCTGAGGCTACCAATTGCTTTCTCCTTGTTCCTTGTTCATTACCATATGCATGCGTGTTCAACACCTAATGCACATGATAGCCTTGCAACCAAGCATTTGTTTAGCATCTGCATAGAGAGACTGAATGCAGCAGAGTGCCAAGTCACAGTCTGGGAGCCAGACCCCTGGGTGTGAATCTTAGCTCCACTATCCTCTGGACAATCTGATGAACTTCTCTGCTTCTCAGTTTCCTCCTCTGCAGAGTAGAGATGACATCCACAGCTCCAGTTCAGGGATTAAGTCGATTAACACATGCCTAATGCTCGCAGCCCTGCATAGCAAGGAGTAAGTACTCAACACATGCTTGCTGCCGTTGTAATCATTTGTTCTGTTTGGTTTTTCTCAGCTGTACAGTTGGCACCTTGAACCCAGTAGGTACTTTCCAAACAGCAAAAGCTGTTACCTGTTTGAGCATTATTCAGCTAGAGACTTTTCCCTAAGCTTTTATGGAGAGGCTGGGGTGGAGGGGGGGGAGTAGGAGAGTGGACACACTGAGCAGAAACCCAGGCTGGCATAATTAAATTGTCAGTGACTGAGACTGTGCTGAGGACACAGTCTGCCTCTAGGTGTCTCTGTCCAGATCCACAGGAATTGTGGATTTGCAGACCTGGAAAGCCCGAGGGGTCCCCAGAGAGTCTCCTCCAGCACCTCGTGGTGTAGCCAAGAAGACTGCAGCCAGGGGTTGGGGGGGAGGGTGGAAGGAGGGAGGCAGAGACTGGCCTGCTCACACAGGCTCACACTGCAGGCCCAGGACAAGGCCTCAGTGGGAGGCTAAACCCCCTGCCATCCAGGCCAAGGCTTTTACAAACTGGACTGTACAGGAAGTTTCCATCATTACAGCTGGAAATCTGACAGGCTTCTGCATTCCATGGGAAAACACTGAAGTCATAATAATGGGAACCATTGTTTCCAGCTGCCTATTGAGCTCAGCATTTGACTTGGAGGAGTCCAGTGCTACTCAGCAGCTTCCCTGAGGGCTGCTGTCATGAGGTGTACTTGACCAGTGAGGGACGTAGACTCAGGCCATCACTGTGCCCAAGGCCACACACTATGGGCAGTGTCTGGATGAGGACCCCGATTAGCCTGACCACAGAACCCATGCTCTTTACTAGACATGAGTTAGCAGGTTTTCCAGGTATAGAACACGGGGTATCATGGTGCCTGGCCTGCTACTGTCTCATATTTCTGTCAATCAGTGTATCCTCCTGGGAAGTGGAGGTGGCAGGTATTCCCAAGATGCATTTCCATTCCATCCTTGAGAAGGAAGCATCTATTTTCACAGCTGAACATGCTTTCCTGTTCCCTCTGGCTGCTCCAGGGCAGGCCTTCTTATGGACCCTCTGCAAGATGTATGAGCCCACCAGGTGTCTCCCAGAGCCTGCATCCAGAGATTGCAGAGCAGCTGAGGTGGACGTGGGGAAGGACACAGCACTGGCTCTTTGTGTCTGTAAGATTTTCCTGGCACATTCATTTGGGGGCGTGGGGTGTTAGATGGCTGCAGATGAGCGCCAGGAACTGAGGGAGATCAGGTGTGCGAATCAGGAGGGAGATTGGAAGCAAGGATAAGTGATGAGCCTCCAGCGGGGAGGAGGGCTGGCCTGTGTGGATGGTGGTGGTGCCAGGGCCGGCTCTGGTCTCCCACTGCTCAGAGCCAGCGCTGCCCTGGGAAGTGGCAGCCCATGGTGACGTAGTGCAGCCTGTACTGAAAATGAGCTGAGCTCTCTGACGTGGTGCTATCTCTTCTTCCTCTGTTTATTATGGAAAATTTCAAGCATAACGTAAATGAGAAAGGGGGGGATAAACCCCAGCTTCAGTACCAAAATGCCATTCTTGTTTAATTTTCCCCTCACTATCTGGAAGGTCTCATGGGGGTGGGGGTGAGCACTGTCCAGCAAACACTGGACATCAGGGGACCATTTTCACCCATTATTTTTTAAATGTTTATTTCTTCATGTGTGCAAGTATAGAATCCTCACAGTCAGCCAGAAGCATGCAGTCTTTCATCCCCAGCTTGTAGAGAGGGAGATTCAGGCTGGACCCCTCCCCAGGCCACAGAGTCAGTGGAGTCAAATCATCAGATTTAAACTGGATTCAGTCTCAGTTTAGTCTTCATTATGGGTATTTTAATCAGAGTCATTCAACAACTGCCCTACTTAATTTTTTTTCTCTCGACAATTGCTCTTGAACATCTAGTAGGTACCAGGGGTGGCTCTGGTGCTAGGAATGCACCCACGAACAAGACATGCAGCAACACCTGCTCTCATGGAGCTGACATCTTAGGGAAGAGAAAAACATAGACCTAAGTAAATATTACGTCAGGTAGAGGCAAGTGCTGAGGTGCTTTGGGGAAGACTAAAGCGACACAAGGGAATAAAAAGTCAAGTGGAGATAGAAAGAGGACCTTTCTGAAGAGCAAAACATGAATAAAATTCAGGAGAAGCCATGGAAATACCAGGTCACACAGAAGGAATAGTGAGCAGGTGCAAAGGCCCTGAGGTTGAATGAGCTTGCTATGTTTTAGAAATGACAAGGAGGCCAGGGCAGCTGGAGTGAAGTAAGTCAGGAGAGGTCAGTACCAGACCGAGAAGGGTCTGGTTCTTGGACAGCAGACATTGAATATGTCAGCCCTTGTGACCAGACTATTACCATGTGCATTATCTCATTCATTTCTTACCATGATTCTGTAAGATGGGGACCATTATTATGCCCACTGCACAGATGAAGAGATAGAGACCCAGAGAGGTGATGTGACTTGCCCAAGGTCACACAGCTTGTAAATGCAGAGCTATCGTTTGAGCTCAGACCCCTAAATGGTATCCCCAGCACTGCTTTTCTCCCTCCAACTCTGCCCCCTTTGGCTCTTTACCCAGAGCAGCTGGGTGAGTGAATCAAGCCTTCATTGATCCTTCTCTAAACTATTTAGTAGTTCCCACACCCCTCAGAATGAAAGCAGACTCCTTCCTGTGAGTAAGAGGTACAGCATTTTCTGGACCACATCTGGTTTTCCAGCATCACCTCAAACCACACGTGCCTTCCTGTCTGGGCTTCCAGCCCCAGTTCCTCTCCTACCCTAGGACCTCACCTCCCCTGGGCCTCCTGTGAACTTCAGCAGCGACCTTGCCTCCTCAGATGCCTTTCTCATCCACTCCATTCTAAAAGAGCTTCTGCCTCGTTATTTATCACAAATTAAAGTTTGCATGAATCCTGGCAATCCTCACATTTTTGTATTGATGATCTCAGCTCTCTTTCCCACTGGGCTAGATGTTCCACAAGAGTAGGGCCTGTCTGTCTTCATCTCCTCAGGACTTGACAGCAGTAGCCGAGTTAATACCAGGTGAATGGAGGCACAGGTGGGGACCAAGACCCCCTTCCCCCCAGTCTGTAGTGGAGGCGGAGCCAGGAGGTCACACGGCCTGATTCCAAAGCAGGGCTGGACCCTAATTATCACATAGACCCCTACTGTGACTGGGGCCTTAGCTCTGCCATCTCATGGTGCTGTTATGGGAGCCTGAAGCTATCAGGAGGCACTGAAACATACTGCCAGCTGGGTGGGGAAGAGGCATCCAGGAAATCCCAGAATTTGTACTTAAAATTCTGGCTACACGAAACTACTTGCACCCGTGTAGCTACCATGATGAATGAGCAGGCAAACCCTGGAGTGTGATGCCATTAGCACAGTGCTGTCTGGCTAGGATTGGTGTGAAGGGCCTGCTTTGGGGTCAGCCTCCCCTAAATGGCCCTTTGTTGCAGGAGCTGGTCTGGTGTGGTGGGTGAGGACACCGATAGAGTCAGCCATGTGGCAGCCCCTGACCTTGACTGAACAGTGGTATCTCTCCAAACCTCAGTCTTGTCCTCTGTGAAATGGGAGTTTGATCACCTATTTTTCAAGGCCACTCTGGTGACATCTGTCATGTTCCTGGTAATTCCAGAGCTCCATGTCCTGCAGCTTATTGTTACTGTTATTGTCATGTGGGGCATCATTTTATGGTTCAGGATTGGAATGAGCAGGTAGAAGACACCCTCCACTATTATTTACCAGTCTGGAGACCTGACACCCCTTATAGCATCCCTTTGCCTTAGTTTCCCTTCCATGAAGTAGGGGCTTAGCTTGGCTGCTCTCCCACAGGTCTTCTCCAGCTCCGATGCTCCCACTCCTGTGCCTATCTCACCCTTAATCTGGACAGCATCCCAAACTCCATCTCTAGCAGGGCAGGTGGTAGAATGGATATCTGTTTTGGGGATACACTCTTGAGTTTGTTTCCAGCATGCTCCACATCCTGGCCTTGATCTCTGGAGCAAGTGTTTCCCACCCCTGAGCCTCAGTTTCCCCATCTGCAAAGTGGAAACGCAGGACCACCATTACTTCTCACATGGGAATTGCTGAGGGTTAAGGGAATTAAGAGCCATGGAAAGTGCTTCTGCAAGCTGCAGAAAGTGCTATAAAAGGCATCAGTGAATAGTGTCAGCTTGGGGAAAAATCCTGTCCAGAGTCTGTCTGCTGTCGGCAGCAGCAGTGTGTGCTGAAACCTTGGCAAATGTCGTTTAATAAATGCGTGTCACTTTTAAAGGGGGGCTTTATATCTCTCAGCTGGGAAAATGTGTGTGCATCCTTGGCAGCAAGAATCCAGAAGCCTGAGCTGGAGGGCACCGGTGCTGGGAGAAGCACTATCTCACACAAGCTCTGCCAGTAGAACTGGGGTCCCTCCCCTGCTTCTCCAGAAACAAGGTCCTCACCTGGGGGCCAGGTTGGAGACCACTGAACATGCCTCCCTGGACTGTCAGGAAGCATAGTTAATGAGGGCTTCCCTTTCTCAGGCCTTACTGGTGTGTTATTCCTGCTGGAGCACAGCTGGAGGCACCAGGGCCTGTCCCAGAGGAGCAGTGGGGCCTGGCCTAAAGGTTAGAGGGACACTTACCTGGGTTCTCAGCCTCTCCAGGCCTCAGTTTCTCTCTCACTCTCTCTCTGCAAGGTCCTTAGGTCGCAGAAGCATGAGGCAGAGCGTGCTCACAGCACCACATCCATATCCCGTCTCTTGCAACCACAGCCACACAGCAGGCATTTTCACCATCAGCCCTGGGTTCTGTCAAAGCTCGGCAGATTCACTGGGATCTCTGCCCCCCTCACCCAACCTGCCTCAGATCCCACTCTGTGTGGCCACGTGGCTCTGCCTTATAGAATACTCAGCCTCTTAGGTCTAAAGCTAGGAGCATCTCTCTTTCTGAGACACTCACTATGGAGAAGCTTCTGCCCTGCACCCAGCCCTGAGCTCCATGTGTGTTTCATGCCACAGCAACTCACTGCAGCACCTCCATTCTATAGATGGGGAAGCAGAGAGTTGAGGGGCCCAGGGCAGTTCCTGCAGTTTTTCAAGTGGCAGAGTTAGACTCCAGACTGGAGCACACATTCAACCAATGCCAGCCTCTGAGATCAGCCTGGAGGGAACTTATAAGCAGGGATAAGCAAAAACAAGGTTAAGCCCCTGCTCTCATGAAGCTTATGAGCAAGTCGAGGGGTAGGGAGGTGGCTGCTAAAGAAATGAGCAAATAGCTCCAGGTTGCGTTGGTGGATGATATGAGAAAAGTAAAGCAAAGCAAGGGGTGTGAGGGGGGAGGTTCAGGCCTCAGAGCTTGAAGAGATGAAAGCCACTGGGTCCCTTTCTAAGTGATGGGAGTGCCATGCAAAAGCAATGGCACATGCAAAGGCCCTGAGGCGAGTAGTCTGGCATGATGGAGAGCAGGGCCCAAGGGCCTGGAGGTCTTACTCTGAGTGCGGTGGGGGCTGAAGGTGGGCTTTTAGCGAAGGAGTTTTCATTTTCTGTGGCTGTGGGGGAACAAGTGTTGTCAGGAGGTGAAGTGGAGGCAGGTGACTAGAGTGGAAGCTGAGATGAGGATCCAGGTGGGGACAGCAGTGCAGGAGCAATAGTGAGAAGTGGTCAGAGTCTGGCCACACTTTGGAACTAAGTGGGATCTGCTGGTAGGTGGGCTGTAGGACAGGGCAGAGAGGAGAGACCAGGTCAGCTCACTGCCAACCATCTGACCTTAAGAACACAAAAGATGATAACCTTTGCTCACAGGAGAGAAAGTGGAGGTCTAGAAGAGTTAACTCCTCTAGTCACCTCCCTGAAGATGAGGCGTGTGGGTCCTCCAGCCTGAGCTCTGAGCAGTAGGCTCTCTGGGCACCTGAGGAGTGTGTCTGCACAAAGGGACTGTCTCTCTTGCTAAGGGTATGGCATGGCACCCGGCTCTGAGTTGCCTGGAATGGGGGCAGGGGCAGGAGAGAGCATACTCTGGGTCTCCCCCTCCCTGTGTGCAAAGTCACATGTGTCACACTTCTGTGGACTCCAGTGCAGATGATGGTTTCCACTGCAGTATCTGGCGTGGCCCTGCCCACTGGGCTTACCTGTTCCCTGGACTGTACAGTGACCTACTCTCTGCTCCTGTGTTGCTACCTTCCCCATAGTGCCTTTTCTATTCCTCAAGTTTCGCCAGTCTTCAAGACCCAGCTAGGGTCCACCACCTCCAGACAACCTTCTCAGATTCTGGCCCTCCCTCAAAACCTACACCAAACCTCTTCTGGCTTACTCCTTACACATGGTCTCTGTGTCCAGGACCCTCCCATGAAGGCAGAGATTGACTTGACTTGGCTGTGTTATGTGGCATGAAGATAAGGCAGAATGAGATTTGAGTGGGCACAAATGAATCAGTCCAACTGCAGAGGGAAATCAGTACCTACCTGCAGCCTTCAGAACCTGGGTACAACTGCTCTGGAGTCCCGAGTCCCCCTTAGGGAGTCCATACATCCTGTGCTGGTCCAGCCTCTCCATGAATCCAACCTTGGCATCCTTCTGCCCCCCAGCCAGGGGCCTGAGCACCAGCAGAGTAGTTCCAGGCTGGCCTCTTCTCACCACTCCAGTCTAGCAGGTGGTTAGTACATGCTCACTAAAGGTTGGACCCTGCTGTCAAGGCCACAGCCCTGTGCTGAGTGTCATGCAAGGCCATTCCCCTCAGGAGCCCATGGCAGACTTAAGGGAAGCATCTTTCCTGCCCGCCTTCTCTCACATCCCTTTGGAATTTATAGGTGCCAGGCTCAGTCACAGCTGGCACACCCACAGACAGGCGCAGGGACCAGGGTGGTGAACAATCTTTGCTCCCCGGCACCTGGGCACCCACTCCTTCTTGTGCTCACACAGACCCCGCTCACACCATGCCTATTCTCCATGCACACACCCCTCTCACAGTGCTCACCCTCCTCTCTCACATGCTTAGTGCACACAGGCCCCTCTGCACTCCCCTTCCCACATCACAGCCACTCTCACTCCTGCCCTCACACCCCTGCAGACAGCTGGGACACACACACATACCTGTGATTTCATTGGCAGGCAACCCCCCCATACACACACCATTCAAATCCTCTCAGCACATAGTTCTCTCCCCCCTCACCCCTAATCACTGAGGACCCTCCCTTAGACACAACGCTGACACCCTGCTGTACACTCTATAGCTTATCTATAAGCTTATCTTGTTTATCTGTGTGAATGTTGGGACTTGCACATTGGCACCTGCTCTCTTTCACTTTTGTGTGCTCACTCCCATCCACACTCACACGCAGCCTTTAAATCCGACCCCAGAAGATCCCAGAGGTGGCAAGGTGTGCTGTGTGGTGGGGTGATGAATGAACAGACTGCAGGAGACGGTACTGGCAGGGCTCGGGGAGTGGGGCTGCCGAGCTGTGGGGCAGGGCGGCGTGGAGCTGTCCTGGGATGTGAGCCCCTGATGCTGTGAGAGCTTGAGAGCCTTTTGGGTTCTGGGCTCCAGGAGTGTGTGGGAGCCTAAGAGTTTCCTTCATCCTGTCTATGGCCGCCTGCCTTGTGGCCTCCTGCCTCCAAGACTGGGCACTCCCCTGTAAGCACAGTGGTTACCTCCGTGGGGCTGGCTGGTCCCTGGGAGATGTGCACTCCTGCTTCATTTAGGACTTTTCTGAAGGAAGCTCAGGCAGGATCACAGTGGCCTTGTTTCCCTCCCGGCTAGTCTTGATTCTAAGCTGATTTTTTTTTTCCATTAGAAAAGCATCCATGCTCATTTCTTTTACTTCTGATGAAAATTGTTTTTCATCTTTTCTTAATCTCAAAAGCTACACACAAATGCTGTAAAAAAAAAAAATCAAATCTGCTTTCCCAAACCCTGTGGTCAGTTGTTAGCCGCCATCTTACTGCATCTCTCAAACCCTCTTCGCCCTGTTCTGGGAGACAGAAGGGCACACAGAGGTTTCAGGAGACAGGTCAGAGGTGCCAGTGGGAGTTGCTGCTCTCAGGGTTCTTTCCAGATGTAATCACTTGAGTTATTATTGTTCTATTGTGCCAGGGAATGAACCCAGCGCCTTGTATACACCTGCTCCATTGCTGAGTCACCCCAGCCTAATTTTCCTTTTTTCACTTGAAAGATTTATTTATTTTCATGAGAGACAGAAGGCAGAAGAGGGAGGGAAGGAGACAGCAGTGTACTTGCTCAGCTCTTATATATGTTGGTACCATGGGTTGAGCCTGGGCTTTCAGGCATGCAAGGCTGGTGCACTGCTGTGACAAATATTTCTTCTATTGTATATGTTAGAGGAGAGACTGGGAGTGACACCAAAGTACTAGTCTATACCCACAGGGTCCCACCTCTCTCTCTGTCCTTGGTACTCTCACGTGGTACCAGGAGTCAAGCCCAGAGCCTCATGCTTGGAAGGTGTACACCATACCTGCTGAGCCGCCCCCCGCCCCGCGCCCCTTGAGTTATATCTTTAAAGTCTATCCTGAAGCTTAGTGTGGTGCACCTGGTAGAGCACACAGGACTTGGGTTCAAGCCCCTGATCCTCACCTGCAGGGGGGAAGCTTGAGGAGCTGTGGAGCAGTACTGTAGGCATCTCTGCTTGAGGAATGGTGCATTTATCCCGAAGGCCTGCCTCAAGCCTCAGTGGCAAAAATTAATTAATTAATTAATTAATTAATTAAAGTAAAAAAGTAAATTCTGACCTCTTTGCTCATGTACAGATTCCCTGAGATCAGGGGCACACTTGTAACTGGCTCTCATTAGATTCTAGCAATTCCACCGGCTCACCTCTGCACTGTGAACCCCTGTGTCCTGGGGAGACCAAAGGTTTCTCATAATTAACCAGGTCACCACCAGTCACCATCACTGTGTCGACCCCTCCCACTTAAAGACTTCTTTACAGGCATTAGTTATTATTTTTCTCGACAAGCAGTAAATGTTCACTTAAAATTTTTTTCAATGTATTATTTACAGTAAAGTAAAAAGAAAATGTGCATCTCCCCTCCTCCCAGCCCAGGCTGAGGACAAGACAGACAGCTCAGCATCCTGCTGTCTTTCCTTGGGAACCTCTTCTCTAGTCACTTGATGGGTCAGTCAGTCAGCAAAGGTTTATTGAGCATCTACTGTGCCAATCATTGAATTGGGAGCAGTGAACAAAATAGAGAAAATTAGAGGGTGGGTGCATCATTCAAATACACACATGACATGTACATTTAATGTATAGATTTTCCTACTAGAAAGCAGGCTACTGTAAAGAGTTCTTTAATACTGATCCAGTTTAAAAAAAAACAACTAAAAAGTACCCAAAATAGAAGGGGAAAAAAGAGAAAACACCATGATTTTTAGATTCATGATCCAAAGAGAGTTGCACTTTATAGCTTTATATAGTACCTTGCAGTTGTTTATTTATATATAGCTTTAGTCTACAAAGTCATGATCATACTGAAAGCACAGTTTTCCCTTCTTTTTTATCACACAAGTGATGCAAACTGAAGGCACAAAAGCAAAATCCCTTAAATCAAATACTCACAGTTAATCATTGCTAAATCTTTAATAGCACCTATACTTTTTTTTTCAAAACTAGAAGTTAGGAATCATACTGAACTCATTACTTAGTGACTGATTTCAAATATATTTCTGAGTAAATATTGTGATTCTGCATGATCATTTGTTTGTTTGCTTTTCTTTTATTGCCTCCAAGGTTAGTACTGGGGCTCAGTGCCTGCACTACAAATCCACTGCTCCTTGTGACCATTTTTTCCTTTATTATTATTATTATTTTATTTGTTAAGACAGAGAGAAATTGAATGGGGCAGGGGAGACAGGGAGAGAGAATGATAGACACCTGCAGACCTGCTTCACCACTTGTGATGGGCCCCCTACCCCCTCAACCCCCTGTAGCTGGGAATTGTGCTCAAACCTGGATCCCTGCACATGGTAACATGAGATCAACCACCTGGTGCCCTGCACTATCATTTTTATGGTTGTAGACTTTGGATAATTCCTTTTCTCAGACATTAGGATATTCCCCAATTTTTTTTTTATTTCAGTACATTTTCACCTACCCTTATCTATCTGAGTATGGTTTCATAATTTTTTTGTTCATTCATTTTCTAAAATGAGATCAAAGTGTTGATTGCTGTTATCTCTGATGGTATTCTATGAAAGAATTATATTGTTTTTATACTTTCTTATTTTCTCTAAATTCAGCAATGAACAGATTTTATTTGCATAATCACAATATCATTTGAAATCATGCCATGCAAAAATTTCCAGATTATCACTGTTTTCATGGTGCTCAGTTTTTTGTGGCTGCTTGTAATTCCACCTGGGGGGGTAGATCATAATTCACATAACCATCCCCATCATTGGCCATTTGAGTGGTTCCCAACTTTTTTTAGATCATTTTATGGAAACCCCATTTCATACTGGGTTGTAGATCCTTGTGCAAGAGCCCAGAAAAGGCTGGTGATCAGCTTTCACACCTTTAGTGCATCTTGCCTAACCGCTTTCCCAGAAGAATGTTCCAGTTTCCACTCCCACCAGCCTGGAAGCCTACCCACCCTCCTCTCCTGGAGCCAGTTCAGGCCCCTGGACAGCTGCTATCTGCCAGCAGGGCAGGACAGAGAGCCAGAAATGGTTTTATATGCCATGCCAGTGTGGTAACCCCAGGCCCAGAGCTGCGGGAATGAGCTTTAACAAGCCCAGTTCCCAGGATAGAACCTGCAGAGAAAAAGAAGAACAGGCAAGAAGGGGGAAAACTCTGCTAGAAAAAAAATACATACACAAGATTAAAATAATATTTGGCACTTATGTCACACTTTTAAAATTCTTCAAACGCTTTATAAACACTAGCTAATTAATTAAGCTGCCTAAATCTGGCTGCAGTCGGTGGAGAGAGAGCAAGAGAAGCTAAAGTAAAGGAGGGGAGGGCAGCCCCAGATTTCGCTGCCGCCTGCTTGGGGTGTGACTGTGGGCCTCCGGCTGCACCACAAGAATAGCTCTGCTCCAGCATGCCGCACGCCGGCTAGGCGGCCTCCTCTCCTCACACATGGCTCCCAGCTGCTGACTCACAGCCCTGCATGGTGTTAGTGGAAAGATAATAATAGCTGTGTTCATCACACAGACACACCTATGGCATCGGCCAGCATGAAGGAAGGAAGAAAGGGGGTCGAGAGAGGATCTGCCCAGGAGCCTACCCTCTTGACTTCCTCCATCACTATGCTCACTCAGCAGGTTTTTTGAGGGCCTGTGTGTGTGCCAGATACTGTTCTAGGCAGGGGATTCGAAATAGTTCCTGTGGATCCTAATTCCTGGTTAGGGGGGAGCATGACAACCAGGAAAATCAAGTGTCAGTAATGTATCTGGGATGGTGATGGGAATGGGAGATCAAGGCTAACAGACACCTCTGTGCCACGCTTTCATGGCCAGCTGTGTTACGGCCTTCATGGCTTCATTGGGACGGAGCTTGTGCACTTTGTGGATGGGATGGGGGCTTGTGATGCAGTGCTGTGCTGGCAAAGGGGACATCCTGGTGAGTTCTCACCCAGGGTGTGGGTCTTCCTACTGCACCCCACCCCACCAGTGTTTCCTCCCAGTGGCATTTCCAGGTTGTCCAATCTTTGGTGCTGAGACGCAGATCCACTGGAAGTGTTCCCCTCTGGCTGGATCTGTGGCAGCTGCTGGTGTCACCTCTGATGTCTCTGGGTTGTCACTGCCTGTGTGTGTCTCCTCCATGTGCTATCATACAAGTGCCACCAGCTCTGTCTGAGCCCTGATCCTCTACAGACTCTGTTTCTCTCCCTGTACCATGAGGGTCAGGCCCCCATCATGGAGTCCCAGTTCTCCTGCCATGGAAGCTTCAGCCCAAAGGGTGACTAGATTGTGGGATAAGATGGGTACAATTCCATATAATTCCCACCACTAGAGTTCTGTATCCCATCCCCTCCACTGGAAGGTTCCCTATTCTTTATCCCTCTGGGAATATGTGCCCAAGATCATTATGGGGTGCAGAAGGTGGGAGATCTGGCTTCTGTAATTGCTTCTTCACTGGACATGGGCATATGACAAGTCAATCAATACCCCCAGCCTGTTTCTATCTTCCGCTAGTGGGGCAGGGCTCTGGGAAGGTGGGGTTCAAGGACAAATTAGTGAGGTTGTCTGCCCAGGGAAGTCAATTTGGCGTCATGGTAGCATCTGCAACTTGGTGGCTGAGAAACATTAAGATACAACGCAGAACAAATTGTTTAATAATTAGGAACCTAAAGCTAAGAATATAGCTGATGAGATTTGGGGTTTTCATGTTGGAAGAAGCTAGGAAGTCTATTTTAGGCTTATTCCAAGGGGCCCATGACTTTACTAATTTTTGCCTGAGCCTGATAGTTAATATGTGGATGGGCTAAGTATTGTCTGGTCATGATGGGCCTAGACCTCAAGTAAACTCCTCTCTCCACTGTCACTGGTCATCACCATCAGGAACAACATGATGGACCCATTTGTGGGCCCCCATAGGACCTTGCTCTGAATGTGGATCAACAGCGGTAGAGAATGTTCCATCCTCCGAAGGGGGGTTGGACAACATACACTACCACTTGAGGAAGATGGGCCCTAAAATTGGGGCAGCTTGGAACGTTCCTACTCATGACCACAGAATGTGAGCTCAGACCTACAGGGATGCAGAGGTTACCTAGGCTCCTATGCTGAATATGGGCCCCAGATCAAACTGATGGGGTTTACAGTCAACAATATCTATGCACCTTTCCCGTATTTGGGAGCTACTCTCTTCCTTAATCTAGCTTTCTAGCCCTTTTTCCAGCCATGATATCATCTCCCCAGATCAGATGTCAGGCTCAGGAATAAACTAGTATAGTCATGGACCTTTTGGAATATAACTAAAATAGGCCTACTAGCTATCTTCAAAACGGAGACTCCAAATCTTCATCTGTAATATTCCATCCTTTAGGTTCATGATTAATCAACAATTTGTTTGGCTTTATATGTTAACTCTTTTTTCAGCCACTAGGTTCAAGATGCTACCATGATGCCAACTGGACTTCCCTGGGCAGATGACCCCACCAGTGTGTCCTGGAGCTCCGCTTCCCCAGAGCCCTGCCCCACTAGGGAAAAAGAGAGACAGGCTGGGAGTACAGACTGACCTATCAATGCCCATGTTCAGTGGGGAAGCAATTACAGAAGCCAGACCTTCCACCTTCTGCACCCCATAATGACCCTGGGTCCGTACTCCCAGAGAAATAAAGAATAGGAAAGCTGTCAGGGGAGGGGATGGGATATGGAGTTCTGCTGGTGGGAATTGTGTGGAACTGTACCCCTCTTATCCTGTGATTTTTGTCAGTGTTTCTTTTTTATAAATAAAAATTTAAAAATAAATAAATAAAAGAAAGCTGAGTCAGGGCAGAGAGTGGTTCCTAAATAAGGGAAAAGTATATATATTCCTTTGATTGTAAAGCCCATTGGTCTGACCTAGGTTCCACGTCAATTCATATTTAGCACAGAAGCCTGTGTAACCTCTAGATCCCTGTTGGTCTGAGCTCACATTCCATGGTCATAGCTAGGAACATTCTAGGCTGCACACATTTCAGGACCATCTTCCTCAAATCTCAGAGTATGTTGACCCAGCCTCCCTTCATAGAGTGGGGCAATTTCTGCCACTGTTCTACATTGAGCACAAGGTCCTGTAGAGACCCACAGAGGGTTTATGATGTTGTTCCTGATGGAGATGAATGACCATTGATGGTGGGGAGAAGGATCTGTTAGAGGTCTAGCTAGGTCCAGCATATCTTTGTGGGAATTACAGGATTCCCTGACCAGGGCCCTGGATGATGAGGTGGCCTGGTAGTGACTAAAAGGGCCATTATTAAGGTGTGTCAGTCTCTTGGCTTTATCCAGCTTTTGTAGTCCTTACACTATCTGACAGGGTTAGACTTAGAGTGACTGAGGGAAGTGGAAAAGGAAATAGGTGAGGAGGGTATCTAGGTCTAAGTTGACACTATTTGATTAGGTACTTTATGGTATCTTTTAAAGGTCTTTTTACTTGCTTGTTGTACTTATTGAATCACTGTAGACTCTGGCACCCTTCTACTTTAAGGTATATATTTTCCCCTAACTTATGGATACATGTGCACATGGGCTCTGGTCTATATCTAGTTTTTGTAGCTTTGTTAGGAAGTGTGCTACCCAAAATAGAACTAAGGAGTCCTATGAGCTAGGGAAAGGTCTCACCAGAGCAATGAAGCTAAAGGGATGATATCCCAAACCTGTTGTCTCTGGACACAGTCTAAAGTGAAACATAGTGAGGTGGTACTGGTTGCACTGATCTGCTTGAGATCAGCAGATGTAGTATCGAATTGTATGGATCAAGAGAAGCATGAAGGAAAACAAGTGAGGCCCGAGAGGTTCTAACACTGGGAAAATTGTAGAGAATGAGGAAGATTCTTTGCTGTCTTAAGAGTTGAAGGAGGCAATAGATAGTTATTACTGTAACCAAGTTATTTGGGAAGTTGGTTTACTTTGAAAAGTCTATGGTTAGAATTTGCTGCAGCATACAAGACCTACCATGATTTAATGCTATTTACAAATTACTGTATCTTATATATTGACAGGACCACTTGCTTCTGGTCTCCCTGGTCTAAGAATATAGGTGATTTCATGTTTTTTTCAAAAGTTATTATTAGAAATGCATTAATAATTTAAGCTGAGTGTTAAATTCAATCGGCTTGCTAATGTGAAACCTTAAGTGTTTAGATTGAAGGTACATATTCTCAGAACTAAAGTCTATGCATTAAAAAGATCAAGACTTTCAATCTGTTTCCCCCTCATATTGATCAAGTAGAGATTTATCAGACTATAAGTTAATAGGAGTATATAGCAACATCATTCCAGCCACCAGGGTCTGTCTCCCTACCCCACACCCCTATAGGGGAACTGAAAATCTACCCTTCCCCACCCCTCCACCTCCCAGAGTTTTTTACTTTGGCGCAATACTCTAATTCCCTCATTTATCTGTTGTATAATGACAGTAGCTTCCCCTGTTCCCAGCTTGGTACAAAGTGACTTACGGAAGAGAACGTGGGGTGTGTGTGTGGGGGGTCTTCCCCTTTGTAGATAAGGTAACTGAGGCTTCAAGCTGGTGGATAAACTCTGTCACATATGATTCTTTTTGGCAATGTCCTGACCTGGACTGGTTTAGGCCTGCCTGAGAGACATCAAGATGGAGTTCAGGTAATGACGGACACATGAGGAGACAGGGCCATGGAGCAGCCAAGGACTTGCCCAAATGAGTGCAGCATTCACAGTCATGGGGTGTGTGGGAGTAGTTGATCATATGTGCAGGAGTCCCTGTTAGGTCTTCTTGGTCACTTGAACAATAGACCTAAGTCACACAGCAGTGAGTCCCTAAGTCATACCTCAAATCCAGCCTCTGCTTGCCTGCTGCATCACCAAGCTGAAACCCACAGGCTGCGTAAGGCCTCTGCTCAGAGCCTGCATCCTGAGCCATTCCCCAAATACAATCTGACTCCTCCTGAAGGCACCCCAACACACACACACACACACACACACACACACACACACACACACACACATACCAGGTGCCCCACCTCTAGCCTTTGCCCAGACTGTTCCGTCTGTAAGGAACACTGTGCCCCTTCTTTCTGACCCATTCAGAGCTCAGTTCAGACATGACACATCCAAAGAGGACTCAGACACTCAACTGCTCTCTAGCACATCACTTTAGCCTTCTGTGCCTCAGTTTCCTCATCTGTAACAAAGTCCTCTTCCAGGTTCATTGTGAGGGCTACAGGTGATGATTTACACAAAGTGCTGAGGTCAAAGTTTCTCATGGTATGCTCCAAGTCAGTAGAATTGTTGTTGAGAAGCCCCTGAGAAAAGCCCCAGGCTGGTGCAGGGGGAGTGAATAACTGCCTGTTTTTCTCTCCAGGAGTGCTGGGTGAGGAGCTGCACGTGATCCAGTCTGAGACATTTGTGTCAGTCGCAGCTGGAGAGACGGCCACTCTGCCCTGCACTGTGACCTCCCTGCTCCCTGTGGGGCCTGTCAAGTGGTTCAGGGTCAAAGAGTCAGGCCGGAATGAAATCTATAGTTTCAAAGATGGCCACTACCCCCGAGTAACACCTGTTTCAGACAACACAAAGAGAGAGACCATGGACTTTTCCATCCGCATCAGTAACATCACCCCAGCAGATGCCGGCGTCTACTACTGTGTGAAGTTCCAGAAAGGGAGTCCTGATGTGGAGATTAAGTCTGGACCAGGCACCCAGCTCACTGTGCGTGGTGAGTACTGTGTGGATCTTTTATTCCCTATTGTGTGACAACTCAATAAGAATTCCTTTCTACTGCAGCTCAGAAGGTGGTTCAGGAAATAAAGTGTTGGACTCTCAAACACAAGGTTCTGAGTTCCATCCCAAGCATTCCATGTGCCAGAGTGATGCTTTGGTTTACTCTCTCTTTCTTATAAGTTAATAAATCTTTTTAAAAATTAATTAAAAAAAAGAGAATTATGCTCTTCTATCTTAAAGCAAGTAAAGATCTGGTATGCAGTGAGTGCTTATATCCTTGAGCTGATTCATGGTTGGATTCAGTCCCCTCTACAGGTCAGGGAGGCTGAGCTGCCAAGCTTGCGATACTTTCTCAGGACTCCCTGGCTGATACATGGAGGGCAAGTGTAGATGCTGCTCTGCCTGGCCCCACTGCCCTTGCCTTTCCCCATCACATCAGTTCTTCGGTTCTAAGGATGAGGTGACTTGCCCTCTCTGTCTCTAGGAAAGCTTCCTCAGCGAGGAGAGTCTTCTCTTTGTTTTTACTGAGCACCTGCTGTGTCCAGGCTCTGCTCTGGCTACTGTGGAAATATAAGTGACCAAAACAGGTGAAGCTCTCCCCACCCCAACCCACCTCCCATGAACCCTGTGCTCTCTTCTTTCAATAAGGAGGCAAGGAAGGGGAAATGTAATTTTTTCATTCTGTCTCTAGCAACATCCCACTAAGAAGAAATTTCTTAAAGGTGCAACATATAGTTTAAGCTTACATCCCAGGGTGGAAGAGGGGCCAAGGGACTGGGTGTTCACTGCGGGTCTGTCCAGAAAACCTTCTGTGATTCAGAGATTGACTAGCATAGCTACTTAAAACTCTGAGCAGAGCTGGGGTATCTCAGAACACTCCTCACACAGGGAAGAGTTTCTTCATGGTGGGGGTACCCTGGCAGTTACTACTGACCATGGTACAAGACACATGCACAAGCACATGGTTGAGAGCATGTGCTCAGTGCCTGTACTCACGTCCCAGCTCTGGGCTCTGACCAGTCACTGCCCCCACTGAGCATCATGTCAATGATGTTCCTGCCACTCAGAGTAGCTGTGGGGACCAAATAAGTGAATATCATGAAGTGCTTACAACAGCGGCTAGTGGAGGGAAGGTGCCGTGGTGTCAGCTATGATGTTCCAAAGCTATAGGACTTCGGATGGGTCACTTTTTCTCTCCAGGTCTCAAGCATAAGTGGGATCAAAAAGGACATTGTCCCTTCAGCTTTGTTGCTAATTTGGAAAATGTTGTCAGAATCCCTAGGCCCTGCCTCCATCTAGAATTTCTGATGCAGTTATCCGCCATGGCCTGGGCAGCTAGCTGAGTGCATTAGCTGCTCTGGAAGGTGCCAGGGCCCAGCTCCTCTGAGATGGGTGCTCTTTTAAATCCCTGAAAGCAGTGGCTTCTCATGCTACCAGAGTTGGGACAGGCCTACAGGGTGTCAGTGCTTCAGCATGTGCCTGTCATAGCTCATTGGGTCCCAAGAAATGAAGCCAGAGTATAATGACCAGAACACTCTCCACAGAGTTTACCAGGACTGAGGGGTGGTTTCCTGCTCTGTCCATCCCCAGACACACCCTGTTTGGATCTAGGCTTCACTGCACGGGAAGCCTTTCCATCTTAAAACGTGTGTGTGTGTGTATATGTGTGTGTGTGTGTGTGTGTGTGTGTGTGTGTGTGTGTGTGTGTGTGTACACACAAGTGCTGGTGCCACCCCAGAGCCTCAGCAAACTGAATTGTCACTGATGAAATCTCCACTCTGTTTCAAAATGCTTCCAGCTTTCTGTGATCTTCTGTGTTTTAAAGCCAACTCACAAAACTTTTTCCTGAGAGGATTGTTTAAAAAAAAAAAAGAGGGGACGAATTATAAAAATTTGGTGTCTACACTGCTTTTTTTTTTTTTTTAATGTGGCTTTGTGTGGCAGTTGCAGGGAGCAGGATTTGAGACTTTTCTTGGTGTTTCTGCTTTGCTCTTGTTTTACCTGCTTGCTGCCTAAGAAGATACAGGTAGTTTCAGAATTAGTGATGAGCAGATCTTATGATAATGATCATAAATGCTATTTATTCAGCACCTGTTGTATGCCAGGCTCTGTGTTTATACACATCCCACTCATATTACGGGGATTGGATTTTGATTGATTCACTTTGTGCAGAAACACTGACTCACAAAATACAGATACAGAAAAGTGATGCTGAATGACGAGTCCTTGTGCTGTGAGGTTCTGCCCTTCACTCCCTGTATGCCCTTGACCTCCCCTTACCCCTGAGCCTCATCTGTACATGGGACACACTCGGCCCTCCCCTACAGATGTGTGGAAGGATTCAAGAGTAAGGAACCCTGGGAGTTCAATCTAGCATCAGGATCCCATGGCCCTCTGGATGGATGGTCACTGACCACTATGTCTCGTCCTTCCAGGGGCTTCTGGGCTGCAGGGGTTTCAAGGGCCTGGTTCAATCTGTCTTCAAAACATTTCACAAGGTTATAAATGAAGTTAAATGTTTATACATGCAAATAGTTGTGATGTTCAATGTCTGGTATCTATTACAGTACTTGTTGGGTAATGGTGGAAAGTTCAGAGTCAGTCAATAAGACCCAGCCATGGAGATCTGCCTGACATGTGATTCACTGATTGTGTATGTTTTCAGAATGAAGGAGGTGCTGCTGTCACATCCTTAGCCTGTGTCTGTGCCTCTTCTGCTACTGTGGTGACTAGGAAAGGAGTAAGCTCTGGCTTTCTCAGCACTCAGTAGTCTTTGCTTCCAACTGATGGAAGAGAATAACACAGACTGGGAAACAGGCCTTTGTCCCTCCTCTTCCTGCTCCCTCCCCTTCAAATTCAACTATTGGCACAGATTTTCCTATTGGGTTATTTGTGAGAAAAATGGAAACTGTGCAATAAATTCATAAATACCTGTAGAGAGAGCTCCGGAGCTATTTAAAGTCTTGTTAAAGATTAACCTGTGTTTCCTTAATTTTATGAAGCATCTTCTGTTTTAGTCAGTTCAAAATGTTTCCCCGTCTAATGTCCCCTCCCTACAACCCTGGGTGGAGACATGTCTGCTGTCCCATTTTACAGATGAGGGGCTGGGAGGTGTTACCGTCACTCTCTAGTTCCCACAGAGGCACTGTGCCACTCCGTCCCCCACTCATGACTGTAAACACTTTCTCTGATGTAGGTGAGGTTTCCAGGGGAGGCTGCTTGGATCAGTTAATACAGAGAGAGACCGAATCAGTCATTTTGTTCCTGGCCCTAAATGGTGGGAAATCACCTGGCAGAGAAAACAGTTGGACTTTGGCCTCAGGCTTGGAATTCCTTGTCACTCTGCCCCTGATTCACAGTGCAGCTTTGGAAATCTGTGTGTCCCTCTCTGCAAATGGGCATATTGACACCCTTCCTAGAACTAATAGGATCCATTAAAAAATAGAAGATTTTTAACAGTCTGCTTATTCTTGCTCCTAATTCTCACAATCACGTTTATGTGTGTCATTGCTCCTTTTGTAGCCAAACCGTCTCCCCCAGTGGTTCAGGGCCCCTCGACAAGGGCCACACCTGGGCAGAGAGTGAACTTCACCTGCAAGTCCCATGGCTTCTTCCCCAGAAACATCAGCCTGAAATGGTTCAAAAATGGGAACGAGCTCCCAGCCTCCCACACAGACATAGAACCAGAGGAGAGTGACGTATCTTACAGCGTGTCCAGCATAGCCGAGGTGACCCTAGCTCCGGGGGACGTGCACTCCCAGGTCATCTGCGAGGTGACCCACATCACCCTGACGGGGGGCTCTCCTCTTCGTGGGACTGCCAACCTGTCTCAGACCATCCGAGGTAGAGGACCCACGCACACCCTGCCCAAGCCCACCCTGCCTCCATGTTGTAAGCCAGCTCCTCCCTCGGGTCTCCCCAGACCCTGAACTGCCTGGGATCTAATTCCCAATAGTCCTTTCCATTCCCAGGCCCCTGAATGTGCTGGTCACTCACCCCTGTTTTCAAGGCAGCTGCCAGATGGACACCTACCACCTGCCAACCTCTGTGCTAGGTGGCTTCACTGACTGACCCAACAGCAACTCTGGTTACTCACTAACTTCTGTGACCAAGCACCCATATGTTTGGGGAATTCATTTATTTTGCTACAGTTATTATCCAAGGGGTTTTTCCTGTTAACTTCACTGTTATCGCACAGGAGCTACCAGTTCTCCAGCACCTGCTGTGTGCCTGGCACAGTGCCTAGTGATCTTACTCACACGCAAAGATCCCCCGTGTTTGCACTCCTGCTGCACACCTGGCCCAGCCCTGGGGGGCTCCCTTGCTGTGGGTGGGCTCTAAAGGGTGGAGACTCTCCCCACGACCTGCCTGTCCCGTAAGGTCAGAGCTTCTGTCCTGTGCTGTTTCAGTTCCACCCACCTTGGAGGTGTCCCAACATCCCACAGTGGGCAGCCAGGTGAACATCACCTGCCAGGTGATGAAGTTCTACCCCCGACCTCTACAACTGACCTGGCTGGAGAACGGAAACATGTCTAGAACAGAAACGACCTCCATTCTGCTAGAGAACAAGGATGGGACCTTTAACCGGACAAGCTGGCTACTGGTGAACTCGTCTGCCCACAGGGAGAACGTGCTGTTCACCTGCCAGGTGCAGCATGATGGGCAGCAGGCCGTCAACAAAACCCACACCCTGGAGGTCTCTGCTCAGCACAAGGAACCGGGTACAGGTGGACCACCTGGTGAGGCCTCCATGCCAACTGGTCTGGCTCTTTATCTTCTTTTTTATTGTTGAAAGTGGCAATTTATGCATATTATAGGAAAATCTAGCAGTCTAGAAATATAATGTAGAAGTTCCAAGTGAGCTCTCCTTCCCCAAAACCTATACTCTAAAAAGGATCACTGGTAAGAGCATGGTGCACTTCTCTGCATGTTTTTTTTTAATATTTATTTATTTCCTTTTGTGGCCCTTATTTTATTGTTGCAGTTATTGTTGTTGTTGGATAGGACAGAGAGAAATGGAGAGAGTAGGGCAAGACAGAGAGGGAGAGAGAAAGATAGACACCTGCAGACCTGCTTCACCACCTGTGAAGCAATGCCCCCTGCAGGTAGGGAGCCGGGGGCTCGAACTGGGATCCTTACACCGGTCCTTGCACTTTGCACCACCTGTGCTTAACCCACTACGCTAACCCCGGATTCCCAGTCTCTGCATGTTTTAACATATATACACACAGTGAAGGAAGAAAGTAGAGAAGAGGGAGATAGTACTGTCCATGACACCCTGCTTCCTGCTTTCTCAGTTACCTTTGCTGTCCACGTCAGCCCGTCTTCCTCATCCTTCTGCTTGCTGTGACTGGGTAGATGCCCACAACTGTCTGCAGCTTAACTCAGGTGTAATCACCACTGCAACAAGTGTCCTTGTACTTCCTGTTACATGTGCAGCTATCTCTGTGGGCAGTTTGCTAGGGAGCATTTCTAGCCCAAAGTGTGTGCCCATTTAAGATAATAATATTGGTCCTTTCTAAGAAACCAAAGGAGTGTGTAGGGATCATTTTTCTCTGCCCATGTATCTCTCTTTTTCCTTCAAATGGAGCTTCAGGTTGCATTTTGGGATGACTATAGGATGTCCCACTGCTGTCATTAGCATGGCTGTGCCTTGAACTCAGCAGTCTCTTTGAATGGGTTAGACTAAAGGGTTTTTTTTTTGGGGGGTGGGGGTGTTTGTTTTTTCCCCTGCAAGGAGGGAGCAGGGAAGCTCTAAAGCAGGGTGCCTCTGATGTCACCCATGCCCGGCTTGTATAAGATTACCCTCCACTGGATGTGTTGGCAGGATGTGTGGGTTTCTACCCTGGCTCTGCTGTTGGGTGACATTGGGCTTTTCAGTGCCTCTCTCTGGGTCTCTTAGCTTTCTCAAGAAGGGGATGAGCTTCATAGACTTCCAGCTTTCATTCTTAGGTGCTAGGGACTGTGGCTACCTAGTTGGACACCATAGCTTTAGGACCTGGCTCCCAGTAAGTACCCAAGGAATACTGTCAGAAAGGATGAAAGGGTGAACTCATTGCTTGACTGCTTAATGAGTGAATCCTCAGAATTGTCCAAGTCTGTGTGTGGAGGGAGAGTAAAATGACTTGCTCAAGGTCACACACACCAGGAACATTGATTTGATCCCATGTCTCTACAACTCAGAGCCTGAATATAGTCCATAGGACTGTAATCTAGGGCCTGTGCTCTGGTCCAGCCAAGTCCTTGTCCCCATTTCAAGCACCCTGGTTTCAGAGCCCATATGCAGATGTCCAGTGTCAGATTCCAGGTTCGGAGAAACCGGCAGCCTTGGGATTTCCCAGAATGCAGTATACAATTAAATCTTGCATCCTCATTTTCCTTGTCCCCAGGGCTGTGTGACATCCCAGTTTCAGTTCAGAGTTGGGGGCAGATGTGTGGTATCATGGCGGCTGCTCTCTGGTTCACTCCAGATGTGGAGGAACACACTGCTGTTCTTCCAGTGAGTTATCTGCCCATATCCTGCAGCCAGACCTCCTTCATACCCCCACCCCTCAGCTTAGTTCTTGTGCTGCCAGTGGGTAGGCCTCCCACCCCCCCCAACCAGGGGGGAAGTGTGTGCTGACCCTAAAGCCTGCCTGGGTGGCTGGAAACATTTGTGGAGGCCCAGCCAGATGTTCGGGTTGTGATGCTTATCTAGCAGTGAGAAGGGGTGGTGGGTTTTTAACTCTCACTGCTGTTCATTTGTGTACATGAAGCCTTTCTCCCCTGTGGTCTGCAGAAAATCCTCAGAACTTGAATGGCATCTTTATCGCCGTGGGCTTGGTGTGTACCCTGCTAGTGGCCCTGCTGGCTGCGGCCCTCTACCTCCTCCGAATCCGACAGAAAAAAGGTGAGTGAAAAAAAAAGGTGAGCCTGTCCTGTTAAACCAGAGAGCTAGCCCACCAGGGAGGGTGTGCACCTTGTCATGAACCTGGCCCAGGCTTGAGAGGAGCACTGGTGTTGTCATGTCTGTCTCTGCCTCGCTGTCTGAATTAAAAAGTAGTCCATGAGCACTGAAATCATGTATGCACAAGGTTCCAGGGAGAGAGAGAGATGAGAGAGATATTTCCTTGGATTATCCTTCCCAGAGAGAGCTTTTGTGCCCAGCTCCTAGACAAGGGACTGGAAAGCATAAGATAATAACACCAACTACATTCAAGGCTATTGGGCAGATTACATGATGACTGCATGGAACATGTTAGGGGAGTGCCTGGCACAGAGCTCCTGTCATTGCTGCTGTATAAAGTCAGCACCTTGGCCTCCCTCCCAGCTATAAGTTGTGCAGTGTTTCTGATGCCATAGCCAGAGGGTGCAACCAGAACACAGACTCCATCCCCAGGTGTCATACAGTCTCAACTATCATTTTGGCTTCCCCTGTGCCTCAGTTTTCCCATCTGCAAAATAGGTAGAATAATACCTACCCTGGAGGAGAGTTATAAAACCCACAGACATAATCACATGTGAAATGACACATTCTGACACATTCTCAGACCCCGAAATATGCCTGTTCTCTTTCCCACTCTGAGAGGAGACATTTTTAAGCCAGTGCAGCTGCAACTTCTTTGACTATAAGTGGTAGGAACGCATTTCATGTCTCAAACCCAATGAAAACGCCCTTTATATAAAATTGGAATTCTGGTATTTTCTTTTATGTCACGTTCTATACTCTCTTCTCTTAAAAAGTGCTGGTTGTGACCCACCATGTGCCACAGCCTACAAAGTACAAACTGCTATCCTGGGCTGTTTTTCTGCTCCCTCAGCTCAGCCTGGCTGGGTATTTCTGTATTGGGCACGCATCCCTTCTGCACCTCCTCTGTCTCTGCCACCCAAGTTCCCTTCCCTCCTGGGCAGACTGACTGGAGTCAGTTGTGAGCACTGACTAAACCTCAAACTATCTGGGGGAGAAAAGTATATAAAAGTATATTGTTAACTGTAAACCCCATCAATTTGATCTGGAGCACATATTCAGCATATATTCACACTAAAGGGGGAGACCTAGAGCCCCCCCTTTCTGGAAGGGATCCTGCCAGGTAACCGCCCCAGTGGTTTCCCTAGAGTTCCCCCCATATAGAAGGACTCCTTGAGCAAGGAAGCAAAGTCCCTTGCCCAGCAAGGGTAACAAGCTTATCCCCTGGATGCACATTCCTAGTGACCATTAATAAGACCCCGGCTCCCTTTATAAGCTCACCCCTGGAACCATGTCTGCTCCAGGCACAGATGCACTTATGGCCATGGGCTTAGGCCTAAACTGGAACCCCTGTTCCAGAAGAGGAATTAAGGTTTGGGGAGCTGTGGACACTGCTGAGGGCCCCCCACCCTGGATCTGTTTGTGTGCAGAACCCAGCTCTTGAGTAGTGATAGCTCAGTGACAGTGACAACTAGCACTCACTCAGTTGCTCTGATGTGCCAGGCACCATTTGAACCCCAGACCTCTGCAATGACAAAGCTCATTTTACAGATGAGGAGACTGAGGGCTGTAGCACTTACTCAGGGCCTCACAGCTGGGATTAGGAGAACAGTAGGCAGTGGGGTCTCCAGGAACACCCTAGTGAGGTGCCTCCTCCCCCCACTGTTTCCTGGAAGGACCACTTATCCCCAGTACACAGTGAGATGGCCGGATTGGATTTTCACACTGCCACCTCCCAGCTGTTTAACCCTAAAGACTCACCCTTGTTTGGTGTTAAATGAGAGCAGTTACATTGGACTCCCTGCAGCAGCTGTGTCCTAGCAGTCTGCTACCCATCAGCCTCCATCCCAGTGCTAGATGCTGAGCTCCTGCTTTGGTCCTGATCACCTGAAAATCCAATACCTGCCAAGGTGCCAAGTGTTAACCCAGCAGTATGCATCCCAGCTTTGTGGTGGGCAGCCTCTCGACTGTTGCGATATAGCGAGGAACACATTTGAGTGTGCATGTTGCTTTTTAATTACAATTTGATAGCAGAATGAGAGTCAAACAGTGGCTGAACCTTGGCGGCTTCTCTGTGGGATTCCCCATAGCACAGATTGAAAAAAAAAAAATCTCTGAACCAGATGGACCCTTCTTCCCTCTCAGGATCCTTTCTTGAAAAGTGGTGACTGAAAAAATCAGTAGATGCCCAACCCAGCCTTGTGAGGCAGAAAGCTGGGCTCTCAGCTCAGAGAGGTATGTCCCACCCAGAACCACAAGAGTGTGTGTGTGTGTGTGTGTGTGGTTATGGTGGTAGTGGTGGTGGTGTTGTGAATGGATGTGAGACCCAGATAGAGGAAAAGGCTTCGGTTCCTCCTACACTAGAGGTTGCTCTTGGATCTGACCTTTCACAGCTCCCAGAGGTGGGGAGGCCAGAAATCTTGTCTTCCCTGATAGAGGATAATGGACTACACCCAGGGACGGGCGTAGGCCTCTTGTGGTTTGGAGGATAGATTTCAACAATTCATCTTAATGCCCAGGATGCAAACCTTGGCCAGAATTTTTCTAAGTGTGTTTTCAGGTTGAATAACCAACTGATTTTCGTTTCTTTTCTCTTCCAGCCAAAGGCTCAACCTCGTCTACAAGGTGAGTATGTGGCTGGGCTGTCATGTCTTTGAACTTGCTGCTTGCTTGTTCCACAGCCCCCCAAAATGGCAAAGCATGACCCACACTTGCTGACCCATACTCCCACCCAAGTCAGCATTCGTTTCTCCCCTTTGTGTGTTCACTACGCCAGCCCTGTTTTAAACTGTTGTCTCCATGAAAGGATTTGGTTTATAAGGAAGGCACTGTCCACAGGCAGTGAGGCCTTCCCAGATCTTGTTTGGACTGTGCTACCCCCAAATGCCCTGCAGATGTTGCCCCAGATCCAAGTTGCATATTTCACTCTTCCCTCCATTCAGTAAATATTTATTGAGGACCGAGACATGGGTAACCCCAGAATTCCACGTAGAACGTGTTTGCACTGTCCCCCCACCCCATGCAGCCTGAGATTTGTGCAAAGGTTGTTGGTGACATGACATCATAGCTGCTACACTGGTTTGTCTGTTCACATCTTTGGCTATTGTTGCTGAGTTCCTGCTCTGCACCAGCTCTGTTCTGAGTGTCGGGGCTGTGGCAGGAAGGAAGCAAGATGTCAGTCTTTGTTTGGTGGGAATTGGACACTGGTGAAAGCAGTGGGCAGTGAGCATGGAGTGGGGTCGATAATGTGTCCGGTGTTGACAAATCAAACATGAGGGCATGAAGGCATGAGGACTGGCAGCAGGGATGACTTGGGCAGGGTAGAAAACTTCTCTGAAGCAGGGGTGTGAGCAAGGCTTGAAGTAGGGAGTGATTCAGTGGTGAGGGCTGGGTGAGAGAGCAGAGGCCCAAGCTGGGTGTTCCAGGAGGTGTAGAGGGAGCTTGTGTCCTGCACTGAAGGTGGAAGGGAGAGAAGGGCAGGAGATGAGGTCAGGAGACAGGTCCATGTTCTCTTAGAGCCTATGCAAACCACTGTCACTAAACCAGACTTTGCAGATTGGAAAAAGTCTCCCAGTAACCCCTAGCAGAACGGAGGCAGTGCTCCCTACTTGCTTGGAGAACATTCCTACTGTAAATATGTGGCCACTACACCTGGGCAATAAATAATAACTATAAATAGATCCCAGTTGGTTGGTTCAGGTTAGATTTTGCTATCAAATGGGTTTTTACAGTTCTTTTGATTTTTTAAAAATAGCTTTGTGGATTTATGAATTGCAGAGTAGGAATGAAGCTCTAGAATAGGGAGCAGTGGCCCAGGGCCTACAGCTGTTGGGGGCAGAGGGGCTCCAGATTTTCCTCTCAGTGGTATGGGGAGCCAGAGGAGGAAAAAGGTTTGACATGTGCTTTTGTAGGATCCTGTTAACCACCATCTGAGGACCAGGCTAAAGGAAGTGAAGGCGGTCGTAGAGAAGGCGGCGAAGAGGTCCCCACTGCTGACTGTGGCCAGGCCCAGGCTGGTGGGATGGACTGAGAGCTGAGCAGAGTCTGGGTATATTTTGGTGGCAGAGTTAAGGAGAGCCCCAGCATTGGTAGGCACAGGGGACCTCATGTCCTATAATGAGGGGACCACAGGTGATAGGTGTAGCAGTGGGGAATTCCTGGGCGCTGCGGTTGCACCTGGTAGAAGCCACTCACTCACTACAGGAGCACTGTGTGTCCCTCTCTTTCCCGGCAATGTGAGCGGCAACGTGAGGACCTTGGAAGAAAGCCTTGCTTTCTGCTCTGACCTCCACAGATGGCTTCCTGGTCTGAGCCCTGGCGTTCTCCCAGTCTCCTACTCCTCTGAACAGTCAGAATCAGCACTCCAGCAAAATCAGGCTCTTCATGCCCCAGGGAGGTGTTCTTGCCTATTGCTGTGCCTTCACATCCCTCATGCCAAGAACACGCTTTCCCAAGGGCAAGTCTTAGCTTCCATCCTTTGCCTAGAACCTTTAGAGGCCCTCCGAGGCCCTCAGAATAGTCCAGAGGCCCCAAATGGGCTCTGAGATGCTCATGGTCTGACCCTGCTGACTTAGATAGTTCACTGCTGGCCACTCCCCAGTCCTCAAGTTCCTGACTTGGTCACACTGCTCCTCTTGCTCTTCCTCCTATACTCTGTGTCCTCCAGTTTTTCTCTTATCCCTTTCACAGTGGTCTCTCTCCTTGACTGTGCTCCACTCCACCACCACCTCTTGTCCTCTAGGGCCCCCCATGGCTCCAGGAACATCAGTCACAGTAGGTCCTGTGAACAGCACCCCTGGAGTTATGCAACATGGATATTAGAATGGGCACCCCTACTTTTTTTTTTTCTGGTTATTGCCTCCCCCTCCTGGGCTCAGAAGGGCAACATGTCCTACAGGGACCATGAGCTTTCCTTGTGGCCCTATGGGGACATCCCATTGTAGTTCAAGTGCCACTGCACTAACCCCCCCCCCCCCACTGTAACTTACCCATGCTGAGGGCTAGGACCATTTCCTTCTGTTCACTGCTAAGGAGCTGTGAACTGGGTAATGAAATGGGTTCTCAATAAAGGTCTGTTGAATGAAAATAAATGAATGGATGGCATCCCAAATCACTGTATGAATCCCCAATCCCCACCCCTCCTCCACTTCTCTGAATTCCTAAAACTCTCCATCTCAGTAGCTTCACAAACATGGTTCTCATAAAGTATCCCAAGTACAGGGTCTCCCGTAAACAACCCCACCCCCAAAAATGGTTCCCAAATATGGAAGGGCCTCTCTTGTTTTGTTTTTACTGTCACTGTTACTGTCTTATCTCTGCAGCTAGACAATCCATTTCTGGAAGAAAAGGGCAGTGACAATAACAATGACAACAATGGCATCAGCAGATTGCATTTATCCAGCACTTACTGTGTTCCAGGAATCACTCTATGCCTTTGCCTATATTAACCCACTGGTGATTTTAATTATGGCCAAAAAAATGTGTGGTTCACTCCTACTCCAGTGTAATTGAGCAGTGAGTGTCAAGTTTGAATGTGTAGCAGACGGACTCCTCCAGAAGGCTTGTGAGAGACATAGATAGGTTGCTGGGCTCCACCCCCAGGGTTTCTGAAGCAGCATCTGTACTTCAGACCAGTTCTCAGGGGTGCTGAGGCTGCTGTTTCAGAACCAGACATTGAGAACCCCTGTCTAAGAATGTCACTGCTGCCCCCTGCATACAGTCAGGAAACAGAGAAGTCGTGGGACATTTGCAAGGTCCCAGAGCACGTAAGTGTGGGCACTCCAACTCCAGCCCAGATTTCTCTGACGTGGTGTCGGCACTTTTCAGCTGCTCTGATGCTTCTTGCTGCCTGTTTCTTCTTCCCCAGAGAAGCCAAGCACTTCCTGCCTGTTTTTTTTTCTTTCTTTCTTTTTTTTTTTTTCCCAGTGTGAGCCTGCCAAGGGAGCCTCGAGATCACTAGCTACCTTTCATCTCTTTAAACTAAAGCGCTAGCTAGTGAGTGGTGGTGATAGTGGTCCCCCTTGCAGTGCAGGCTTCAGTTGGCCAGTTGGGATCAGACACTTTTCCGAGGATGCTGGTGTGGGCTGAGCACCTGGGGGAGGATGCTCGGGGGGTTATGCTGAGGCTTTGAGCTTGAAGGGCCCTTTGGGCTGCCAGACTGGTAGAGGGACCAGCTATTTCTAACTCCCTGGGTTAGGGACATACATGCAGAACATTGTCTGTAATCTTCCCCGGTCAGACAAAAGAAAAATGTGTCTCTGCTCCCTTAATTGGGCACTGGGGTTCATTCGGTCAGCCATTTGTTCACTTGTCAGACATTTGCTGCATTTATTGGAATATTTAGGGCTTCCCTGATTCTTTCATTTATTCACTGGCTTGAGCCCAGCTCAGGGCCCAGCCTTAAGCTGGGGACTGGCGAAGGAAAGTGAAACAGCTACTAGCCTTGGTCTTGTGCACTTTTGCCACTGTTGCAGAGATGTTCATTCATTCACTCATCCCACAGCTATTCATGGCCTCTAATGACACGCAGCCTGTGAATGGGCATTGTCTGGGCTGCAGTGATGAATGAGATGGGCTAGTCCTGCCTGCCTAGAGCACAGGGCACATCAGGAGAAAGGCTGCCAAATAAGCTGGGGGGGGGGGGTTGGTTTGAGCAGTGGGAGAAGAGTGGTGGTAATAGACTGTAATGTAGGTGGAGCAGAGCAGGAGGTGACATTTATTATGAAGGTCAGGAAGGTTCTAGCCATGGGTCTATCTGGGGCAAGGACAGATGGGCCAAGGGGAATGGCCAGTGCCAAGACTCAGGGCAGGGGCGGTCAGACAGACTCATTGATCATGAATGATACCAAGGCAGCTGAGTGGGAGGTGGGAAAGAGAGGGAGAGGGGCAGGGGGAGACACACACACACACACACACACACACACACACAGAGAGAGAGAGGGAGGTAACATTAGAGCATGGGGGTGGGGATAAGGCATTCATTCCTCCTCCGTTAGGCTTTGGAGGTTTTGATCGGAGGACTGGTGTTGCATCGCTGTGAGCCTTACATTTACCTGTGGAGACAGGCTCACAGAAAGGCAGAAAGAGAAGCAGAGACTCCAGAGGGGAGGCTCCTCAGGAAGCTTACAGCTGAGACGGTAGAGATGATCAGTTTGAGATGATGGAGTGGCTGGTTTGACAGTCCTTCTGGAGGCAGAGTCAGCAAGCCTTGCTGGGTGCTAGACATGACAGTAGAAAGAAGAGAGTTGGAGGTGAGTCAAGCTGACTTGGCCCAAGCACAGTGTACACCATTTATTAAGACAGAAAAGCCCAAGGAGAGATAGACAGACAGAAAAGCAGAAGAGAGACAGAAGACAGAAGAAAGGCATCATTGCATCGAGGATATAATATGCCCTGGAAGACAGGGACAGAGTTTTGGGGTTTGGTGAAGGTTTTCCTGAGAAAGGATGGGAGAGAAGATTAGGATTCCAGCAATCCAAGAGACAAGGAAGACTGGGCATAAAAAGCCCTGGCATGGGGGTCGGGCGGTGGCGCAGTGGGTTAAGCACATGTGGCGCAAAGCGCAGGGACCGGCGTAAGGATCCCGGTTCGAGCCCCCGGCTCCCCACCTGCAGGGGAGTCGTTTCACAGGCGGTGAAGCAGGTCTGCAGGTGTCTATCTTTCTCTCCCCTTCTCTGTCTTCCCCTCCTCTCTCCATTTCTCTCTGTCCTATCCAACAACGAATTGCGTCAACAAGGGCAATAATAATAACCACAATGAAGCTACAACAAGGGCAACAAAAGGGGGGAAAAATGGCCTCCAGGAGCGGTGGATGCATGGTGCAGGCACCGAGCCCAGCAATAACCCTGGAGGAGGAAAAAACAAAACAAAAAACAAAACAAAACAAAAAAAGCCCTGGCATGTCTGGACTGTACCCCAGTCACTTAGAGCACCTGTGCCTGGTAGTAAGGTAACATGCAAGTAAGAGAAACAGACAAGAGGCTGGGGAGACAGCATAATGGTTATGCAAAAGACTTTCATGCCTGAGGCTGTAAGGTCCCAGGTTCAATCCCCAGTTCCACCACAAGCCAAAACTGAGCAATGTTCTCATCTTTTTCTCTGTATTTCTCTCTCTCATTAAAATAATAATAATAATAAAATGGACAGGGGTAGACAGTATAATTGTAATGCCAAGAGACTCAGGCCTGAGGCTCCAAAGTCCCAGGTTCAAGCCAGAGCTGAGCAGTACTCTGGTATAAATAATAATAAATATTTCAAAAATACATATATTTAGAGAGAGGCAGACAGACACATAAATGAGATGGGACAAGGAGGCTTGAAATTTGTCGGGGAGGGAGAGTCTAGCCACTCCAGCACTGCAGATGTTTCCCCAAGGAGGTGACAGCAGAGTTGAGTCTTGAAGGAGAGAGGCTATTAGCCAAAAGAAAAATGGTTGAGGGGCCCATTCAACGACCTTATTGACCTATACCATGTGCAGCATAGAGGATCCCTTGAGACATATCTAGTGGAAGAAAAAGTGAATAAATAAGGGCATAGGAGTGAGTGAGCCGGGGGATGTCGGCAGGGTGCTGAGTTGGACTTGAACCAGCAGCAGTCAGAAGCCCCAGCAGGGTGGGAAGCCGGCTGGGTATAGATAACTCTACAAGAACATCCTTACCAGACGGTATCCCTGCTCCTGAAGGGTTGTTTCTGTAACCACGTGGGGCCTGTCATGCCCCAGAACTGCTGTCAGAGCCAAGCATTCATGCCAAATCCATTAATAACCCCTGCTGCCAAGCCCCATTGCTCATTTCTGACATTATCCAGGCTAACATCCCCCGAGTGCTTGAGAATTTCCACAGCTTTCACACAGAACCAGTGTCACTAGTTTGCTTACCACCTTGACCGTGACCCTCAGTGAGCCACACCATGACCTCCCATTTCAGCATCAAGTGCATGAGTGGCTCCTTTGATTAACCAGGACACTTGGCCCTTCTCTATTGTTAATGCTAATACCTAGAGCTGTGTGTAAGGTAGAACCTTTCCAGAAGATGGGAAATTAGAAGGAGAAAGAAAATACCACCCAAAGATCATCGCTTACAGCTTTTGTGCCTCCTCCCAGCCTTAGCCACCCATTTTTCATAATTGAGATCATTCTGCAGAGAATCTTGCTTTTTCATTTATCATTGTAATGTAATCATTTGTAATTTTTTAAAAATTACATAAACCTTTTTACATCTCTATCTCAGAGTCTATCCTAATTGCCTTAACCAGTCCCAGTTGGCAGTGCTAGCTATAGGATGTAAACCTCCCCACCCCCACCCCGGCCCTGGAACAAATGTCTTTGTGCATTAAGCTTTTTTTTTTTTCCCTATAATTTGAATTCAAAGTGGAAAAAGATGTGCAATTATGAGTCAAAAAATGAGGACACCTTCCAAGCTTTTGATTTTGCCAAGCTGATTCTCGGAAAGGCTGTACTGGTTTGTCTCTCCCAGCAATCGTGCAAGGAGGTGCCAGTTTCACCACACCTTCCCCAGCACCAAGTATTATCATTCTTCAAGATCCTTGCCAATAGAGTAGGTACAAGCACCGATAGTGTGTTGCTTAAAATCTCTCCCTAGTGGGGCCGAGCCTGCGGTCCAAACTGTTGATAAGCGAATGGCTCACCCACGTTCTCCACCCAGAGGAAGTGGATCCTAAACGTTATTCTTATCTGTTTGCATGAGCACTCAAGATAGGATATTTTTATCTGTATGTCTCTTTCCTTTTTAGGTTGCATGAGCCCGAGAAGAATGCCAGAGAAATAACCCAGGTACATTCCTTGGTGAGATGCCCTTTCTGGGAAGCTCGATAGTGTGATTTCCTTACATCTAGCGAAGTTGCAGATCTTGTTCTAAATTAAGACTCTTTCCCCAGGGTGGCAGGGTGGGAAGGTGGAGGAGCCTCAGGTTCCTACTTTTCCCCTTGGTCTTCTGTATGGCTCCAGCTTCCGCACCAGCAAGGAGAGTCTCCAGCCTGTGGGACTCAGTGCCTGGGGTGGGGCACCATTCCCAGTGAGCCCTGGGTGCCTCTGGGTTTGCTGGCAACCCCCACACTGTGTGGCTGGGCTCGACTGACTCTGTATTTGCCCCTGCCCCACTCAGCCTTAGCTGTTCCTTGTGGCCCCTGTGCTTCTCCTAGGGCCACACAGCTGCTGGGGTCTCTCTAACATCTGCTGAGGGAAAGGCCCCTCGCCGATAATTACTGACCCTAGGGCACACTCCCTCCAGCTGGCGGTGTCTCTCAGCATGGCTGAGATTTCTCAGGCAACAGAATCCTAGCCCTGCTCTTTGCCGCCTGTCTGGCGCTGTCAGACCTTGGAGGCAGAGGTCTCCGCTGTGTCTTGTAGGAGATAGGCCCTGCCCTGAACTCTGCATCAGCTGTCCTTAACATTTCCCTGGTGGCTGTCATTTCAGATGTGATCTGCCGAAGCCGTGGGGCTGGTGAAAGGCAGGTTGTGGTCTGCTGGCTTGACCAGGCACAACCCCCCCTCCCCGCCACCTCCCAGAGACCCTGGGCACAAGCTCAGGTAGTAATTAGGGAAACAAGACAACTTCTAGTCACAGAATCGGGGAGGCCTTCTCCCCGTTCAGCCTACATCTGAGTTTTTCCTACAACCTTCAGGGAGGAGGACGATGATGAGTAGAACTACCTTCTGAAAACTATACCAACTCACAGTCAGCCAGGACTTAGTGACCCCCTACTATGTGCCAGGGTGGTGAGCAGGGCAGCCACAGCCCCGCTCTGGAGCTGCAGTATGTATCCAGGCTTCCCAGTGCCATGCCCCCTCACCCCACACACACACCGGGAGGACACTGCATACAGTTGGCATGGGTTTTCCAGAGAGAAGTGAGTGTCCAGGCTTTGGGACAGAGAGGACAAGTAGTCAAACCACTGCTTTAGACCAACAGCCTTTGGTCCTTTTCCAGCTGTGTGACTTAGACCAAATTGTTGCACCTCCCTGAATCTCAGTTTCTTCACCTGTTCAGTGGGGGTAAACGATACTTAGCCAGCCTGGCTATGATGGCAAAGTGCTGTGAGCCATTAGAATGGAGACCTGTCATTGGTGCACCGACCCCGAGTCAGGCAGTGGGCAGTCTCCCTCTGCATCCGCAGCATAGGTTCTGGGAACAGGGACCATAAAGTGTAGTTCTGGGTGGGTGGTTTTAGGGGGCAGTTGTGGGGGTAAGATTAGTACAAGGAGGTATTTATGTGTGCTAGATGGCTGATGATCATGAATGCTATATTGCATATCTGTGCTCAGTTGCTACATGCCAGGCTTCTTTCTGAGAGCTTTTCTTGGATAATCTCATCCTATCCTTACACTGACCTTGACATAAGAGGCTATTTTTAGCCCCACTTTATAGATGGGGAAACCAAGGCTCAGAGATACTGAGTGCTGTTCAAAGCCCCTGGGCTAGAAAAAAAATGAGAACTGGGATTCAGCCTGCTGGGATTCAGCCTGCCAACTGCTGAGGCTTCGTGCCCTCTTAACTGGTGTCAGCTTCTCCCACAGCTCCTGTCTGCTGTTTCCCAGTCCCCAGGGCCACCCTGAGGGAGGCTGAAATCACTCCATTCGTCTACCCACTCATTCAGCAGTGAAGGACTCCTGTGCCAGCCTTGGTTTCTTTCCACATCATGGCAAATGCTTTGTGAATATTTGTTGAGTCAGTGAGTAAATGAATAAATGTCCCTACCCACCAGGACTCAGGCCCCCAAGCAGGCACCATCCTGGGCAGGAGGTGCTGTTGTGGAAAGGTATGGCTAAGATAAACAGAAAAAGGAGAGCCGTGGGCCCAGCCAAGGATGGGGGCTTAGGGTGAAACAATTCTTGTGCTGTCGTTTACAGAGTGCTTGGGGTCTCATCATGAGGAGGAGGGATGGACATTCCAGGCATAGGACAAGGCTGGTCAGAGCCAGGGGTCATGGTGACCCCTGCTCTGCTCAAAGCAGAGCTATGAGGGGAGCACACTGATGTTTAGAAAGATCCTGCAGAGGACAGGATAGAAGCTTCCAGAAATGGTACTGGTGGGTGAGCAAGTGACTTGGGTCCCTCTGAATGACATTTTTCACATCTTCTTGAGATCCAGGAAACTAATGACATCAACAATGACATCACCTATGCAGACCTGAACCTGCCCAAGGGGAAGAAGCCTGTCCCCCGGGCTGCTGAGTCCAACAACCACACGGAGTATGCCAGCATCCAGACGGGACCACAGCCCGTGCCCGAGGACACACTCACCTATGCTGACCTGGACATGGTCCACCTTAACCGGGGCACCAAGCAGCCAGCCCCAAAGCCTGAGCCATCCTACTCAGAGTATGCCAGCGTCCAGGTGCCAAGGAAGTGATGGGGACTGCCGTCTGTCCCCACCAGCCTTCCTGTTCCCCGTGGGACAGCCGTGATGAGGACAGCCAGCCCAATTCCGGAGGGTTGGGGTGGCACCAGCCCTTGAACCCAAGGGTGAGGGTGGCCCTTATCTCCCTAACCAGCTCAGCTTCCTAGCATTTCAAGGGCAGGTGTGCCCCCCAGCCTTGCCATACAGGGAGGCTGATGTTGCCATGCCAGCCAGGGGCTCCTGCCGGGGAAGTAGCCAGAGCCGTTGGGGGTGCAAGTGCTCTCACACCTCTCTCCATCAACCGTGGGTCTTGGTCCTGGTGTTAGAGACCCTTGCCTGCCTCCCTGATGCTCCACAGTCTGGTCTTCCAGGGTGAGGAGGGAGAAATGCCCATCTCCTACCCCGTCCGCCACTCCCTCCTTGGAGAGCTGGATGAAACTCTGGGCCCTATGTCCTGAGACTTAGTGAGGGCACAGCTAGCAGTCCTGGGGGTGGAGAGGACCCTCTGAGGAACCCCATCACCATCATGGACCTGTCTCCTCTTAGTGACCCACAAGGACTCCTGGAAGACTCATCACCCCAACTGTGATGCTCCATGTGTTCCCACCTTCTCTCCAGACCTGAGCTTGCCTCCTCCAGCTCGTACTAACTCCAACACCCCACTGTGGACGCCTGTAAATTATTGAGAAATGTGAAACGTGCAATCTTGAAACTGAGGTGTTAGAAAATTTTATCTGTGGTGTTCTTTTTTTCTTTTTCTTTTTCTTTTTTCCCTTTTTTCTTTCTTTTTTCTTTTTCTTTTTTTTTTTCTTCTCTTTAAAACAGCAGCAGTGTTCTCTTGACTCTGTCATGTGTTGAAGAACCTGGGTGGGTTTTGTGCAGTCTGAGGTTTGACAATAGTTTACCATGGAGGATTTTTCTTCCAACAGAAACTCAGCTCTCCCAAGTCCCAGAGCCCTGAGGACAGGGGAGAAAGGTTCTGGTTCAGCTGCCCCGTGGAAATGCTTAGCCTTCTCTCTAGGACCAAACTGGTCACTTCTCAGCTGGGCCAGGTGGCTGACCCATTGCCTTCTGTGACCCAGGGTGACAGGTTTGAACCTATTCGAAGGTCTGCCCAGGACTCTCCCAGGCAGTCTCCTGCCAGTGTGGTCTTCTGGGGACCCCATGCCTGAGCCTGCTCCCCTGAAAAGATAGAGAGGAAGATTTCCTTCCTCCTCACCTCCTCACCTCCTCTCAGCACCTGGGAGTTAAGCAGGGTGAGGATGCTATACCTGGCTGTCTTCCCAAGCCCAGCTCTCTGAGCAGATCCCTGTGGAATGAATCTTCCATTTTTTCAGACCCTACTGGGGCCAAACTGGAGTGAGTCCAAGACAGCCAGAAGGACAGGGTGGCTGTGAATCCAGATCCAGGTTGTTGTCTGTCCTTCTGTCTCAGAAGGTTCGGCAGAGGCTATGAACTATCACCTTGTGGCTCCCACCCTTCCAGTTCAATGTGGGGGCTGCCTGAATCCAGGGCAGGCAGATGATATAGGCCCTGTTTATTTGGCTCTCATGTTTTAATTGTCAGCTTTTAGAATGGAGACACTAATCTTCCCTGCCCCTGGGTCTGGTCGCATGCTGTTCAAGGATTCTTGTTCAGGCAGTCAAGGCAATAGCTGGGCTCTCCCTGACCATCAGCAGGCCCCACAGGTGAACCTCCGGTGCTCAGCACAGACCCAGTTCCCTGGGGGCCAGTGATTTGGGGTTTCACACAATGGCATGCAGGCACAAACTGAGCCAAGAGGCCATGTGAGCAGCTCTGGCTCATGAAGCCAGGGTTTCTCTGTGGCATCTGGGAGCATAGAGGCCTGGCCACCTGGCTCAGACTGTTTCCAAATTCCAAAAGGTTGGCTTGTAAATCTGACTTTCTCACTCCCTTCTGCCCAAAGAGCACATGTGCTTGAGCCCACGCACATGGACACACATTCTCACATGTATGTGCACATGGCATTTTAAAAGAATGTTTTCTTGATGCCACTCTCATTCTATTTAGGATTGGGGGAAGGGAGTAAGAGACTGAGGAAGTCATGTAAGTCAGCTTCAGCTGGGCAGCCTGAAGAGTCCCATACCTTGTGTATTGAGCCCCAGGAAAAGGAAGAGAGCAGATCAACAGTCCTGAAGGAACGTGGTTTGGGAAGTTTATTTTAAGACTGCTGGGAAGGAAACAGGCCCCATTTTGTATATAGTTGCAACTTAAACTTTTTGGCTTGCAAACTATTTTTGTAATAAAGATTTCTGGGTAACAATGACCCTGCTGTATATTGAGTGTCCTTGTCTCTGTGATCATGTCCCCCTGTCCTCAGGAGCCTGGGAGATGAGCACAAATGGCCCCATGACTAAGGTTTCCTCTATTCTTGAGTTTCATAGGCACCACCTCTATTTTCCAGGCTCAAAGGGTGTTTAGTGAAAACCAGTGTCCCCAGCACTTGCAGGAGCAGAATTCAGGAAGACACCGTGCTCAAGCCCAGCTCTGCCTTATTGAGGCTGTGAGCATCCAGACAGCCCACTGCTCAGAGACATAGGCCTGTCCCTGGAACAAAGAGCACAGAGCTATCCCCTCTCTAGATTACTGTGGAGGCTGAAGGCACTGGGCAGCTCTTGGCCAAGCAGTAGATCTTTCCTTCCTGCCTTAAACAGCACACAGTGGGGGCTGGTTGCCCCTGATGTCTTGGACAAGTGGGTTACCCTCTCAGAAATCTCACTTTCCTCTTCTGCCAAATGTGGAGGCCTAGTACTTTGGGTAGGATATGGCCAGTGCTAGTATATAGTAGGTGCTCAACAAATGCTAGTTTCCCTCCCTCCCCTTCATGTGGATGTAAAAGAATATTAATAACAATCATATTGTTAATGATGGTCCTATAGTAAGAGTACATAGTGCTTACTGTGTACCCGCAGTTTGCACTGTTTGAATCATTTAGACCTCACCACCCAAGGGGATAGACACGCACAGAGAGATGGTGCTGTTATTCAAACTAACAGAGCGAATGAATGATGTTGCTGACACTCAAGTTGCACTGACTTCTGACTTCTTTTTAGCGAGAGAAAGGGTTAGAGAATGAAAGAGCCTGTAGCACCAAAGCTCCCCCAATACAGTGGGGGCAGGCTTGAAGCTGGGTTGTGCACATGACAGAGCAACACACTGTCCAAATGACCTGTTTCACCAGCCTGTAATATCCAGCTTCTAACCACTGAGTTAACTATCGATATCTCACGTATGGGCACTGACTTTGCAAAAATACTAGCAATAATACTAATGTCAGCTATGGGAAGTGATGCCAAGTGTTTCATAGTATTAGCTAATTTTAAAATAAATTTATTAGGTTTTAATTTGATAGCACAGAGAAAAAAATGAGAGGGAAGGAGAGAGAGAGAGAGACATCTGCAGCATTGCTTCACTGCTGGTGAAGTTTCTGTCCCTCAGGTGAACCTGTGTGCTCAACCACACAACAGCCCAGCCCCACAGTATTAACTCACTTAATCCTCCAGCTGCTACCTGAGGTAGGCACTCTTGGTGTCTCGATTTTACGAAGGAGCAAACTGAATCACCATGATATTAAGTCATTTCTCCAAAGTCCCATGGAAGATCTCAAAGAATCTGGTTCTTTCCCACCATGCTATACCGGCTTGATAACTTTTCTTAACTGTCAGGGAATGGTGGTTGTGCCCACTGCAGAAAAGGCAAGTTACGGTTCAGGAAACCCCCAGTAATCAGCCAGTCTCCCATAGTGAGTCTTAGTGGAGCTGGGACTTGCATTTGGCTCCACCAGTCCCACCAACTCATCCTAGAACTCTTGGCTGGGTCTGTATGATCAGAGACACCTGAGGTAAAGAGCCTTCCTTGAAAGTCAGAGACCAGACCCTTGGCTGTTCCAGAGAACCCAGCTCTCCACCTCCCTTGGGACTGAAACTGAAATATGTGAATTGCTTGCAGGGATGAGGTTGTTAAGGCAAGAATCCAGGCCCAGTGAGTGGGGAGATATCTTCCAGGTGAGGTGATGGAGGATGGTGATGGACTATGAGTCCAGGCAAGGAGACTGGGGCCTCACTCCTCCACAGCCCAAACCCCCAGGGCTGCAGGTTGGCAGCAAGTTTATGGGAGCCAAGCACCCTCTGTCTCCTCACCTGGAAACCAGCCAAGCATTCAACACTTTGGGGGACACCCCTTGTGGGTTTCTTGTGCTGAGAAGAATGATGCAGACACCCCTCCTTTCATGAGGACCCAGAGGCTTTCACTCCTGATGCCCCTGGCCACTTTCTGTGCTGAACAGGAAATCTCTGCCCCTCCTTAAAACCCTTTGCCTAACTGTGAAAGCCCTGCATCTCCTAGTGTATTCCCATCAGTCAAGATTCAATTGAGGTTTGTTAATTTTTATTTAATCTTTTTCCTAGGCACCTACTACGTGTCAGACTGAACTCTGTACAAATATTAACTTACATTAATATCAGTTCACTCCCTCCTCTTAGCACTGTAAAGAGGGTACTGTGGGTCCCCCACTGACTAGGAAAATTGAAGCACAGGTTTACTTTTGCATCTTGTCAAGTGGCTGCCATCTTGAAAATGGTACTACCTAGGGGTGGGTGGGCTCTGCAAAGGTGCCAGGGGGTAGCTGGAAGATGCTAGAGAGATAGCAGCAGCCGCTGGTGGGGTGCTCTTAGGGCCCAGGGAACAGCATATGGTCTTCAGGCTGATAGCCCTCCTGCCACCAGCCAGCTGAGTCTCACCAGGGTCTATTCTTCCATCACTGTTCCCATCCCCCACTCCACCTCAACACACACATGTGCATACACACAGACACACACACACACACCTACACCTTCACCTACGGCACCGTGTTTGGCTGGGGTCTGGGTTCCTTTTCTGAAAACCAATTGTTGAAATTGAAAATGCTTTCCAACACCAGGTGATGGTACACATGGAAAGTGCACAAGGATCCAGGTTCAAGCCCCCCGTCTCAATTTGCAGAGAAAAATCTTCACAAATGGTGAAGCAGTGCTACAGGTGTCTCTCTGTCTCTCCTTTATTTCCCCCTTCCCTCTTGAAAAAGGAGAACATAAAAAAATGGCAGCTGGGAGACCTGAAAGCAATGGACTACTTGTACAGACACCAAGCCTTAGCAATAACCCTGGTAGCAATAAAAACTAAAATAATAAAATGCTTTACGAAAAGACATGTGCCCTTAATATTAAAAAACAGGCCAAACCTTGGTGACAGAGTTCCAAAAAGGGACAGTTTCTGAGTGACTTGGCAATGAGGAGCCTGAGGGACACCCTGAGGGGTGAAGTGGGTTAACAAACCCATCAAGTGTACTCTTAATGCATATCTGTGTTTCCCTGTGTGTATGTCATGTCTTATATACAGGAACCCTATTTCCTAAAGATGAGGTTTAGTTCCCCGAGCCCAATGTAAAGCCTGGTCAGGTGGGAGGCTCAAAGAGTTGTTGATTTGAAAGACAACATCCCAGTGACTAAAACAGCATCTGGCAGGGGTGGCCAAATAGCTTACTTGGATAGTGCAATGCTTTGCTACTGGCACAGCTCAGGTTTAAGTCCAGTAGCTACCACATTGAAGGAAGCTTCAATATTGTGATCTCACATTTCTCTCTGCTTCTTTGCCTGTTTCTATACAAAACAAACAAACATGCAAACAAAACAGTATATGAAACAATGTACTAGTGCCAGGCACTGGTGCACTCAGTTAAGATCATAGCTTACCATGTGTAAGTATGCAGGTTCCAGTCGCCGGTCCCCACCTGCAGGGGGGGGGGAGCTTCAAGAGTGGTGAAACAGGTCTGCAAGTCTCCCTCTCTAGCTCCCCCTCCACTCTCAGTTCCTCTCTGTCCTGTCAAATAAAAAGAGGCAAGAGGAATGGCTGCCAGGAGTGGTAGTTTCATCAT